>NW_027361696.1:93652500-94852500 GCF_039654945.1 Dendrobates tinctorius | reverse complement strand
TAGTAAGTGCAGCCATACCTTTGGTCAACTCCAGGACCTGAAGACGCAGCTTTTGTGTCGGATCTTTATCCAGAGTCTGTGCATCAGCCTCCACAGGGATGGAAGGGAAAGATGTTGCTTCCTGGTGGTAGGTGATCGCTGGGCGCCTAGGGGGCGCTGGACGGCTGACAGTTGGTTCCTGCAGCACCCGGATAGCCCTGTCCTTGAAGTCTGCAAAATCCAGGTTAGGGTTCTGCACGGCTATAATGCGCAGCTGTGCTCTGTGGGTACTGGATAGGAGTTCTTCAAAAAACTGCTCCTTTAACAGTCTGTCTCCATCCTGCACACTGTCTGGATCCATGTGCTTTATGGTTCGCAGTGCCTCCTGCAGGTTAAGAGCATAGTCCCGTATACTGTCCTGCGCTCTCTGCTTACATCCAAAGAACCTCATCTTTATTTCACCTGCAGTGCGGGTGTCAAAGGTACATCTGAGCTTAGCCAGGATCTTTTTAACAGTTTTGTCAGTGTCCTGCCAGGCTTTTACTTCTCTCTGTGCTGCACCTGTTAGCTGCCCAATCAGGATGTTCATGTGGCGCCCCAGAGGTTCAGTCGCCACAGAGCTACTGCACCTTCTCCTAAGGTGTAGTACCCCACCGTCTAGGTAAGTTGGGAACTCCTTTCCACACTCCAACATCTGCATCCCACACACAGGATAGTTCAGTAGATCCGCTCAGCAGCTTCAAGCTGGGGGTAGCAGAGCACCCTTCGTGGAACCCTGCTTCGTAACACGAGATGTGCTGGGAGGTGGGTGGAGTTAGTATAAAAGAGAGGGAAAGTTGAGGATTGTAGGTCAGTCTGACGGGAGGTCAGGCGAGAGGAGTTTAGTTCTGAAGTTAGTTTTGAGTTCAGTTTGAGTTCGGTTTAGAAAGAGTGCTGCAGCTGCCACAGTGATCTAAGCCAGCTGGCACGGGAAAGAGAAGAGAAGGAGAAAGACGTAGACCTGCAACCTAAGCTTCCATAAGAGGGAGAAGGAACAGTGCGGAATGAAGGAGTAGGAGAACAGAGAGGAGTTGTGGGTTGGAAGAGGAACCCTGCTTATAGGTTCTCAGCGCAAGGCCGGGGCCCGGTCCCCGAGGTTGTATGGACACTTATGGTTCTGCAGCAGACACCGGTGGAGTAGTTGGCTGTAAATGCACTACTCCCATCAAAGACTTGGGACACAACAGCAACTGGATAGAGAGCCAGGACTTCTGAGAAGGGAGTCCCCGGTAGAGGCTACAGCTGTCTGTCATAAAAGTAAGGTTCTAGGAACATCTGACAGGAGAAATTCCAGAGAACTACGGTACTGGAGTTCTTCACACTAAAAGGCGCAATAGAGAAGTCGTTGAGGAAAGGCACATGTGGGTGGAGTGTTGGAGAGGAGAACCCTGACTTGCCCGGGAGGTTGATTGAGTTTCTACCCCGGAGGACACGGCACGGAGGCAGGCACCAGTGGGTACCACAAACTGTGAGTAAAGCGTTGAAACTACAAACCCTGGTGTCCTCCTTTCATTCGACGCTAACACCTCCAGCACCGCTACATCTGGGTAACAGCATCTATACCATTCTGCGCCTCTCCTCATCCATTGCACCTACACTGCCCTGGGACTACAGCTCCACCTGTGGGGAGCTATACCATCTTTGCTGCACCACACCATCAGTCCCAGCGGATCTGCATGCAGCGTTGGCTTACCATCTCCCTTGCCAAACACCACGGGTGGTGTCACGAACTATTCAAATAAACTTTTTAACACCATTAACATCACCGCCATTGATATTGGGCGCCCAGGGCCACGGACCGGGTCACTGCTGCTGTGACACATTCCCCCTGACAGCGGCCCGGTACCGGGTACCCCGCTGCCCTGGGTGTGAGGGCGACCCATTCACCTTCTGGCTTTCAGATAGAGGATACACCTAAAACAAACTGCACAGTCTCTCTTTAAATTCACTCAGGGTATGTGATTCCCCTGAAAACTGCGGTAGCCAGGCTGCTCCCAGTATATAGGGCATAGACAGCGGCATTATGGGGACCACTGCAGTGGGCGCTGATTCTTGCGGTGCCCTGGAGGCAGCGCTGGCTGCCGGATTCAGTGGCGCTGTTGGAGCCACAGCTGCGCTGGGCCCTGCATCTGGCAGCGCTGGGAGGTTAGCGGGAGCGCCGCAGCTGCATTGGCATTGTCCTCTGACATTTTCTCTCCCCCCTAGTTAACGTGGGCCAGGCCGCGGGGTTGTGCTGGCTTACCGGATGCTGCTCCTCGGCGGGATCAGGGGATGCCGGAACTGCAGGCCTCAGTTTCTCACTTCCCACGTGCTCTTCTCCTTTCGCGCTTCTCGGCTGGCTCCGCCCACGAAGGCCTGCCACCTTTTCTTCCCACGCACGCCAATCAGCGGGACAACGGCGGCAATGGCGCCAATTTCGCACACAGTCTATAGCACCAAACACAGTCTCTGGCACACAGGACCCGGGGATCCGTAATCCTGTTCGTGAGGCCAAAATGGGTCACCCTCCCAGGGCTGTGGGTCCGGTCCGTGGCCCTGGGTGCCCATGTAAAAGAGGTTGAGTTGGGAATAAAGTTTATAAGTGATTCGTGACGCCACATGTGGTGTTCGGCAAGGGAGGTGTTAAGCCGGCGCTGCAGACAGATCCTCTGGGACAGATGGTGTAGTACAGCAATGATGTTGTAGCCCTCCACAGGTAGGGATGTTGGTCCCAGGGCAGTGAAGCGGAATGTTTAGGAAGAGGGTGCAGTGTTTGGCACAGAGATGTAGCAGTGCTGAGGATGTTGCAGGAAGGAGGCAAGGACACAACAGAGTGCAGTTTCTTTAACTTTACTTGGCAAATGCAGTCCAGGGTCCTGGTTACAGATGGCACAGGAGCAGGTTAGCCTGGAAGCAACTCAGGGATCTCTCTATCAGATGGGTTGTGTAGTCTCCTTCCTAGCGCTGGCTTGAGGTACATGCAGTACAGTGTTACACTGAAGTTCCTCCTTCTTATCTTCTCTTAGAACTACCTTGTATGGCAGATAGCTGTAGCCCTCTATCTCTCTTGGCTCACCCGTCACTGTTGGGAATAGAGCATTTACAGCTTCCTGTTCCTCTGGTTTCTGTTGCAGGACCTTCAGTATCCATACAACCATGGAGACCAGGCTCCAGATCATGCGCTATCACTGGGAGGGAGCTCTCTATCCTCAGCTCAACCTCTAGCTTCTCTCCACACGTCTACACACGTTGCCCTCCTCACACTAACTCCTTAATTTCCCCTTCCTGGCCCTCAGAGAGCACTCCTCCCCAATTCTGGTTCAGAGCTCCCTCTGCTGGCCTGGAGTGGGAACTATGTTGCATGAAAATGATTAACTGCTAGAGAGACCCTTCTTTGCTCCCAAGCCTGACATCACCCTCCCTGGAGGAAGGAAGTGCCACTGTGGCGACCATACTCCTGGGGCGCCACAGAAGTCCCGAAGATCTGATTGTAAAGTGTCCAGTGAAGTGGGCAGAGGTGGAAGGACGTGCAGTACGATGCCTAGTAGATACAGGGTCGCAAGTTCCGACCATGCCAGAGACTTATTTCTGGCAGCACTTTCTCAAGGCAGTGAGGCCCCAGTGGGGGTCCATAATAAAGTTATTAGCCACTAACCAGCTACCAGTCCCTGTTGTCGGAGTAGCCTGGATGCAAATTTCGTTGTGCGGCAAACAACTTGGCCGCCGAGGGGTGATCCTGACCCAGGGACACGAAAACGACAGACATTCTGTTACCCTTGGTATGAACATATTGCAGGAGTTTGGCAGTCTACTCCTTAGTGAGCCTACACAAAAGACCCTGAGCCAGTGGGGCTCCCGCATGCTCCAAGGGCAGGCCTTTCAACAGTTGGTGCGGGGGGTGCGGGTCCTACCGGACTGCCAGGAGGGCGAGGTGCTGGGGAAAGTGATCGCGCCGGCGGCCCCTCAGCTCGTGCTGTCGCCTGGGCAAACGGTGGTGGCCCTGCCTATCCGGGCCCCTGTGCCCCTGGAGGGAGTGGAGATGCAGGTGGAGCCGTGCTTCTCGGAGCGCCTGTCCCCTGGAGTCCGGGTGGGCCGCACCTTGGCCACTGTGATGAAAGAGACCGTCCTGGTGCGCTGCGTCAATCTAGAAGATCAGCATGTCGTCCTAAAACCGCGAGCAGAAATGGTGAAACTGATGAAACCCCTAGAGGAGGTGCTTTCAGCCCCAGCATTCCAGTTAAAAGTGCAGGCGGGGGACCCATGGGCAGTAACCATCCGATCCCTTCAAACCACTGGGTCCTCGGCCGAAGAGAAGGGCTGAACCATTCTGGAGAAAATGCGAGCAGAACTTTCTGGCCTCACCCCAGCCCAAATACTTCAGGTGGAAGCACTTCTGGGCTAGTACCAAGAGGTATTTGCCAATCATGAGGACGATTATGGGTGCACCACAGCCATCACGCATGGCATCCCCATGGGAGGAACGGCCCCTATCAGAGAACAATACCGACAGATTCCTCCACAACAATATCAAGAGGTAAAAACACCTCTGGGCCAAATGCTGCGGAAAGGAGTTTTCCGAGAAAGCCAGAGCCCTTGGGCGGCCCCCATTGTGTTAGTCTGCAAGAAGGATGGTACCTTGCGGTTCTGTATGGACTATCAAACGTTGAACGCCTGTACCATCAAAGACTCGTTCCCGCTGCCCCGGATAGAGGAGTCCCTCTCCGCCCTGGGGAAGGCAACATACTTTTCTACAGAGGCGTATCTAGGCTCTCTGGCACCCGGGGCAAGAACATATGCGACTTGCACACTTAGCCATGTACCCACGAGCTGCTCCTCCTAATGCTCTCAATGTTCAGTAAAAAACTGAGAGAAGCAGGAAGAGAAGCTCGTTGTCAAGTATGAAAATCGCACATGAGTGAAGTGTCCATGTGATGACTACTGGAACCTACAGCGCTGAATCCTGACATTGCAGCTTCTGAATTCTCACAACGAATGCACTGCACACATTTAGGATTCTCCCTTGCCGATGTACAGTCATGTCAGCACAAGTATGTGATTTATATACTTCTGGACACATTCCGACTAGACGTGCCCGGCCTCGCTCCGTTCACTTTCATTGAGTGAGGCCACACATGTCTAGTCAGCATGTGACCGTATGTATGTAAATTACCGGCATGAGAGAATCCTAACAGCGTTCAGTGAGCACTGTGAGAATTCAGACGTCTGCAGTCACATAGAATGACTGCAGACTCCGTACAAACCTGGACAACCCCTTTAATGTTCCTAACAAATAAAAACATGAGAATTAGTCAGTATCACAAATAACATTTACATCCAAGTACCTTATAGATGACATCATCTCTGCAGTCAGTCTCCTTTTCTTCTAGACCCCATGATGAGTTTTCTCATCCACAGCCGTCTCTGTAGACTTCCATCTTCTCCGGTCTTCTGCAGCAAATCTCCACACGACGCCCTTAAAGATAGAAGTGTCATTATAATAATGCTCCTAAATAAAAATGTCTGCAATATACTGTCCCCTCACACTATTCTCCTCCCTCCTCATACTGTCTCCTCTAACATCCCACCTGTTCACCATACTGTCTCCTTATACTGTATATTTACCCCCTCACTCTCTATACTGTCTGCTCACACATATCCCCGACTCCCCATACTGTGTCCACTTACATTAACCCATTCGCTCCCCATACTGTCTGCACCAATCCCCCATACTGTTTCCTCATACATACTCTTTATTTTGTGTCCTCAAATCTCCCCACACATTAAATCCCCCCATCCCCAATCCCCCACATACATTAAGTACCCCATCCCCATTCCAAATCCCCCCACACATTAACCCAATCCCCACTCATTAACCCCCATCAGCACTCCAAATACCCCCACACATTAACCCCAACCCCACTCATTAACGCCCCCATACATTAACCCCCATCCCCATTCATTCGTCTGTATAGACGCCAGTACAATTGCTCCCTGGGAGCCGGCACGGCCTCCTTCTCTGCGCCGGCTGTCAGC
Source organism: Dendrobates tinctorius (assembly GCF_039654945.1). Lineage (NCBI taxonomy): Eukaryota > Metazoa > Chordata > Amphibia > Anura > Dendrobatidae > Dendrobates > Dendrobates tinctorius. The sequence goes on along the minus strand of NW_027361696.1, from coordinate 94,846,470 downwards.
TTGACAGCTGACACAGAGAACCGCCGACTCTCAGGCAGGGGGCGGCAGAACGCAGCCGCCAGGGAGGACACTGCGGACCGCTGCATTAGGCGGCCCGACTGCGCCCCCCTGCTGGCTGCGCCCGGGGCAACTGCCCCGGCTGCCCCCCCCTAGATACGCCACTACTTTTCTACCTGTGAGAATCATGTGGGAATAGTGGATGAGGGCAGGCATATCTCGCCCAGATTCCTTTCCTATGTGGCCTAGTCTGGTCAGTATCGCACCTGCTTACTAATGGATAATGGGAGGTGGATATAAAAGGATGCAAGGTGGTTGTGTGAGTGTCTCAGCCTGGGAACACAGAGAGCCTGTCTGTGTGAGAGACACACGTGAGTGGAAGCAGTGCCCACTGCAACTGTGGTTTGGCTGGACGGGAGAAGCCCGCTAGTGGGTAGTTAGGTTGTCCATTGTTTAGTTAGTGCCGGACAGGCAAGGATTTGTTTTATGTTTTATTTCTTTATGCATTGCTTTCATCGTTAATAAACCTGACCCAGGGTCAGTTATACACGAATCCCAGCTCTGCGCCTGAGTTTCATGCTGAATGCACGTGACTTTGACCCCAGCAAAGGCGACCCTGGAGTGTTTTATCACATTGTGGTGGAGAATGCGGGCATCACGTTGCAAGCATGAGCATGGAGGACGTGGTGAAAGCGCTGGTACAGTCCACCGCCTTCCAGCAAGAAGCTAATCGGGTGATGATGGCCCAGCTGAAGGAGTTGGTGGACATGACAGCTACCGATCGCGCTTCTCCAGCAGGTGGCGCAGCGCCTGGCAAGCCTACAGGAGGTTAACCTGGAAGCCGAGTCGAGAGTGATTCACGTGAGTCGGTACTGGCAGAAGATGACGACCGAAGATGACGTCGAGGCATACCTGACCACGTTTGAACGGACGGCGGTACGAGAAAAATGGCCGAAGGCATGATGGGCCGGCCTGATTGCCCCGTTTCTTTACGGTGAGGCCCAAAAGGCTTATTATGACCTAGAGCCTGAAGCTGCGCAGGACTTTGACAAACTGAAAGCCGAGATCTTGGCCCGGCTGGGAGTGACGACCTCTGTCCGTGCACAGAGAGTGCATCAATGGACTTATCAGCCGGATAAACCACCCCGGTCACAGATGTTCGACCTGATCCACGTGACGAAGAAGTGGCTACAACCCGAGGTGCTGACAGCGCCAGAGATAATCCAGAGAGTCGTCATGGACAAGTACCTGAGAGCTCTACCGCCAGCCCTGAGGAAGTGGGTAAGCCATGGAAATCCTACGACGGCAGATCAACTGGTGGATCTGGTTGAACGTTACTCCGTGGCGGAAGGACTCCGAGACGACGTTACCCCACCTCGTTCTTCATCATTTCCACGTGGAACCGGTAAGACTGTTCCAGGGAGTAGGGGAGATGGAAAAATCCCTAAGACAGTGGGGGAGGAAAATGGGACTGCCCGCACTGCGAGGCCGAGAGTAACGAACTATAGTCTAAGCAAGGGGCCCGTTAGGTGTTTCCGCTGCCAAGAGATGGGACATATTGCTGCGAACTGTCCGGTCACTACTGAACCCATGCAGTGCGACGTCACAGACTCTAAAAACCGCATGTCTATGGTTGCACGGGTAGTGAGTGTGAATGCCGGTCAAAAGGATGCGGAAAAACACTTGTGTGATTTAACTGTTGATGGCAAAAATGTGGTGGCATTGTTAGACTCGGGAAGTGTGGTGACTCTGGTGAAGGCCAGTCTGGTGTCAGCCCCGACTGGACCATCAGACAAATTTTCTGTAACGTGTGTGCATGGAGACACCTGTTCGTACCTCACCACGGTCATATGCATTACTACTTCCTATGGGTCTGTGCAACATAAAGTGGGATTCGTCCCGGCGTTATTGCATGATGTTATCCTGGGCCGGGATTTTCCCCACTTCTGGCAATTGTGGGAGAATCAGTTGATGCCCTTGGGTAATTGTGTACATGATTCTTCTCCCGGGGGGCGTGGGGGTCCCGAACCCCTGGAAGAGGTCTCCCCGGAAGACTCGGGGGAAGAGTCTGCGGGAAATGACCTGCAGTTCCCGTTTTCAGTCATGGCGGGTGATACGGAGGAGACCGGGGAAGAGGAGGAGGCCGACAGCCGTCCACCTCCCCGTTTGCCAGATTTAGAAGTTCAGAAAGATGACTTCCAAAGCGAGCAAATAAAGGATCCTACCCTTTCTCAGGCTAGGACAAATGTAAAAGTGATAAACGGGGTACCCGTAGAACCTAGCTCTACGCTGGCATATCCTTACATGGTTCTGGAGAATGATTTACTCTATCAGATAGAGAAAAAGGGGGAAGGTACGGTGCAACTATTAGTCGTGCCAAAACCCTACCGGCGGCAGGTGCTGGACCTGGCCCACGGACATGTGATGGGAGGTCACCTGGGAGTCCAGAAAACCACCGAAAGGATATTACACTGTTTTGTTTGGCCAGGCATGCATCACGATATTCATGTATATTGTGAGTCTTGTCCTGACTGCCAAGCCTCTGCACCTAAGCCCCGGTTCTGTAGCCCTTTGGTACCCCTACCTATTATTGAAGTCCCGTTTGAGAGGATTGGGATGGATTTAGTTGGACCCCTTCCACGGTCTGCACGTGGACACCAACATATCCTGGTCATCTTGGATTATGCCACTAGTTACCCGGAGGCCATCCCTTTGCGTAACACGGCCACCAAGACGATTGCTAAGGAACTGGTGCATGTGTTTAGTCGGGTCGGTATACCAAAACAGATACTCACTGACCAGGGGACCCCCTTTATGTCCAGGGTAATGAAGGAGCTCTGCCGATTGTTACAAATCGAACCGTTACGCACATCCGTGTATCATCCTCAAACAGACGGGTTGGTCGAACGGTTCAATAAAACTCTGAAGCAGATGCTGAGAAAGGTGATAGACAAGGATGGGAAGAACTGGGACTATTTACTTCCGTATTTGCTTTTTGCCATCAGGGAAGTACCCCAGTCTTCCACGGGATTCTCGCCTTTCGAGTTATTGTACGCCCGACGTCCTCGCGGACTGTTAGACGTTGCAAAAGAAACCTGGGAGGGTCAGGTCACTCCGTTTAAAACAGTGATAGATCACGTCACACAAATGCAGGACCGTATTGCGGCTGTTATGCCTATAGTCAAAGAACACATGATGCAGGCTCAAGGAGCCCAAAAAAGAATCTATGACAGGGGCGCCAAGATCCGTACGTTTGCACCCGGAGATAGGGTGTTGATCCTGGTCCCCATGGTGGACAGTAAGTTCCTGGCAAAGTGGCAGGGCCCCTTTGAGATTAAGGAAAGAGTTGGTGAAGTAAACTACAAAGTATACCAGGCAGGTAAGCGGAAACCTGAACAGATTTATCATGTAAATCTGATAAAACCCTGGAAAGATCGGTCTGCCTTGTCAGCGGAGCTGGCCCGTCCCGTCTGCTCGCATACCGTACCGGAGGTACGGGTTGCAGAGACTCGGAGCGGCAAAAGACTGAGGTCAGGCAGTTTCTACTTCACAACCAAAAGTTTTTCTCAGAAAAACCCGGGCAGACTACGCTAATGAAACATGACATCGTAACAGAACCTGGTGTCACAGTTCACGTAAAGCCCTACCGAATCCCGGAAGCGCGCCGTGAAGCCGTTTCCCGAGAAGTGAAGGCAATGTTAGAGTTAGGTGTCATTGAGGAATCGCACAGTGCTTGGTCCAGCCCGATTGTGCTAATTCCTAAACCGGACGGCACCATCCGGCTCTGCAATGACTTCAGGAAACTGAATGCGGTCTCAAAATTTGATGCCTACCCTATGCCCCGGGTCGACGAGTTAATAGATCGGTTAGGAAAAGCCCGGTATATTACGACCCTAGACCTAACAAAGGGGTATTGGCAGATCCCTCTGGCGGAGGCTGCCAGAGAAAAGACGGCATTTGCTACCCCAGAAGGTCTAATTCAGTATGTGTATATGCCGTTTGGACTGCACGGAGCACCGGCGACCTTCCAGAGACTGATGGATCGAGTCTTGAGGCCACATAGGCGGTATGCTTCGGCCTATTTGGATGACATTGTCATTTACAGCTTGGACTGGGAGACTCATCTCCAGAAAGTACAAGCTGTGATTGACGACCTGTGGGAGGCAGGTCTAACCGCGAACCCCAAGAAATGTCACATCGGGCTAGAAGAAGCCCGGTATTTGGGGTATGTAATTGGGAGGGGTGTTGTTAAACCCCAGGTTGATAAGATTCAGGCGGTTCAGGACTGGCCACAACCTGTCAACAAGAAGCAGGTGCAAGCCTTCCTGGGGATCGCCGGTTATTATCGCCGGTTCATACCCAATTTTGAAGCCATCGCTACCCCCCTGACGGACCTTACAAAAGGGAAAGACTCCGTCATGATTAAATGGAGTTTAGCGGCTGAAGAAGCCTTCCATAGCCTAAAACGGGCACTTTGCTCTCAGCCCGTACTGGTAACTCCGGACTTCCGCAGCGAGTTTGTGGTACAAACGGATGCCTCTGATACCGGTATCAGGGCAGTACTCTCACAAGTGAGGGACGGAGTGGAACACCCAGTCCTCTATCTCAGCAGGAAGCTGAATAAACACGAGCAAAGGTATGCAGTCGTAGAAAAAGAGTGCCTCGCCATTAAGTGGGCTCTAGAGGCCCTCAAATATTACCTGGTGGGCCGAAAGTTCAGGCTGATCACTGACCATGCCCCTCTCAAGTGGATGCACTTGAACAAGGAACGGAATAGCCGGGTGACCCGGTGGTTCCTTGCCCTGCAGGCCTACACTTTTACGGTGGAGCACCGCCCAGGGGTACAGATGGGAAATGCAGATGCCCTGTCCCGAGTGCACTGTTTGGCGGGTGTCATTGCTCGACCGGAGTGGTCTGAGCAGAAGGGGGGGATATGTGAGAATCATGTGGGAATAGTGGATGAGGGCAGGTATATCTCGCCCAGATTCCTTTCCTATGTGGCCTAGTCTGGTCAGTATCGCACCTGCTTACTAATGGATAATGGGAGGTGGATATAAAAGGATGCAAGGTGGTTGTGTGAGTGTCTCAGCCTGGGAACACAGAGAGCCTGTCTGTGTGAGAGACACACGTGAGTGGAAGCAGTGCCCACTGCAACTGTGGTTTGGCTGGACGGGAGAAGCCCGCCAGTGGGTAGTTAGGTTGTCCATTGTTTAGTTAGTGCCGGACAGGCAAGGATTTGTTTTATGTTTTATTTCTTTATGCATTGCTTTCATCGTTAATAAACCTGACCCAGGGTCAGTTATACACGAATCCCAGCTCTGCGCCTGAGTTTCATGCTGAACGCACGTGACCTTTGACCCCAGCAAAGGCGACCCCGGAGTGTTTTATCCCATACCCTAGATCTGGCCAGCAGATACTGGCAAGTGCCCATGTCAGAGGAGGTGTTAGGCGTCAGGTTTCTGCGTCTGCTCTGCAGGAATCCAGAGCCTCACATTCTGCGGTCTCCTGCTGTCTTTCTACTGCAGAGGAGATTGCTTTACAGCAGACTGCTCCAGAGACTAAAGCCCCCATTACACACTGCGATATCGCTAGCAATATCGCTGTAAAGTCACCGATTTTGTGACGTTGCAGCGATATTGCTAGCGATATCGCTGCATGTGATACTTACCTCCGACTGGCTCCCCTGCTGCTTATCGCTGATCGCGCGAGAAGCTCCTGGATCATTCCTCGTCGGTCACATCCTGCGGCGCTTCCTGCTGTGACGACGAGCGACGCGTGGAGCCGGGCGGGAGGACGCATGATCGCCGCGTCTGACAGGTAAGTAGCGATCCCATCCCCAGCGATGTTGCTAGTGAGATCTGGCTGTGTGGCAGCTCACTAGCGACCACCTAGCGATGCACCAGTGATCCTGACTGCGTCATATCGCTGGTCGGGATCGCTGGTGCATCGCTAGGTGTAACGGTACCCTAAGTCCCTCTGTGCTCCTACTGGGCATGCTCACAAGGCGATCTCCCATTGGAGATCGGGAGTCATGTGCCCAGGTCCTGTTCCAGATCTCATTGGTCCATCTCGGAGATCGGGAAGGTCCCGCACGGCTATAAAAAGCGTGCATGGCCGTTTCGCCATGCGCTAGTATAGACTATACTTGCTTTGTGTGAATGGTGACGGATGCATGATTCTGGTGACTGACTCATTTGAAACCCCTTCCGTCTGATAATACGCATGTGGATAGGGAATTAGTTTTTCAGTCAGCGCCAGTCAGTGGCAAGCCTTAAGCCACTGTGCTCACCGCACCACTACGCTAACGTCCGACATCGCGCTTGCTTTCTGCTTTGTTGTCGAGCGGCAGTGTCCTACGCCGCGCTGCAGTTGCAGCCCTCCTTGGCGTCCACAGAAGCGACGCCGCACACACGGTAGGTCTAGAGGGACGCAGCTCCTCTGTCTTGGGTCCTGCTCCTGTGACCTGATATCGTGTGTGCATCTACCTGAAGCCTGTGTCACTAACAGGTTCAGTATTTTGTATGTTTTTTGTTGCGGCACCTCTGTGTGTGAACAGAGGCTGCTCTGCTCACTCTGGGTGAAGTTTAACCCGTGTGCATCATACCACCATATTGCTTGTCTGCCACCACTTAGCAGCAGTTATACCACCTACTGCACGGTGGACCCCGAGCGGCGAACGCACTTTATTATTATTTTATTTAGTGCGTTCCGCCATTCCTAATAGGAGGACCGCGCCAAGACCGCGTTCATCTTGCCCATGGGACTGTTTGAATTTAACCGCATGCCGTTCGGGCTGGCCAACGCCCCCGGGACCTTCCAACGTCTAATAGAATGGTGTCTGGGAGATCTCAACTTCGAGGCCACGTTGATATACCTGGACGACATTATCATTTATGCCGTCACATTTGAGGACCACCTGCAGCGGTTGGGGCAGGTGCTTGGTCGGCTGCAAAAGTATGGGTTGAAGGTAAAACCCGAGAAATGCCATCTGTTCCGTACGCAGATCGAATACCTAGGACATACCATCTCCGCCGAAGGTGTTAGACCGTCCATGGAAAAAGTCGCTGCAATACAAGGGTGGCCTACTCCCGAGATGGTAAAAGATGTATGAGCCTTTCTGGGGTTGGCCGGATATTACCGTTGTTTCATAAAGAATTTTGCCCGCCAGGCCCGAGCCCTGCAAGACCTGCTGAAGGGAGCCCCTTCCGGAGCGAATAGTTGGAAGATTCAGTGGTGAGAACCGCAGGAAGAAACCTTCCGAGATCTCAAAACCGCATTCTCGGACGCCCCAGTGCTAGCTAATGCGGATTTCTCGCAGCCGTTCATATTACACACCGACGGGAGCTTACATGGGCTAGGGGATATATTGTTACAAATCAAAGACGGCCAAGAAAGAGGGATTGCTTATGGTAGTCGATCACTCCACGACTCCGAATGTAATCCCGACAATTATAGCTCCTTTAAGATCGAGCTCCTCACGGTACTGTGGGCCACAGAGTGGTTTGCTGAGTACCTGGCAGGCTCTGAGGTAGTGGTTCAAACTGATAACAACCCACTGGCCCACCTCGATAATGCCAAATTGGGGGCCCTGAAGCAACGATGGGTGGCCCGAATGGCCAAATTCAAATATAAAATCATCTATAAACGGGGAGCGGAGAATGTGCATGCCGATGCCCTCTTCAGGATCCGAGGCACGACTCCGAGGCGAAGCGGAGATGATGAACTAGAAGGAGAGGAAACCCCGTTCGCTCTGGCCCCCGTCGGAATCACAGCTACAACCCGAGAGCAATCCCACATAGCCCACCTAGGGGCATACTAGAACAATCCTGGGATAAATGGATCCAACAACATCAGGAAGATGGAGAGATTGGGCCCCTGCGTCAATGGGTGGCCACGGGCCGGTTACCCAGCGACACCCAAAGGCAGACATTGACTCGAGACACTTTATTAATGCTACGTCAATGGGAGAATCTGGTGATCAAAGGAGGACTATTATACCGAAAGGCAGTGTTGCGTACAACATCAGCGACAGCCTGGCAGGTAGTAATACCGGGAGCCCAACTAATTAAACTTTCTCGCGAGGCCCATGAAAAGGGGGCTCATTTTGGGGCACAAAAGACTTTTCAGTGGCTACAACATATGGCCTACCATCCCCGGTTGCAGGCCGCAGTGGAAGAAGTTTGTCGTGCATGCCGCCTGTGTGAATTAACTAAACCACAAGAGCAACAGGCTCCAGTACAGATAATTGTAACAGCGGCACCCCTCGAATTCTTGATGATAGACTATATAACCATCGGTCCCGCTCACCAGGGGTATGAACATTGTCTAGTCATGGTGGACCATTTCACCAAATTCGCCGTGGTAACCCCTACCCAAGATCAAACTGCGGAATTGGCCGTATACGCGATTTGTAAAAAATTTATCCAAGTATACGGCTGCTCCCAACGGATCCATTCAGACCAAGGTGCGTGCTTCCTGAGAAAAGTAATGGAAGAATTACACCACTTATATGGTATCGATAAATCCGGAACCACTCCGTACCACCCTCAAGGAAATGGGGCCTGCAAGCAATTTAATTGGACATTAATCCAAATGCTACGCACCCTGGAAAGCGACCAGAAGGCCCGCTGACCCAAATACACCCCCAAACTGGTCTGGGATTATAACAACTGGGTACACCGAGTTACTGGCTACACTCCGTACTCGCTGCTATTTGGCCAGGAAGGCAAGGGGATCACGGAGGTAGAGTTAAACCCGGAGGAGGAACAACCATGGACAGTGGTCTCCTCGTGGGTCCGGAATCACTGGTATCGGCTGCAAACCCTGCACTGAATCATCCACACAAAACTTCAGGACCTGGGACACCCGGGGAGGACCCCGCCTCAATGCACTGACAACCAAGCAGGAGATTGTGTACTCGTACGAGATCAGCGCCCCCAAAACAAATTGGAACACAAAAGAAGAAAGTCCCTACCGAGTACTGCACCAAGTAAGCCCTGACGGGCCAGTGTACGAAATACAATCTGAAAAAGATGGAGACCACCCTACCGGTACCGTACACCACAATATGCTAGGTCCCTGTGCTTCCACAGACCCTGCAAGACCCGAGGCCCCTCCTCAGGTCTCAGAACCTCGGCCAGCAGTATGGAATGAGGACAATAAGGAAGATCCTCCGGCGGTACAAGCGGACACTTCAAAAAATAATACTCCAGCAGATCCAGTTGGTCCACCATCTTCCACCACCCCAGAGGACACCACAGTTGAACCACGACGCTCCGAGCTGTCAACAGCTGGCAAACCCCCCCGAATGCTACGAACAGGACCAGTTTGTGTGGCAGAAAAGACTTTCATGTAAAAAAACAGGCCCAGGCTCCTCCAAACCCTCGCCCGAGGACTGGCAAGCATACAGGATGGGGACGTGTAGGAGGGGGGAGTCTCCACTGTGTAACCGGACCAGAACCAAGGGGACTGTCACCAAGGTTCCTAGGGGACATAATTGGAGGGTGGACCAGAGAGGGTTCTAGAAGAGATGGGGGTGGAGCAAGTATAAAAGGAGGTGAGGACGCTAGCAGGGGGCACTTGACAGAGCGGGAAAGGAAAAGCAGGAAGGCTAAAGGGCACCATAGAGAGTCACAGCCAGAGCTAGAAGAAGAGAGCAGCGACTGGAGGGACCGGAGAGAGACTCACCACAGACAGGAGAGAGATGGCACCAAGCTGTACAGCAGAGAGACACCGACTGCTCAACCGCGTTTCCCGCGGCTGCCACAGTCCGACTTCAGCCCGCGGCTGCGCCTACCCGCTGCCGCCTGCGGCCACCACCGCTCAACTTCAGCGTATGGCTGCAGCCCACTCGCTGCCGCCCACAGCCACCGTGGCTCAACTCCAGCCCGCGGCTGCAGCCTGTCCGCTGCCACCTGCGGCCTCCGCGGATCAAGCCCAGCCCGCGGCCCGTGGCCTACTCACCGCTGACCATGGCCACCGCAGGCTGCCGTTGCCCGGCCCCAACCTGTGGTTGCGGCCTACATACCTTGGACCCCGGCCAATGCCATCCCGCCTCCGCTGAGAGGCGCAATGCAGAGGAACTCTACAGGGGCCTGTTGTGCCCCCACTCCGCCTGGGCGTAGGAACGACCAAAGCCTGTGCCAAATCCTCGTCGCTGGGCCCAGCGGCTGAAACGCTGAAGCAGCATCGATCACCACTCTGCCGGACTTTAGAGGAGGATAAGTGACACATTGTAGTTAAAAACCTATCAATTTCTGGACCCGTAGTCGGCAACACCGCAGCCCTATAGTTACCGGTCTCGACCGAGTAGACGTGTTCGTGTTACCTGTGTATCTTGTTTTGATCCCTCTGAGGATAATTGCTGCTAGCTTGTTGGTACAGCTGACACCTGAGGGAATCATCGGAAGATGAAACGATCAAATTACTTCTTTATTTTGTTCCATAAACCATTATTTAATTGATTAAAGCTAGTAATGGAAGCTAATTACAAAAGAACAATCATATAATTAACCAACCTATATAGTGTAGTTAGCATGTCTTATCACCTTATAATCCAAGGTAAAAAAAATGATGCATAAAATTGTAGGTTTTTTTCATTACTGTTTTTTTCATTACTCTTCCAGAATTATCTAGTTATTTGATAAATGTACCCATCTTTTTTATCAAATACCTTAGTGCTAAATGCTATTGTGCTTGAGTAACAACATGGACACTGCTAAAAGGAAGGTGACACAAAGTCCTCGATGACGTCACCGCTGATTCTGCGCTCTCAGCAGCTCATTCTCCCATGCTTTTCAGCCTGGACGGTCGCATCTTGGCACCGTCCAGGCTGAACACCACTTATTGGATTTTGGTGTCGGACAGTATGTTGGACTGTTGAGGGTTATGGTTGTTTTTTATTTTGTTTTTGTTTTTTACAGGAGTCCAGGGCTTCAATTGTATGAGCAGTAGGTGAAAATTTTTGTTGATTATTATTTTCTCTCTTTTTTTTACAGGGGATGAGGGCTTCAATGGAATAGGCATAAGGTGTGTAAAACTTTGTATTTTTATTTCAAATAATGGACCTTATTCTATCTTTGTGTTTATTTACTATAAGACTATGACTATATCTTATAGATGCTTCTCCATTACTGATCCATTAGCTTGATGTACAATACAAAGGTGACATCAACCCCACAAATATTAACCCCACTTGCTACTGTCACAGGGCAAGTGGGATTAGCCATCCAAAGCACCAGAACTGGTATACTGGGGTGGCTGCAGGTTGCTATTTTTAGGCGGGGGAGGTCAATATCCGTGGCCTATTTACAAGACTGAGAATACCATCTCCCAGCTGTCTGCTTTAACTTAGATGTTTGTCGAAAATGTGGGGAACCCCAAAGCCACTTTTTAAAATTATTTATTTAAATAATTTAAAAAACAGCATGGGGATCCCTCTATTCTTGATAACGAGCCATAATAAAACTAACAGCTGAAGGTGGCAGCAGTCAATTTTGCCATGCTGGTTATCAAAAATATAGGGGAACCCATGCAATTTTTTAAATGTATTTATAGATCAAGCTGCTGTCTGCTCTCCCTATTATCAGTGACAGCATGCGTAGGCTGATGGGAGTAGTACTCCCATCAGCTGATGCCTGTGACCGGAGGTAAACTTTTTACCTCTGGTCACAGCAGCTGACTAATGCTGTCTTCTGTCAGCATGGGAACTGCAGAGAGCTCTCTAATGAGCAGTAATAATCTTACTGCCGATCAGAGACAGTGTTTGTCATGCTGTCATGCAGATGAAAGCATGGCAAACAATAGATGTTCAGGCCCCCCATTCATCTGGTAACCAAACCTAACTTTTTTTTTTACTGTTCAGCCGAACATACCAGACCTGCACTTCCAGGGGTTCGCCCACCACTAATAACGACCAACCAGACGCAACCTGCTCTACTCATTCTACGAAAAGCCTTAAAATAGGCTCAAGAAATTGATCAGCCCACAGGCAGACACCTACCTATAAAAAAAACTTACTCTCACAAAATTAACCAAATAGATGCATATAATCCAAGTGAACTGGTGAGAAGTGAAATGCAGATTTAAAGATTTAGCATCAGCTATTGCCAGCAATGGCAATATTCCCAAACTTACTGGACAGTCACATTAAAGGAAGCATACACTACAGAAGAGAGATCAGTGTCAATCCTGTCATTAACCAATACATTTTTTTGGAAAATTTTGGTTAATAAGCTGGAACTTTTTTTTCACCATCCCCTATGAAAAAAACTTGCAACCTTGGCAATGACAGCTTTGAAAATCGGCCTGTCATCTTGGGCCAAAAGCCAAATCCTTCAAAAACTTGTCAAAACTACTTATGGAAAATCCCTAGCTGACTGCAGATTTATATGGGTTATAACAGCATAAAACAACCAGGAATTTTAAGCATCCCCTGAAAACATTGTAAAAGAAACTTCCGGTTTACAGATAGACCATAGAATAAGCTGAATAATGTGAAATGCGGTACATCACTCAGAAGAGGAGTAGAATGGTGCTGGATCTCGGAGAAGATGGTGGTGGGTGAATACATTAACACTACACTATATAAACACACAGACAGATTTAGTGAGAAAAAGAACATGGGAGTGCTTCATTAAGTCACATAGACCTCTGTTCCCAAGGGAATGAGTCAACCCTCAAATCACATCATCATTTAAACTCCCACCAGAGTGAGAGCAAATCTATGTCAGGTCTATTATTTGCCCACATTGCTCAGACCAACTGATTTGGTGCCATCACAAATATAGTCATAATGGATGACACTTTCAGCTGAGAATGAAATTATACTATTAGGCCAGGGTCACACTTGCAAGAAACTCGCACAAGTCTTGCGTCTCAATACCCGACACTGCCGCTGGCACTCAGACCGGAGAGCTCAGCTGCATAGAAATACATGCAGCCACACACTCCAGTCCCGAGTGCCAGCGGCAGTGCCGGATATTGAGACACGAGACTCGTGTGAGTTTCTCGCAAGTGTGACCCCCATCTAACAAGAAGTATTTTATTATACTCAAAAAATTAACACTTTATAAAATGCACATAAAAAAACTTGTGAGATTATCTGCCCAACATAGAGTTTCACTAATACAGCTTCTTCCTGGGCATGAGACCCTTGGTAGAAGCTGTAAGGCAGGGGTCATACTGGCGAGGAATACGGACGAGTGAGAGGTGTTAAAAGCACGCATTGCACACGGACACATTATTCTCTATGGGTTTGCTCCCAACAGCCGTATATTTCTCGGGCGTATTCTACAGTCCGAGCCAATCGCAGCATGCTGCGATTGTCAGCGTACTACGCCCGTATTACGCCAATGCAAGTCTATGGGTGCGCAAAAAATACGGATTACACATGGACTTGCGAGAAATATGCATGTCTTTTGGCTGGTGACAGGAAATGGCCCAATCCATCATCAGGAAGCCTAGACACAAATCACCTCAAATATCGCTCCAGACATCCAGGAAGTCAGCCTCCATGGAGTACAGCAGCGTCATGGCGCCATATTTCCTAAATGTGGAGATGCTCATTGTACTGGTACAGGAGCGCCCAGAACTCTGGGACCAACTGGATGCCAATTATGCAAACCGGGCAAGAAAGGAGGCGTCATGGAGGCGCATATGTTGCCAGATGTTCCATGACTTTGGTGATCGGCCACGTGAGGAGCAGCAGAAACTGAGTAAGTACAAGGCCCAAAAATGATTAAAATTACCTCATAACCAAAAATGCATACAGATTGTGCCCCCTCCCCTTCCTGTGCTTCTACTTTTTTCCTCATGAGGCGGGTAGATTTTGATGTGACACATAGTTTCACACTGCCATAATTTAGCCCAGGCCACAAGCTCCTCATCCTCTTAGCCAACCAAGTTATTAAGTGTAGTTAATTGATACATGAACGATTCAGACCCTGTGTATCTGGCCTGGATGGGCCATTTAGATATGCCACCCTGGCTAGAAAGCACACCCCAGAAGGCCACATGCCTAGACTACTGGTAGCAAATATGACCGATCAAATATGTGAAATTGATAATATTTCCTGTCACATTGCAGTGGAAGATGTTATGAAACGCTGGCGCAGCATCCGGGATCAGTACCGGTGGGAACGTCAGCAGCGGTCAAGGAGTGGGGATGCGGGCTACGTAAAAAGAAAATACGTATATTATGACCGCCTCTCCTTCCTCGCCCCAATTCTGGATCTGAGACCGTAAGTAGATACCTCACACCACATTGCACCCATACTTTACAGGGCCAAAAACATTGATGTATTTTTGGCTTTGTTCTATTTCATAACAGAACTCAGTCCAACCTTACGGATCGAGGAATGGGCTCAGAGATAGAGGCCATAATTGATCCTGTAGGGGATGAGGTCTCTGGCCCATCTTCTCCCCCAACATGAAGCATGGGTGAAGAGTCATCACAGGAGAACCCATTGCCTGCCCAACAAACACCACTACCAGGACCGTCTGCTGCTGGCCCATCACTCATGCTGGAGGAGCAGGACAACATGAGCAGCAGCCCAACTGCCCAGATCCTGGGGTCCTAAATTACCTATCTAGAGTCAATGCAGATGATGGGGAGGAGGCCTACTCACGTAGCCTTGCCCTTTATCTCCGTGCCCTTTCCCGTGAGGTGAGGCTCTGTATTCAAGGATGTTTTCAGATCCTGCTTGATGCAAGCACACCCCCCAATACCCCATATGAGCTTTTTGAATATCTGGAGAGTTGGCAGCTTTCCCCCAGAAATCTTATGCGCATGAGATCACCCACACAGATGCTTGCTCAAGCAGGGTCTGAACATCCTCAAATACGTGGCCCTACACCTCACCCCCTTCCTCCCCCTACCCAACCTTCCCTACAGCAGCAACATATGTCTGCCTCTAGCCAACTCCACCAATATGGCCCCTTTTTCCCACCCAGTGTTGGAGGCTGGTCCCAACCTGGTTGGGGACGACATGGCTATATTGGTGGGTATGAGACACGGACCTACCCGCCCCAACAAGAAGCCCCTCAGCAGTATTACTCTGGCCACTACCCCCAATAATCACAGGAGGAAGGTCAGTACCAACATCATGGGCAACAGTATGCCCCCACACAGGGCGTTGTTGCGCAAAATAGTCAGCAGCAACCACAGGCTGCTCTTCCGCCTTCTCCTTCCCCAACATTCCACAATTTATAAGTGGCTACAAACATGCAAATTGTTGATGCATACTGTACATCAGTGTCCATAAGCGGACTGATGGCAGGAGATGTCCAGTGTGTTACAACTGGTGCTAAAAATCACAATCCTAGTAAAAAAGAGGTGCTCTACATCATCAAAATGATGTAAAAAATATAAAACGAACATTTATTATGTAGGTTTTCAAAGCATATTAATAAACCACCATGACAGGCAAGGCTAGCTTACGCGTTTCTGAGACATATTACATGTCTGTAAGAAATACAATATTTCACCGCGCTATACTGGTAAAGTCAAAGGATCAAAATAGACTACTCACTTGATAATACATAGAAAAGGCGTGCTGTCCATATAAAATTCGTAAATTTGTGGCCAGCTAACTTTCTTTCCGAATCAAGGCAAACAGCCTCAAGAACATCACGCTCTCTCTATGTATTATCAAGTGAGTATTGTAATGTGATCCTTTGAGTTTCCCTGTATAGTGCGCTGAAATATTGTCTTTTTTGCAGACATGTAACATGTCTCAGAAACGCGTAAGTAGCCTTGCCTGTCATGGTGGCTTATTAATATGATTTGAAAACATTCATAATAAATGTTTGTATTATATTTTTTATATCATTTTGATGATGGAGACCTCCTCTTTTTGACTTTGGAATCCAATTGTCTAATGTTGCAATGTTGTTATTGCATTATTTCTTTTTTTGGATATGTTTGTAAAGTATATTTTGCAACAATGTTCTAATCTGCAAAATGGCCAATTTGGCCCATTGCCCAAGTTTTACATAGGGCAAGAATATGTTTGCCTTTAAGAAAAAAAAACATACAAAAAAGGCAAAAGTAAAAATTTGTCTACTACACTTTACGTCTCTGTCTCAATTCTCAAAAACAGTATCAACATACGCTTACCAATGCAATTAAACAGTCATAGATTCAGATGGGGTAGAAATATATATTTTTGGACACACAACAAACCAAAATTTACAACATAGATACAGCATGCTCTTGCCAAGAAGTTTCCCCCTCAGGTGACATAAAGTAATTAGTGAAAATATCACGCACTTTGAGCCCAGAGAGCGGTCTACGTTGAGGGTTGATAAGTGGTCTCACCCTACGCACATTGTCCGGCCTACGCACTACACCAGCAGAGGAGGAACAATCATGTATCCTGGTGAAGTCATGAAGAACCACACAGGCTTTCACTACTTCATTAACATTTTGTTCACTCAGCTGAATGGCAAACTGAAGTACACGCCATTTGGCACAAAGAATGCCAAAGGAACACTCCACCAGTCACGTGATAGGCGCAAGTTAAAAATTCTGCGCCTGTGGTCAAGGTTGCGCCGGGGATATGGCCTCATGACATTGCGTGTTAACTGAAACGCCTCATCTGCCACAAGGACATAAGGGACAGATTCTTGAGTGGAGCCTGGTAGCTGGCGTGGTGGTGGTAAATCCAACTGGTTGGTGCGTAGCCACCGAGCCATAATGGAAGTATTGAAGAATCTAGAGTCTCCCGTCCTTCCATAGGCCCCAATGTCAACAATTATAAACTTGTATTGAGGGTCAGCCAGAGCCAACAATACAACAGAAAAGTATTGTTTATAATTGAAGAATTGGGAGCCAGAGTTCGGCGGCTTACGCACCCGGATATGTTTGCCATCAATACAATTTGGAAACTGGCATTCCTCCTCAAAGTCCCTTGATATCCTCAACCAGTCTTCCATCCTGGGCTCGGGTATGATGACTTGATGGAGTCTTGTCCAGATTTCTGTACATGTAGACCTCACTATGCCAGATATGGTTGATCTTCCAATAAGAAATTCATGGTGTAGGGCAGCATAAGACAGGCCAGTGGACAGGAAGCTGAAGAACAACAGAAAAGGAATATTTTAGAATGCACACATTTACAAAACAAACAGGTCCATACATAACAAACTTGGTAGGATTTCAGAGCAAATAACACACACATCTTTGTTTGCACAATGAGTTAGTGATATTCAGTACATATTACACATAACATTCTGGTCTGTAAGTTGACACATATGTGGACTAAGATGAGGGCATAAAAGTTACTCCAAGAAGCAAAAAATATATACTTTGGCCAACACATCATGAACATAGAGAATGTGGTTGTGTAGTACATACCGTAATGTGAGTAGAAGTCGCTCCTCTGCAGATATAGCTTTGCGCATCCTTGTGTCCGGAAAGGTTATCCCAGGGCGCACTGTCTCCAAGAGTCGATCAAATGTTGCAAGGCTCATGCGACAGTATTGGTAGAATTTAGCCGGATGCTCCCGCAGAGAAGAATAGAGGCGGTGAAAATGACCTCTTGTGAGTCGTTGCCTCAAAAGTGGATGGACCCACATGCGTCTCCTCCTCCCCGGATCCACTATCACTGGGTATGGGTGACCAAAGCGGCGTGACAAAAGCCAGTTGAAGAGAACCTGCTCAGTTGTGTTGAAAGTCAGACTGTTTGCCATGTTGCACAAAGAACACCAACACCCCTCGTGAAGGCAAGGTCACAAGTGGACAGAATGGAGGCAGTCACCTGTTCCTGAGCCAATAAATAGGGTGCAGGCTAATGATTTAAATAGTTGCCAGGCCTCAAAACCGTTAAATGTTCATTTTGCAAGGCTGCGAGAAAATCTCGCCATACGGAGTCCATACGGATTACATACGGATTACATACGGATGCTGACATGCGCAAAATACGCGACCACATCTTGCTTACGGATGACATACGGAGCACTATTTAGGGGTGATTCATCCGTATTACGCCTGTAAACTACGGACCGTATTTTGCGTCGGTTAGTGTGACCCCGGCCTTATGGCGAAACTCTGTTGGAAAGATATCTAACTACAACTGTTTTTATGCGCATTTTATGAAGTGTTCTTTTTATGAGTATAATAATTTTTTCTTGCAATTGTACAATTACATATAGCTTCACTATTGGGTGGATGTTTCCCCACAATATATCGTATGTTATGATAGGTGAGAGAGGAGGCACCAAATTAGGTGGTGTAAGCAATATGGGGAAATGAAAGACTTAACACATATTTAGTGAGGCTGGTGGGAGTGTGAATGCCATCCGAGTATTGACTGTGATTTTTATTAAAAATAAGGAAGAGGAACAGCATCCGGTCTGGGTGAAAAATTGTATCAAAAATTTATTCTGCCAGTACAAAATACAACGTTTCGGCCATATTGTGGCCTTTTTCAAGTATACAAAATACAACGTTTCGGCCATATTGTGGCCTTTTTCAAGTATACTTGAAAAAGGCCACAATATGGCCGAAACGTTGTATTTTGTACTGGCAGAATAAATTTTTGATACAATTTTTCACCCAGACCGGATGCTGTTCCTCTTCCTTATTTTGGACTATTGTTCATTTGGGTCCATGAACCTTTGAACTGGCATCCATTCCTCCGTTGTGCTGTCGGCTGTTTTTTGCTGTGATTTTTATTAGTCCTGTAATTGTATGCATAGCTATGATCTCAAAACTTGGTCTTATTTGTGTAGTTTAATGTTTAATATTAGTGTATAAATCCTTTGATTCAGACACATAAATAGGTGTTAATGCATGGCCTCCCTAAAGTCCAGATGTGATTTTGAAATATATCTGACTTTATGGCTTTCAAGATTGTCACAAAAGGAGTCGTTTGAAACAAGAAAAACATGTCAGTTTCCAGGCCCACTTTTATCTTGAATGTACTAGTAGCAGTTTTTGTTTTGTGAAACACATCAATGTTTATAAAAAGAAGGAACAAAGTAAAGGAAAGACTGATAATAATCCTCCTCTCTTCTGTCTTTGGCTCAAAAAAAATCACATGAAAAACTGTTGCAAAAGCTGTGTGTGTGTTTCCAGCCTAAACGCATAACAGCAATATGGAAAGCAAATTGGTCTAACAACTAAAACGCTGAATACGAGCATAATTACTTGACTTGAACGTTAAAAGTCATCATTTTGAAGACTCTTTACAGCAATTTGCTGTGTCAACAGCAGATGGCGCCATATACAAAGGCTACATGAACATTGTGTCTCATTGATGTGACCAACCTCAGAATATGTTCTGGTTACAGTCTCAAAGCTATGAGGTCAAAATGTGTCACTGAAGATTATTTTGTCATTGGCAGGGGTTGATCTGATAACATTTTATTTTTTCAAACTATTGCAGAATTGCAGAATGAAATATTACAAGAGTAGTTGAGTACAGATGAGCGAACTCAAAGGGTTAAGTTTGGGAGCCGTGCCGGACACCTAGTGTCTGCACCTGACCCCTAACACAGACTTTTCACTGTACATCCATTTTCCTGTTCGGGTTCACCAGTCCAATAAAGCTTGTTGAAAGGCAGCAGCGCAGCTTTAAAACTGTGGCCACTTCCGGACCCATCACAGTCATGCCAATATATATGCTTTTGGTCAGCACTGATAATGCTATCAGTGTTACTATATCATAAAAGAATTATGGCCATGATGGATGGTGACACAAGATGTAGAGGAGCAGGAGGAGGACAAGAGCCAATTCACACTGATATCAGGCCTGTCCTGCACACATGGCTCGGAGGGTGGGTTACTGTTCCAACATCGGCCAGGTACCTAACTGTACAGCCAGGGGACATTTTGGAAGGATTATGATAATGAGGATACAGAGTACCCAAGTAGGGGAGAGAGCCCCGGAAAAGGGGCTCACTGTGTGTCCGGGTCGGAACTACAGGGGCTGTCACCCAGGTTCCCAGGGGGTACGTTCCTGGGGAAATGATTGCAGGCCAGGACCAACAGTCAATCAGGAGACGTGGGGGCGGGGCGACTATAAAATGAGCGGTGGAGACCAGCAGGAGGGACTCGGCAAGGAGAGAGATGCGGGAGATGAGAGACAGGAGGGAGGAGTCTAAGAGGTGTCCCAGAGCGAGAGTGAGTCAGCGCATCCGACACAGGGGAGACTGGGGCTCACCTGACCAGAAGAGAGGATGATGCCGAGCCGCACGAGGAGATCCAGTGAGACCCGCAGCTGACACCTGCCCCGCTCCATACTGCAGCTGCAGCCTGTACAGCGAGACCCGCAGCCGCCACTGCCCCGCTCTATATCGCGGTTGCGGCCTGTACAGCGAGACCCCGGGCCGCCACTGCCCCGCTCCATACCACGGCTGCGGCCTGTACAGCGAGACCCGTGGCCGCCTCTGCCTTGCCTCCCAACGAGACAACTCTGGCGGAGGGGAACCGACCTGGAGCCTGCATCACTCCCTCGGCACCAGGCATAGGAATGCCCGAAATCTCTGTCAACTCTTCTTTGCCTGGACCCCACGGCTGAGGTGCCAATCAGACATCTTCCAGACAACAACTCTGCAGGACGTCAGAGATCAATAAGTGACATTTCGTTTCAGTTCATAGTTAGTCCCATGGCCTGTAGCCAGCCATACTGTGGTCATATAGTTATTGTCTCTCGCCGTACTATTTAGCATTGTTCGCCTGTGTATTTGTGTCTGGCTTCCCTGCGAGGAAAACCATTGTTAACGTTACTCTTTATCCATATATAAAAGTTAAGTTTAGGCTACTTTCACAATAGCGTCGTATGACGTACGTCGCAATGCGCCGTTTTGGAGAAAAAAAGCATCCTGCAAAGTTGCCTGCAGGATACGTTTTTTCTCCATAGCCTTGCATTAGAGACGCATTGTGACGTACGGCCGCACGCTGCATCCACCATGCGACGGATGCGTCGTGTTTTGGCGGGCGCGACGCACAAAAAAAGTTACATGTAATTTTTTTTGTGCATCGTTTCCGCCATTTTTGACCGCGCATGCACGGCCGAAACTCCGCCCCCTCCTTCCTGGACATTACAATGGGGCAGCGGATGCGTTGAAAAACGCCCGTACCGGCGCAAATGTGAAAGTAGCCTTAGCCCTTGCTCTGTCTCCGGCTCATCACTGCATCCTGCGTTCCTGCGAGTACCACACCTAGATTATATACCTCCCACTGAGGACAGCTTGTCATTGCCTCTGCGCAGACTGGCACACATGAGTCAATACATGCTGCAGTACCAATGCAACTGGGGCATCACCAGCACCTTGGAAAGCAGAGTTAGCATGGCCAAAATGTGAAAAAAAAAAATATCAAAATTGATCCAAAAAGGGTATCCAACCGTTAAATCATATATATCCCTACAAATTATCTTTATTGATTAAAAAACATATGCAATGGTTCACACAAAAAAACCCGCACACAAACAAAAACAAAACCGTGTTCCAAAATCACCCATTAAAAATGGGTAAGCTAGAAGTCCCTCTTATGTCAACTAGGCTGTCGCCTTCCTGAAGGTGGAGGTTGGCACCCTAGGAGGGAACGTTGTGGCACCCCTGCTCCACGATGGCTGACCCTGGGAGACCTATATTCCCTGCAACCACTTGGGGAACCCTCCTACCCGATGTCCTAAAGGAACCCCTACCCATAGACATAGACGATCCTATCTCTAAGAGGACCCTAGACCCCAATTAAAAACAAAAAAGAACACAATAGGCAATTGGTGACGATTGACAGAATTTCACAACGTGGTCAAAGGATAACAATACTCCAGGGGTTTGGGCCCTTGGTTTGCTTAAGGCTGTTTACTCACAGAGGTTTTTTAGCGGTATTTTTAGCGTTTTTTCCAATAAAACCGCTAAAAATAAGCTTCCCATTCATTTCTATGCATTTTGCACTTTTTGTGCATACTGATGCGTTTTTTACTGTGAAAAAACTGCATTGCGGTAAAAAAAGCAGCATGCTCATTAATTTTGCTGATTTTTCTGCGTTTCTGGCTATTTCTATGCGTTTTGAAAATGCGCGGGGAAAAAACGCATAAAAACCGCGCGTTTTCGCGCAAAAAAACGGAAAACCGCGCGGTTTCTGGGAAGTGAGTCAGGTTTTTCAGCAGAAATTTTCTGCTACATGTGCACTTAGGATATGTGCACACAGTGCGGATCCTCCAGCGGATTTTTCCTCGCTGATTTTACTAAATCCGCAGGTCAAATTACCTGCATTTTTCCTGCGGATTTCTACCTGTTTTTTCGCGGTTTTACTGCGGTTTTTGTGCGGTTTTCCACTGCGCTTTTCCACCTGCGGATTTGTAGAATAGAGCAGGTGGAAAACAGCAGCAAAACTGCACAAAAGAAGTCACATGCTGCTTTTTTTTCCGCACAAAAACCACGCAGAAAAAAACGCAGCATGTGCACAGCGGTTTTTTTTTCATAGGCTTTAATGGTACTGAACATAACCTGCAGTTCTGCTGCAGATCCGCAGCTGCAAATCCAGCAGAATCTGCACCGTGTGCACAGGGCCTTAGCCTAATAGTTGGCATAGATGAAAAAATGGTGCTCAGAAAACTATTAGAGCCAACTCAGATGTAGTCACTATAGGAAAAAACTAATGTTGGTTAAATCAGTGTTTTCTAAGCATGCAGTGTATGTTCACACTCTTTCCAATAGCAACAAAAAGACCAGCAATGCCACATTTCAAATGTGACAAAAGATGCTGCATGATATTGCCCAAAGAAGTTATAACCCCATCATTAACCACGTGTGTAAACTGGAAGTGGTTTCTAAGCATGCAGACTGTTCAAAACACTGCTGCAATAGATACTGCTTTTTAATGCCAATTGTTAACCCCTTCCTGACATCAGACGTACTATCCCGTCCATGGGACCCGGGCCCCTATGCCCATGGACGGGATAGTACGTCTACCGCGATCAGCGGCGCCCACGTGGTGAGCGCCGCTGATCGCGGCCGGGTGTCAGCTGATTATCACAGCTGACACCCGGCACAATGTGTCAGGGGCGGTCACGGACCGCCTCTGACACATTAACCCCTTGCACACCGCGATCAAACATGATCGCAGTGTACCGGGGGTTAAAGGGAAGCATCAGTAGGGAGGGGGCTCCCTCCGTGCTTCCCTGAGCCCCCCACGGCAGCGCAATGTGCAGCGCTGCTGCCGGGGGCTCCTTTCCTGCAGGCCCCCGAATCCAAGATGGCGACGGGGGCCTTCGGGGGGCCTGCAGGAAGCTGGCTTCCTCAGTGCCTGCAAAGCGCAGGCATTAGGAAGCCTTGTGCACTGCCTGTGACAGATCGCTGATCTGTCACAGTGATCTGTGATGTGACAGATCAGCGATCTGTCACAGAACAGTGATGTCCCACCTGGGACTATTTAATAAAGTAAGAAAAAAAAATAAAAAAAAAGTGTTAAAATAATTTTAAAAAAAATCGCCAAATAAATTACAAAAAAAAAAAAAATATTCCCCCAAATAAATCCATTTTTTGAAAATAAAAAAAAAACAATAAAAGTACACATATTAGGTATCGCCACATCCGTAACGACCCGCCCTATAAAACTGTCCCATTAGTTAACCCCTTTAGCGAACCCCTTAAAAAATAAAAATAAAAAACGAAGCAAAAATAATGATTTATTATTATACCGCCAAACAAAAAGTGTAATAACGCGTGATCAAAAAGACGCATATAAATATCCATGGTACCGCTGAAAACGTCATCTTGTCCCGCAAAAAAACGAGCCACCACACAGCATCATCCGCAAAAAAATAAAAAAGTTATAGCTCGCAGAATAAAGCGATGCAAAAATAATTATTTTTTATATAAAATAGTTTTCATTGCATAAAAGCGCCAAAACATAAAAAAACGACCTAAATGAGGTATCGCTGTAACCGTACTGACCCGAAGAATAAAACCGCTTTATCAATTTTATCGCACGCGGAACGGTGTAAACGCACCCCCCCAAAAGAAATTCATGAAACGCTGGTTTTTGTTCATTCTGCGTTCCAAAAATCGGAATAAAAAGCGATCAAAAAATGTCACGTGCCCGAAAATGGTACCAATAAAAACGTCAACTCGTCCCGCAAAAAATAAGACCTCACATGACTCAGTGGATCAAAATATGGAAAAATTATAGCTCTCAATATGTGGTGATGCAAAAACTATTTTTACAATAAAAAGCGTCTTTTAGCGTGCGACAGCCGCCAAACATAAAAACAGCCATAAATAGTAAATCAAACCCCCCGTTATCACCCCCTTAGTTAGGGAAAAATAATAAAATAAAAAAAATGTATTTATTTCCATTTTTCCATTAGGGTTAGGGTTAGGGTAGGGTTAGGGCTAGGGTTAGGGCTAGGGTTAGGGCTGAGATTAGGGTTAGGGGTGTGTTGGGGTTCAGGTTGGAGTTAGAATTGGGGGTTTCCACTGTTTGGGCACATCAGGAGCTCTCCAAATGCAACATGGCGTCTGATTTCAATTCCAGCCAATTCTAAGTTGAAAAAGCCAAATGGTGCTCCTTCCCTTCCAAGCTCTGACATGCGCCCAAACAGTGTTTTACCCCCACATGTAGGGTATCAGCCTACTCAGGACAAATTGCAAAACAATTTTTGGGGTCCAATTTCTCCTGTTACCCTTAGGAAAATAAAAAATTGGGGGCAAAAATATCATTTTTGTGGAAAAAAATGATTTTTTTATTTTCACGTCCGAGCGTTATAAACTTCTGTGAAGCACTTGGGGGTTCAAAGTGCTCACCACACATCTAGATAAGTTCCGTGGGTGGTCTAGTGTCCAAAATGGGGTCATTTGTGGGGAGTTTCAATAGTTTAGGTACATCAGGGGCTCTCCAAACACACATGACACCCGCAGACCATTCCATCAAAGTCTGCATTCCAAAACGTCACTGCTTCCCTTCCGAGCCCCGACGTGTGTCCATACAGTAGTTTTCTCCCACATATGGGGTGTCAGCGTACTCATGACAAATTGGACAACAACTTTTGGGGTCCAATTTCTCCTGTTACCCTTGGGAAAATGAAAAAATTGGGGACTAATTGATCATGTTTGTGGAAAAAATACGATTTTTTTATTTTCATGCCCGGGCATTATAAACTTCTGTGAAGCCCTTGGGGGTTCAAAGTGCTCACCACACATCTAGATAAGTTCCTTAGGGGGTCTCGTTTCCAAAATGGGGTCATTTGTGGGGGGTTTCCACTGTTTAGGTACATTAGGGGCTCTCCAAAGGCAACATGACACCCGCAGAACATTCCCTCAAAGTCTGCATTCCAAAACGTCACTACTTCCCTTCCGAGCCACGACGTGTGTCCATACAGTAGTTTTCTCCCACATATGGGGCATCAGCGTACTCAGGACAAATTGGACAACAACTTTTGGGGTTCAATTTCTCCTGTTACCCTTGGGAAAATAAAAAAATTGGGGACTAATTGATCATGTTTGTGGAAAAAATACGATTTTTTTATTTTCATGCCCGGGAATTATAAACTTCTGTGAAGCCCTTGGGGGTTCAAAGTGCTCACCTCACATCTAGATAAGTTCCTTAGGGGGTCTAGTTTTCAAAATGGGGTCATTTGTGGGGGGTTTCCACTGTTTAGGTACATTAGGGGCTCTCCAAAGGCAACATGACACCCTCAGACCATTCCATCAAAGTCTGCATTCCAAAACGTCACTACTTCCCTTCCGAGCCACGACGTGTGCCCATACAGTAGTTTTCTCCCACATATGGGATATCAGCATACTCAGGACACATTGGACAACAACTTTTGGGGTCCAATTTCTCCTGGTACCCTTGGGAAAATAAAAAAATGGTGACTAAAAGATCATGTTTGTGGAAAAAATACGAATTTTTTATTTTCACGCCCGGGCGTTATAAACTTCTGTGAAGCACTGGGGGGTTCAAAGTGCTCACCACACATCTAGATAAGTTACTTGGGGGGTCTAGGTTACAAAATGGTGTCATTTGTGGGGGGTTTCCACTGTTTAGGTACATCAGGGGTTTTCCAATCGCGACATGGTGTCCGATCTCAATTCCAGCCAAAAACGTCAAATGGCGCTGCTTCCCTTCCGAGCTCTGCCATGCGCCCAAATAGTGGTTTATCCCCACATGTGGGGTATCAGCGTACTCAGGACAAATGGCACAATAACTTTTAGGGTACTTTTACCCTTGGGAAAATAAAAATTGGGGTGAAAAGATCATTTTTGTGGAAAAAATATGATTTTTTAATTGTACCGCTGTACGTTATAAACTTCTGTAAAGCCCTTGTGGGTTCAAAGTTCTCACCACATATCTAGATAAGTTCCTTGGGGGGGTCTAGTTTCCAAAATGGGGTCACTTGTAGGGGGCTTCCACTGTTTAGGTACATCAGGGACTCTCCAAACGTGACATGGCGTCCGATCTGAATTCCAGACAATTTTGCATTGAAAAAGTCAAACGGCGCTCCTTCCATTCTGAGCTCTGCCATGCGCCGAAACAGTCGTTCCCCCCCACATATCAGGTATCAGCGTACTCAGGACAAATTGCACAATAACTTTTGCAGTCCAATTTCTCCTGTTACCCTTGGTAAAATAAAAAAAATTGAACCTGAAGTATTTTTTTTGTGAAAAAAAGTTAGATGTTCATTTTTTTTTAAATATTCAAAAAAATTCCTGTGATGCACCTAAAGGGTTAATAAACTTCTTGAATGTGGTTTTGAGCACCTTAAGGGGTGCAGTTTTTAGAATGGTGTCATTTTTGGGTATTTTCTATCATATAGACCCCTCAAAGTGGCTTCAAATGTGATGTGGCCCGTAAAAATAAAATGGTGTTGTAAAAATGAGAAATCAGTGGTCAACTTTTAACCCTTATAACTTCCTAACAAAAAAAAATTTTGGTTCCAAAATTGTGCTGATGTAAAGTAAACATGAGGGAAATGTTAGTTATCAAGTTTTTTGGGTGCCATATCTCTGTGATTTAAGGGCATAAAAATTCAAAGTTGGAAAATTGCGAAATTTTCAAAATTTTCGCCAAATTTCCGTTTTTCTCACAAATAAACGCAAGTTATTTGAATGAAATTTTACCACTAACATGAAGTACAATATGTCACGAGAAAACATTGTCAGAATCACCGGGATCCATGGAAGCGTTCCAGAGGTATGACCTCTTAAAAATACAGTGGTCAGAATTGTAAAAATTGGCCCGGTCATGAACGTGCAAACCACCCTTGGGGGTGAAGGGGTTAATGACACAGATGAGTACCAATGCTAAACCAACTTATAACTACAATCAGTTCAATGAAGGACCTGAGATACAACGCATTCAGGGCAAGAAAAAAATGTGGTTTGCACATATATAGATACAATTAGCAGGTTTACTGCAGACTATGATCCAATCTATACTCTGTATTGTAGTGGCACAGATACCAACATATCCTGACACAGTGTGTAACCCCACAACTGATAATCAGGAAAGAAAAACAGTCACATATATCAGATATGATAAGGAATGCTGCATATTGCCCCCATAAGAATGATGGTTCTCAACTGGTTAACCGCCACCAGCCATAGAGAATTATGCGCCTCTTTGATATATGTGGCTGTTTTTCTTTCCTGATTATCAGTTGTGGGGTTACACACTGTGTCAGGATATGTTGGTATCTGTGCCACTACAATACAGAGTATAGATTGGATCATAGTCTGCAGTAAACCTGCTAATTACATCTATATGTGTGCATACCACATTTTTTTCTTGCCATGAATGCGTTGTATCTCGGGTCCTTCATTGACCTGATTGTAGTTATAAGTTGGTTTAGCATTGTTACTCATCTGTGCCATTAACAATTGGCATTAAAAAGCAGTATCTATTGCAGCAGTTTTTTGAACACAGTCTGCATGCTTAGAAACCACTTCCATTTTATACACGTGGTTAATGATGGGGTTATAATTTTTGGGGGGCAATATCATGCAGCATTTTTTGTCACATTTGAAATGTGGCATTGTTGGTCTTTTTGTTCGTATTGGAAAGAGTGTGAACATATACTGCATGCTTAGAAAACACTGATTTAACCAAAGTTAGGTTTTCCTATAGTGATCACATCTGAGTTGGTTCTAATAGTTTTCTGAGCACCATTTTGTCACCTATACCAACTATTAGTTGGCAGTGTACGCAGTGTCTAATTTCTGTCGCAACTTTTGAAATTTAGTCTGCATGCCAAGAGACTATAGTCTATTTTGGCAAACCAAGGGCCCAAACCCCTGGAGTATTGTTATCCTTTGACCACGTTGTGAAATTATGTCAATTGTCACCAATTGCCTATTGTGTTCTTTTTTATTTTTAATTGGGGTCTAGGGTCCTCTTAGATATAGGATCGTCTATGTCTATTGGTAGGTGTTTCCCAAGTGGCTGCAGGGAATATAGGGCTCCCAGGGTCAGCCATCGTGGAGCGGGGGCGCCACAACGTTTCCTCCTAGGGTGCCAACCTCCACCTTCAGGAAGGCGACAGCCTAGTTGATGTAAGAGGGACTTCTAGCTTACCCATTTTTAATGGGTAATTTTGGAACACGGTTTTGTTTTTGTTTGTGCACAGTTTTTTTTGGTGTGAACCATTGCATATGGTTTTTTAATCAATAAAGATAATTTGTAGGGATATACATGGCCAAAATGTGGCAAAACTTTATGAGCATGCCACAGTATACAGCACCACTAAGTATTAGCAGGAGCCAACATTACAACAACATGGTGGAAAAGTATGTGTCCTCAAGTCTCCACGTACTAACTGATCGGTCTGCCCCATTTAACATCTGCGTCTCCAAATTTGACACATGAAGCAGACAAACAGAAACAGAAAAGCCGACTATAAAGTCCAATCAATGAAAAAATAGGTAATATTTATTATAGGTAGCAAAATACAGGTACAACTAGGAAGCAACAAATCAATGTGTGTAAACAAACATTAAAAACAAGGTCGCACATGCAGGACCTACACCCCGTGGTTCAAGATAACTAGGCTAAAGAGGGCTTTACACATAGCGATATCGCTAAAGCGTCACCGATTTTGTGATGCAGCAGTGATATTGCTAGTGATATCGCTATGTGTGATTCCTCCAACCGGCTCACCCGCTGTCTGTCGCTGATCGCGCAAGATCGTGCAGCTCCATTTCTCGTCGGGTGCTTCCTGCTGGGGCTGACGGGCGACGCATGGACGCGGACGGGAGGACGTCTTCATCGCCGCGTCTGAAAGGTAAGTAATGACCGCTGCTGCATCGCTGTGAGATCTGCCTGTTTGGCAGCTCACTAGCGACCATTTAGCGATGCACCAGCGATCCTGACCGGGTCGTATCGTGGTCGGGATCGCTGGTGCATCGCTAAATGTAAAGGGGCCTTAAGTTTTAGTAAATCTAAAGTAGGTTGTTTTAAGACAGTACCATAGAAAAGAAAAGAAAAAAAATAACAAAACACCTTGTTGGATAACTCCTCTTTGTGGGAGGAAGCCCACGCAAACACAGGGAGAAGATGTAAACTCTGTGCAAATGCTGTCCTTGGTGGAATTTGCACCCAGCACTGCAAAGCTGTAGTGCTAGCCACTGAGCCACCGTGCTGCGCTGCCTTGCCTGCCTCATCCACCAATATTTTCATGTCCACATCCTCCACCACTTGGACCTGTTGCTCCTGATTCAAGATGATTGTTTTTTATTTCGGCTCTGCTTTGTGTTAGGACAGGACGCAGCTGTAGTGAGGGACAGTATTAGGTTTTGCATATGTGCAGTTTTCCAAAAACACTTTATGTGTGCTCTGTCTGTGATAGCACATTGCGTAACCAAAAGTTTTATATTCTTCAACTTAGACTATGTCTTAGTACAGTAAAGAGCAAAAAGGTAACAATGTTTTGAAGTTTTGACTTTCAGGCTCCGTATCTCATTATCCACTTCTACTTTGAACGTGAGACTGCCATAATTTTACAATCAACTTGGATATCTCATATATAAATTTGACTTGCAACTATTTAGCATATGATTAACTATGCAGATTATTGTCATGTCACTGCATTGTTACTGTTTTGCTCCTAAAGATCTACATTTTAATTTTTATTATTTTGTTAATAGATAGTATATCCATCTTTGGCTTTCAGCACTGCCTGAATCCTTCTGGGCATGCTCTCGGTCAGATTCAAACATGTGTTGACTGAAATTTGATCTCAGGTCCCTTCTGCACGTTCTAAAAGTTGGTGCATACTGGTCGACTCACTTGGGTATGTATACAGTTTTTTCTTCAATTCTACCCACAAGTTTTTGATTGGGTTGAGGTCTGGGGACTTTGGGGGTTATTCCAGTACCTCATTGTCATTGAACCATTTCTTCGCCAATCTCGACATATGCCTCAAATCATTGTCCTGTTGGAACACTAGGTCATCCTTGCCATACCTATAGTACTTCAGTGTACGAAGTCACTGTTCTTACTGGCGTATGGTGCCTGGACCTCTCTTCTGCTCACCGGGCCCTAACGGCAAGATTCTGCTGGTTCAGTTAATATATATAGTCGCATGTGAATACTTCCCACACAGCAATAGTTAACAGCCACCAGCCAATCAAAGTCCGGCAGCTGAGGTCAGTGCGCACGTTGCCAGCGTATGACGTCGCTGCCATACGCTGGCACATTTGCGCCTCAGATGAGAGACATGGAGGCAGTATGGAGAGACATGGAGGCAGTATGGAGAGACATGGGGCAGTATGGAGAGACATGGGGCAGAATGAATAGACATGGGGCAGTATGGAGAGACATGGGTGCAGTATGGAGAGACATGGGGGCAGAATGGAGAGACATGGTGGCAGTGTGGAGTGACATGGTGGCAGAATAAAGACATGGGGCAGCATGCAGTGGCATGGGGATAGTATGGAGAGACATGGGGGCAGAATAGAGAGACATGGGGGCAGGAATGAGACACATGGGGACAAAAATGGAACACATTAGGCCCGTAATGAGACACATGGGGTCAGGAATGAGACACAAGGGGCCAGGAAAGAGAAGCATGGAGCCAGGAATGAGACACATGGGGTCAGGAATGAGACATAGAGGACCAGGAATAAGACACATGGGGCCAGGAATGAAACACATGGGGCCAGGAATGAGACATGTGGAGTCCATAATAGATTACATATGAGAGCAGGCTGTGGGACATTATTACTGTAGAGGCTAATTAAGGGACATTATTACTGCTGTAATGTAGTTTATTTTTGAGGATACTGTTTTTAGTGTGGGGGAGAAGAGGTCCTGTTACTGTGCAGTTCAACACTGTCACTTTTTCTTCATCTGGTGTAGTGTAGAATTTGGGGAAAATTTGGGGAATGTGCTCTATATAACTGTGTTATTTTCTGCAGAGATGAGTCCTGGCTAGAAGAAGTGATGGCAGACTCTGCAAGATGAAGATGAAGGACTTCAACTATAGACGTCACCAGTGAGTCAGTGTGTTACCTGTACACCAGTGAGTCAGTGTGTTACAATATATGTTTGAGGGCTGTCTATTCCTTAGGGGATCTGCTCCGGAGCAGTTTAGATTTCACCTTTCTGGCTTTAGGCTTAGTTAGTTCTCCGGCTGTGCCGAGGCATCTAGGGCATCGTAGGAACGCTCCACGACTACTGCTAGTTGTGTTGTTAGGATCAGGGGTCTGCAATCCGCTGAGTTACCAACCTCTCTGGTTTCCTAGTGGCTTTGCCTGTTCCTGCCGTCCTTCTCGGTGACCCATTCATAACAGGTCATTATGTGGTGGCAATATGTGGTCTGGTCATGGTGTGGTGGTGTTTGTATAAGAGAACAGGATTTATTAACAAATGCTTAATAGGTTAGAGTAGAGTAGGGCCCTGCCAAAAGAACCTGCTTTGGTGTGGTGGCAGTTTAAAATATCTTTTGGCTAAAACAAAAGCTTATGGCCATGTATGTGATCTGCTAATAGATGGGAACTGTTAATGTGTGATTGGTGAAGATGTGGTGCAGAAACGGAGTTTTTCCAAGAGTGGGTGGTGGGACTGTGGAAGGTTTGAGGGTTGGAGGTGGCGCTGGGGTGGAACCTGGATGATGTCTCAAGGGGGTCCACAAATTTTGCTAATATAGGACCCTGAAATTTCAGGTAGCAGCCCTGTATAGGATACTCACATATAGCTCAGCACTGAGACCACCATCGATCCAGGTCAAGTATCCAAATCCTTTGGCTGTGAAACAACCCCATGAAATCAGGCTTTCTCCACTTGACATTTACTTCAATTTCTCAATTCATTAGCCGCCTTTTCCCTTGTTTCAGACCCATTTGCACCTATCAGAGCCTATTCTATTGGATTTCATGTCATCAGTCCAAATCACCCGTTTCAAATCTTTAAATGTCCACTTTTCGTTTTTGTTTGCCAACTCGAACAGACGCTTCTTATGACAATATTGAAGTTGAGTCTTCGTCACCTTTTTTCGGGTCACCATTCCAAAATTGTGTAATGTGCATCCCATGGTGCTTGTATGGACATCTGTGATTTCACTATTATGAAGCATTTTAGTCTTCTCCACTGCTGTGTTTTTGGCACCAGAACTGATAGACCTTAGGATGAGCAGATTTGTTGACTCCAAGATTTTGCCTGGATGTTCACCTTTTGTCTTCTGAATGGATAGATGGACTTCATTTTGTATTCTTCCAACCGTCATGGCACTCACATGATGCAGTTAGGCAATTTTCTTGGCCAAGAGACAGCTATTGATGAGCTGGATAATGCTGCTTATCCTTTCTTGGGAAATCGTCTTTTGGCTGTTCCTTGATCCGAACCAATGACCTTTCACCTAGGAATCAACCTACTAACACAGTGAGCTATTAGGGAATGTGAGAACAGGTTGTATTTTGTAGTATTCAGGAAGAAAAATATAACAATACAGTGACATGACAAGAATCTGCATAACTAATCACATGCTAAATAGTTGTAAGTCAAAGTTATGCATGAGATACTAAGTAGTGATGAGCGAACGTGCTCGCCACTACTCGCTACTCGCCCGAGTATCATGGTACTCAGTGAGCACTGAGCATTTCCGGGATTACTTGGCGGGAACTCGGGTCTCCACCCAGCATTTTTGACAGACTTTAGAGACCCAATCACGCTGCAGGGATTGTCTGCCAGGCAATGAAATGCCGCATCCATCTTTGTTATGGTCATGCAGTGATTGGCTGGCCGCACAGCATCATCAGGAGTA
Organism: Dendrobates tinctorius; assembly: GCF_039654945.1. NCBI lineage: Eukaryota > Metazoa > Chordata > Amphibia > Anura > Dendrobatidae > Dendrobates > Dendrobates tinctorius. Next base: position 94,813,261 of record NW_027361696.1, on the reverse strand, counting down.
TAAGAGATGGACGCCGCCCTGCTCAGCGCATTCAGCTCCAGATTGAGAGAGTGTTGGGAGAGCGGCTGCCTTGATTGGGTCAGAATTGGGGATTTATGAGTTAGTGTGGGGTCTACTATCCTAAATACTCACATCCAGCTAAAGCAACAGTCCTTCTAATGACTAAATCTGGTGTATATATGTTCCAGTGTTAGGTAGACAGGGTGGTGTATGTCGCTCTATACACATCAGTGCCTGCAGGCACTGTATGTGTTATCAATAGGAGATCAAGAGGAGTAACGGATTCAAATGGTTATAAAAAAATATATAGTCATTTTATTAGGTTACAATCCATATAAACAGCGTACAAAAAAGCATTATAGCAAAAACATAGGATGCACAAAAGATGGAGGTAAGTAACCCATGCATAAACACCCATACCCATGAAGTATGACAAAAATACATACCACACAGTGTGGCAGTCCTTAAAAAGGAAGGGAGTATGGCGGTCATAGCAACCACACTCAAAATAATCCCATGTGAGGGAAGTTGCGCTGCCAGCAACAGGCACTTACCAAGTGGGGTATGCACGAGCACCAAGAGAGAGGATAAAACGTCCCCCGACACGCATTTCGCGTCAACACCTGGTCGCTTTCTCAAAAGGAGTGGGGTATAGGCAGCCGAATAGGACCTTTAGTAACGCTGGCAACAGGTCACATGATCAGTCACGTGTTATCATCGGGCGAATCCAGCCAGCATAAGCGGTCCATGCGCCGTGTTACCTCAAGGTCCTTCATGAGTCAACAGGCGTCAGGCATCCAGTCACAAGCACAGGGAAAAGACCCAAATGCGCACGCGTGGAGGCAATGAGACGCCAGTGCCCATTGAAGGACACAAGGGGACAACGTGCATGCGCACTGCCGAAGATGACGAGTGCAAGTGAATGCATAATTAATTATAAGTGCACACATACAACATAACAAATATCCAAAAATAATTAAATAGTAAATGATTATGCATGGGAAAATAAATACAATAACATATAATGAATAATTAAATGAAATGCTAGATGCATAACAAACATTTTTACAGCGCATGTAAATAGGATATAATAATTAATCAGATGAAATGCCAAATGCGTAGCAGACATTTTTTAATTCAGCTCAGATAAAGATGAGTAAGCAGGTAACTAAATGGATCTCGCATCCCAAAGGTGCCTGTCTGCTTAAGTAGACACCACAAAGTAAATCACAGTAATGAAGATTATAAAAACCTGAATGAAAAGGAAAAAATAAAATCGATTAAAAACAAGAAGATACAGTGATGTGCAAATTAATTGGTAGAAAGCATTTTTAAGTAAAATCGTAAGTTGGTTACCAGTCAGTGATTCAAATCAGTTTTAACTGCTTTGAACACTCACACCTGTTCAAAGCAGTTAAAATTGGTTTGAATCACTGACTGGTAACCAATTTACGATTTTACTTTAAAAAATGCTTTGTCCCAATTAATTTGCACAGCACTGTATATCCTCTGAAATGGATATGTACAAGACAGGTGCAATACAAATATGATTTACAAAAAAGAGGCAAAATTCAAAGACTCCTTTAAACCCTTGGGGACCATAGTCTCCAGGGTAAAGATCTATTTAGCCTCACATTGGGCTACAAGTTTTTTATAATTCCCACCCCTAATTACTAAATGGATAATGTCGATACCCCTGGCTTTGAATGATTTTGGGTCACAAGCATGACAAGCCCTAAAATGTCAGGGAATAGTTTTCAAAATAGAGGGGTCGGCCACTGTCTTGTCCACACGAATGTACCGAACGTGCTCGCGCACCCTCACTCGTAATTCTCTCGATGTAAGGCCAACGTATATCATGGGGCACCCACATGTCGCAAAATAGACATCATTGGTGCTGCTACATGATATACGTTGTCTAATCTTGTAACTCCTAGAGCCATCAGAAGAGTGGAATGTTGTGCCCTGCAGGACATTCGGGCAGGCAAGACAGTGGCCGCAAGGGATGGATCCTGGAGTGGAACCCCTAGATCTAAAAGGGTTAGGTTGCTCGGAGATGTAATGGCTCCTCACCAACAGATCCTTCAGATTTTTTGACCTCCTAGGGGTCATCTGTGGATAGTTGCCAATTACTAGAGCAAAAGAGGGTTCAGCACTGAGAACAGGCCAATGCCTAACCAAAACTTCCCTCATGTGGTCCCATTCGTGCTTCAAGGTGGAAATGAAACGATTAGTTTCATTCTTAAGTCTACCTCTCCTGCCCAAATCAGCCCGGGGGTAGAGTAAATTATTCCTTGGTGAATTTCTGGCCTGCACGTAACCCCTCCCTATACACCTGTTACTATGGCCACGATCATGAAGGCGGTCCCGGAGCTCCAGGGCTCTTCTTTCAAAACTGTGGAGCAGATCCGCCTCACCCTGAGGAATTGACTGACTGGGACGGCCCTGATGGTGGAAAAATTGTGGGAGGAATGTGAATGCAGGAGTGGGTAACCTATGTTGACTTTCTGTAGACGTCCGTCTGAATATACCAATTAACATCAAGAGACAGGGAAACTTCCAGAAAGTCAATAGAGTTAAGCTCAAACTTATAAGTCAATTTGATGTTATACTCATTCACATTTAAGCATGCCATGAACTCCCCGAGCTGCTGCACTGTCCCATTCCACAAAAATAAAATATCGATGTAGCGGTGCCAGCACAATACATGGGAGGTGGCCGGCACTCCCCCGTCACCTATGACAAATCTCTCCCAGTACCCAAAGAAAAGATTTGCATACGACAAATGGTAAGAATGAACAAATACCTGTTCCAAAGGTTTCCTTGAGCTACTTAAATCACATAACCAACAATCACTTGATAAACTAGAAAGTAAAATTGAGGTGGTACAATTAGCACTCCAAAAGGATCTGACGGGTGATGTTTTAAAAAAATTTAATGATGAAGTAGACATAGAGCGTTAAAAGTGGGCCCAAGATATCCAAACGATGAAAACAAAAAAATTTAGAAGAGATATACAGGACAAAACAGCGTCCAGGGTTTATTGGTGGCGTAATCCCGACAACAGATCCCACCCATATTATAGGAATACATCTCGCTCTAGGTCAAGGTCAGCTTCAACTAAATCTAATTTTTCTTGTGAAGGGGATGCTACATCTCAATCCTCAAGCTTTGGAGGAAATTCAACCTCTGATGTACCTAAAAGACGAGTCAATACACGCCAAACTACTAAGTCCAAAAATATGGCAGGATGTACTGCCTCAGGTGGCCCACAGAGTGGTTTGCAGGTGATTAATCTTTCTTCACATATACTTACCAATATTCAGCTTGATGTCCTGAGCAGGGGGGGCCTTACCTTCTCCCCCACTAACTCATTTGATTATTTTTCAGCTGTGAAGGACCTCCATATGTTCTCATGGAAGCTGTTATTACATAAGCTGCACAATAAGAATCAGTCAAATGAGATGTTGAGTGACAGCGAGCAGGAGGCACGCCGTAATTTGGAGGATCTTCTAGAGGAACAATCTCCACCATATCGGGGTAAGTTTCCTCCGAATGTGTTGCCAAAATCGACAAAGTTTCCCCCCTTGTCTTTTAAGCCCAGCCATTGACATTTTTACAAAACTTGTTACTAGGGATCTTAACGCACTGACCACAAGGCGAAAACACGATAATTTATCTCAGAGACAGCAGCAAGCTGTTTCTCAGTTACAATCACTCCCTGGGGTGGTCTTTAAACCAGCTGACAAGTGGGGAAACATTGTCATTTGGCCTTCAACTCTATACGAGCATGAAGCTTTTCGACAGCTTAGGGATTCTCGTACCTATCAGAAGCTGTCCTACAATGCCACATCCTCCTACTCGCTGGAGCTTCAACAGATTCTGATTCGGGCAGTAGATAAAAATATCATCACGAAGCTGATTTTTGAGGGGTTGAAGATTAGGTCCCCCAGGACACCTACTTTTTTTCTCCTGCCCAAGATCCACAATGACGCCGCCGATCCGCCTGGGCGTCTTATTGTGTCCGGTATTGAGGGACTGTGTGATCCCGTGTGTAAATTCTTGGATTATTATTTGAAACCTTTGGTGGAACAGTTACCATCATATATCCGCGACACAAGGGACATCTTGTCATGGGTCGATGGCGTCCTTGTGGATCATAGAATCGTAGAGTTGGAAGGGACCTCCTGGGCCATCTGGTCCAACCCCCTGCTCAAAGCAGGATTCGCTAAATCATCCCAGTCAGATGTCTGTCCAGCCTCTGTTTGAAGACTTCCATTGAAGGAGAACTCACCACTTCTCGTGGCAGCCTGTTCCACTCATTGATCACTCTAACTGTCAAAAAGTTTTTTCTAATATCTAATCTGTGTCTCTTCCCATTCAGTTTCATCCCATTGCTTCTAGTCTTTCCTTGTGCAAATGAGAATAAAGTTGATCCTTCTACAATGTGACAGCCCTTTAGATATTTGTAGACAGCTATTAAGTCTCCTCTCATGTCCTTTTTGTAACGGCCGACGTCGAATCCCTGTACACCTGTATCGATCACACACAGGGTGTGGAGGCGGTTCGCTTCTTCCTGGGGATGCACGACCTTGATGGCCCTTTGTGCAGGTTACTCCTCAAGCTGCTCCAATTTGTCCTTACACACAACTTTTTTGTCTTTAAAGATTGATACTATTTATAGTGGTGCAGCACAGCCATGGGCGCGGCCTGTGTGCCCTCGTATGCAAATCTTTTCTTGGGGTACTGGGAGAGATTTGTCATAGGTAACGGGGCATGCCGGCCGCCTCCCATGTGCTGTGCTGGCACTGCTACATAGATGATGTTTTATTTTTGTGGAATGGGACAGTGCAGCAGCTCGGGGAGTTCATGGAATGCTTGAATGTGAATGAGTATAACATCAAGTTGACTTATAAGTTTGATCTTAACTCTATTGACTTTTTGGACATTTCCCTGTCTCTTGATGTTAATCGGTATACTCAGACGGACGTCTACAGAAAGCCAACATCGGTTAACTCACTCCTGCATGCACATTCCTCGCACAACTTTTCCACCATCATTGGATCTGCTCCACTAACGACAGTTTTGAAAGATGGGCCCTAGAGCTCCGGGACCGCTTTCATGATCATGGCTATAGTAACAGGTGTATAGGGAGGGGTTACATGTGGGCCAGAAATACACCAAGGAATGATTTACTCTACCTCCGGGCTGATTTGGGCACGTATTTGGCATTTCATCTGATTAATTATTATATGCTATTTACTTGCACTGTACAAATGTTTGTTATGCATCTAGCATTTCATTTAATTATTCATTATATGTTATTGTATTTATTTTCCCTTGCATAATCATTTACTATTTAATTATTTTTGGATATTTGTTATATTGTATGTGTGCACTTATAGTTAATTATGCATTCACTTGCATTCGTCATCCCCGGCAGTGCGCATGCACGTTGTCCCTATTGGCATGGCTGGTCTGGAGCCGGAATCTCCAGGAGTGGACCCTCTGGGCCATGGCACCGAGGGGCCCCGGGCAAGCCGCCAGGTGGAACCGACCCCTATACAGGGACCGTTAGGAGCAGGCCCAGGTGTTCAAGTACCACGGTAGCCGGTACCAAGAGGGGCAGTTCAGGATGGACTGGAGTAGGACTGTGGGACTGAAGTGTAGATGACAGAACAGAGCTTATGTGGCGCCCCTGAGGGTTCAGTCGCCACAGAGGTACTGCACCTCCTCCTGAGGTGTGGTACCCCACCATCCAGGTAAGGTGGAGACACCTGACCACACTCCAACACCTGCACCCCACACCACAAAGTAGTGTAGCAAAGCACCTTCGGAGGCTCCCTGCTTGGAGTGTAGCATAGCACCCCTTGGTGGCTCCCTGCTTGGAACACGAAACGTGCTGGGAGGTGGGTGGAGCTGAGTTTGCATAAAAGAGCGGGAAGAGTTGAGTTCGGTTCAGTTCAGTCATTCATTCAGTCAGTGAGTGAGGATGTAGAAGGACAGAGAGTGAGAAAGAGAAGATCCTCGGGAGAGGGATGGAAGAAGGAAGTGATGCAGCAGGCCACAGTGATCTGGGTCTGGTGGCACAGGAAAGAGACAGAGAAAGGAGGCTTGATTTTCCATTGGGAAGAAGGATTAGCATGGAACGTATGGAGAATAGGAGGACTAAGGATCAGGGTTGGAAGAGAGAACCCTTCCCAAGTTCTAAGCGCAAGGCCGGGGTCCGGTCCCTGAGGTTGTATGGATATTAATGGTCCTGCAGCAGACACCGGAGGAATAAAAGTAGTGACCACTTTATTACCACACCAGACTTGGGGGCACAACAGCAATGTGTGTGAGCCGGGACTAGGTAGAAGGAGTCTCCGAAGCAGGCTACAGCTGTCTGCCGTACAAGTAGAGTTCATAGGAACATCTGACAGGAGGAACTCCAGTGTAACTCAGTAATAGGAGTACTTCATTCAAAGGCGCTATAAGAGGAGACGTTCAGAAAAGGCACATATGTTGGCGGAGTGTTGGAAAGGAGTAGATCATCTTGCCTGGAAGTTGGCTGAGCTCCTGGCCCGGAGGACACAGCACGGATGCGGGCACCTGTACCTGCAACAGACTGTGAGTAAAGCTTTGGAACTGCATGCCCTGGTGTCCTCCACTTATTCCTGCGCCAACCCGCCCAGCACTGCTACATCCCTTGCGCCCGACACTACACCATCTAAGTGTCACTTCACCTACACTGCCCTGGGACTACAGCCCTGCCTGTGGAGGGCTATAACATCATTGCTGCACCACACCATCTGTCCCAGAGGATCTGTCTGCAGCGTCGGCTTACATCTTCATTGCCGAATACCACAGGTGGCGTCACGAATCATTCATAAAATTTCCCTTTTTACAATGGGCGCCCAGGGCCACGGGCCGGGTCCCAGCTGCCGTGACATCTCCCATTGAAGCTCATCGGGCCCGGTACCGAGTACCCCGCTGCCCTGGGAGGGCGACCCAACTGGAACATAGGAGACAGGAGTGGAGTAAGACTGTAGACTAGAATGTGGAGGGACTGAAGTGTAGATGACAGGACAGAGCTGGAACACTGGAGACAGGAATGGAGTAAGACAGTAAACTGGAACGTGGAGGGATGGCTGGAGCCGGAACACAGGAGACAGGATTAGGACGGCAGGACTGGAGCAGGATGGAACAGGAACACTGGAGGCAGGACTGGAGTAGGACAGCAGGACTGGAGCAGGATGGAACAGGAACACCGGAGGCAGGACTGGAGTAGGATGGCAGGACTACCGGAGGCAGGACTGGAGTACAGCAGAGGACACGGATAGCCGGACTGCAAGGCTGCTGCAGGGAGCACACGAGAATGGGACTGTGAGACTGCAGAGAGCACATGAAGAAGCGAGGCCCAGTGTGCTAGGAAACACAACGATCAGGCGCCTCCCTCAAGGGGAAGCGGCCTGATATGCCCCTGTCTGGTCTGCCATTGGTCAGGGGGTGCTTCCGGGTCAGGGCATAGCTGGAGCACAAGAAGCAGAAGGGAGGCGCATGCAAAGACGCTGTCGGCCGCGCGCCTGTCAGACGTGACCGCCGAGGCTGTCGGGCGGCGAGGGGCTGCGGTGTGGGGAGATGGCCGGGTGAGTATGCAGAGACAGCGTGACAGTCCCCTTGTGTCCTTCAATGGTCTCTGGCATCTCATTGCCTCCACACGTACGCATTTGGGTCTTTTCCCTGTGCGTGTGACTGGATGCCTGACTCCCGTTGACTCATGAAGGACCTTGAGGTAACACGGCGCATGCACTGCTTATGCTGGCTGGATTGGCCCGATGATAACACGTGAGTCGTGACTGATCATGTGACCTGTTGCCAGTGTTACTAAAGGTCCTATTCGGCCGCCTATACCCCACTCCCCTTGAGAAAGCGACCAGGTGTGGACACGAAACGCACGCCGGGGACGTATTATCCTCTCTCTTGGTGCCCGTGCACTTGGGATTATTTTGATTGTGGTTGCTATGACCAGCATACTCCTTTCATTTTGAAGGACTGCCACACTGTGTGGCATGCATTTTTGTCATACTTCATGGGTATGGGTGTTTATGCATGGGTTACTTACCTCCATCCTTTGTGTGTCCTATGTTTTTGCTATAATGCTTTTTTGAATGCTGTTTATATGGATTGTTACCTAATAAAATGACTATATATTTTTTATAACCATTTGTATCCATTACTCCTCTTGTTCTCTTATTGATATCATGTATATGGAGTGAAATGTGTATTAACATTATTATATATGTCCGCCATGCCTTCCTACTAAGGTATTTGGCACTTTCTCTGTTCTAAGGCACTGTATGTGTGTATATAGATCATTGCATACATCAAGACGGTCCATTCCCTTCTTGCGTTCTGATGATGTTGCTGTACCTGTAGGATATGTTAGCCATATATAGCTAGCCCCAGGTGTAATTGGAATACAGGCCACACATTTTTTGGTGTGGTATATCCGTGCCAGCTCAAATCTGTGCATGCTCAAAGTTTGGCCTTTTTACGGCGGTTTTCTTTTTTTGGCCTGGGTGAAACTGTACTTATGTACAGCACTATTTAGCCAAAAAAAAAGCAAAAACAAAAAAAAACATTTGTTGTAGTGGCATCTCTGTGACAGCTCATATTTGTGCGTGCTCAAAGTTTACTTTTTTGGGCCTGTTTGTCACAATACTTATATACAGCACTATGTTGCATTATTTAAAAAAACAGGCCACATTTTACAGTGGGGTCTATCTGTGACATGCCTCATACATCCGTGTGCCAAAAATTGAGGCATTTTATGCCTAACTTCCCTTTTTTGGGTAGTCTATCACTCTTTATATCCAGCAGTCTTTTTATCCAAAAACTGAAAAAAAAATTAATACAGTTTGTTATCTCAATAAATATACTTGAAATTAGTCCAAATACCACATATATTCTGTCACTTCAAAATATCCGAAACAAACATTTTCGGGCCAATATACCATGACGGCACTAAAAATCATGAAGAGATCCAGTATGAGAATAAAATATCAAATTTTATTGCAAAAACATTAAAATACTATAAAATTACAAAAATGCCCAGCAGGAGGCTCTCAAAAAGACCCATGCCATTAGTTATTATAGTCACACAGACAAATGTGAATCCTTGCACATAAGTAATTATAAATAATTACCGACAAGAGCATAATCTCTATAAATGTAGGGAATATTCACACCACAGTATTAAAAAATATATTAAATATAAATCAGGCCTGATATATGTAACGTAATTAAATAACCTCAGTGTCAAAATAACTGAATATATCGTGGCTGAAAAAAATACAAAAATACAGTGTAGTACTAGAAACCCACATTAAATTGCACCTGAATGGTCGTGACCCGATCTGATATATGCTGCAGGTTAAAATAAATGACCTCAATATCAGCAAGATTGAATAGTATCACAGCTGAAAAAGTGCTAGAGGATTGCTGCATAAAGCCTCAGAGGTTCAGCATTAAGGTTCAGAAAATACTGTGTGGAAATAATCTGTGACAACACTACAGGCAACTCACTACAGGCAAACCCACATTAAATTGCATCTAAATGATGGTAACCCAGTCTGATATATGATGCAGATAAAATTAAATGACCTCAATGTCAGCAAAGATAGTCACAAGAAGGAGTGGAATAGTCACAGAAAAAAAAACTAATACCCTGTATCAATAAATAGAATAACCACAGGGAAAATCCAATACAAATATTCCACGCAGCAAAAAAAGGGAAGAAAAAGAAAAAATGAAAGGAAAAAATTTAAAAAATTGAGAACAGACTGACATGTGCAGGGGCCAATCCCAACGTGTTTCGGGGGAGTCGTCCCACTTTCTCAAGGTCTTGTCTCTGCACAAACGCTGTCTCCTTTTAACCCCCCGTGTCACCCTACTAAGTTAATAGAAAAAGTGCACATGTGCAATCCTATTAATGTGAAAGAATCCCTTGTCCATTGCCTGATGTAAAATGCATGTTACTAAAAACATATGAAGAATATAAATATATATGTATATAAAATGCAAAAACTTTATTAAATTTAATGTGCATTTAAGACTATATTAAAAACCCAATCATAGAATCATAGAATCGTAGAGTTGGAAGGGACCTCCTGGGCCATCTGGCCCAACCCCCTGCTCAAAGCAGGATTCGCTAAATCATCCCAGTCAGATGTCTGTCCAGCCTCTGTTTGAAGACTTCCTTTGAAGGAGAACTCACCACTTCTCGTGGCAGCCTGTTCCACTCATTGATCACTCTAACTGTCAAAAAGTTTTTTCTAATATCTAATCTGTGTCTCCTCCCATTCAGTTTCATCCCATTGCTTCTAGTCTTTCCTTGTGCAAATGAGAATAAAGATGATCCTTCTACAATGTGACAGCCCTTTAGATATTTGTAGACAGCTATTAAGTCTCCTCTCAGTCTTCTCTTTTGAAAACTAAACATTCCCAAATCCTGCAACCTTTCCTCATAAGACAGGGTTTGCAGACCGGTCACCATTCTGGTCGCTCTTTTCTGAACTTGCTCCAGTTTGTTGATGTATTTTTTAAAATGTGGTGCCCAAAACTGGACACAATATTCCAGATGAGGTCTGACCAAAGAGGAGTAGAGGGCAATAATGACTTCACGATCTAGACTGTATGCTTCTGTTAATACATCCTAGAATTGCATTTGCCTTTTTTGCTGCTGCATCACACTGTTGACTCATATTCAGTCTGTGATCTATTAGTATGCCCAAGTCTTTTTCACATGTGCTGTTGCTTAGCCCTATTCCTCCCATTCTGTATATGCTTTTTTCATTTTTATTGCCCAGATGTAGTACTTTGCATTTTTCCCTGTTAAAAACCATTCTGTTAGTTGCTGCCCACTTCTCCAGTTTATTTATATCTTTTTGAATCCTCTCTCTCTTCTCTAGTAATAGCTATCCCTCCTAGCTTTGTGTCATCAGCAAATTTAATCAGTTTACCCTCAATTCCTTCATCTAAATCGTTGATAAAGATGTTGAACAATACAGGGCCCAGGACAGAGCCCTGTGGTACCCCACTTGAGACATTCTTCCAACTGGATGTGCAGCCATTTACGACCACTCTTTGGGTCCGATCACTAAGCCAGTTATGAATCCACCTAACAGTTGCCTTGTCCATGATTAAGTTCGTTTACCATAAAAATAAAAATGTAGTAATTAAATAATTTAATAATCTAAAAAATGGGGCATTCATATCTATAAATAATCAAAAAGCAATAAAAATGCCTTTCACATATATATATATACACACACAGCCACATGTATTAATACACACACATAAACATATATATATACAGTGGGGAAAAAAAGTATTTAGTCAGTCATCAATAGTGCAAGTTCCACCACTTAAAAAGATGAGAGGCGTCTGTAATTTACATCATAGGTAGACCTCAACTATGGGAGACAAACTGAGAAAAAAAAATCCAGAAAATCACATTGTCTGGTTTTTTTTCATTTTATTTGCATATTATGGTGGAAAATAAGTATTTGGTCAGAAACAAGCAATCAAGATTTCTGGCTCTCACAGACCTGTAACTTATTCTTTAAGAGTCTCCTCTTTCCTCCACTCATTACCTGTAGTAATGGCACCTGTTTAACCTTGTTATCAGTATAAAAAGACACCTGTGCACACCCACAAACAGTCTGACTCCAAACTCCACTATGGTGAAGACCAAAGAGCTGTCAAAGGACACCAGAAACAAAATTGTAGCCCTGCACCAGGCTGGGAAGACTGAATCTGCAATAGCCAACCAGCTTGGAGTGAAGAAATCAACTATGGGAGCAATAATTAGAAAATGGAAGACATACAAGACCACTGATAATCTCCCTCGATCTGGTGCTCCACGCAAAATCCCACCCCGTGGGGTCAAAATGATCACAAGAACGGTGAGCAAAAATCCCAGAACCACGCGGGGGGACCTAGTGAATGAACTGCAGAGAGCTGGGACCAATGTAACAAGGCCTACCATAAGTAACACACTACGCCACTATGGACTCAGATCCTGCAGTGCCAGACGTGTCCCACTGCTTAAGCCTGTACATGTCCGGGCCCGTCTGAAGTTTGCTAGAGAGCATTTGGATGATCCAGAGGAGTTTTGGGAGAATGTCCTATGGTCTGATGAAACCAAACTGGAACTGTTTGGTAGAAACACAACTTGTCGTGTTTGGAGGAAAAAGAATACTGAGTTGCATCCATCAAACACCATACCTACTGTAAAGCATGGTGGTGGAAACATCATGCTTTGGGGCTGTTTCTCTGCAAAGGGGCCAGGACGACTGATCCGGGTACATGAAAGAATGAATAGGGCCATGTATCGTGAGATTTTGAGTGCAAACCTCCTTCCATCAGCAAGGGCATTGAAGATGAAACGTGGCTGGGTCTTTCAACATGACAATGATCCAAAGCACACCGTCAGGGCAACGAAGGAGTGGCTTCGTAAGAAGCATTTCAAGGTCCTGGAGTGGCCTAGCCAGTCTCCAGATCTCAACCCTATAGAAAACCTTTGGAGGGAGTTGAAAGTCCGTGTTGCCAAGCGAAAAGCCAAAAACATCACTGCTCTAGAGGAGATCTGCATGGAGGAATGGGCCAACATACCAACAACAGTGTGTGGCAACCTTGTTAAGACTTACAGAAAACGTTTGACCTCTGTCATTGCCAACAAAGGATATATCACAAAGTATTGAGATGAAATTTTGTTTCTGACCAAATACTTATTTTCCACCATAATATGCAAATAAAATGAAAAAAAAAACAGACAATGTGATTTTCTGGATTTTTTTTTCTCAGTTTGTCTCCCATAGTTGAGGTCTACCTATGATGTAAATTACAGACGCCTCTCATCTTTTTAAGTGGTGGAACTTGCACTATTGCTGACTGACTAAATACTTTTTTTCCCCACTGTATATATATATTTACATACACACGTGTATGCGCAAGCCACTCAATTAAAAATGAGTGGGGTAAAAAAGGCAGAACAATAAATTACACATCCTTGAAATGTACTATAGGGCATACAGTTCAATTTCATGATTGAGTCCCTTTGGCACCAAACTGTCTAACATAAAAATCCATTTGGACTCAACTCTGGACATACTTTTTATGTAATCACCCCCCCCCACTGGGATTTTTTTTGATCTATTTGAATTCCAAAAAATGAAGATCCCCCACATGACTTGCCATGTTTTTCAACATAATGGCGTGACAGGGGGTGTCCCATGAATCCTTTGGTGATATTATCCAAATGATCTTTTATCCTTTCCCTGAGCCTTCTTTTCGTGCTTCTTTTTGTGTGCCCAACGTAAACCTTGTCACAAGGACATCTTACTATACACTCACTGGCCACTTTATTAGGTACACCTGTCCAACTGTGTGTTAAGACTTAATTTCTAATCTGCCAATCACATGGCGGCAACTCAGTGCATTTAGGCATGTAGACATGGTCAAGACAATCTCCTGCAGTTCAAACCGAGCATCAGTATGGGGAAGAAAGGTGATTTGAGTGCCTTTGAACGTGGCATGATTGTTGGTGCCAGAAGGGCTGGTCTGAGTATTTCAGAAACTGCTGATCTACTGGGATTTTCACGCACAACCATCTCTAGGGTTTACAGAGAATGGTCCGAAAAAGAAAAAAAATCCAGTGAGCGGCAGTTCTGTGGCCGGAAATGCCTTGTTGATGCCAGAGGTCAGAGGAGAATGGGCAGACTGGTTCGAGCTGATAGAAAGGCAACAGTGACTCAAATTGCCACCCGTTACAACCAAGGTAGGCAGAAGAGCATCTCTGAACGCACAGTGCGTCGAACTTTGAGGCAGATGGGCTACAGCAGCAGAAGACCACACCGGGTACCACTCCTCTCAGCTAAGAACAGGAAACTGAGGCTACAATTTGCACAAGCTCATCGAAATTGGACAGTAGAAGATTGGAAAAACGTTGCCTGGTCTGATGAGTCTCGATTTCTGCTGCGACATTCGGATGGTAGGGTCAGAATTTGGCGTAAACAACATGAAAGCATGGATCCATCCTGCCTTGTATCAACGGTTCAGGCTGGTGGTGGTGGTGTCATGGTGTGGGGAATTTTTTCTTGGCACTCTTTGGGCCCCTTGGTACCAATTGAGCATCGTTGCAACGCCACAGCCTACCTGAGTATTGTTGCTGACCATGTCCATCCCTTTATGACCACAATGTACCCAACATCTGATGGCTACTTTCAGCAGGATAATGCGCCATGTCATAAAGCTCGAATCATCTCAGATTGGTTTCTTGAACATGACAATGAGTTCACTGTACTCAAATGGCCTCCTCAGTCACCAGATCTCAATCCAATAGAGCATCTTTGGGATGTGGTGGAACGGGAGATTCGCATCAGGGATGTGCAGCTGACAAATCTGCGCCAACTGTGTGATGCCATCATGTCAATATGGTCCAACATCTCTGAGGAATGCTTCCAGCACCTTGTTGAATCTCTGCCACGAAGAATTGAGGCAGTTCTGAAGGCAAAAGGGGGTCCAACCCGTTACTAGCATGGTGTACCTAATAAAGTGGCCAGTGAGTGTATATATGACCCCCATGGATTGACAAGTAATCTTATCGTTGATATAAAACATCTCAGTTCTATCAGAATTCAAAAAAGTCGTCTGAATCATTCTTTTGCATTTAGTACGTATACAGCAAGAGCAATTTCCACAGGGAGTGAAACTTCCACTTCTAGTATGTTGATTATCTTTTGACGTGGGAATACTGTTCAACAATCCCATTTTTTTAGTGGGAGCTATAATATTACCAATATTTCTGGCTCTTCTGTAAACAAACCTAGGAATTGCCGGTAATAATTCACCCACAATTTTATCTTTCTTTAAGATGGGCCAATACTTCCATATAACCTTATAACCTTGGTGAAACCTTTATGATTCCTATGATACTGGGTGATGAAAGGTAAGTGACTAATCTCTTGCATTGTCTCCAACCAGGAATTAATCCGCACAGCAAGAAAATGCATTCATTGTGCACATGCCTGTGTGAACTGCCGCCTAAGAGTGCGCGCAGTATAAGAAATTCTCCATAGACCGGGGTGCCACTCCAAAGCAATAGGCACAACAACTTCACCAAAAAAGAAATACAGATGGCACTCACCGGTTAAAATCTTCTTTATTCTATTTCTTTAAAACATCGGCATAGGGAGGATGGGAGCAGGAGTGGAGATGACGACACCTGTTTCGTGCTGCAGTGGCGCTTCTACTGGTCTCAGAGGGGAGTGAGCCCAGTCTCACCTCTTAACAGAGGGAGACAATCAAACCCCACCCCCACTGCTTCAACACATATGCAGCAATTATCAATAACAGCTAAAATATTTTAGAAAAACAAATAAAAAACACATATACAATCATGAAAGCTTATTATAGGAAAACAGACATATCCAATCTCTCATTTAGACCAGCAGATTCTTGTGCCCGAGTGCACATGATCCATATGGCCTCTCTTTTCAATAGAAGTTTATGTAAATCTCCCTCTTGCACTGGAAGAGACACCCTTTCCAGGCCAGCAAAAGAAAATACCTCTGGATTTCCTCCATGAGATTCCCTGACATGCTTAATTAGGCGTGGGACACCTTTACCTTATCCAACCGAATTATAATTCTCCCTAAATCTCACATATAGGGGGCGAATGGTCTTACCGATGTAAAAAGCTTTACAACAACATAAAACAACATAAACCACGTGAGTTGTTTTACAGGTGATAAAATCCTTAACAACATGAGACACTCCCCCGATGTCTGATTTGTGCGCTATGTGGACGATATATTCATGATATGGGACGGACCCCGTGAAACATTTGATGAATTTGTCCAGTACCTAAATAAGTCCAATGGCATGAATATGTCGTTCACGTCTAGATATGGAGGTCTTAACCTCGATTTTTGGATGTACAGATCAGTGTTGTAGATGTTGAGTTGCAGACCAAGGTATTTCGTAAACCCTCCTCCACAAATGCCATTCTGCGGTTTGATAGCTTCCATCCAAATCATGTAAAACGGTATCTCCCTTATAGCCAATTATTAAGATTGAAGAGAATTAATAATACCCAGGAAGGTAATAATCAGCAAGCAGAGGAATTATGTGACAGGTTCCGTTGTAGGGGCTATCCTAATGGTCTTCTTAATGAGGCTAAGGTTAGGGCTGATCAGGCATGAGGTCGCAATCGTAGTCCTGCCTGTGGATCTGAAAAGAGATTCGTTTTCTGTTTCAAATTTGGCCCTATGGATGGGGTTATACGATCTGCCATTCGCAGGAACTGGCATATTTTGGAGCGTGATAAGGATATCGTAGAGGTGGCAGCAAGGGGTCCCATTGTTTCCAATAGATGGGGTACTACCTTGGGTGACATAGTAGTAAAAAGAACAGATGGTGAAGCAACTAAGTAATTGGTTAAGCAAGAGTGTTCCACATGGTAATTTTAAGTGTGGACATTGTCCATTCTGCAGTTACCATATTGTAGAAAGAACACTGTGCATCGGGGGAGTGTGTCATGTTGTTTAGGATTTTATCACCTGTAAAACAACTCACGTGGTTTATGTTGTTTTATGTTGTTGTAGAGCTTTTTACATCAGTAAGACCATTAGCCCCCTATATGTGAGATTTAGGGAGCATTATAATTCGGTTGGATCAGATAAAGGTGTCCCACGCCTAATTAAGCATGTCAGGGAATCTCATGGAGGAAATCCAGAGGTACTTTCTTTTGCTGGCCTAGAAAGGGTGTCTCTTCCAGTGCAAGGGGGAGATTTACATAAACTTCTATTGAAAAGAGAGGCCATATGGATCATGTGCACTCGGGCACAAGAATCTGCTGGTCTAAATGAGAGATTGGATATGTCTGTTTTCCTATAATAAGCTTTCATGATTGTATATGTGTTTTTTTATTTGTTTTTCTAAAATATTTTAACTGTCATTGATAATTGCATATGTGTTGAAGCAGTGGGGGTGGGGTTTGATTGTCTCCCTCTGTTAAGAGGTGAGACTGGGCTCACTCCCCTCTGAGACCAATAGAAGCGCCACTGCAGCGCGAAACAGCTGTCGTCATCTCCACTCCTGCTCCCATCCTCCCTATGCCGATGTTTTAAAGAAATAGAATAAAGAAGATTTTAACCGGTGAGTGCCATCTGTATTTCTTTTTTGATGAAATCTCTTGTATTGTACTCAAAGGTTCCTGTATTGGTTTGGTTCCATGAATCAAATCATTTCTTGATGCAGCTTTTGCCAATTGATTCGCCTACTCAAGGGAAGATACTTCATACCCTCTTTCTACAAATTGTTCTTTCAAAAAATTTGCTTCAGTAACATAATCACTATCTTTAGTGCAATTACATCTGATGCGCATAAATTGGCTTTTGGGGATGTTTAGGAGCCATGAGGGGAGTTGGCAGCTATCCATATGGATGTAACTATTGCAGTCCACCTCTTTATGATAACATTATGTAAAAATGGTGTTCTTCTCCACATAGATATTTAAGTCCAAAAAATTAATGTTAGTTACACTTGTATTAGCAGTGAATTCCAAACCATATGAGTTATCATTTATTTCCCTCAAAAATTCCTCTAGATCCACCTGTGGACCTTGCCATATAAAAAGCACATCATCAATGAAGCGTCGCCACATGATGAGTCCCTTTCTTAGTTGGCCATTAAAAAAATATTTGACTCCTCCCATCTCCAAACATATAAATTTGCATAACTTGGGGCAAACTTTGTCCCCATTGCTGTACCCCAAGTTTGCAGATAAAATTGTTTACAGTATGTGAAATAGTTGTGTTGTAAAATGAATTTCATACTCTCTACTATGAATGCAATTTGAGTAGGATTATAGATATGCAATTTCTGAAGGAAATACTCAGCAGACTCACAGCCTTTTGTTTGATTAATGACTGTGTAAAGGGACTTAATGTCCAAGGTGCCCAGTGTAAAGTCATCAGTCCACTTGACAGTCTCTAGAATTCTGATAGTATCTCTAGTATCTTTCAAATATGCGGGAAGCATCGGGACACATTTTTGTGTCCACATACTCTGATAAATTTGCCGTAGACAATTTATACCAGATACTATGGGTCTCCCCGGTGGGCATCTTAAATCCTTATGTATTTTCGGAATGTGGTCAAATATTGCCACACTTGGTGTCTTGTTGTTAATAAATTGAATTTCCTTTTTGTTCAAAATGCCCAAAGATTTACCCTTCTGGACAAGAATGTTTAATTTTTTGATATAATGGGCGGTTGGGTCACTTATTAGTTTCCTATAGGTGATGTTATCATTGAGAAGTCTCAATGACTCCTCATGGTACATTTTCCGATCCATGACTACAATACTCCCTCCTTTGTCCGCACTATGGACAACAATATCGCTATTATCTTGTAAACTAATCAAAGCCCTTCTCTCTTCCCTCGTGAGATTTTGTGGGGCATATTTGAAATTTCTTCTTTTCATTTTCCTAATATCCATAGTGACCAGTGTTTCGAATGTATAAAAGGCATTCGAATATTCACTGATGGAATTGAATGTGGATGGGTTTGCTAATGTTGTGTGTATATAGTCACTAGGACCTGGATTTGATACATAGGATCCGGCTATCTCCTTTTTTAAAAAATATTTTTTAAGAGCCAAATTTCGGAGGTATTTTTTCATACTCACATATAAATTAAAAGGAGCTGATTCCGTAGTGGGGGCGAATAGTAAACCTTTGTGTAGGAGGGATTCTTCTTTTTCAGACAGAATGTGAGAACTTAAATTATTAATTTTTTGACTTTGAGCATTTTTGTTTATTTTCTTTTTGGCGAGTTTCCTCCCTCCTCTCTTACCACGCTTGGCTTTGTGCTGTGGGCCTGAAAAAAATTTTGATGGATTTTTGAAATTCCCCCTTTTTTATATACTGATGTTCCTTTATTAGAATTTTTAAAAGCTTGGGTTTTCTTAAAAATATTATTGTGACCCAAATTTTTTGACACAGAATTTTTTGAGATAGGTTTTTGTTACACCGAGTTTTTTACCATAGGATTTTTTGAAACCCCGTTTCTACTTCCCGCTTTGTTATAAGTCATATCCTTTATAGCAACCTGTTCTTTCCTGTTGCCTGTTTATGACCTTTATCTATAGTCCCAGAGGGACCCTCTAAACAAAAAATTTCTGGATCCTCATTTACAGATGCTAGAGATTAATACCTATTGCTAGTGGGAATATACATTTCTGTGGGAGTATCTGTGATTTCCACTGGGATATCCAATCGGGTATTCCCCATATGATATACCTCATTCCCCCTGTCTAATGATGTTCCTGGAGTTTCATCCTGTGTATATTGACTTCTTATATTAATTGACATAGGGGTGTACTGAGTAGAATTTGAATTTGCGTAAGTGGAAAAAACTGCTGAAATATTACCAGGAGTTTTGGGTGAGGTTTCCTTATATTTATCCAACACCAGAAATTGTGTTACTGAATGTGATTGAAAGGAAGTTTCATTCATAGAATTGGAAGATTGCATGGGATTGCTGTGCCCTTGTAATGACACCTCATCCCTCATACATTTTCTCATTTTCTTTAATCTGATTTCTTTTTCTTTACTTTGTAATCTCTTAGTAATATTAGCTGCTAATTCTTGAATTTCATCAATATGGTCAAATGCTTTTAATTGTTCAAAATGATGATTAATTTCCCTAGTGATTATGTTACTGAAGCAAATTTTTTGAAAGAACAATTTGTAGAAAGAGGGTATGAAGTATCTTCCCTTGAGCAGGCGAATCAATTGGAAAAAGATGCATCAAGAAATGATTTGATTCATGGAACCAAACCAATACAGGAACCTCTGAGTACAATACAAGAGATTGGTCATTTTCCTTTCATCACCCAGTATCATAGGAATCATAAAGGTTTCACCAAGATTATACGGAAGTATTGGCCCATCTTAAAGAAAGATAAAATTGTGGCTGAATTATTACCGGCAATTCCTAGGTTTGTTTACAGAAGAGCCAAAAATATTGGTAATCTTATAGCTCCCACTAAAAAAATGGGATTGTTGAACGGTATTTCCACATCAAAAGATAATCAACATGCTAGAAGTGGGAGTTTCACTCCCTGTGGAAATTGCTCTTGCTGTATACATACTAAATGCAAAAGAATGATTCAGACGACTTTTTGAAATGCTGATAGGACTGAGATATTTTATATCAACGATAAGTTTACTTGTCAATCCATGGGAGTCATATATATAGTAAGATGTCCTTGTGACAAGGTTTACATTGGGCGCACGAAAAGAAGGCTCAGGGAAAGGATAAAAGATCATTTGGACAATATCACCAAAGGATTCATGGGACACCCCCTGTCACGCCATTATGTTGAAAAACATGGCAAGTCATGTGGGGGATCTTCGTTTTTTGGAATTCAAATAGTTCAAAAAAATCCCATGGGGGGGGTGATTACATAAAAAGTATGTCCAGAGTTGAGTCCAAATAGATTTTTATGTTAGACAGTTTGGTGCCAAAGGGACTCAATCATGAAATTGAACTGTATGCCCTATAGTACATTTCAAGGATGTGTAATTTATTGTTCTGCCTTTTTTGCCCCACTCATTTTTAATTGAGTGGCTTGCGCATACACGTGTGTATGTGTATATATATATATATATATATATATATATATATTTATGTGTGTGTATGTATACATGTGGCTGTGTGTGTGTATATATATATGTGAAAGGCATTTTTACTGCTTTTTGATTATTTATAGATATGAATGCCTCATTTTTTAGATTATTAAATTATTTAATTATTACATTTTTATTTTTATGGTAAACAAATTTAATCCGTCACATTGGGTTTTTAATACAGTTTTAAATACACATTAAATTTAATAAAGTTTTTGCATTTTATATACATATATATTTATATTCTTCATAGGTTTTTATTAACATGCATTTTACATCAGGCAATGGACAAGGCATTCTTTCACATTAATAGGATTGCACATGTGCACTTTGTCTATTAACTTAGTAGGGTGACACGGGGGGTTAAAAGGAGACAGCGCTTGTGCAGAGACCAGACCTTGAGAAAGGGGGACGACTCCCCCGAAAAGCGTCGGGATTGGCCCCTGCACATGTCCGTCAGTTCGGACTGGTGACGTCACTGCTTCACCACGTCTCCCACTCGCCACGCTACTCCACGGTGGCGCCATCGGCCGAGGCTGTCCGCTGCATTCTGTGGCTCATCGCTTAGGCGATTTCCAAATGCAAACGGGAGGACAGATGACGCTTCCTGCATTGAAGACAGACTTTTTTCCTTCATCCACTGGCCTCCATTGAGGGACGGACAACAGATAGTACACACCACACACAACAGTGAGTACTCTGGTTTGTGCGTTTCTGGCAGACAGTGTGTCCTATAACAGCAATTTATGCTGTACAGAGTTTTCAGCGCAGAAACTTCATATTTTACATTGAATTATATTATATTATTCCTTTAATAAAATCATTATATATGAAATTTATAAACCCCTTTTTTTAGGAGTTTTATTACACACAATTTTTTTGTGATCACTGTATCTCGAACACTAGGTGCGCCTGCACAGTTTAGGCATTGGTGTTCGCTTTCTTGAGTGCTCCACACTTAGACCTCTTGCATGTCAGCTTGGAGTCCAAAGGAGCGCATCATTGGGAAGTGATTCATACATCAGTGCAGATCTAGGCATGCGCCATAAGAGGTGTTTCGTGACGCCACAGATAGTTCACGCCTTCATTTCCTTATGATGCTCTCTGATTGGTTCCCGGGTATATTTAAACACACAGGGCCCACCGCATAGACACGCCCCCAGAAGAAGCTAGTGTGAAACACGTGTGGGGGTGAAGGAGGTCGCATCATTCACATTCACTAGAGACCTGGCATCAGCGTTTTCATAGGTATTACCCTTTTTCCTTTATGTTGAACCTTTGTGGATTTATGCAGCAATCCTCTAGTACTTTCTCAGCCATGATATTATTTAATCGTGCTGACATTCAGGTCATTTATTTTTATCTGCAGCATATATCATACAGGGTTACCATCATTTAGATGCAATTTAATGTGGGTTTCTATTACATTCAGAGTGAGTTGCCTGTAGTGTTGTCACAGATTATTTCCACACAGTATTTTCTGAACCTTAATGCTGAAACTTTGAGGCTTTATGCAGCAATCCTCTAGCACTTTTTCAGCTGTAATACTATTCAATCTTGCTGATATTGAGGTCATTTATTTTAACCTGCAGCATATATCAGATCGGGCCACGACCATTCAGGTACAATTTAATGTGGGTTTCTAGTACTACACTGCATTTTTTTCAGCCACGATATATTCAGTTATTTTGACACTGAGGTTATTTAATTAAGTTACATATATTGGGCCTGATTTATTTTCAATATATTTTTTAGTACTGTGGTGTGAATATTCTCTACATTTATAGAGATTATACTCTTGTTGGTAATTATTTATAATTAATTATGTGCAAGGATTCACATTTGTCTGTGTGACTATAATAACTAATGGCATGAATGTTTTTGAGAGCCTCCTGCTGGGCATTTTTGTAATTTTAATGTTTTTTTCAATAAAATTTGTTATTTTATTCTCATACTGGATCTCTTCATGATTTTTGGTGCCGTCATGGTATATTGGCCCGAAAATGTTTGAGTCTGTTATCTCAGGCTGAGGCCTGGTGTATCTGTGGTGGAAAAATCTATACTTCGCAGGCATGCGTTGCATAGTTCAGTCTGCTAGCCTTGTTCTACTCATTATTTTGTATCTTCAAAAATTAGCACAAAACCTAAAAAAAATTAATAGTCTGGTATATCAGGCTAA
The DNA here is from genome assembly GCF_039654945.1 of Dendrobates tinctorius. Taxonomy (NCBI): domain Eukaryota; kingdom Metazoa; phylum Chordata; class Amphibia; order Anura; family Dendrobatidae; genus Dendrobates; species Dendrobates tinctorius. Next base: position 94,790,342 of record NW_027361696.1, on the reverse strand, counting down.
GGCCTGGTGTGTCTGTGGTGGAAAAATCTTTGCTTCGCAGGCATACTGATCACATAAAATTTTTCTCCAAATTAATCAATTTTTATTGAGCTTTTCAAATATTTCAGTAGTCCATTTAAAATGGGCAAGGCAAGGGCCAAGGGATGGGGAAGTGTACCTGATGATGATGGTGCATGCAGAGGACGAGGTCATGGCCAAGCTGAAAGTGGGCCACAGCAAAGACCCACATCTTTGTGCTCGACCTTCCTGTCCCAGTTTCTAGGGGAACACAGCACACCACTATTGGAGCCAGAGCAGTGTGAAACGATTGTTGGTTGGATAGCGGATAATGCTTCCAGTCACTTAGCCGCCACCACCACCATGTCTTCCACATGGTCACGTCTGAGTAGCAGTGAATGTGGACCGGATATTACTCACCCTGATGCTCCTTCCCTCTACCATGCCGAGTGCCCTGAGCAAACTGATCCCGCACTCGGACACCCGAAGAGCTGTTCAGTTTTCCATTTGGAGATTCGTGCCTCTCGCCCGGTCCACTTGAAGCGGGGTAAGATGATATTCCATGTAGCGATGCACAAATCTTTGAGCAGACACGGTCACAAGAGGTGGACGATGATGAGACACAATTGCCGGAAAGTCAGGAGGAGGAGCAGGGTGTGGATGTGGAAGTCGAGGTGGTGGATGACATAGTGACTGATCCAACCTGGCAGGAGGAGATGCAGAGCAAGGACAGCAGCACACATGGGGAAGGAGGCATATCACTCCAAATGTCAGGAAGAAGCAGTGTGGTGGCTGCAGACAGAAGGCATGCATCCGTTCCCCGTAACACCAACATGACGAAAGTTGCCATTCCAACTGTTAGATCGTCCTGAGTCTGGTTATTTTTTAAATAATCTGCCGATAACCCCAAACAGGCCATTTGCAGCACTTGCTATGCCGGCTTCAACAGGGGTAGCAAAACTACCAGCCTGACCACCACCAGCATGATTAGGCACATGGCAGCAAAGCACCCGACTTTGTGGGCTGAAGCCCAGGCTCCAGGACCAGTCTGCAGGTGACAACACTGCTTCTTCCACTGTTTTGCGTACAAGCCAATCCCCAGTTCACCATGCCAGTGAAGTTGCCTCAGGCCCTGCACCTGTTGTTGCCCACAGTCAACCAGCACCATCGTCAAGCCCATCCACGTATTTGTCCCAGCCCATCCTTCAGTTGTCTATATCCCAGTCATCGGAACGCAAGCGGAAATACAGTACTTAATTCGAACATTTCTCGTCTGCTTGCGCTCAAAATGTTGCCTTTTATGCTTATTAAGATGGAAGCTTTCCGCAACCTGATGGCGACGGCCATCCCAAGGTACTCGGTCCCCAGTCGCCACTATTTCTCCCGTTGTGCCGTACTGGCATTACACCAGCATGTGTCCCACAACATTACCTGTGCCTTCAACAATGCTGTTAGTGGGAAAGTCCACCTAACCACAGACATGTGGACAAGTGTTTGTGGGCAGGGATGGTACATCTCACTGACGGCACACTGGGTTAACATAGCGGAAGCTGGGACCCAGTCAGACCTTGGGATGGAACATATCCTCCCCATGCCAAGGATTGCGGCCCTATGTCAGTCATGGTTGCCCCCACAGTCTACAGCTTCTGCATCTCCTCCTCCTCTTCAGCCTCTATCTCTGAAATGAACACATCAGTCAGAAGCTGGAACCACTGCAGCACTGCCTAAGCCAAGCGGCAACAGGCTGTGCTGAAGCTAATCTGCATAGGTGACAAACCGCACAATGCAGAAGAGTTGTGGACAGCGCTGAAAGAGCAGTCAGATATTTGGCTGATACCGGTGAACCTACAGCCAGGCATGGTCATGTGTGATAATGGCTGGAACCTGGTGGTGGTTCTGAGCCAAGGTGAGCTCACACACGTACCTTGCCTGGCCCACGTGCTTAACCTCGTGGTTCAACGTTTTCTCAAAAGCTACCCAAAGCTGCCGGATCTGCTAGTGAAAGTACGCAATCTGTCTGCCCATTTTAGAATGTCAGCTACAGCTTCAGCCGCCCTTGCCTTGCTTCAGCAGCGTTTGCAGCTTCTGTCTCACCCATTGGTGTGTGATGTCCCCACGCATTGGAACTGTACACTGCATATGTTGCAAAGGATTAGTGAGCAGAAGAGGGCAGTTGTTGACTACCAGCATCAACAAGGCTATCGATATTCAGTTCAGACTCCACACATAAGACCTCAGGCATGGACATGGATGTCAGACATATGTACCATCCTCCAGAAATTTGAGAACTGCACCAAGATGGTGAGCAGCGATGATGCCATAATTAGCGTCACCATCCCACTTGTCAGCATTTTGAAAACCTCTCTGCTCACAATGAATGAGGATGCATTGCTGGCAGAGCATGAGGACATGGAGCAAGGAACCATACAGGTTGATTACACTCAGCCCAGGCTCATGTCGTCGCAACGTGGATTGGTAGACAATCAGGAGGAGGAAGAAAAGGAGCTACTTTCATGCGCTATAGACAGTACTACAAGCACAGCTGTCATACCGTCTGTTCAGCAGGGATGGCCTGAGGGCAGGGAGGAGGATGAGGAGGAGGACAGCATGGTCAGTTGTCCTGTTGGCGAGGACACGGAATTCTTGCCTGTTAGCAATCTGACATGCATGGCTAACTTTATGTTGAGCTGCGTTTCCCGTGACCCTCGCATTATAAAAATTTTCGGTGACACTCATTACTGATTGGTGATACATCTAGACCCAGACTACAAGGAGAACTTTCAATCTCTTCTCCCAGAGGCAGAGAGGTGTAAAAAATGTTGTTGTACCAGAGGGCCCTTGTAGCGGAATTACTGAAGAAATTCCCATGTGAGAATGCTGGCAGCAGACGTCAGTTTGTTGTACAACCAAAAAGTCCAAGCGAGAGAGACAGAAGTACAATCCAGCTCAGGCAGGGGAACAATGTCAAAGTTCTGGGACAGTTTTCTCAGACCCTTCCATCGTGCCGGCACAGAGGCAAGGGGTGCTGTCACAAGAAGTGCAATGTTTGGGAAGATGCTGAGGGAGTACCTTGCAGATCATACAAATATCCTCCGTGATTCCTCTGTGCCTTTTAATTATTGGGTATCCAAGCTGGACACGTGGCATGAACTCTACACCTTGGAGGTCCTGTCCTGTCCTGCTGCTAGCGTTCTGTCAGAGCGGGTTTTTAGTGCCGCTGGTAGAATTATAACAGATAAGTGCATCAGCCTGTCAAATGACAATGCTGACAGGCTGACTCATAAAAATGAACAAGGGCTGGATTGGTCCAGACTTCTCGACACCACCGAATGAAAACAGCGAAACATAACCTCAAATACATTGTCTTTTTTGTGGAGGTGTATTCTAATGCACCTCTTCACAACCACACATGGGTATCCGCTTCCAGATTTGGTCTGTTTGGTGTTATCCTCCTCATTATCCTCATCCTCATCATCCACAACCAGTAGAACACCAGGGTGAGCGTATTCAGTGATGCAAAAGTCACTCAATTTTAGTGCAAGGGTGTTTTTATGATGCCCGTTCCTAATTTGAAACCAAAACAAATGTTACTCCCCCAGGGGGAACTGTCATAAAAATGGGATGTACGTATATTCTTCCCATTTACTCATATTTTCCAGTTTTACTATCTCTGGACAATCCTCTTAGGGCCTAGTGTATACCTCTACAATAGAAAAATATTGAAATACTATTATATTTTAATTTATAACCCTGTCTCTGAGCTGTTGCTAGGGGCAAACATATCTCGTTGGACACATTCTGGCTTCATATCTTTGAACCTATGTTCGCCCCCCTTTTGTTATTTTTTTTCGTAGGTGGATTCACATTTTTTATTTGTTTGATTTCAGTATGATTTATCATTATGTCTCCTCATTCTCTGCAACTAGATCACCAAGGTTTGTGTTCTGTGCTACAGGCAGTCCAATTTTTGGCAAGGGTGTCTATGATGCCCATGGTATATTTAAAAAAAATGTACCCCTCATGTGGAAATGTTTGTCAGCCCAGGCATTGCGTGTATGGGCATTACAAGTCTAGGAGACCCAATCCTTTACATTGGTCCTAGTTTTTAATGAGGCCTTCATCAGTGTCTCCTCATTCTCTGCCACTAGATCACCAGGGTTAACGTGTTCTGTGCTGCTACAGGCAGTCCAATTTTTGGCACGGGTGTTTTTATGATGCCCGTTAATAATTTGAAACCAAAACAAATGTTACTACCCCAGGGAGAAATCTCATAAAAATGATATGTACGTATATTCTTCCCTTTATTCTTATATTTTCCAGTTTTACTAACTCTGGACAATCCTGTTACGACCTAGTGTATACCTCTACAATAGAAAAATATTGAAATACTATTATATTTTAATTTATATCCCTGTCTCTGAGCTGTTGCTAGGGACAAACATATCTCATTGGACACATTCTTGCTTCATATCTATGAATCTGTACTCGCCCCTCCTTTTGTTATTTTCTTTCATAGGGTGATTCAGATTTTTTTTTTTATTTGTTTGATTACAGTATGATTTATCATTATGTCTCGTCATTCTCCACCACTAGATCACCAGAGTTGAAGTGTTCTGTGCTGCTATAGCCAGTCCAATTTTTAGCAAGGGTGTCTATGATGCCCATAAAATATATTTTACAATTTTACTCCCCCAGGGGGAAATGTTTGTCAGCCCATGCACTTAGTGTATGGGCATTATGAGTCCAGGAGCCCCGCTCCTTTAAATTGGGCTTAGTTTTTAATGAGGCCTTCCTGAATGTCTCATCATCCACCGCCACTAGATCACCAAGGTTAACGTATTCCTTGCTGCTACAGCCAGTCCAATTTTTGGAAAGGGTGTCTATGATCCCCATAAAATAATTTTTAAAAATGTACCCTCCATGGGGAAATGTTTGTCAGCCCATACACTTAGTGTATGGGCATTACGAGTCTACGAGACCGGCTCCTTTGTAATGGGACATTTTTTTTAGGAGGCCCTCCTCCATGTTTCCTCCAAGGGTGGATTGTGGTGCGTGTAAATTTGGGTCAAGGTAGTCCTTCCATTCAATGCATAAGGAAACTGTATGGCAGGACCAACTGAAGACTGTAGTGGGTTTTCATGTGGCCTTCCAGTACTTGGGTTCAAAGGCTTATTGGGGTGGGTATGACTTGGCAGCAGGGCAGGTCTTGCTGTCAATGCATAAGAAAACAGAATGGGAGTACAAAATGAATAATGTGAATTGGATTTTCCTGTGCCCATCCAGTACCTGGGTTCAAAGGCTTATTGGGGTGCTTATGAATTGGTAGCAGGGCAGGTCTTGCATTCAATCCATAAGAAAACAGAATGGGAGTACAAAATGAATAATGTAAAGTGGATTTTCCTGGGCCCTTCCAGTATGTGGGTTCAAAGGCATATTGGGGTGCAGATGACTCGGCAGCAGGGCAGGCCTTGCTGTCAATGCATAAGAATACAGAATGAAAGTACAAAATGAATAATGTGAAGTGGATTTTCCTGGGCCCATCCAGTACCTGGGTTCTAAGGCATATTGGGGTGCATATGACTTGGTAGCAGGGCAGGCCTTGCATTCAATGCAACATTTTTTAGTGAAGCCCTACCATCTTGCGAAAGGGGTATTGGGGTGCGTCGTAATTCTTGGCAGCCCATCCACTCACTGCATAGGTTATAACAGTTTAGGAGACCCACTGTTTAATAATGGCCCTTTAAGCAGATTAATGCTGCCTGATGCCCCTGTAAAAATAGGCTCTGTGACTTTAAGAGTCCCTCCTTTATAAATGAAACAAGATATGTCTGCTTATGTGTCACACACCACATGGCCAAGGGTTGTTAAATGTTACAATGACATTTCCCAGTGATTGCATTTGTTTTGGTTGAAAGCAATGTTAAAGTTGAAAAATGCTTCAAAAACGCTGAACATAGCCCAAGTGGTGGAGGAACATTTTGGTCTGGGGTTAATTATTTTGCCTTATATACAAGTCATTAACCTGGAAAGGATGTACCTTAACATATTTCCCAGCAAAATCCATTTTGGTTTAGTTTTTGTTTGTTTTATGGTGCACCTATAAAAATGGCGTGAATCTCTGACAACATTGTTTACAGCTGTGACCTAGAAGTCAGAAATGCTTCCAGGGGCGATCCCAATAATGTTCCTGTGTCATTTGAGCAGTGTTTCCATCATTTTCTGATGTTTTTAGACCTTAAAAGGACCCCCGGAGGGGTTGCGGTAAAAATGCTCGGGTCTCCCATAGACTTACATACATTGGGCTCGTTGCTCGGGTCGAGTACCCGAGTATTCCAATTTGCTCGACCAGATCAAGGAGCACCCGAGCATTTTAATGCTCTCATATCACTAATACTAAGATGATTGTCTATAAAATTATGGTAGTTACACGATCAAAGCAGGAAGGGATGGAGAGATATGGAGCCTGAAATTCCAAAGTTCAAAACATTGTTACCTTTTTGCATTTCACTGTAAGTAAAAAATATACCCTTTGCAAAAAAAAGGAAAAGGAATGCAAAATGGGAATATTACTCATGGCTTGACCATTTCACAAGCCAGGAAGCAAACTGTCTTAGACAGAAAAGCCTTGGTTTCAGCATTTTTTTTTCAGCAGGAAAATAAGGACTTAAACTACCCTTCTTGGTTGTATTGTGTCAAGAATTAAAAAAAATGTTATTAAGTAGCTATACTGCAGTATATCACAAATCAATTTACAGTTACACTGACTCTTCAGGTCCAGCGCCTCCCTATAACTTGCATCTGCGTGTTAATATTCACAAACAAAGACATCCACTACTACTTTCCATGTTCTTCAGTGCTGCAGTTGCACACCACACTCTGATTTAGGCCTTTTTATTGCTATGCGTAATGATGAGCTGTATGCCCTGCAAAGCCCTAAAATTCTTGTTTTCCTTGCCCTCATCTTTTATAGTCTCGGTGATAGTCCCGCTTGATTGGCTGTGCAAGACCATGTGATGTGATAGCTGCAAGGCACCAAGTTTTTTTTTGGGCAATCCACATAACTTTAATTGCAAATTGTTCGACTTTGTCCGACACTGCAAATTTTCTCAAATTTGGTTTGAAGTCAATTTCCAACAGTAATGTTGAAATAAACCTGCTCTACTTCGTCTTCAGTTTACATTTGTGTACAATATGCCAAACACAATGGATGTCCCTCTATCCAGTCATTGTATCCAGGACAATATGCTTTGTATAACCCAACGTCAAGCACAATGCTTATAATTAACCCACGTATATTAAAACAAATATTCAAAGATATAGTGAAAAATAGTTCACTTCATGATTTATTAAGATATCTGCAAAATATTCTGTACAGTACAGTGCTTGAAAAATACCTCAAATAGTAAATATATAATAACTTTCACATAAGCAATCTGATAGGGGTCAGGCATATCACCATGACTGAGGAAAATAAACTATACACATGATACAAATCCAAAGGTGACCAGTAAGTCGTTGGTGGGTATTCTTTCATTTTATCTACCAGAAAAGAGAAAGGAAGAACTAGAGAAAAGGGAATGAAACAAGCAAATTACAAAACAAACTAATATTTAGGCAATTTACATCTGTTTCATGTTTCCTTTGTTTACGATCTATCTCTATTATTTCACAATGCCAGTCTACTTTGTCCAGATCAGGATCCCTAAATGTGGGACATTAATATAGAGAAAAACTTATTTTCTTATTTTTATTTTAGAGGCTATCTTCTGATGCCACCGGTGCTCCCCTCCAAACCCTTTGAGCTTGAGTGACAGTGACAGTGGCCACCAGTAACATAACGTCAACTTGCTGCATCTTCCAATCACCAACGTCTCCAGTGATAAGACACTGCAACCACATCTACACTATACATAGGCTTCATAAAGACTGGAGGAGATCCTGGCCAGGATATTTTATATTTTCTGATCTCTTATCGTATTGGTACATTTTGGAGGAATGCTTTCATCCCTTATAGGCAACTATAAAGAATGTTGCCATAAAGCCCCTGGCATATAAAATAACTGATATGATAGGATCTAAAAATAATTATTTATAGAAGTGACTTAGCAGGTTCTGAAGGTCCAAAGAAAGAAGGCATGAAGAAACCCTGGGATCTCTCTATTGCTGGGCATAGGGTAAATAAGGTTTTAGGATACTGATCCTTACCTTGTTAAAGTAGTCCTCGTTCCGATAACATTATGCCCTGGCTGCAGCATGTTAAAAAACAACAAACTACTCCATAGTCTCCTTCTTCAGGAACACCAGCAAGCTACAATCACTGCTCTCAATGTCTGCAATTGTCTATGGCACTAAAGTCACATTGACAGCATCGCAGTCAGTTGATCAACTCGGCAACTCAGTTGACGTGACGTCAGCCCTACAGCCAATGCCAGACTCTCGAAGCTGCAGTTGGGAAAAACCATTTTCTTAAAGGGGACAACATAGTTAAGGTTGAACTCTAATTTGTCCTGGAGTTTTGCCCTGCCTATTTATTCAGTAACCATTACGTAAATGTCTAAATAATTAAAAGTTTTGATCTAGGCTTTGCAAAGTCACTTCCAGTCAAGGTGCCACCAACTTATGTGTTCTAGCATTAAACAACACAGCACAATTTAAATGATATAATATCAGGTAAAAGATAAACTATCAGGCCATGGAATACAGTTTCCGTGACACGGTAACAGAGGTAGAAATTGTGGATAGAACAATTATAAGTGTAATAAACCACTTTTCCAAAATTCTCCTTACAATTATCATCCTGACTCGTCAAAACATCCTTTAACATTCAAAATGTCTAGCCGTGATGATGACATCACTTTGCATGTCTGTGACATCACCAGTACTTGATGAACGAGCAGCATATCCTGTTTTGGTTCTCCTATAGCTATTCTACTTCTCCTTTATTCCATATCAATGTAATGCTAAAACCGCTGACACATGGCATCATCTTAAAGTTGGACAAATTTGATCAGATGCCAACAGGGGTCGATATGGGTTCTGATACAGCAAGGTTAGCTATTAAGCTTTCACATTGCTTCATGCTCTTCATCATGTGATCAGATTGGTGTGGGTTACCCGAAGACCTGGGATTTACAGACATTGTAAGATTTGTGCTCAACATTTATATTCAAGTTGTTTGGACATTTCCTGTGTCAAAGAAATTAAGGAATTACAAAAATAGTTTATACAGTTGCCTGCATACCTCCACTGTACAACAAAGAAAAGATACATGTATGAAACATATCTACAAGTCGTTTCCTATCCACACGTTAATTTGTCAGCAATTTCCATGGGGTGATGTGTCTAATGTGTACGTTGTTGCACCTTTGTCAGCCACTCCTCCTGCACCGATTAAACCATTATCTTATCGGAAACATAAATGAAATTAATTCTCCTTTACATGTTATAATAATTTTGCCAGCTTATAGTGTGAGCTGTGAATGCATGTGGGCAGTTCAAGTATCGTAGTGTTCCTCCACATCTCTCTAATCAAAGGTAAACATCATGAAGCTCTAAGTAACCTCCTGATCCCATCAAGTACAGAGTAGTTTGATCAGAAGATCCCAGTAACATGTTCCAGGACTTGTATAGCCAATGTTCTATTTTGTGTTTGAAGATTTCAATATCTGTATGTTATTCCGGAGCTGAAGGCAGCCTTGGTCGAGGTTTGGCTTCTGCAGTTCCGTTCGTTGATGCATAAGGACATGCTTCTGTTCCGTTATTCCAAGATGTCGATCTGTTAATTGAATGTTTCCCTACACAAATGTTTAGCAGGTTTTCACTATTTGGATCTGCAAAAATTAAGAGACACATTTTTAAAATTTTAATAGATCAAAAAATCACATGAACTTAAAGAATAAAATAAGGGATTAGAAGGAGGAAAGATTTGTTGTCATGCGACCAAAGAGCTTAAATTGGTGGTCCGAAACATATATTTTAATTCCAAATGTCTGTCATTATGTCATTAAATGTTGTACTCTAATCTCTTTTCTAATGTATTTTAATTAAAATTTACCAACCAATCCCTCTGTACTCTATCTAGCTGCTTTATTTTCTTTTACCTACTTCCTGTTTGATGATGCTTTATTTGAGAACCTCCAATGCATGCTGGGATACTCAAATGAAACATGACTGCCGCGGCCTTTGTCCCCGCCCTGAAACAAAGTGTCATTAGTGACATCCGTTTCAGGGGCTTGGCTAGCCTCTGCTCTACTTAGAAAGTATCAATTGTCAACTCCAATGTATGCTCAGTAGGATCTTGTCACTGTGCAATATTCTTCTCATTGCACAGTAACAGTGCTCTCTCTTAATGGCTCTGATGAGAAGTGATGATCCAGCAAGAGAGTGCACTGTTAGTGCACACTGTAAGGAGTTTACATGGCATACAGGAAAAGCAGAGACCAGCCCTGACCCCAAAATTAACTCCTTTTAACCCCTTCACGACCTTTGACGCCACGTAGGCGTCATGAAAAGTCGTGCCAGAACGACCCATGACGCCTATGTGGCGTCATGACTTTAAAGCCCCCCTGCGGGTCGGGTGACCTAGGTCACTGAAAGGTCACCCGACCCGCAGATACAGGGGGCTTTGTTCATCGCCACAGGGGGCGTGGCTTCGCCCCCACGTGGCTACGATCGCTCTGATTGGCTGTTAAAAGTGAAACAGCCAATCAGAGCGATAGTAATATTTCATCAATGAAAATTGATGAAATATTACAATCCAGCCATGGCCGATGCTGCTGTAGCATCGGACATGGCTGGAGACACCGATTCCACCCCCCCCACCGGCGATCGCCCCCCCCCGCAACTGAATGACAGCGGCGATCTGCCGCCGCTGTCATGATCTGCCCCCCTCCCATTCCCTTCGCTCCCCGCCAGCTTCCGATCCCCCCCTCACCCCATCTCACCTCCCCCGGCACCTTCTAAGTCCCCCCGTCGCTCCCGGTGTCCGGCGGGTCCGGTTCATGGGCGCCGCCATCTTAAAAAATGGCGGGCGCATGCGCAGTGCGCCCGCCCGAATCTGCCGGCTGCAGATTCAATTCTTTCATTTTGATCACTCTCACAGTGATCAAAATGAAAGAAAAAGTAAATAAACCCCCCGATTATCACCCCCATAGGTAGGCACCACTAATAAAATAAAGAAAATATTTTTATTTTTATTTTTCCATTAGGGTTAGGGTTAGGGTTGAAAAGAGGGTTAGGGTTGAAAAGAGGGTTAGGGTTAGGGTTGAAAAGAGGGTTAGGGTTAGGGTTGGAAAGAGGGTTAGGGTTGGAAAGAGGGTTAGGGTTGGAAAGAGGGTTAGGGTTAGGGTTGGAAAGAGGGTTAGGGTTGGAAAGAGGGTTAGGGTTGGAAAGAGGGTTAGGGTTAGGGTTGGAAAGAGGGTTAGGGTTGGAAAGAGGGTTAGGGTTGGAAAGAGGGTTAGGGTTGGAAAGAGGGTTAGGGTTAGGATTGGAAAGAGGGTTAGGGTTGGAAAGAGGGTTAGGGTTAGGGTTGGAATTAGGGTTAGCGTTGGAATTAGGGTTAGGCTTGTGGTTAGGGATGTGTTAGGGTTAGGGCTGTGGTTAGGGGTGTGTTGGGGTTAGGGTTGGAGTTAGAATTGAGGGGTTTCCACTGTTTAGGCACATCAGGGGGTCGCCAAACGCGACATGGTGCAACCATTGATTCCAGCCAATTTTGCGTTCAAAAAGTCAAACGGTGCTCCCTCCCTTCCAAGCCCTGACGTGTGCCCAAACAGTGGTTTACCCCAACATATGAGGTATCAGCGTACTCAGGAAAAATTGCACAACAACTTTCGGGGACTAATTTCTCCTGGTACCCTTGGGAAAATAAACAATTGGGGGCTAAAAAATTACTTTTGTGGAAAAAAATGATTTTTTCATTTTCACGTCTCTGCATTATAAACTTCTGTGAAGCACTTGGGGGTTCAAAGTGCTCACAACACATCTTACATACGTTCCTTGGAAGGTCTAGTTTCCAAAATGGGGTCACTTGTGGGGGGTTTCCACTGTTTAGGCACATCAGGGGCTCTGCAAACATAATGACGACCGCAGACTATTCCATCAAAGTCTGCATTTCAAAACGTCACTACTTCCATTCCGAGCCTTGACGTGTGCCCAAACAATGGTTCCCCCCCACATATGGGGTACCAGCGTACTCAGGACAAACTGGACAACAACTTTTGGGGTCCAATTTCTCCTGTTACCCTTGTGAAAATAAAAAAATGCGGGCTAAAAAATCATTTTTTGAGTAAAAAAAAGATTTTTTATTTTCACTGTTCTGCATTATAAACTTCTGTGAAGCACTTGGGGGTTCAAAGTGCTGCTCACCACACATCTAGATAAGTTCCTTGGTGGTCTAGTTTTCAAAATGGGGTCACTTGTGGGGGGTTTCCACTGTTTAGGCACATCAGAGGCTCTGCAAACGTAACATGATGCCCGCAGACCATTCGATCAAGTCGGTATTTCAAAACGTCACTACTTCCCTTCCGAGCCCCGACGTGTGCCCAAACAATGGTCCCTCCCCACATATGGGGTATCAGCATACTCAGGGCAAACTGGACAACAACTTTTGGGGTCCAATTTCTCCTGTTACCCTTGTGAAAATAAAAAATTGCGAGCTAAAAATTCATTTTTTGAGGAAAAAAAAAGATTTTTTATTTTCATGGCTCTGCGTTACAATCTTCTGTGAAGCTCTTCGGGGTTCAAGGTGCTCACCACACATCTAGATAAGTTCCTTGGGGGGTCTAGTTTCCAAAATGGGGTCACTTGTGGGGGGTTTCCACAGTTTAGGTACATCAAGGGCTCTGCAAATGTAACATGATGCCCGCAGACCATTCCATCAAAGTCTGCATACCAAAACGTCACTACTTCCCTTCCGAGCCCTGACGTGTGCCCATACAGTGGTCATCCCCCACATATGGGGTATCAGCGTACTCTGGACAAACTGGACAACAACTTTTGGGGTCCAATTTCTCCTGTTACCCTTGTGAAAAAAAAATTGCGTGCTAAAATTCATTTTTTTTGAGGGAAAAAAAATGATTTTTTATTTTCACGGCTCTGCATTATAAACTTCTGTGAAGCACTTGGGGGTTCAAGGTGCTCACCACACATCTAGATAAGTTCCTTGGGGGGTCTAGTTTCCAAAATGGGGTCACTTGTGGGGGGTTTCTACTGTTTAGGCACACAGGGGCTCAGCAAATGTAACATGACGCCCGCAGACCATTCCATCAAAGTCAGCATTTCAAAATGTCACTACTTCCCTGCTGAGCCCCAACATGTGCCCAAACAGTGGTTCCCCCCCACATATGGGGTACCAGCGTATTCAGGACAAACTGGACAACAACTTTTGGGGTCCAATTTATCCTAGTACCCTTGTGAAAATAAAAAATTGCCAACTAAAAAAATTTTTTTTAGGGAAAAAAAAAGATTTTTTATTTTCACTGCTCTGCATTATAAACTTCTGTGAATCACCTGGGGGTTCAAAGTGCTCACTATGCATCTAGATAAGTTCCTTAGGGGGTCTAGTTTCCAAAATGGGGTCATTTGTGGGGGAGCTCCAAAGTTTAGGCACACAGGGGCTCTCCAAACACGACATGGTGTCCGCTAACGATTGGAGCTAATTTTCATTTCAAAAAGTCAAATGGCGCTCATTCCCTTCTGCGCCCTGCCGTGCACCCAAACAGTGGCCCCCCCCCACATATGAGGTACCAGCGTACTCAGGACAATCTGGACAACAACTTTTTTGGTTCAATTTCTCCTGTTACCCTTGTGAAAATAAAAAATAGCGTGCTAAAAAATCATTTTTGAGGAAAAAAAATGATTTTTTATTTTCACTGCTCTATGTTATAAACTTTTGTGAAGCACTTGGGGGTTCAAAGTGCTCACTACACATCTAGATAAGTTCCTTAAGGGGTCTAGGTTCCAAAATTGTGTCACTTGTGGGGGAGCTCCAATGTTTAGGTACACAGGGGCTCTCCAAACGCGACATGGTGTCCGATAACGATTGGAGCTAATTTTCCATTCAAAAAGTCAAATGGCGCTCCTTCCCTTCCGGGCCCTGCCGTGCACCCAAACAGTGGTTTATGACCACATATGAGGTATCGGTGTACTCAGGAGAAATTGCCCAACAAATTTTAGGATGCATTTTATCCTGTTGCCCATGTGAAAATGAAAAAACTGAGGCTAAAAGATAATTTTTGTGAAAAAAAATACTTTTTTTTTGTTACGGATCAATTTGAGAAGCACCTGGGGGTTCAAAGTGATCACTATGCATCTAGATAAGTTCCTTGGGGGGTCTAGTTTCCAAAATGGGGTCACTTGTGGGGGAGCTCCAGTGTTTAGGCACACAGCGACTCTCCAAACGCGACATGGCAAGCGCTAAATATTCCAGCATATTTTCCATTCAAAAAGTCAAATGGCGCTCCTTCCCTTCTGAGCCCTGCCGTGCGCCCAAACAGTGGTTTTTGACCACATATGAGGTATCGGTGTACTCAGGGGAAATTGCCCAACAAATTTTAGGATCCATTTTATCCTGTTGCCCATGTGAAAAATGAAAAAATTGATGCTGAAAGAAAATTTTTGTTGGAAAAATTAAAATGTCCTTTTTTTCCTTCCATGTTGCTTTAGTTCCTGTGAAACACCTAAAGGGTTAATAATCTTCTTGAATGTAGTTTTGAGTAGCTTGAGGGGTGCAGTTTTTAGAATGGTGTCACTTTTGGGTATTTTCTACCATATAGACCCCTCAAAATAACTTCAAATGTGAGGTGGTCCCTAAAAAAAATGGTTTTGTAAATTTTGTTGTAAAAATGAGAAATCGCTGGTCAACTTTTAACCCTTATAACTTCCTAACAAAAAAATATTTTGCTTCCAAAATTGTGCTGATGTAAAGTAGACATGTGGGAAATGTTATTTAGTAACTATTTTGTGTCACATAACTCTCTAGTTTAACAGAATAAAAATTCAAAATTTGAAAATTGCGAAATTTTCACAATTTTCGCCAAATTTCTGATTTTTTCACAAATAAACGCAAAAATTATCGATCTAAATTTACCACTAACATGAAGCCCAATATGTCACGAAAAAACAATCTCAGAATCGCTAGGATGCGTTGAAGCGTTCCAGAGTTATTACCTCATAAAAGGACACTGGTCAGAATTGCAAAAAATGGCCAGGTCATTAAGGTCAAAATAGGCTGGGTCATGAAGGGGTTAATGTGCACCGATAGTGCCCTTTCTTGCCCATCTTTTTTTTTTTACCAGAGACTGTGAGTTAGCGCACTGTCACTGTGCATATTGCACAGCGAAAAGATCCTACTGAGCATGTGTTGGAATTGACAATCAACACATGGTCATTACAGCAGGGTGCTACAGTATGCACTGGAGGCTCTCAAACAAAGTGTCATCAAAGAGGAAGGAAGTAAAAAAAATAAAATAAACAGGTCAGATACAGTGGGTACGGAAAGTATTCAGAACCCTTTACATTTTTCAGTCTTTGTTTCATTGCAGCCATTTGGTAAATTCAAAAAAGTTCATTTTTTTTCTCATTAATGTACACTCTGCACCCCATCTTGACTGAAAAAAACAGAAATGTAGACATTTTTGCAAATACTGTATATTAAAAAAGAAAAACTGAAATATCACATGGTCATACGTATTCAGGTACTTTACTCAGACACTCATATTTAAGTCACATGCTGTCCTTTTCCTTGTGATCCTCCTTGAGATGGTTCTACTCCTTCATTGGAGTCCAGCTGTATTTAATTAAACTGATAGGACTTGATTTGTAAAGGCACACACCTGTCTATATAAGACCTCAAAACTCACAGTGCATGTCAGACCATGCACTGAAGTATGAGAATCACTGAAGTGATGTCAGACCATGTGATGTCAGTGATATCAGTGATGTCAGACCAGTGATGTCAGACCAAGTGATGTCACTGAAGTGATGTCAGACCATGCCCAGACTATGAGAAACAAGATTCTCTGGTTTGATGAGACCAAGATAGAACTTTTTGGTGATAATTCTAAGCCATATGTGTGGAGAAAACCAGACACTGCTCATCACATGCCAAATATAATCCCAACAGTGAAACATGGTGGCAGCATCATGCTATCGGGGTGTTTTCCAGGTGCATGGACAGAACGACTGGTTGCAATTGAAGGAAACATGAATGCGGCCAAGCACAGAAATATCCTGGGTAAAAACCTCTGATAGAACTGGAGAGGATCTGCAAGGAAAAATGGCAGATAATCCCCAAATCCAGGAGTGAAAAACTTGTTGCATCATTCCCAAGAAGACACATGGCTGTACTAGCTCAAAAGGGTGCTTCTACTCAATACTTGAGCAAAGGGTCTGAATACTTATGATCATGTGATATTTCAGTTTTTCTTTATTAATACATTTCTACATTTCTGTTTTTTATCAGTCAAGATGGGGTGCACAGTGTACATTATTGTGAGAAAAAAAAAAAAGTACTTTTTTGAATTTACCAAATGGCTGCAATGAAACAAAGAGTGAAAAATGTAAAGGGGTCTGAATAATTTCTGCACCCACTGTACGTTAGGATATCATAATAAGGGAATGATAGGGACATTTTTTAATAAAAGCATAATACAAAAGAGATTAGATTATTACATTAAATAGACAGGCATTTAAGATTAAAATAAAGATTAGTTTCAAACTACCCCTTTAACTTGTTCTATTGTTTTGCATGTAGCGCTTTTAGCAAGAGGATGTACATGTATGGATTAGTTGACACTGAAAATGTTAAATGAAACCACTGCTGATAAGTGTGTGTTATGAAAGAAAATGGGAAAGTTCCTTGGTGGATAATCTCTTACTGTATTCCAGGAATTTTTGTGTAACAATTCTGGGTGCACCTTCGATTAGAGGACCTAAAATCTACAAGAGATGTGAAAATGTTTTATTGCCAGTATCCCCACTCTTTAGTGATCAGTGGGCGTGCTCGGATAAGGTGTTATCCGAGCATACTCCTGTCCTAATCGAGTAATTTCGGCATGCTCGAAAAAAATGCTTGAGTCTCCTTGGATGCATGTCTCGGGGCTGTTCAACAGCCACCACGCATGCACAGACTAACAAATAGGCAATCCCTGCCTGTGTGGTGGCTGTTGAACATCCACGATACATGCAGCAGCAGCAACTCAAGCATTTCGTTTGAGTACGCCAAAATACTTGTTTAGGACACTAGTATGCTTGAATAACACCTTATCCATGCACGCTCACTCATTACTACCACTACTTCTTAAATGACAGTGTATTCTACATGTTCTGTATCTTGTTGTAATAAAACCTATCTATATCTCAAGACAGCATTTTTCTCACTTTTGTTTCTGAGATGATTGGAAAGATGAACTGGTAGTTCCCAATACAGGACATACAAGTAGAAGATGTGCCCTTCACTATGTTAATGCCTGCCTTACTAAAATGGCAGAATCGGCTTCTGTTATTAGGCCAAAGTGGTGGTAGAGGGATCTCTTTCTGTCTAACCACTTAGATGCCGTGGTTGCTGTTGCGCACAGCTTTAAGGTATTAATCAACCAAGATCAAAGTTATTTCTTTTGACAAGTGTTGCAGTAAACGGTACATGTAGAAGGTACTTCCCTTATCGGTACATGAAGAAGGTACATGTAGAAGGTACGTCCCTAATCGGTACATGTTGAAGGTACTTCCCTAATCGGTACATGTAGAAGGTACTTCCCTAATCGGTACATGTAGAAGGTACTTCCCTAAACGGTACATGTAGAAGGTACTTCCCTAAACGGTACATGTAGAAGGTACTTCCCTAAACGGTACATGTAGAAGGTACTTCCCAACATTGCTGTACTGTGTTCTTTCATTTGTCTACCAGCAAAGAGAAAGGTAGGACTAGAAAGAAGGCCGATCTACACAAATTAAGACATTGTACATATACTATACGCATTTAAAAATTATTACCAAACTTTGGATACTGGCTCTTCTGATTTAGTAATATATGATTTTTATGTATTTTTTTGTGGAAATCCACTTATGTCTAATGATCAAACATTACATTTCTGTTCGATAATGTAAAATATAACAACTTGTAGATGTTCCAGTGTCTAGATATTGCCCCAGAATTCTATTGAGAACATCACCACCTTCATTTGCGCTCATTAGAGATGAGTGAACTCAAACTGTAAAGTTAGGGGTCAGTACTGGACACCCTGTGTCCGATGCTGAACTCCAAACACAGTCGTCTCCTGGAAGTCCACGTTAAAGTTCGATAGAGCCCTTACTACGACCGTTTAAAAACCACAATGTTCAGGTCCCTATTGGCTTCTATTAATTAGAGTTCAGGGTCAAGAAAGGGGCAAGTTTTGGTGCCCAAACCGATCTTTGGACTACAGTTAGACCGAACCCGACAAACCCAAACCTCCACGGGTCCGCTCATCCCTAGCACTCACTACTAAAGATATCCCATAGTTTCAACCAATGTTGACAGCGCATTCCTTGTTTACACAGAGGGATGTGCTGCCGACCAACAATAATTTTTGACACCGCATAAGAATATACGATGAACGACTAACAAGTGTTCTGTCATTTGATAGCATTTTTACAATAGACGATGATCGAGAACAGATGAAAGAGTGTTTCGTCTTCAAATAATATCCCATGTAAGTAGCCCTTTAATTTTAATATCTACCAAGTTGTTCAGATGATATACAGTTCAATCTCATATTACTTCCACCTTTCTCCGAGGAAAAAAAATTAACTTAATTGTGGAAGAAAACCTAAGAAGAAAGTAATGTATTTATTTTTGTTTTTAGAATGAAATTTTCTTGACATGTCTACTTTGACATTTTTCACAGTGCTGGAATTTCCATGCATAACAATAGCTACAACACAAATTTGCTTACCTGCGCTCTTTTTCTGAGAATTGACTTTACAGTTTGTCTCCTCCTGAAGCCTTTTCTCAAACTTCCGAACATCTTCTAAGGACATGCCTGCAAACATATTTGCCGTGTGATCTTTAAATGTAGATGTCAATCAATCACATTCTTACATAAAGGAACACTAAGATAGGGGCTTATGTCTTAGATCATGCAGTAAACAGATGGATTAGTGAATGCTTAGTGGTTGTCGCCATTGGCAAAACACATAAAGAGAAAACACCAGCATGTTAATTAAATAACTCTGGCCACACGCTGGGACTTCATCTGTTAATCTGGCCCCAAATCACCATATGTGTCAGAGCAAAACAATGTTATCAGGAAACAAAAAGAAATTGATCATATTATTTACATGTCATTAGTACAACACAGGCGGAAAAAACTATAAAATGGGTGTTACCTTCACAAAAATAATAGTGCTGCATCATACCTAAAGCCCCCGTCTCACATAGCGAGACCGCTCAAGCGTCACCGATTTTGTGACGCAACAGCGACCTCGCCAGCGATCTCGCTACATGTGACACGCAGCGGCGACCGGCTCCCCTGCTGGATATCGCTGATCGTGCTCGAGTGTCCAGGACCATTTTTTCGGCGTCGGCGTCCCACTGGCCAGCTCGCATCTCTGTGTTTGACCCGAAGAGCCACCTCGTTGGCGACGCAGAACTCAGGGACGCAGGCGGGAATCAACAGAAAAGCTGCTGTGTGACAAGTTACCAAAGACCGCCGAGGATCGCTGGATGGTTGCTGCGTCGCTGGTGAGATCTGCCTGTTTGGCAGCTTACTAGTGACCATTTAGCGACGCACCAGCGATCCTTACCAGGTCGTATCGTTGTCGGGATCGCTGGTGCGTCGCTATGTGAAACGGAACCCTAAAGGCTCCCTCACATTAGCATATAATACAGAGGAGAGCAATACAAGAAAACATCACATTGCAATCTGACCAATGTTATACAATGAGTCAGTGTTCATCTACAAGTTTTTTCTCAGTTGGATTGGACCGAGAAGAAAATTGCAACATGCTGTGATTGCGAGAATCAGATTGCATTCGCCACTGCAAGTCGATGGGTGCGATAATATAATCACACAGCACGTGGACTATGCTTGTACCTATTGATTTTTATGCATACATCTCAAAGGACACCCAACAACATTTCATCAGTCAAATACAGTAAATTCTCAGCCCGAACTGTCAGAATAGAGTAGATAAAATAGATAGAAATACAGTATGTCAGTGAAGTATATAATCAGTGCTTGCATGTGTTGTTTTCTGTACTTGTATTTAGCTAGTAATTAAATAAATTAATTAGAAAATGGTGTGGGGTCCCCTTTACTTTTACTAACCAGTTCAGGGTAAGCAGACAACCATGAGCTGGTGTTATTATTCTGGGAAGGGGCCTATATCTTTGGAGCTTCCCAGCCTATTGATAACACCTCATAGCTGTATACGTAGCCTTTACTGGCTATTAAAAAGGGGGAATCCCCCCAAAAAAATGAAGGGGGTCCCTCTTATTTTTAATAACCAGCAAAGGCTATGCAGACAACTGCGAGATGATATTAATAGGCTGGCCATGGATATTGACCTCTTCCCAGACTAATAATACCATCTCTCAGCCATCCCAGAAATAACATATCCATTAGATGCGCCAATTCTGGCACTTCGCCTCAGCACTTCCAGACTCCCCTGGTGCATTGGCAATTATGGTAATGGTTTTGGGGTTGATGTCAGCTGTGTAATGTCCGCAGACATCAAGCCCAGGGATAAGTAATGGAGAGGTGCATACCCCCATTACTAACCTAGTAGTCAAGAGAAATTAACACACATCCATACAAAAGTCCTTTAATTGTAAAAAGCACTCCCCAACAATTACCCTCTTTTATCGATTTATT
This sequence comes from Dendrobates tinctorius, assembly GCF_039654945.1. Lineage (NCBI taxonomy): Eukaryota > Metazoa > Chordata > Amphibia > Anura > Dendrobatidae > Dendrobates > Dendrobates tinctorius. Next base: position 94,769,496 of record NW_027361696.1, on the reverse strand, counting down.
AGCAAAAACAATAATCCACAGGGTCCATCAAAGTCCATATGGAGGTCTCACGACCATCCCTGTGAGTGGTAACATTACTGATGTCACCGCTCATCACAGCCATTAATTTGGTGTACTTAGTTTTAAAAGCCTTGTCAGAATGGTTAACAGAAGCATCTTATTAGTGCAGGCAGCTACAACTGGAATAACGTACCGTATACAGTTTACAGTGCTAAAAAACGGACTGATTCTTACCTGTGTTTTGGATAAGATTTTCATAATAGTTTGGTAAATGTGTCCATTTTTATCAGAGTTTCATCGGCTTTTCTCGCACGCAAAACACAAAACTGATGGACGTCTCTAGTTACTCCTGGTAAATGGTCCATGAAAAACAGGCAGCACACGGGTGGAATAAAAGTGCTAGGACGCTGGTATCCAAGGTAAACAGCGGGTAACTACTGTAAGTGCCGCACGCGCTTAGTTACCCAATATTTACCTTAGATACTAGCGTCCTAGCACGAGCACGCAGGTATCTAAGGTACACAGCGGATAACTAAGTGATGCGCGCGCTTAGTTACCCGATATTTACCTTAGATACCAGCATACTCGCTGGTGCTGATCGCTGGTGAAGCTGACTGTTTGGCAGCTCACCAGCGATCATGTAGCGAGGCACCAGCGATCCTGACAAGGTCGTATCGTTGTCGGGATCGCTGATGCATTGTTTAGTGACGGGGCCTTAAGCAGCAGAAATTTACTGCATCCGATCACTGGTAGGAAAAGTGCTGCAGACAAAAATGCACTGAACATACAGTGCAATAATCGGCTGAATGATTCCTTGTTATCATCAGGTGTAAACATGGCAATAATGAGCCAATGAACGAGCAGCTGAGTGCGAGGGCTCATCGGATCGCACACGGAGCAATGTTATTCGATGGGGCTGTGCACATGTCCAATTTTTTCCTCGGAATCTGTGCATGCACAGTTTGCATCCGATAATTAGATCGCACTGCAAATCAATATGTCCGGACAGCACTCGGATGACATTTGAGTGCAGTCTGAATTTCAGGGATTAACAGTATGGAAATGTATTTATTTTTTCCCATCTAACCTTCATTTGAGAAAATTTGATCACACAAATGATCAAACTCTGTCAATGTTCTCTGCGGCACCTGTTCTGTTTACACAGGATGATGTGCTGACGAGAACGTTGCTATTTTGTGCAAACTAAAAAATTATTTTACCCGACAAACGAGCATTTTACAACAAAAAAACATTGGCCCAGCAGTATATGGTGCAGTGCAGAACCATATTACATAGTAGTATGTTACATGAGCGACACAACGTCATTTGCATCAAACGCAAGCCTCGCATCATATAATGGCAGGGAATTTATGTTTAGATTTTGATTTATTTAATAGTAAGTGGTTGCCTTTGATCTTTGTGTTTCCATACAGAAGTAAGCCTGGTACAACACCAAAGACGTGTTCTCTAAGCATCCAATTACAAGTCAGGTACTTACCATACCACTCATCCATCCAAGCCACAGCTTGTCTGTGGCCTGCAAGTAAAATGTCTTTGATGTTCTAAAAACAAACAAAAACAGTAATTATCTATCATGTGAACACATTTTATTAAACACACAGTTGTCTCACATCCAGAAATAGCTGGGACTGTTCATATATTCCAGATATTATTTTGGTAAATTCAAAGAAGAAGAGGTTCTTATAAACCGAGCCCAAAGGCGACTAGTCCTGGGTGAGAATGGTAGATTTCCCAGGCAGCACTGAGAGTGAGAGTTATCATATTTTTTGCACTAAAAGAGACACATCTTTCTCCTGAAATTCTGTCCTGACACTGGCTAGTTCCTCCCTCTTGCCATTGGGTGGTAAGAGCTTGGGTGGGACGTCCCTCTTGAGACAAAATGTCCTATTATCACATACTGGCCAACAATTACTCTACAAAATTTGGGACAGTTACACCCTGCCCCCTAGGACCACCAGGCAACACCCCCAATATAGCTATTATTACCAGGACCACTTTGGTGGGGTGCAGTTTTACTAAACAAACGCCCAATTTGACTTCTGTCATGGGTGGCAAAGATTGACGCTATCCTGAGGACACAACATGATCATATGAGCTTAGATATAGATCTCTTTCTACAGGGTGGGCCACTGATATGGATACACCTAAATAAAATGGGAATGGTTGGTGATATCAACTTCCTGTTTGTGGCACAATAGTATATGGGAGGGGGGAAACTTTTCAAGATCGGAGGTGACCATGGCGGCCATTTTGAAGTCAGCCATTTTGGATCCAATTTTATTTTTTCCAATGGGAAGAGGGTCATGTGAACTTATTGAGAATATCACAAGAAAAACAATGGTGTGCTTGAACAAAGAAATGCTAGTCTAAGGGGGTCAGATTCCTTGTAGGAATGCTTGGACCTGACACCCATAATGTGGTGGTGCACCATCTTGCTGGAAATACTCAAGGAATATGCCATCTTCAGTGCATAAAGAGGGCAACACATCATCATGGAGCAATTTCAGATATCCAGTGGCATTGAGGTTTCCAATGATGAAGAATGGCCACAATTATGGGTGTCAGGTCCGAGCATTCCTGCATGAACAGTTTCCTGGAAAGTGGATTGATCATCGTGGGCCAGTTGAATGGCCACCAAGGTCTCCTGATCTGATCCCCTTAGACTTTTATCTTTAGGGTCATCTGAAGGCAATTGTCTATGCTGTGAAGATACGAGATGTGCAGCGTTGCTATCAGTGTGTCAAGAGTGGGAGAAGAGGGTTGCATCCAACACAATGGGCAGCACTTTGAACACATTTTATAAGTGGTCATAAACTTGTAAATAACTCATGAAAGAATAAAGTAACGTTAAAACCAACCACACCATTGTTTGTCTTGTGAAATTCTCAGTATGTTTGATGTGTCACATGACCCTCTTCCTATTGGAAAAAATAAAGTTGGATGCAAAATTGCAGACTTCAAAATGGCCACCATGGTCACCACCCATCTTGAAAAGTTTTCCCCCTCCCATATACTAATGTGCCACAAACAGGAAGTTGATATCACCTACCATTCCCATTTTATTTAGGTGTATCCATATAAATGGCCCACCCTGTATATAAACTACTGATAGCATAGAATGTTAGATTTGAAAGGGACCTCCATCGTAATCGTGTCCAACCCCCTGCTCCATTCAGGATTCACTAAACCATCTCAGACAGATGTCTGTTCAGCCTCTGTTTGAAGACTTCCATTGAAGGAGAACTCACAACCTCTCGTGGCAGCCTGTTCCACTCATTGATCAACCTCACTGTCATAAAGTTTTTTCTAATATCTAATCTGTATCTTCTGCCTTTCAGCTTCATTCCATTGCTTCTGGTGTTTCCATGTGCAAATGAGAAGGATAATCCCTCTACATTGTGACATCCCTTCAGATATTTGTAGACAGCTATTAAGTCTCCTCTTAGCCATCGCTTTTGCAAGCTAAACATTCCCAGAATTCCCATGATGGTATCTTTGTGCCATTTATGACACATCTGATCTGCAGACTAATAATTTTGGTCCTCCTGAAATACCCTTAGGGTAACCACAACTTTTGCACCCTGATGCTATCCTGATACTATTTATGCCTCTATCCTGACTGCAGACTATGGATGTTGTTTCTCATAAAATATTCTTTGCGTGAAAAAGCTCAGAATTAATCTTTTTTGGGATTTCTTATTTAGAAATAAGTTCTGACCTTTCTCATAATTTATCCAGATAACAAATTCTGTTTTTCTAAAGTCACCCATAATCATATTAATGCCTTCTAATCCATGGGGGCTGACTTCCCAGCAGTGAATCACTTACCTTATGAATGAAGCTTTCTACTCTTGACTGAAATCCGTACACTTCAAATTTAGCTGCTACTAATTTATAAGAGCACATAATGGGCTTTGTGGTTTCATGCCAGTCCTGAAGTAAAGGCCCTCGACCTGTCTTCTCTGAACGGAAAGTTCTCAGGTCCTAATGAGAGATTACGCCACATGCAAAGCTGTTAAAAATGGGAATATGCACCTGTATTTTCACATTATATTTTTGGTGGGGGCTGGAATTTGGGCTCCTTTATAAGTGCTGGTTCCTAACACTGCGCCATCCATCTTCTTATCAGGACATGACTATATTTGTTAAAGAAGCACTCCTCCTCCCATCAAAGTTTTTTTTTTCCATAATATATTGCAGTAATCATATGATATAGCATTGTGTACTTACTATTGATCATTTTGCCTTTCTATCCTGTTAATTCTTCTCATTTCTATTAGGTTTACAACATCACGTGATTAAAAACTGAAAAGCTGAATCCTTCTAAGATCTATGTAGAAACAGGAGGACAATTTTCTCTGCACGAGTCATCAGTCACTGCAAAATTCCCTGGCAGGGTGAGGAGTAGAGCAGCTAGATCAGGAGTTGTAGAGGGGAATGAGTCTAAAGAAACAAGAGACTTCCTGTTCCTACATAGAGCAGATAAAATAGAATTATCTGGGTAGTAAGGCAAAATGAGCAATTGTAATTACATAGTGCTATATAATATGATGACTGCAAAACATTAAGAAAATAAAAACTTTGATGGCAGTGCTTCTTTAATGACAGAACTTAGGTAGAAAAATCATGTCTTAAAAAAAATATTAAAGAAATATGCCCATTGTCTGCTTTTCCCTTACCTGTGGAGAGGGAATCTGATACATATTCACACTATTCTTAGAGAGGAAACATGGAGCAATGGACATTTCATCCCATTCTTTTATAAGATCAAATCTGTTGGCGATCTACCAGCTCTGTGAATGCTGAGCTCCGTATCACCCTGCCCACACCACTGACTGCCAGTTTTCTGAATATACAGTATACCCTCGGAAGAAACCAGCAGCGAAACGCACGTCGAGGTGAGCAGATGCCACTCCAGGTTCTTTGAGGTGAATCCTTTCCCTATCTACATTTAATGCACAAACTGTTTCTATTTGTATATATTCTCTGCTCACTTTCAAGTATTAGTTTAAACGCTCTAGGGATGCACATACTCAGGTTGATTCATGGGATTTTGGTATTTGGATTTGATTTAAATTGCTACCTTCTCTTCAGATTTTACATGAATAGGGAGTGTGATCTCTGCACTGTTTCAAGTGTCAGATGTTTTTATTGCTGAGTACTACTCTAATAACCAGCATCATTCCTTTCACTAGCTTTAGATCTTTACTACTGATGCAGCTATTATCACTTTTTTACCTCCCTTCAATGGTAATCCATTGTCTGAGAATGGTACATTATTCCTGTTAGTGCTATAAATAACTACGAATATATGTCTAAGGCTGGTTTCACATTTGCGTTTTTTTGCGCTGGAAAAAAACGCATACATGCGCATGCGTTTTTTCCCCTATATTTAACATGGGTGCGCATACCTGCGCGCTGGTAAGCGCATGTATGCGATTTTCATGCGCTGCGTTTTTTTGGGGTGTGCGTTGGTATTTTCCAGACGCAGCATGTTGCATTTTTTGGCCCTTGAAAAAAGCGCATGCGCACGTATGCGCACGTTTTGCGCTAAAAATGGCCATTATAGCCTATGGATGCGCATACGTGCGCACTGGCATGCGCAGGTATGCGTTTTTTTAGCGCTGCGTTTTTTTGGTGGTGTCCACTTGTTGTCCTAGTTATAATCTTCTAAAGTCAAAAAAAAAAAGTCTATATAAAGGAGGTGCCTGCCAAAACTCTGCCACTACTACACTGACAGATTGAAGAGCAGACAGTCAACCAAGAACCCATTATATCAGCGAAGAATGTGAGTATATTACATTATATGCCTGTCCTTTTAAATTATGTATGTACTAATGATTTTTATTATTTTTACATGCAGTATGTCTTCAGAATCAGAGTATTCCCCATCGCGGCAGGAATTGGCGCAAGCAGACCGTGAGGTGATTATTTTCGTGCATCTGGTAAGTATATCTGCTGCTTCTCCAAATCTCTTACGTTTTTTTCAACTTTTTTAAGACATCGTCATCATCATCTTCTGCGGACGGGACTAGTGAGGGCGAAGAGCAGGAGCAGCGAAGCCAAGTCCCGGTGGTGATACGGAATGTAAGTATCAAATGATTTGTAATGTTCTTTATTTTTTATCTTCTATTTTTACTTTTTTATGTTTCTTTTTTTGTAACTTTTTTTTCAATTTAAATTTGATTATTCTAATGAATGTGTTTTGTCTAGGTTCCACAACGGGATGAAGACGTCTACCTGGATAATGAGCAGCTCATCAGCCTGGTCCAGGAGCGTTCGCCGTTGTGGGACAGCCGTGACCGGCTGCACAAGGACATTGTGGTGACCCGGCGGCTATGGAATGAGGTGGCCGCAGCGTTGATGGATGGCTGGGACAGCGCCACAGCATCCTCCAAAAAGGCGTTTAGTGAGTATTTCCCTGCTCTGTATTGTGCCGCAGTGACTGTTGTCCTTGACGGCACTGTTGGGTTTCGTGCTAGGCATATTCTAGCAGGAAACCCAACAGTGTAATCGGGGTCTACAGTGACTGCTTTGAGTATTGTATTGCTACATTGTGCCGCAGTGACTGTTGTCCTTGACGGCACTGTTGGGTTTCGTGCTAGGCATATTCTAGCAGGAAACCCAACAGTGTCATCGGGGTCTACAGTGACTGCTTTGAGTATTGTATTGCTACATTGTGCCGCAGTGACTGTTGTCCTTGACGGCACTGTTGGGTTTCGTGCTAGGCGTATTCTAGCAGGAAACCCAACAGTGTCATCGGGGTCTACAGTGACTGCTTTGAGTATTGTATTGCTACATTGTGCTGCAGTGACTGTTGTCCTTGACGGCACTGTTGGGTTTCGTGCTAGGTGTATTCTAGCAGGAAACCCAACAGTGTCATCGGGGTCTACAGTGACTGCTTTGAGTATTGTATTGCTACATTGTGCCGCAGTGACTGTTGTCCTTGACGGCACTGTTGGGTTTCGTGCTAGGCGTATTCTAGCAGGAAACCCAACAGTGTCATCGGGGTCTACAGTGACTGCTTTGAGTATTGTATTGCTACATTGTGCCGCAGTGACTGTTGTCCTTGACGGCACTGTTGGGTTTCGTGCTAGGTGTATTCTAGCAGGAAACCCAACAGTGTCATCGGGGTCTACAGTGACTGCTTTGAGTATTGTATTGCTACATTGTGCCGCAGTGACTGTTGTCCTTGACGGCACTGTTGGGTTTCGTGCTAGGTGTATTCTAGCAGGAAACCCAACAGTGTCATCGGGGTCTACAGTGACTGCTTTGAGTATTGTATTGCTACATTGTGCCGCAGTGACTGTTGTCCTTGACGGCACTGTTGGGTTTCGTGCTAGGCGTATTCTAGCAGGAAAACCAACAGTGTAATCGGGGTCTACAGTGACTGCTTTGAGTATTGTATTGCTACATTGTGCCGCAGTGACTGTTGTCCTTGACGGCACTGTTGGGTTTCGTGCTAGGTGTATTCTAGCAGGAAACCCAACAGTGTCATCGGGGTCTACAGTGACTGCTTTGAGTATTGTATTGCTACATTGTGCTGCAGTGACTGTTGTCCTTGACGGCACTGTTTTTTTTTATCAACAGTGGACAAAGTCCGAACACGTTGGCGTTCGATCAAGGACCGCTTCAACAGTGATGTTCGTGCTGAGGGCCAGGTTCGCAGTGGATCTGCGTCAAGGACCAGAACTAGATACCGTCACTATCACGCGTTGCAGTTCCTAAGACCGGTCCTTGCCACGAGATCGTAAGTATTATAAATTTTGGGTTTTTATTTTTATTAATCTGTGTTTTTCTAATCCACAGCTGATGCTTCTTGTAAAGGCATGGTAGTAATGATTTTCCTTTCTTCAACAGCACCTGGAGCAGCACCCTGCAACCTGGCCCTGGAGCGGTCCTTCCTCGGACGTCCTCTGACCCGTCCCAGCCATCCGACAGCCAGGAAGCACCTTGCAGGTCAACCACACACACAGCTGGTGACCAGGAAGCTGGGCCATCAGGTGTTCCCCTGTCCCAGGTCTCTGCCACTGGTTATGCGGGCACTACCCGCCAGCGGCAGAGGGCCTTGGACAGGAATGTCTTGCCCGAGTTTATGCATTTGAGCGAGACATTTAATTCCAGCCTCAAGTCACTGTCCGACAGAGTTGAAAGCGGTTTTGCACTCATGGAACGTGGTTTTAACCACTTTGAACACCGCTTCAATTCTGTAGAACAGCGCCTTGACCGTCTGGAGGCCGACCTCAACAGACCAGCACACCATTTTTTTAGTAAGATTGAAAAGGGCATGGCGGAACACCTTAGTCCTGATCAACAGCTGAATGTGCTGCAGGCCTGCAACAATGCTTTCTTGCAGGCTATGCAGCATAATCGGTACGGTCAGCAGTCAGTGGTGTCCTTTCCACCTGTGCCACCATTGACTCGCTTCACCTCACTACCGACTTGTGCTGCATACCACTGCACGGACACCTCTATTCAAAGCCAGGACACCCACCGTTACACCACCACAAGTCTGAGTGCAGCTGGTCACTTCACCGACACCACCATGGCAAGCGCTGCTCCTGTCTGGAGCACCACCGCCACTCCCATGCATGCGTGGAGCTCAGCCACCACTAGGCAAACATGGAACAGCCCTGCCGCTACAACAACATGTAGTAGCCCTGCCACCACCACTCTGCAAACCTGGACCATCACTGCCGCCACCAGTCCTCCTGCAAGGACGAGCACTGACAACGAAGAGCAGCAGCAGCAGCCACCTCAGCAGCAGCTCCAGCCTCATCAGCAGCAGCCACCTCAGCAGCAGCAGCCGCCACCTCAGCAGCAGCCGCCACCTCAGCAGCAGCCGCCACCTCAGCAGCAGCCGCCACCTCAGCAGCAGCCGCCACCTCAGCAGCAGCCGCCACCTCAGCAGCAGCCGCCACCTCAGCAGCAGCAGCAGCCACCTCAGCAGCAGCAGCAGCAGCCACACCTGCAGACGGGGGACCTACACTCAATATTTGCCCCTAGTTCAAGGCGAAATCTATCAAGGCGGGCATTGGGCCAAAGTCGGTCCAGGCACACAAGCCTACGGCGACATGCCATTACAACTAATGTACCTGAACAGATTTCCTCTCCTCCAAGTGTTCCAAGTTTAATTCCCTTAACTGGACTACCTTCCCCCACAAGTTTTGTTGCCCCTTCCCCTCAAACGCCGTCTTCAACAGCAAGTGTTGCATATTCCCTGCACACCCCCAAATTGAAACCATCTGCCCCCAAACGCCGGAAAAAATAATTTTTTGGTTTATTTTTGTGATAAAAAATAAATTTACATTTGTGGTTCACCATTACTAAGTTTCATTAATGTTGTTTGCGCCGCTCACACACACTGATGGGTAAATACATGTTAAAAACCAACCCAAGGCCTAGTATAGTCATATGTGAAATAACACGGACTAGTATAGTCATACCAAGGCCTAGTGTAATAACTCGAGTTTTATCAACTTGGATCTGGTTTCATGAAAAACAAACTTTTGAAACTTGTCTTAAAAATAAGTTTCTTTCTAGTTTCACCAGTTTGTTTTTTGTGAAACAAGATGCTAGTTGTTAAAAATCGAGTTATTACAGTAGGCCTTGGTATGACTATACTAGGCCGTGGTATTTCACATATGACTATACTAGTAGGCCCAAGGCCTACTATACTCATATTTGAAATACCACGGCCTAGTATAGTCATTCCAAGGCCTAGTGTAATAACTCTAGTTTTACCAACTAGAATCTGGTTTCATGAAAAACAAACTGTTGAAACTTGTCTTAAAAATAAGTTTCTTTCTAGTTTCACCAGTTTGTTTTTTGTGAAACAAGATGCTAGTTGTTAAAAATCGAGTTATTACAGTAGGCCTTGGTATGACTATACTAGGCCGTGGTATTTCACATATTACTATACTACTAGCCCCAAGGCCTACTATACTCATATTTGAAATACCACGGCCTAGTGTAGTCATTACAAGGCCTAGTGTAATAACTCTATTTTTACCAACTAGAATCTGGTTTCATGAAAAACAAACTGTTGGTTTCAAGTTTCACCCGTTTGTTTTTCGTGAAACAAGATCCTAGTTGGCAAAAATTGAGTATGCCTTGTTATGACTATACTAGGCCGTGGTATTTCACATATGACTATACTAGTAGGCCCAAGGCCTACTATACTCATATTTGAAATACCACGGCCTAGTATAGTCATTCCAAGGCCTAGTGTAATAACTTTTAAGTTGGAATGGAGCAGATTACATTCATCCACTCAATGCTGACTTGTATTCCCCATGGACTTTCATTGGGGTTGGGTTTTGAGGGTTGTGTTTTGAGAAAATCACATACTTTGTTTTCAACTAGTTGCACAATTTTCTCTTGAAAAAAAATGGTTTCCTGATTCATGGCCTGCAGCTTTGCTCGTTCCAATATATTTCACGCAGACTAGCAATGCTGCATTTTAACTCATATGTGTATTTACCTGCCCAGGTGTGTGAACATCAAAAAATTCAGTTATACATGGGAAGTTTTTTATTAAATTGGAGTTTAAAAAATATAGTGCACTCAGTAATGGTATCAAATAAGGTTTTTTATTACCATAAACAAACAAAAACATTACACCATTTCATCTTGCCAGTGCACCCGTCCTACATCAGAAATAAAGTAGGTCGCAAATTGGTCCCTCATTTGGCCAACTTCAACGGATGACCTGAGAGTGTGCTGAGTGAATTCAGGCAATGGGTTAGGAGCATCATCGTCCAGTTCAAAGGTCGGGTGCTCTTTAGCCATCACAAAGTTATGTAGAACCACACAGGCCTTCACCACCTCATCGACTGTTTCAAGTTTAAGATTAATGGCCGTGCCCAGAATTCGCCATCTGGAGACAAGAATCCCAAAAGCACACTCGACAGTTCTTCTGGCCCTGGTCAGCCTGTAATTAAATATTTTTTTGGTGTGGTCCAAGTCCCGGCTGGAGTAGGGTTTCAGTAAGTTTCCGCACATTTGAAAAGCCTCATCGCCAACCATTACAAAGGGCAGTGGCGGAGCTTCGGTGTGAGGAAGAGGCCGTGGCATAGGGAAATTAAATTGGTTGCCATACAACCTCCGGCCCATGTCTGAGTTTTTAAAAGCCTGTGAGTCATTACCACGGCCAAATGCTCCAATGTCCACTGCTACAAACATACATCCGGCATCCGCAATCGCAATGAGTACTATTGAAAAGTACTTTTTGTAATTATAGTACTCAGATCCCGTTCTTTGGGGTTTGATGATCCGTATGTGTTTACCATCAACAGCTCCCAAACAGTTGGGAAAATTGCATACTGTCCAGAATTTGTCAGCAATTTCCATCCACTTTTCAGCGGTGGGCAGGGGCATAAATTCTGGGCAAAGAACATTCCAGAGAGCCCGGCAGGTGTCAGCAACAATTCCAGACAAGGTAGAGATTCCAATACGGTACTGGAAGTGTAGTGAAGATAGGGTTTCTCCAGTCGCCAGGAATCTGTGAACAGACAAAGAAGTAAAATTAATATTTATGTATATTATTTTAAAAAAACTATAAAATAAAATATTAGTACATTCACGAAAACTAATTACCCACGGTTTTGAATACTAAATTTAAAAAAAAAACATCAGACCGCACCCCTTGGTTTTTAAAACATACCGTAATGTCACCAGTAGCCGTTCCTCAGGAGGAATCGCACGACGGAGCTGTGTGTCCTGTCTCCGGATGGATTGTTGGACACGAGCAAGCAAATCCATGAAACTTTCGTGGGACATCCTGATATAATCTGTAAATTTCTCCGGGTTTGCCTGTAGCTCGCTGTAGAGGGTGTGGTATGCCCCACGGCTCTCCCGGAGTTCAACAATCGGATGTATCCACATACGCCGCCGTCTTCGCTGCCTCTCTCTCTTCCTTTGTTCATGGCAAGCAACTGCATACGCCTGAGCCATCGCGATGTCCAAATCCAAGTTGAAGTGAAAACTCTTCCAGCGCAGATCCATGGTCACGAGAAGAATCAAGCAAATGTGAAGAATACTGTAGACAGGGTCTATATATTAACATACCACACCCACAATGAAGTCCCATTGGTCTTGTGTGTTGTTGAATGGTTGTTTTTTCATTTTTGTGGGGTTTTTCCAAAATCTGTAAAAAAACGCAAACGCACAAAAAACGCATACAAACGCGCAAAAACGCTGCGTTTTTTTCCTGCATGCGCATAAAAATGCTTGAAAAAAACGCAGCGTTTGTATGCATTTGTATGCGTTTTTTTAATGCGTTTTTTTGCGGGAAAAACGCGCTGCAAAAAAAAGCAAGTGTGAAACTAGCCTTAACTCTTTAGAGCTCATGACGTCTTCCCTGTGAGACACTCTGCTTTTTTCTATCTTGTTTATGTGCTTTTGTTTTTTTAATACAAACTAATAAAAGTTATACATTTTTTACTATCATGGATCTCTTCATTTCCCTGGGTTTCTTAAACTGGGGTCTTATATTTAATTTTGTATACAGTGCATATTCAGAAAGCTGCCAATCAGCTGTGTGGGAGGGGTTACACAGAGCAGTTGACTAGGAGGCATGAGACATCTAGCCCTGCAGTGATTATGTACTGCTGACAAAACACAGATTTTTTTTTTTAAACAGTAACACACAGCCTACTATTTGACCCATCACTGGAAGCAGGGTTTCATCACAATGTTCTCAGATAACATAACAAAAACCTTCTGCAAATCCCCTTTAAAATACCACTCTAGAGGATTTTTATTGCTCCGCTGGAGTGATGCTTTAAATGTTAGTCCTCTGCCTGTGGTCATATACTCACCTGCCACCATCTTCATTGTTTTCCAGCATCACTCCTGTCAGTCTCTGGCAAAAAGTGACCCGCCGGGCATCTGTGGCGTTTCATGTAGCTGAGCGGAGGTCACTTTTCAACACAAGTCTATGAGAGCGCCTCATTCTGACCTAGTTTTGGCTCTCCTAGACTTGCATTGAGAGCTTACGACACAGCTTCTGACTTCTGGCTAGTCAGAAGCTGCTCTAACAAGATGGTGTTGAGGGACCGGAGTGGCATAAATAAAAGTGAAGACGCCGGAGGGTGAGTAAATGACTGGTAGTAGGGGACTTACATTTAAAGTGCCACTCCACGCTGGAAAACAATATGCTGGGATAGTGCTTTAAGAATAGATCACCAAACGAACCCCCTGGTGCCTAATGTTCAGCTTTACAAGTGGCAATCCATAACTAACATGAGAGCTACAATTGTGATCCCCCAAGTGAGGTCCAAGGTGACCTCCTACCCTATCGACCCAATGTCTTGGTCCTTATCGAGATTACTTCAGTACCAGGCAATTGAGTCAGATGCCCCAAAAAAGGGACATTTTTAATCCATTTATTATTCATCGTTCACATGAAGGAAGGTTGGGTAAAATATTAGGGAAAATGCAGTAGCTAATGTAATAAAAATGTTTTATAGGTGTCACTCTCACCTCTGATTTTTTGTAGTAACCTTCTGGAAGATCATCAGCCGCAATGTCGACAAAACACACATCATCTTCTGGGGTTGGTTTTTCACCAAATACCTTAAAAAATATATATATTTGTTTTCAATTTTATTTGTCATTCGTCATAGTAAAGTTGTTGACCATGTATGTGTTATGTTAAATCACCCCTGTATTTGCACAAAATCTACAAAAATCTGTAAACTATGGAGAAACTACCATTCCCAGAATGCTGACCGTTCCAGTTTTATTACAGCTCCAGAGCCATGGGTTGGAGACCACTGGAGTAGAGAGATCTCAGACAAATAAACTACAGATCAGATTATTCCTTAATTAATAAGAAGAAATATTTCTCTGTCGGAGAAGAATCATAATTATCCACTAGGTTTTATGTCACATCATTAACTCCTTCCTGCATTAACGTCCTGGACAGAGGTCCGCAAATGTGAGAAGTCTCAGCAGATGAGCTCCCTTCCCACTAGGATGATGCTAGTTATATCACATAGCCAACATCTGTCTCTGAGCTTTGGCCGTGGCTGTTAAACATTTAGTTTCTGCTTTCATTCTCTGACAGAGTCATTTTCATGAATGCTCGCTGATGGTTATGTGCATTGGCTGTGTATAGGATAGGGGTCATCTGGCATCACTGAGTGCCAGATTTAGACGCCCTATATTAGGCCTAGTGCCACAGCACGGCCTCTAATATATATTCTTTGCTACCCATCTCATACTTACCCCAAAACTTCTGATATTCCCCTGAAGAGGCCACTGACAGAGGGCCGAAACGCATAGGAACAGGTTGTGTGTGTAGGGGGGTGACATTATTAGGTATCACTTGGGTACTACCCTTGTTAGGGCAGTAGTCTTCATATGCGGCACAACGGGGGATTTTAGGGGTTATACATCCACCCTTCTCCCATTGATTTTTTTTTTGCTCTTTGTGGTGCCTCCATGAACAGGTGTCTCAAGACAAGGGTGAGATCATTCCAATTTTTTTATTTGCACTGGTTACATTGCGGGAACTTTACATGTCATATATGTTATATGTTTTCTTGCCTTTAACTAATCTGATACCCGATTGGAAGTTTGATCTAACTAATCTGATAGACAATTGGGGGGTTTGATCTGGTTTGACCTAACTAATCTAATAGCCGATTGGAACTTTGATCTGGTTTGACCTAACTAATCTGATAGATGATTGGAGGTTTGATCTGGATTAACCTAACCAAATAGCCAATTGGAACTTTGATCTGGTTTGACCTAACTAATCTGATAGATGATTGGAGGTTTGATCTGGACTGACCTAACTAATCTGTTAGCTGACTGGAAGTTTGATTTGGCTTGACCTAACTAATCTGATAGATGATTGGAGGTTTGATCTGGATTGACCTAACTAATCTGTTAGCTGATTGGAAGTTTGATTTGATTTGACCTAACTAATCTGATAGATGATTGGTGGTTTGATCTGGTTTGACCTAACTAATCTGATAGTTGATTGGGGGTTTGATCTGGTTTGTCAGCTCATTGAAACATCGAAGAAAATAACTGGGAGAAACTGTCCAATGATCTGACAGTGAAAGATCAAAGAAAATAATTGGGAGAAACTGTCCACTGTCAGTTCAGTGGACAGTTTCTCCCAATAATTTTCTTCCATCTTTCACTGTCAGCTCATTGGACAGTTTTTCCCAATTACTTTCTTCGATCTTTCACTGTCAGCTCATTGGACAGTTTCTCCCAATTATTTTCTAACCTGGGAGGAGCTTAACTAGAAAATGACTAGATGCCAATGACAATCTGTTCCTGGGACGGCAATTGTCACATGACCGGCGCATTTCCTGGTGTAAAAAGATGTGTCACAGATGTAAGTGTCACATGTTGCTACAGTGTTGAAACCATAATGTAACATAAAAAAATGCCGATGTGTTTTTTTAAAATGTAACTGTCAGGGTCCTGACAGCGCCGGCGTACAGCCTCCGCTAAGCAGGGACTCACCCGCACCGTAGGGACCCCTGGGGACAAGAACAGCCAGAAAATAAAGATGCACAGGACCTGAATGTAGAAGTTTAGCAAGCTGGCACAGGACCTACGGTCATGTGAACGGTCAAGTGACTGCAAGGGGGCGGGGCTTAGCGTCCTACTTTCAAAGAAGGTAGAAAACTCAAAGTCGGGCAAAGCGGGGGTCATGCACAGTACAGGCAAGTGAGGTACAGGAGGGATAAACAGATGGGAGGTCAGACAAAGCCAAAGGTCATACACAAGATATCAGTAAAGTACCAGGGTTGAGACAGAACAGATAGTCAGGGCCAAGCAGAGATCACAACCAAACAGACGTAGAAGGTACCAGGCATAATCCAAAGCAAAATCCAGAGAACAGACTGAGTTGTACACAGAGGATCAAGCAACCAGAGCACAGCACTAACACACTCAGGGGTCACCACACAATGCCAAGGGCGAAAGTATAACTGACGGGGGACTGGAGCTTCCTGAGGCTATAAGAAGCCTCCCCAGAACCAATGAGAGGCCACCATAATAGGTCCCAGGTGTGCAGGTGAGAGTCTGCACTGAGGTCAGAACATCAACCCCAGCAGTTCCGGTCACCCACCACTGGTATCATGACAGTAACTTTCTCTATTACTGTGTTTTTGGTTATGTTGCAATAATAAGATACATTATTAGTCTGACATTGAGAGATATGCATAAAACATTATCCAGCCATGTTAAGTGCATGAAGGAGACAGCTGAGTGCTGCAGAAAATATCTGAGAAATCTCTTGCGATGTACTTCTTATTCGCTGTCAGACATTTGATAGATATGGAGCATGGTTGGAATATGCGCCACATTATTATTATTATTATTATTATTATTTATTATTATAGCACCATTTATTCCATGGTGCTTTACATGTGAGGAGGGGTATACATAATACATACAAGTACAGTAATCTTAAACAATACAAGTCACGGCTGGTACAGGATGAGAGAGGACCCTGCCTGCGAGGGCTCGCAATCTACAATGGGATGGGTGAGGATACAGTAGGCGAAGGTAGAGCTGGTCGTGCAGCGGTTTGGTGGATCAGTGGTTACTGCAAGTTGTAGGCTTGTCGGAAGAGGTAGGTCTTCAAGTTCTTTTTGAAGGTTTCCATGGTAGGCGAGAGTCTGATATGAAGTGGTAGAGAGTTCCAGAGTAGAGGGGATGCGCGGGAGAAATCTTGTATGCGATTGTGGGAAGAGGAGATAAGAGGGGAGTACAGAAGGAGATCTTGTGAGGATCGGAGGTTTCGTGCAGGTAAGTACCGGGAGACTAGGTCACAGATGTACGGAGGACTCAGGTTGTGGATGGCTTTGTATGTCATAGTTAGGGTTTTGAACTGGAGTCTTTGGGTAATGGGGAGCCAGTGCAGGGATTGACAGAGGGGAGAGGCCGGGGAATAGCGGGGGGACAGGTGGATTAGTCGGGCAGCAGAGTTAAGAATAGATTGGAGGGGTGCGAGAGTGTTAGAGGGGAGGCCACAGAGCAGGAGGTTGCAGTAGTCAAGGCGGGAGATGATGAGGGCATGGACTAGGGTTTTTGCAGATTCTTGGTTGAGGAATGTATGGATCCGCGAAATATTTTTGAGTTGAAGTCGGCAGGAAGCGGAAAGGGCTTGGATATGTGGTTTGAAAGAGAGATCAGTGTCAAGGATAACCCCGAAGCAGTGAGCTTGTGGGACTGGAGAGAGTTGGCAGCCGTTTACTTTAATGGATAGGTCTGTTGGGGGGGGTCACGTGAGATGGGCGAAAGATAATTAATGAAGCCTTTCATCACGTTATATACTGTCTATAGATTTCTATATTCGCACAGCACTCTTACCATACAGCTCATTTTACATCACTGCTTCTACTTTAACAAAAGCTTTTCATTTTATTTGCTGATATAATACTTCCAAGTTTATATTGCTGGCTACATTTCCAGCCCTGATTGCCGGCTGCCAGCGATTCTTTTCCCAGCTATGTCTTTGTTCTTTGCATGACTTTGATTTGTATAAGTATTTGTTTAGTGTCTTTTTACATTGATGCAAATGGCTAAAGACGTTTGTACTTTTCTGATTTGTAATACAAATTTAGATTTTTCCAGGAAAAACAATAAACTTCCAAAAACGCAAACACTTCCAATAGAACAGAATCCAGCTCGGCTCAAATCAGCAATGCCAAAATATTCTGGAATAAATGTGGATCCTTGTTAGCAATGCGGTTGATCAGTGATACACAATGAAAAGCAATAGCAAAATACATGATAAATGATGCCAGGGTTTGGCTTCTGATGCCTCATTGTATTCCAAACGTGGGAAATGTGAAAGAATAAAGGTCTAAGAGATCATTTTCTCAGAGTTTGATTATTATGGATTTAATTTATCACTAAGCAAAAATTTCTAATGTCTATGGTGGCCTGGCAGACCCTCATAGGGAAAGATGGTACTGATATGATGAATATTTCATGGCTGATCGCTATGTTTTCTTCAGAGATAACCGGGGAGGTCAGAGGTGCTATCCATTCAATTGTTTTTGACTAAGGAACTGCTTAAACGGAATGATAATATGGATTTTCCTAGCATTTAAAGATGCAGAACAGATGATGATTGGAAGCAGTAAATGGCAGCATAAAAATTACGTTTGTAAGAAGATGTATTAACAGAAAAGCGATTTGTTTTCTAATATATCTCCACAGCTTCTCATACAGCCAAATCAGATCTCATGCTCTGCACTGAGGAGGGGCAAACATCCTGAAATATGTCTGAAAATTCAGATTCTGGTTTGACTTTCATCCTACGTCATATTGCAAGGCTCGTTATAGGATCAATAATGACTTTTAGTATTGCTGCTTACAATAGGTGGCACTAGAGTTCAAGCCCTCTTTTCTTCTGAAGAGGCAATTTGCAGATTTAATTTATCAGAGGAGCATTGCACAGCATATAAGTGTCCTTACCCTGTCAGGCATGTCACTATCCATGTCAAAGGCCTCTCACCTAGCCAAATGAGAGCTCATGCTCTGCACTAAGGAGAGGCAACACCCCGAAACACGTCTGCAAATTGAGATTCTGGTTTGGCTTTTATCCTAAGCCATGTTGCAAGGCTTGTTAAAGGGACAATTTTCACTTTTAAAATGGCTACTTACAATAGGTGCCATTCGATTTCAACTCTTCTTCCTCTCTGCAGAGGCAATTTAACTATTTAATTTCCCAGAGGAAAACTGCATGGACTATAAGTTTCTTTACTCTGGCATGTCAGGCTTGTCACTCTCCACAAGCAGAAACGCGACACAATAAAACCAAATGTAATCTGTAATCCAAAACTGCTCACTATACAGAGTGTTGTTCCTGCAAAATGCGTACATGTTTGTTATGTGGATATAAATAATAGATCAGAGCAATATTCAATAGTATACAATGTCTGACAGCGTCAGAAATGGCTTTCTCTGATCTGCCAATACAACTGAAAAACTCCCATTGACACATAAAATTAAAAAAATTGGAGTCATAAGATCTGTCATCAAAATATGTGCAAAAAATTATTTATTATATAAACATCAAGTATAGATAGCAATAAAATCTTTGTATACACGTAGATACATAGGTATTACATGGATAAATTCAGTATGAAGGACACAGGTAAAGATAGTCCAGGAGACAACACTACACTGAAGAAAAAGAAGAAGCCTATGCAAAACGCGCGTAGGGGTTGGCAGCCTGTGACAAAACTGTGACCAACATGGGTGAGGATCAATCTTGAGCTAGCCACTTTATTGTTTGCCCCTTAAAATGCCTCTGTACATTATATATTATAGCCTATCTTCATAAGAACTTGGTTCCTCCGGTCATCTACTCTTCAGTGTAGTGTTGTCTCCTGGACTATCTTTACCTGTGTCCTTCATAGTCACATTACCCATGTTATATCTATATATCTACCTGTATTCAAAGATTTTATTGCTATCTATACTTGATGTTTATATATTATATAAATAATTTTTGCCCATATTTTGATGACAGATCTTATGACTCCAATTTTTCTAATTTTTTATATGTATGTAATGTGGTGCTGTTTGGGTTTCCTACTCAAGTCTCCCTGATTCACTATCTTTGTACTCCTATCAAGCCCATACGCAGGACCTAATATGATATTCTTAACACAAAGTGATACAGAAGTACTGTAGTATTTTATTACAAGCTCAAGTGTCACAGTGTGGTCCAAAAATTATATATGATATACCCTTTTTTTTATTGCAAATTGGTTTTGTGGCTGACCACCACTGTTGCCGTGCACGCTGGGTCATGTTCGCCATCTTTTCTGTGTTTATTGTGATTGATCTAGGCTGCTGTGCACACTCACGGCAGCCCCGCCCTGCCCCAGGCTTTATTTATTTTTGCATCCATGTCTGAGCCTGCATTGCCCTTCATCTGTGTTTGCTGGTCAGGCAGTGTGTGGAGGTCAAACCTGAGATGTCTGTGTTCAGACCTGGTTGGCCTTTATCTGCACCTGCTCCATCTGGCTGCACGGGAGTGATGCAGATATGCTTCAGGTATGGATTGCATTTGATATGGTCTTGCTTTTAAAACATTTAGGAGGCCGCAATGGCACAGTGAATAAATAAAAATGTAGAGTAGGACCCCCCATATGAGATTGCCTTGGCATGGCGGGGTGGCTCAATATATTGATCAATATTTTGCTAAATGTCTCATTTTGAATGCAGTAAGATATGTGCATATGCACCTCATGTTATGCGTTCTGACCACTGGCAGTGCTGGCTCTTCTCTTTTTTTTATGATATACAATAATATAATAATTATATATATATATATATATATATATATGTATAGTGGGGTAGCGCTGTCATTCACATAGGGGATTCTCGCTTAGCCGCCACAAAACCATTATAGTCCATGCGGTTTATTTATGCAGCATAAACCAAAGCAAGCAACATAAAGTTCATATCAGCATAGCGTCCTTGACAGAGCTTCTCTCTGTCCTCTCTGTAGTCACACAGGTTGGCATACACAGGCTCTTCAGCCTCATAGTTATCTCACCCACGTCAGGGTTTCCTCATGGCTGTTTCTCCATGCTGCAGCCATCCATTCCCTCCAGGGAATCATCAGGCACGTGCAGCCATTACACACAGCCACTCCACATGCTGTTAGCCAGGAGACACATCTCCCAGCGGGACCTTTCACAACGGACCAACCAGGTCCCTGCATTCACTACATGTGACCTACCATGGCCACTTTATACGGTCCGTAGCCATGCCCACCGGGTCACATGGCTATGACCTCATCACAGGTCCTTGAACCATTCACACAATTTTATCACAACGTTCTCAAACACACCCCCTGGGTGGGTTTGTAGGTAACTGGGTCCGCCCGTCTCCCCAGTTACCTGGAGACTTCTCCCTGGCACATTGAAACAACACCTCAGCAATATCATTGCTGATCAACACACACACGTAAGTCTCCATCTCAAGGCCACCCACCTTGAGATACATAACGTTCCTTCAGGATTCTGCCACTCATTCTCTCTCTTGGGACATCCACACAGCGCCCCGTAGCAGACACAGTGGTCACTACACCACTATATATATAAATATACAAACACACACACACACAAAATTTAAAGATATAATTTTGGTTGCTGCACACAATATATACACTCACTGGCCACTTTATTAGGTACACCATGCTAGTAAGGGGTTGGACCCCCTTTTGCCTTCAGAACTGCCTCAATTCTTCGTGGCAGAGATTCAACAAGGTGCTGGAAGCATTCCTCAGAGATTTTGGACCATATTGACATGATGGCATCACACAGTTGGCGCAGATTTGTCGGCTGCACATCCCTGATGCGAATCTCCCGTTCCACCACATCCCAAAGATGCTCTATTGGATTGAGATCTGGTGACTGAGGAGGCCATTTGAATACAGTAAACTCATTGTCATGTTCAAGAAACCAATCTGAGATGATTCGAGCTTTATGACATGGCGCATTATCCTGCTGAAAGTAGCCATCAGATGTTGGGTACATTGTGGTCATAAAGGGATGGACATGGTCAGCAACAATACTCAGGTAGGCTGTGGCGTTGCAACGATGCTCAATTGGTACCAAGGGGCCCAAAGAGTGCCCAGAAAAAATTCCCCACACCATGACACCACCACCACCAGCCTGAACCGTTGATACAAGGCAGGATGGATCCATGCTTTCATGTTGTTTACGCCAAATTCTGACCCTACCATCCGAATGTCGCAGCAGAAATCGAGACTCATCAGACCAGGCAACGTTTTTCCAATCTTCTACTGTCCAATTTCGATGAGCTTGTGCAAATTGTAGCCTCAGTTTCCTGTTCTTAGCTGAGAGGAGTGGTACCCAGTGTGGTCTTCTGCTGCTGTAGCCCATCTGCCTCAAAGTTCGACGCACTGTGCGTTCAGAGATGCTCTTCTGCCTACCTTGGTTGTAACGGGTGGCAATTTGAGTCACTGTTGCCTTTCTATCAGCTCGAACCAGTCTGCCCATTCTCCTCTGACCTCTGGCATCAACATGGCATTTCCGGCCACAGAACTGCCGCTCACTGGATTTTTTTTCTTTTTCGGACCATTCTCTGTAAACCCTAGAGATGGTTGTGCGTGAAAATCCCAGTAGATCAGCAGTTTCTGAAATTCTCAGACCAGCCCTTCTGGCACCAACAATCATGCCACGTTCAAAGGCACTCAAATCACCTTTCTTCCCCATACTGATGCTCGGTTTGAACTGCAGGAGATTGTCTTGACCATGTCTACATGCCTAAATGCACTGAGTTGCCGCCATGTGATTGGCTGATTAGAAATTAAGTCTTAACACACAGTTGGACAGGTGTACCTAATAAAGTGGCCAGTGAGTGTATATACACAGTAGAATGTAAAAGTTTGGGCACCAGTGGTAAAAAGTACTGTTATTGTGAACAGCTAAGCAAGTTGAAGATGAAATGATCTGTAAAAAGGTTAAAGTTAAAGGTTAAGGTTACTTTGTATTTTAGGGGAGCACAAGGGTTTTATCATGTGAAGATCTAAAGAACTATATGATTTAAAATGAACTAGTGGGTGTATTGAAGATATGATTGATGGGAGATTGTCGAATTATCCCTAATTCTCGATTGGACAAAAATGTCCAGCCAGGTAGTGTTTAAGGAGGAGTGAAGTGCTTGTCTATCTCAGGCTGGTTTCACATTAGCATTTTTTTAACATGTTTAACATGGGGGGGTGCATGGTCTTCCGTTTGCACGCGTTCGTATGCGTTTTTGTGCGCATGCGTCTTTTTAAGGCGTGCGCCTAGGCACGCCAGAAGCAACCTGTTGCATTTTTGGATCCGTCCAACGGCGTCAAAAAAACACATGCGCACACTTGCGCAAGGAATTCGACAAAATAATGCATTACAGTCTATGGGAACGCAGGCGTGCGCATGGACATGCGCACGCTTGCGTTAAAAACCGCATGCGTTTTAAGAGTTAACATGGCTAGAAACTGGTTAAAACGCATGCGCATAAAACGCAAATGCATGCAAAACGCATGATGCGTGTTTTGCATGTATTTCTATTGCGCACTAAGCACTGCGCTAAAAAACGCTAATGTGAAAGTAGCCTCAGTCGGTCACATAGATACGAATATAACATCAGTGGATATAGGCAACAACGCCACTCTATTCAACCCAAAACAAGGCAAAAATGAAGATCCAAGATACAGATCTAAGAATCCTTTTTAGTTTACGTGTTTGCTGGTTCTGATGCGTCACGTAGAGGAGATCTCTTACCTGTGAATTGCAGCCGTTGTTATTTTCAAACTTGGTTTCTATTCGTATTTGAAATTTTGGAAGAAAAGAGCACTGTGGAAAGAAAACACCAAACACTTGCCTTACTGTGCCAATAAACTCTCCTGCGGATGGCATTCCCATCCTGTTCAAGTGGTTAAAAGATAGCGTAACTAAACTTTCCTGGAGTTCTATTACAATACTCTAAACACTGAAGTACAAGGGGCTGGATATTGGTCTACTGCCGTGGTCTGCATGCAGCACATCTCAGTAGCACTCAGTAGGACAATCGGGTGTCTGTGGAACATTGGGTCACGCAGAGCATTACCAATGCTACGTTTATAGGAGACATTGTGTTTTATAGAATCATAAAGTGTGCTATATAAACAAAACAGCATCATTTCTCAAGATAAGCACATACAATTACTGTATATTAGATCAGATACTGCATAAATGGCAGGATATTGCCGTATACATGAAGAATGGCCTCTCGTGTAAGATGACCTGTATTGATCTTGGTGGTGAATGTGATTGATTCTGCTATTGAGAAGAACTTCGTGCTAAGTTCATTTATATTACTTAGAATGAGCTGATAACATCGAAACAAATGGACATCCCATATACTCTATACAGTAGAGGGGCCTGGTAAATGAGAAGATCCCATCACTTTTAATTGTCCTCATCATTTAATTTTAAAGGGAATCTGCCAGAGGGTTTTTACTATTTAATCTGAGAGCAGAATAATGTAGGAGCTGAGAGCTTGATTCCAGAGATGTGTCACTTAGTAGGTTGAGTTTTGTAGTTTTAACACAATCAGTGTTTTATCAGCAGGAGATTATCACTACAGGACTATGTCTCACATGGAGAGCAGTCAGGATAATCTGCATAACTCTGCCCTCACCATTGGAGTGGGTGGGGTTATACACAGAAAGTTCACTGAATGAGGACCCACAAAACTCGAAAGAATCCACTGTACTTTAACACTATCACTGATCAGGTGGACTACAATTAATAAAATATAACCTTTATCTCTAATTTTTAAAATATTAAGCAATAAGGCCACCGTGCTCTTTGAAATACATCCACTATATCCTATCATGGATCATTATGTGGATCAAAGGCCATATACTGTATGTATCATATCATCTTCTCTATACTATTGTCATTGTTCTCTAATCCTTCATTAAATATCAATACCACAGTGGGTTAAATAATAAGGAAATATTGGTCTCATATAATCCAACCAGTACCCTATTTAACTCGTGAAGAGAGATTGCACTAGGCTCTAATTTTATCAGAATAGCACTTTCATTTTCCCATAGTGTTCATACAGGCTAAAGTGCTTGTGCAGTAACATGGTCCTCAAAAGGATCTCCGTAAATCTGACAAAGTTATAAAACATGTGTACACCTAACCTATCTCATTCACGGCATATGTATAGTTCCCCATAATATAGAACTGCCATTGCTATATAGTTCTCCTCCTCAACCCATCTCGCCCCCCAATTTATTAGGTAAGCACATCAGGAGGCTGAATTCTACTGTAGTCAGAGGCTGATAATTGAATGTCGGCACAGGAACGCAGGGGCGTACCGTCAATAGTAGCAGACCACCAGCTGCTATGGGGCTCGGAGAGGTGAGGGGGCCCTGATGGGTGAGGGGGCCCGCGACGGCCGCTGCGGTTTGGCAGCTGTGCTGTGCTGACACAGTACTATCTCCTTTAATTAAATGTAAGCGACGGCCACCGGCACTGTATACCCCCTGGCTGGGCCCCTGGAAGCTCCCCTTTCCTTGTTTCCTG
The DNA here is from genome assembly GCF_039654945.1 of Dendrobates tinctorius. Lineage (NCBI taxonomy): Eukaryota > Metazoa > Chordata > Amphibia > Anura > Dendrobatidae > Dendrobates > Dendrobates tinctorius. The sequence continues at coordinate 94,744,384 of NW_027361696.1, read as the reverse complement.
GTCAGCAGTTGGCTGAAGTCTCTGGCTGGATTTGCATAAGAAAGCCATGCCTCCTGGCAGCCAGAGAGCAGGGTGCATTGCAGGAAGCAGAAAACATTCATTATGAGCCTCTCTCACTCAGGGACAGGGACACACACAAGACAGTGACTCAGTGAGCCCGGCTGGGGGTGGATTTTTTTTTGTTAAATGTATCCCCTCACTGTGCTGTGTGCAATATACAGCGATATACAGTGTCCTGCGTGCGATATACAGCGTCCTGTGCGTGATATACAGCGTCCTGTGCGTGATATACAGCGTCCTGTGCGCGATATACAGCGTCCTGTGCGCGATATACAGCGTCCTGTGTGCAATATACAGCATTCTGTGTGCGATATACAGTGTTCTGTGTGCGATATACAGCGCACATATACAGCGTCCTGTGTGCGATATACAGCGTCCTGTGTGCGATATACAGCGTCCTGTGCGCGATATACAGTGTCCTGTTTGCGATATACAGCGCACATATACAGCGTCCTGTGTGCGATATACAGCGTCCTGTGTGCGATATACAGTGTCCTGTGTGCGATATACAGCGTCCTGTGTGCGATATACAGCATCCTGTGTGCGATATACAATGTTCTGTGTGCGATATACAGTGCACATATACAGCGTCCTGTGTGCGATATACAGCGTCCTGTGTGCGATATACAGCGTCCTGTGCGCGATATACAGCGTCCTGTGCGCGATATACAGCGTCCTGTGCGAGATATACAGTGCCCTGTGTGCGATATACAGCGCACATATACAGCGTCCTGTGTGCAATATACAGCGTCCTGTGTGCGATATACAGCGTCCTGTGTGCGATATACAGCGTCCTGTGCGCGATATACAGCATCCTGTGTGCGATATACAGCGTCCTGTGTGCGATATACAGCGTCCTGTGCGCAATATACAGCGTCCTGTGCACGATATACAGCATCCTGTGTGCAATATACAGCGTCCTGTGTGCGATATACAGCGTCCTGTGTGCGATATACAGCGTCCTGTGCGCGATATACAGCGTCCTGTGTGCGATATACAGCGTCCTGTGCGCAATATAGTGTCCTGTGTGCCATATACAGCATCCTGTGTGCGATATACAGTGTCCTGTGCACGATATACAGCGTCCTGTGTGCGATATACAGCGTCCTGTGTGCGATATACAGCATCCTGTGTGCGATATACAGTGTCCTGTGTGCGATATACAGCGTCCTGTGTGCGATATACAGCGTCCTGTGTGCGATATACAGTGTCCTGTGCGCGATATACAGAGTCCTGTGTGCGATATACAGCATCCTGTGTGCGATATACAGCGTCCTGTGTGCGATATACAGCGTCCTGTGTGCGATATATATATATATATACACACTACTGAGCCACCAATGATTTATTCTGCCTTGCTAAATGTCTGTGATATACACTCACTGGCCACTTTATTAGGTACACCATGCTAGTAACGGGTTGGACCCCCTTTTGCCTTCAGAACTGCCTCAATTCTTCGTGGCAGAGATTCAACAAGGTGCTGGAAGCATTCCTCAGAGATTTTGGACCATATTGACATGATGGCATCACACAGTTGGCGCAGATTTGTCGGCTGCACATCCCTGATGCGAATCTCCCGTTCCACCACATCCCAAAGATGCTCTATTGGATTGAGATCTGGTGACTGAGGAGGCCATTTGTGTACAGTGAACTCATTGTCATGTTCAAGAAACCAATCTGAGATGATTCGAGCTTTATGACATGGCGCATTATCCTGCTGAAAGTAGCCATCAGATGTTGGGTACATTGTGGTCATAAAGGGATGGACATGGTCAGCAACAATACTCAGGTAGGCTGTGGCGTTGCAACGATGCTCAATTGGTACCAAGGGGCCCAAAGAGTGCCAAGAAAAAATTCCCCACACCATGACACCACCACCACCAGCCTGAACCGTTGATACAAGGCAGGATGGATCCATGCTTTCATGTTGTTTACGCCAAATTCTGACCCTACCATCCGAATGTCGCAGCAGAAATCGAGACTCATCAGACCAGGCAACGTTTTTCCAATCTTCTACTATCCAATTTCGATGAGCTTGTGCAAATTGTAGCCTCAGTTTCCTGTTCTTAGCTGAGAGGAGTGGTACCCGGTGTGGTCTTCTGCTGCTGTAGCCCATCTGCCTCAAAGTTCGACGCACTGTGCGTTCAGAGATGCTCTTCTGCCTACCTTGGTTGTAACGGGTGGCAATTTGAGTCACTGTTGCCTTTCTATCAGCTCGAACCAGTCTGCCCATTCTCCTCTGACCTCTGGCATCAACAAGGCATTTCCGGCCACAGAACTGCCGCTCACTGGATTTTTTTTCTTTTTCGGACCATTCTCTGTAAACCCTAGAGATGGTTGTGCGTGAAAATCCCAGTAGATCAGCAGTTTCTGAAATACTCAGACCAGCCCTTCTGGCACCAACAATCATGCCACGTTCAAAGGCACTCAAATCACCTTTCTTCCCCATACTGATGCTCGGTTTGAACTGCAGGAGATTGTCTTGACCATGTCTACATGCCTAAATGCACTGAGTTGCCGCCATGTGATTGGCTGATTAGAAATTAAGTCTTAACACACAGTTGGACAGGTGTACCTAATAAAGTGGCCAGTGAGTGTATATTGACAATCAATCGGCTACTTGTTGGCTATTAGCTGATAGCCCATTTTGGCATTTCTTATGCTCACAGGATGATCAGTATAGATTGCTTTGTGTGTATAGATTATTATTGTTCTCAGCAGCACATACATGCTGAGAACTGAAACAAATCAAAGACTAGCTATAAAATTAATTGTTTGACCTATTACATGCATGCCTGGAGATAAGAGCACCTGTTGATTTTTTTTGGGGGGGGCATTCAAACTTTTGCTATGGGGCCCCATGATTTCTATGTACGCCCCTGCAGGAATGTCTATTTTCACTCCCGGCAATGATAAGAGCACGGTGGCCTTGTTGCTTAATATTTCAAACATCTGAAACATAGGGGTTATACACAGCCCAGAAGTCTTAGCTCTGCTTTATATACATCAGACAAAATAGGTTTGCCATTAAACCTACACCGAGCAGCCAAGTGAGTGAGACATCCATGGAATCAGGCTTCCTTGCCCTATATTATGCTGCTCTCAGATTACATAGAAAATACCTGCTCACAGACCCCCGTTATTTATTTAGCAGCTCCATTTTCTCCTGCTAGAATGAGCTCATTAGTACAAATTTCTAGAGCTCTGATTAGGTCATCAATTATTGTAGGCCAGAAAACTTCTTTAACTTAGTGAACTGTGAAAGTCCTAACACTTGGGTGCACGGCGAACCAGGAGAGATCATCCTACCAAGTATGGAAGCTAAGTTGGGCAAGATGTCATTGAAAGCTGAGTGGATGTTCCATCAATGCAGAGACTATGACTAGCACCCGTTACAGCACCTCCCACTTGACTAGAAGAAGCAGCATGCAGCTGATCTCCATGCCATTATTCTATACCACAATCATTTTACAAGGGCATGCTTAGCATTGTATTATCACAGTATAGTGCTCCTGGTTTAGAAATATAAATCAGACTGACAGCTTCTCCTAAAGTAAATGGGCTTTTGGGAAGAGGCCTTCAAATTAACATGAAGATGACTTGGATATACATCCACAATGATCACTTTCTTGCCTTGTGTACCTTTACTTCTTGTAAGGTTTCTTAGTGTTGCTGTAAGCAAACTTTTAAAACATCTTGTATTTCAGGTTTACTGGTCGCAGGAGACTGAAAATATCCTAGGTTGAAAGGACCATTCACTTGAAGTATATTTGCCATCCATTCCGAAATGCCCAGAATACTCCCAAAGGGAGTTTGTAGCTATATTCCGCGCTGCCGCTTTAGACAAATTCCAGGAGAATGCTGTATGATTGCAGTGGTTTTATTCTACGCGTTTCAGGGGTCTGAAACCACAGGGTCTAAATGAAATAACTGAGGTTTTTACCTAGACAGTGGAATTTTTGTTTATATCTATATTCACATGCTCTGCAACCTTAAAGGGAAAAAAAAAAAAAAAAAAAAAAAAAAAAAAAAAAATTATTTATGTATTTGCTTAAATATTGCTTGTGCGTTAGCTCTAAAAGAGTGTTATATATATGAAAATCCTGTATAGCCTCCTATCAGGTTTAGCTCCTTTTGCCCTTGGGAGCAATCACTTTCATACCTCTGTCTTAAACATTATCTCTGTTAGTTGCATTTTTTGAAGAATTTTTTGAAGAGTTTTTTTTTTTTTTTTTTTTTCTTTAATTAAGCCCGGGTAAGCGCTACTAATTCTACTAGTCTGACATGAAAGAATGACCCCGGCTGATAATAGTATCTTATTTCTCCTTTAACTCAGCTCCCATGCATATATTGCCTAGTCATAGAGATTAGTGAACAGTGCAAGAATGTTACTGCCACTCCTTCACAGTAAAAAGACTTATGTGTCAGGGGGTGAACACTAAAGCTGCCTGCGATCTTATCTATTAATGAAGCCACCCATTCACTCTGCCGCTTTATCCTGCGTTTTTTCTTTGAGCAGTAGTTGGCTCCTGCACAGCGTCCTGTGTGTTGCTGCATCTGATATTAACCCCCTTTTTTATGTGCTTCATGTTATATCTAAAATTTGCCCATGATCTTTGTATTAGTGAAGTAATGAATCCATGCTGTCTGCGTTCTCATTCTGAGCAGCGCTGGCTGCTGTGCAGCTTCTCGTGTGTTGCTACTTTTAGCATCCTTTATTATTTTTTAACCCATTTCCTCTATACTAAAAAATAATTTTATATTTAATTTTTTAGAATTTAACTAAAATTATATATTTTTTATTGGTAATGAATTAAAATTATGTTTTTACTTTTTTCCCCTTTTTGTATTAAGATTGCAATGCTTTCAATGAAAAAAAAAAAAGCGGTTTGCTGTTTCCATACGATAGTCCACTTGTAAGGTATCCACCTCTAAACAGGAATAAACTCCCCCTTTCCCTTTTTTTTTTTTTTTTTTTGTTTAAATCGTAAATTTGACTTTATTATCTGTTTTGTAAACGAAAATTTAATCAAAAAATCTTTTAAAATACGTATTCTTTTGTAATATATCTTAGGTTAACTGTTAACCATGTGGTGTCATTGAACTTTGACACTGCATCATCTGACTTGTTGGCGCTCATTTTTTTGAAATCCAGCATCCTTACAAACCTATTTATGTCTGTGATACCTGTATGTATTTGTGGTATTTCCTGATGAAGGGGGCATGAGACCCCTGAAACGCGTAGAATAAAACCACTGCAATCATACAGCATTCTCCTGGAATTTGTCTAAAGCGGCAGCGCGGAATATAGCTACAAACTCCCTTTGGATTCATCATTTCTTTGGTCACTGAAGACCTGTGGATCTGCAGCAGCCGCTACCTACACGCTCTTATCTCATCCTAACCAGGTGAGCATATTTCATGATATACTGTCTTTTGTAACGTGGATAAGACCCTATTGCGCTTTTTTGTCTCCCCCTTTTTTTGCAACAGAATACTCCCAGAAATATATAAGATCTACCACACTCGTCGCTATACTCACCTCTTCCTGTTCTTGGGCTTCCTCTCCTAGGGTGACTTAAAGAGGGGGAAAGTAGTGTGTAGATGAATATCTGACTACTGTATAGGGGTAATATGAAGAAAAGTGTGAGGTCTTTTAAATAGAGGGGGGATTTAACTAGGGTTTATTAATGAGGAATGGGATATAGTTTGGGCAAACTAGACACCATAACAGGTTTCAGGGGCTTTGTACACAGGGGGTTCTGATCTGGGTTCTTTATAAAGGTCTGAACTGAGGTATATTAGAAGTGCTAGCCTGGGGTCAACCTACAAGGTGGATAAAGCCTGTTTCAATAAGACATATGTACATGGGGGTTGTGTATGTGATCTGGTGTCTGTACACAGAGGGGATTGTATGATATTGGTATAAACTAGGAATCTGGCCTGAAGTCTGTATAAAGGACTGGAGTTGGTAGAAATTTAGGGTTTGACTTAGGGGAGGGTCTCGATATTAGATGGTTCTGGCCATGCGTCTGTGTACGTGAGGTTTCTGATTAGATACCTGCATAAAGGGCTGCAGTCTGTCAGCTCAGATAAAATGTGTGCCTCTATACTGTAGACATGTAAAGAAAATAAAAACCTAAAATCTATGAACAATCTATGAATATGTGTCACTATCTGGTTTAAAATACTATAACTAATATAGATGATACATTCCATGTAAAAGTATGAAGCCTTGATAACATTGAAAAGTCAGAGGCAAAACAAATTGCAAATAGGATAGTGCAACTTACCGTGTATTCTTTATGCCAGTCGACGGGGACAAAGAGAGAAAGAAAACATAGAAGAAATTCATCAGAAACAAGTAGTAGTATATTGCTAATATAAAAACTCCTACTTTTTCATTTAGTTTTAATCACTTTTTCATGTAAATGACATAGTTTAGTGGAAAGTGACCCAGAAGTTTTACATCTTAGTGCAATGCTAATTATGAACTACCAGCTCTTAGGCCGATTTCAGACCATGAAAAATGGACCACGCTTAGATCATAAAACCCAGCGCAACCATTGGGTCTCTTAACCTGAGGTGACTGCTTGACATATGCCTCAGACACAGCTAGCCCAGGTCAGAAGAACCAACGGTTGGGCAGTGTCTTCCAGTTCGAGCATGGTCTGTATTTCACCAATGTTCCAACCCAGTTTTACTCAAGTAAGCCTGCCAGGCAGAAACATTGAGGTTGTGCCTACGGTAACTAGAAAAAGTTTTCAGATTTTATTGAGCTACGCTTGGATTCCAGTGGTTTTCAAACCAGTAAAACTGCTTTTAACGGTAATATAAATACAGTAAATACTGTAGGTCTGTATTACTGTGTCTGCACAAAACACAGGCAGTATAGATTTCAAACTATGGCCTTATTCATTCTTCGTCTTGTTTTTGTGGTTTAATTTTACCACAAGTACACTACTCAAAATATGGTTTCTTCCTGTAACACCACACATTAAAAAAACATAGCGTGCACTTCCCTGGCAAACTACTGTGAAGAGGATTCCTAAGAATGCTCATTTTCCGATATTCAGGCAGTATAAACAAGCTACCAATCACTCAATGAACAAGCAAAATGCTCCTTCAACAAGTGAAATGATCTTTAACCTTGTTGAAACATCATCGTTCTCAGCAGCACATGATATGTCTGCCGAGAACATAACAGTTGATAGGCACAGAACAACCAATTACTGAAAGTTCTTGGCACGTGGGAAGAGCTGTAGGCTTACATGAATGTGATTTTTCAAAGATCATTCAATTAGGAACAAAAAGAAACCAAAACTGATCAACTGGGTAACGGTAAAGCAGGAACTTTGTGATAGAAGATCCAATATTCCCTACACACACAAAAAAAATATAAATTATAATTTTATTACCATAATATCTCAAAATGTATAGACACTGCTATATTCATAAAGTGATCGGGCCCCATTTCCTTCTATATTGAAACAAGCAACTTCAAAAGAATGCAATTGATGAATCAGGTCCTCTGTCTTTATGTAACTTCCTGCTGTGCTTATTTGCAGGAGTCAATAAGAACAGACTGAACTATAGAATAGAACATGGCCAAAGCCTCAGTTTAAATATATGGCCAAGCAAGAGGTAGATAACAGATGATTTCAGAATCCCTATGTTAGAATACTGTAAATTTCTGGTACTTATTATAATTATGCCCTAATGCTAAATAGCCAAGACTTAGTGGGATATTTCAAGAATGTGAAGAAATGCCCCACCCCCATCATGTAGTTCAATAGCATCCTATCCTAGTCATGTGTCAGGATAGATTTCAGTCTGAAGAAACACAGCTTGAGACCTGTGTCTCAGCTACCAGAGGAGCTGTATTGTAAGTACACATACCTAAATGAGCTGAAGAGCAGGGCTGTGACTTCAGAAGAAATAAATCTTCTCCTTGGCTGACTTAGCACAAAGATTTTTTTCTCCAGCATTAGTCCTCCGTGCATAGACAGCCAAGGATAAAAAAATGTTTTCTCCTGTCACAGCAGTTCTCCAGCAACTCCAGTATGTGGGCTTATTATACAGCTTCTCTGTCAGTTGAGACACTTGGTCTTAGGAGCAGTGCTTCTTCAGACTGCAACCCGTCCTGACATGTCATTAGGATAGACTGCAATTTGAATTGTGTGACGAGGTCATTCTAAAACTTTCTTGGAGAATCCATTTAAGAAAATAGCAGGTAAGCCTTACAAACATACATTTACATTTACTCTCAGGAACGGTTTAATTTTATTTTAGACAGGTAATTAAAATGTAAAATTAGTCACAATATCAAGATGTATTAACCATAGGATTATCATTTCTCATCAGCCTATGTTAACAGTCTGGTGAACAAGCACCAAGCTACTTGTTATATAGTTAATTGTGCTCATTAAGGTGCATTGACTGACCAAAATGGGCATGTCTAAATGTACCATTACAGTTAGGTAGTATTAATAAAAAGTTAAGCTCTTGAGAGTATGTGGCCCCTTTGCCATAAGATTGTTGGTAGTTACCAAAGAATTTCATACATGCAAAAAAAAAGTAATATCTGTAGGGAGTACTGTAAAATCAAATATCTAACTGCAACATGTATTTTTTTTCACTGTTTCTAATTAAACCTGGAAGACCATGTAGATGACATTTAGACATGATGCTATATCTGTATTAGAATTTGCCAACAGTTACATGTCATTTAATGCCCATGTGACTCCTACATGTTTATAAGAGGCTATTGGCCATTAGACACAAGGGCTCAGGTATCACTACAACCTCTGCGTCCTTTAATGAATGTTATGCCCTTGTCATATACTGTATATTTATGGCCACTAAGCACAATGTCAAATAAAGTGCAAAGTATCAGCAGAAGCATATATACTAATCAGTTGTACTCAGATTCATTTTTCTTTGCTGTTTGCATAGGCTGAACACATAGTGACTGATGATAGCAAGTTTATTTCTGTATGGAGGAGTAAGGTATGGTCTTTCTCCAGAGCATGCTTTATTGACACTACTGTGTGATATCATCTATTTAGTAAAAGTATATAGACGTAAAACACAGAACATTGTCTACCCAACATCACAAGATGAGGATACCGCACACATAACAGCATTATAAAGCACCAACCATGGAGGTATATAAACAATTCATAAAGCCAAGTTGTCTTTTCATATTCACGTCAGAGCCTATACTGTGGTCTTTGCCTCCTTTCGCCATTCTCTTTACTAAACTTTCTGATACATATTGGGTCTATTTAAATGGATTTTTGAAGATATCACAATTACCATTAAAGGAAATTTAAAATGATGGCAAATCACTGTGATATACCATCACTTCATTGTGGGTTAAGATCTGATGTTTTTGGATCTCCACTGAGAAGAAGATCAAGGAACCCGCGGTGATGGTGTTGTGAACCACTGAGCATCCTGGATAGGGATGGCTGCTGATCCCGGCACAGGTAAGTAATCAGTGACACAAAAACTTGTAAGGAGATGCATTGCTAAGCCAACACTTAGTCCTTTCATTCCCAGGGATGGTGGGGTTTCAGTGGTTGGACACCCACTAATCACACAATAGGCAAACCCATCGAACGCTATGGGCCCTTCAATGAAGTAACTGACACATCATCATAATATTTGGGTTCATGGTTATGCCGAGAAGCGCAGCCTGCAAAGTGACATGAACAGTATGCTCTCTGTAACTTCTTCTTTCAGTGTAAAATCTAATTACCGTATTACAAATGAGAAGACTGTCCAACCCTATTGCTGAAACTCTGCAATAATACACATTATGGAAGGATTGCCATATCACTAGGATATGCCACTACTTTCCCAGTGGTGGGGTTCCAGCTTTCAAGATACTCATAATTCTCAGAATGAAAGGGCTGCATTGCTACATAAGCATTGGATGTTCCTTCCAGTCTGTATATGGGACAGCAATGTAGCCTCATTTACTTAAAGAGGACATTGTCACTTGTTCAAAAAATTGAGATAGATATTGTGTAAAAATCCCTGAGCTCTCATGATCCTGCCACTTTTTTCCATTTTGCGCTGCATCGCTCAATTGCAGAGACATTCATATTTATTCATTTTGTAGTGCCATATGTGAAAACCCTGCTTCTATTGCAACTTGGCGTTTCTTCACAGTCTTTTCTAGTGGCATCTTTTTCTAGTGGGAGCACTCCTCGCTCCCAAACGCTGATAACCACAGCTTGGCAGCATCTGAGACTTCTAGATCAGCTGGCAAGCTGTAAATGGCAGCGTCTGATAGGGTAGGGTATAAACAAATGCCCGCAGAGAAAATTCTGAAGAAATGCCCAGTTGCACTACAATCAGAGATTTCACATATTTCACTCCAAAATCAACAAATATGAATATCGGCAATGGAGCGATGCAGCGCAAAACGGAAAAAAAATGGAAGAGTCAGGAGAACTTCATTTTTTTCCAGGTGTATAATTAATTTTTTTGATCAAGTGACATGTCCTCTTTAAACAGAACTTTGTTGGTGTTCTCTATACAGCAGACCAGCACTGCACAGGAAGAAAGTTCAAAGAACTTTAGATGACCTTTGTTTTTGGGACCAGCAGATGTTCCAGAGATTGTACATTTTCTAACAATGTGCAGTTGCTGTCCTAGCCGTTCCCTTTTGGTTCTGCCTTGGAGTATGGATCGGGGGGCTATCTCTGATCTTTAACCAGTTCTTCTTTCACTCTGTTGCCTCCTCTCTGTCCAACCCAAGTGCTATGTCTGCTAGAGGAACACACCAACTGCTCTGCTTTGGACTCTTCCTATAACACTCCCCCGAGGAACACTGATCTGTCTCTAATCTACTGCCATGGACTACACCAAAATACACTAAGAAGGAAAACATTCCTTTAACTGAGGGACAAGTAATCTTCACAGTGTCAGAAAAGAAAACATGGGCCTTACAGGAATTTTGAATACTCTCCTATATCCCTAAACATGCTACCAGCATATACAGTTTGTATGGGTTACAATAACTACATTCTATAACTATTTTGCAATTGTCAAATATAAATTGTAGCTTTACTTTAAGAATTGAAGCCATTCACTGTGACATTTGTATAAATGAATGCTACAATGCCATAGTACTTGCAAGGTAGGGGGTTTTCCGTAAAGAAAATCTGTTTAGCATTGTGTCCCTTTTAGGCAATAATAGAATTACAGCAGTTTTTCATTATATGTTGTGCCCTCGAAGACACAACCAAATACTTCTATTTATTCCCAGGTACTTAAATAGCAGGCTATATTCATAGACTCCCCCAGTAAATCATGCTTTCACTCTGTGTATAAAACCTTTCACTGCGCATTCTGCGAATATAAAGCCGCCCTCCCCCATGTTGACTCTTGTTCAAATGACAGTCTTGCAAACATTTGTTCTACATTTACTCTGTGCCAGTTCGGTGACAAGCTTCAGTCAAACTCCCTCGCTCGCGGAGCAGAGTGCACCTGCTTGATTTAAGCCTTTTAGCGAGCGATCACTAGAGTCACTGGATTATTAAGCAGTCACTGAAGACGCCGCATGGACCCTCAGCAGTGGGTTATGATTCATGTTCTCAGGAACAAAAAACACACAATATGACTTCAGTATAAAAGTAGCTAAAATCATCCATGAGAGACAATAATAGGACCTGTAACACTAATGTTATAAAAATACATAAGAATAGGTTGCAACCATCGAGGATTACCGGAAATAACTATATGATATCCCACTTATTTAAGCCAAAAAACTCCATAGAATTAATGTTCCTTTCCAATTTTGCTTTTTTTTTTTGTGGGAACATAGCAGTTCCCACTAAAGTAGTCCTAGTTGCTAAGCAACAGTAGTTTTCCTACACTGGTGACCATGATCAATGCAGTACAAGTCTGTATTTAGTGCAGTAATTATAAGTGTATACATAATATACTGTGATATCAGTGGCCTCAGTGCTTGTCATTAGGAAGAAGACCATCTCATCAAGAAGGAAAGAGGCAATGGAATTCACTGCAGGTTTTCAGCCTCAAAACTATTTATATGTACATGTAGCTCTTTCAAAGACAATTCCTGCAACACCCGTACATGCCAAGCCTGTTCCTCTATTAATAGAAAATCAGTGTTTGAAAATGGTACGCAAATGAGGTTGAAGAGCTACTGTAGATTTGAAGCCTCAGTCACTCAGGCTCTATACCTTGCCCAGTGCCACCTCCTCCTGCTTGACGGACAGCCCCAATACTGTGTGACTTGAGGCAAAGGAGCCATCAGTCAAGCAGAAGGAGGAGGTGCCAGGCAGAGAATAGAGGTGGAGTGACAGAAGTTTCAGATCTACAATAGCTCTTCTTCAACTTCATTTACATATCAGTTAAAACACTGATTTCCCAGTAACAGGAACACTGGGCATGTACAGGTGTTGTTGGACTTATCTTTCAAAGTGCTGCATGCACATGTATATAGTTTGGAGTGTGAAATCCTGCTGAAACATTCCCTTTAAAAAGGGAAAAGGCAAGTACAGTACAATGCAATGCTTTAAAAGTCCCTCAGAGGTTGTGAGCTCAGAATGGTTGCCTTAGACAAACATGGCGCTAGTCACTCCATCTAGCAGGTCACAGAGGAACACTGGTCTTCACCTTTTAACTATTATACAGGGATCTGGACTTACTGTGGGAACTACAGGGTTTTGTCCACAGAGTAGCTGCTTGCCAAAGTAGTGGGCCTGAGGCAAGGATGGTCAAATAATTCAAATTAGTATCAGGAGGGACATAACCTGTCAAATAGGCAGAGTCAGATGCCAGGAAGTCAGTCAATCTGAATCATCAAGTTGGAGTCAAAATCAGGTGAGTTTATGGAAACAGATGTAGTCAAAATGCAAGCTGGGTAAAGATCAAAATAACCAAAATAGTTGACAGTAACATAGTACAGGGATGGATCCAAGCACAATAACTAGCAATCCCCGCAGTACCCTGGGAGTATAAGTAGGGTGTGGTACTGTCTTATTGGCCACAGTGGGGAGCTTATTACATCTGCTGAACTGCTGGGAAGCACACCCCCTGTTCTGCCTAATTGGGCAGCATCACATATTCAGCCAAACCCTACCACTGATTGAGAAGCTCCTCCACCACACAGAGATATAGACCTTGTTGTTTCCTTCATTCTCAGTTCTGCCAGGGTGAATCTGGCAGTGCCTGGTCATAGCGGCAGACATCGCTGGAGAAGGTCCAGGTTGGGATGTAACAGGAGATACTTAATATGTGGGACTCAGGAGATAACTGCAATCTACAAGTCAAACACTTCTACGAGTTCTCTTTAAATTGTGTGCACTGCATCTTTTCACTACTTATGTTGGATCAGTAAATACTTTATATCTTGAAATATTTGGTTCATAAAACAGTAAGGCCAGGTTCACATAACGTTAACACAGCCCGTTCAATGCATAGTGTTGACGGGCTGCGTTAACGCTATAGCATAACGCAATTCCTGAACGTCTGCACATACCTTTATAGAGGACACGAACATAGGCTATAACATTATTACAATGCAAACATATCTCTGCACCATAACAGGCCTATACTAGTAAGAGATGTTGTCAATGACTTGAGAAAGGTCATAATTATCAGATCGTGAAAAATGAGGATGAATGAACTCATGGAGATCAACATCCAACACTGCGGAGACACCATCACATGTTTCTCAACGCAGTGATTCTAGAGCAATGCCCCAATCCCTAATGGGAAATATGTAAAAACATGCAAAACACAAGCCGCGGAGACACCATCACATGTTTCTCAACGCAAGCAATGACTAGCCAGGTCTTTCCCCGGGAAGGAACAACCACGGGAAGGGCAGTCTCCAATGAAGGAAACCACCTATGCCAAAACTTGGTATCCATCCACAGACAGCTGTTTCGGGGTATTGCCCCTCATCAGTGTGGAGTAGGAAACTGGCCAGTAGGAGCAATGCCTAGTAGAAGACTGTGAAAAATGAGGATGAATGAACTCATGGAGATCAACATCCAACACTGCGGAGACACCATCACATGTTTCTCAACGCAGTGATTCTAGAGCAATGCCCCAATCCCTAATGGGAAATATGTAAAAACATGCAAAACACAAGCCGCGGAGACACCATCACATGTTTCTCAACGCAAGCAATGACTAGCCAGGTCTTTCCCCAGGAAGGAACAACCACGGGAAGGGAAGTCTCCAGTGAAGGAAACCACCTATGCCAAAACATGGTATCCATCCACAGACACCTGTTTCGGGGTATTGCCCCTCATCAGTGTGGAGTAGGAAACTGGTCAGTAGGAGCAATACCTAGTATAAGACTGAAAAATGAGGATGAATGAACTCATGGAGATCAACATCCAACACTGCGGAGACACCATCACATGTTTCTCAACGCAGTGATTCTAGAGCAATGCCAACAATCCCTAATGGGAAATATGTAAAAACATGCAAAACACAAGCCGCGGAGACACCATCACATGTTTCTCAACGCAAGCAATGACTAGCCAGGTCTTTCCCCGGGAAGGAACAACCACGGGAAGGGCAGTCTCCAATGAAGGAAACCACCTATGCCAAAACATGGTATCCATCCACAGACAGCTGTTTCGGGGTATTGCCCCTCATCAGTGTGGAGTAGGAAACTGGCCAGTAGGAGCAATGCCTAGTAGAAGACTGTGAAAAATGAGGATGAATGAACTCATGGAGATCAACATCCAACACTGCGGAGACACCATCACATGTTTCTCAACGCAGTGATTCTAGCGCAATGCCCCAATCCCTAATGGGAAATATGTAAAAACATGCAAAACACAAGCCGCGGAGACACCATCACATGTTTCTCAACGCAAGCAATGACTAGCCAGGTCTTTCCCCGGGAAGGAACAACCATGGGAAGGGAAGTCTCCAATGAAGGAAACCACCTATGCCAAAACATGGTATCCATCCACAGACACCTGTTTCGGGGTATTGCCCCTCATCAGTGTGGAGTAGGAAACTGGTCAGTAGGAGCAATACCTAGTATAAGACTGAAAAATGAGGATGAATGGACTCATGGAAATCAACATCCAACACTGCGGAGACACCATCACATGTTTCTCAACGCAGTGATTCTAGAGCAATGCCCCCATCCCTAATGGGAAATATGTAAAAACATGCAAAACACAAGCCACGGAGACACCATCACATGTTTCTCAACGCAAGCAATGACTAGCCAGGTCTTTCCCCAGGAAGGAACAACCACGGGAAGGGCAGTCTCCAATGAAGGAAACCACATATGCCAAAATATGGTATCTATCCACAGACAGCTGTTTTGGGGTTTTGCACCTCATCAGTGTGGAGTAGGAATCTGGCCAGTAGGAGCAATGCCTAGTACAAGACTGTGAAAAATGAGGATGAATGAACTCATGGAGATCAACACAGTCTTCTACTAGGCATGGTGGTTTCCTTCATTGGAGACTGACCTTCCCGTGGTTGTTCCTTCCCGGGGAAAGACCTGGCTAGTCATTGCTTGCGTTGAGAAACATGTGATGGTGTCTCCGCGGCTTGTGTTTTGCATGTTTTTACATATTTCCCATTAGGGATGGGGGCATTGCTCTAGAATCACTGTGTTGAGAAACATGTGATGGTGTCTCCGCAGTGTTGGATGTTGATCTCCATGAGTTAATTCATCCTCATTTTTCACAGTCTTCTACTACCCATTGCTCCTACTGGCCAGTTTCCTACTCCACACTGATGAGGAGCAATACACCGAAACAGCTGTCTGTGGATGGATACCATGTTTTGGCATAGGTGGTTTCCTTCATTGGAGACTGCCCTTCCTGTGGTTGTTCCTTCCCGGGGAAAGACCTGGCTAGTCATTGCTTGCGTTGAGAAACATGTGATGGTGTCTCCGTGGCTTGTGTTTTGCATATTATTATCAGATCAGCAGCAGCTCCACCGATCATCTGCCTGCAGCTCCTGCTCTGGCTGGATGTACATTACATACAGAGCCACAATAGCTCTCCTCTCTACACCGCATAGTAGCCATTCTTGGGATCTGCATCTCAGCTCACATTTGCCTCAATAGGTGCTGAGAGGCAGTATCCCAGAATGGTAAGTACACAATTTACACAGCAGGAAGTACAAAGAAATGATCGTTGGGGTACTGGGTTCCGGCCACCCACTGATCTGATTTTGTTGGTCTATCTTAAGGAGAGGTACTCAATATTTCAGTCCTGGAATAGACCTTTAAAGAATCACTTCAAGCACTTTTATCCTCTTAATACATTGCAATCATCATATGTACACTGACGAGCAAGCTAATCATATGCTACATAGTTGCAAGTCAAAATTGAGATATCCAAGATGAGTATCTATAAATTGATGATGGTCTCATGATCAAAGCAGTAGTGGATGGTGAGATATGGAGCCCGAAAGTCAAAAGTTCAGAACATTGTAATTTGCGGCCCTTTTGCCCAACAGTGGAGATCAGTGTACTTACTATTGCTCATTTTGTCCTTCTACCCAGCTAATTCTTCCATTTTCTCTGCTCTATGTAGAAACAGCAAGTCTCTTTTCCCTGCATTTTTCATTCTCTTTTCAATTCCTTACCCAGCTGCTCAGCTCCTCCTCCTGCCAGAGATTTTTGCAGTGACTTGTGACTTAAACAGGGAAAATTGACCTCCAGTTTCTAGTGGATGGTGAGATATGGAGCCCGAAAGTCAAAAGTTCAGAACATTGTAATTTGCGGCCCTTTTGCCCAACAGTGGAGATCAGTGTACTTACTATTGCTCATTTTGTCCTTCTACCCAGCTAATTCTTCCATTTTCTCTGCTCTATGTAGAAACAGCAAGTCTCTTTTCCCTGCATTTTTCATTCTCTTTTCAATTCCTTACCCAGCTGCTCAGCTCCTCCTCCTGCCAGAGATTTTTGCAGTGACTTGTGACTTAAACAGGGAAAATTGACCTCCAGTTTCTATATAGAGCTTAGAAGGATTCAGCTAGTCAGTTTTTGATCAGGTGACTTCATACACCTAATGGAAATGAGAAGAATTAACTGGGTAGAAAGGCAAAATGAGCAATTGTAAGTGCTATATAATACGATGACTGCAATATATTAAAAGAATAAAAATGTTGATGGTAGGAGGGCTTCTTTAATCTAATATTCTGTATTATTAACACTGAATAGATACAGTAATAAACACATTTTTCAGTCACCCCCTCTTTGAGCAGTTCAGTGGCCAAAATGGTTTTCATGCCTTGAGATCCTGCATGTTTTCAGGTACAGGATTCTCCATTGATGTCTGCAGATATCGTTGATATTCTGCTGGATCCCTAGGCTAAAGACCAGTTTTCCACCATCTCTCTATAGCAGGGGTCTCAAACTCGGCAGAGTAAATGGGCCGCACATGAAAAAAAATTTAAGCTGGCGGGCCGCATTCCTTTCAAACTTAATACAGTACAAAGTTATTGTTAAACAATTGTTTATTTGAGCTACTATAACAATTCTATATCACTGTACTATAATACTGCTAGGTTTAAACTTATGTAGGGGCAGTTACAGCACAGGTATGGGGGCTGTGCACCTGTATGTAGGGGAAGTTACAGCGCAGGTATGGGGGCTCTGTACCTGTATGTAGGGGCAGTTACAGCGCAGGTATGGGGGCTCTGTACCTGTCTGTAGGGGCAGTTACAGCACAGGTATGGGGGCTCTGTACCTGTATGTACAGGGCGGTTACAGCGCAGGTATGGGGGCTCTGTACCTGTATGCAGGGGCAGTTACAGCACAGGTATGGGGGCTGTGTACCTGTCTGTAGGGGCAGTTACAGCACAGGTATTGGGGCTCTGTATCTGTATGTACAGGGCGGTTACAACACAGGTATGGGTGCTCTGTACCTGTCTGTAGGGGCGGTTACAGCACAGGTATGGGGGGCTCTGTACCTGTCTGTAGGGGCGGTTACAGCACAGGTATGGGGGCTCTGTACCTGTATGTAGGGGCAGTTACAGCACAGGTATGGGGGCTCTGGACCTGTATGTAGGGGCAGTTACAGCGCAGGTATGGGGGCTCTGTACCTGTCTGTAGGGGCAGTTACAGCACAGGTATGGGGGCTCTGTACCTGTATGTACAGGGCGGTTACAGCGCAGGTATGGGGGCTCTGTTCCTGTATGCAGGGGCAGTTACAGCACAGGTATGGGGGCTGTGTACCTGTCTGTAGGGACAGTTACAGCACAGGTATTGGGGCTCTGTATCTGTATGTAGGGGCAGTTACAGCACAGGTATGGGTGCTCTGTACCTGTCTTAGGGGTGGTTACAGCACAGGTATGGGGGCTCTGTACCTGTATGTAGGGGCAGTTACAGAATAGGTATGGGGGCTGTGCACCTGTATGTATGGGCAGTTGCAGCACAGGTATGAGGGCTGTGCATCTGTATGTAGGGGCAGTTACAGTGCAGGTATGGGGGCTCTGTACCTGTCGGTAGGGGTAGTTACAGCACAGGTAGGGGGTTCTGTACCTGTCTGTAAGGGCAGTTACAGCGCAGGTATGGGGGCTCTGTACCTATCTGTAGGGACAGTTACAGCACAGGTATGGGGGCTCTGTACCTGTCTGTAGGGGCAGTTACAGCACAGGTATAGGGGCTCTGTACCTGTATGTAGGGGCAGTTACAGCGCATGTATGGGGGCTCTGTACCTGTCTGTAGGGATAGTTACAGCACAGGTATGGGGGCTCTGTACCTGTATGTAGGGGCAGTTACAGAACAGGTATGGGGGCTCTGTACCTGTATGTAGGGGCAGTTACAGCACAGGTATGGGGGCTGTGCACCTGTATGTAGGGGCAGTTACAGCACAGGTATGGGGGCTCTATACCTGTCAGTTTGGGCAGTTACAGCATAGGTATGGGGGCTCTGTACCTGTATGTAGGGGCTGTTACAGCACAGGTATGGGGGCTGTGCACCTGTATGTAGGGGCAGTTACAGCACAGGTATTGGGGCTCTGTACCTGTATGTAGGGGCAGTTACAGCACAGGTATGCTCTGTACCTGTATGTAGGGGCAGTCACAGCACAGGTATGGGGGCTCTGTACCTGTATGTAGGGGCAGTTACAGCGCAGGTATGAGGGCTCTATACCTGTCAGTTTGGGCAGTTACAGCATAGGTATGGGGGTTCTGTACCTGTATGTAGGGGCAGTTACAGCGCAGGTATGGGGGCTCTGTACCTGTATGTAGGGGCTGTTACAGCACAGGTATGGGGGCTGTGCACCTGTATGTAGGGGCAGTTACAGCACAGGTATTGGGGCTCTGTACCTGTATGTAGGGGCAGTTACAGCACAGGTATGCTCTGTACCTGTATGTAGGGGCAGTTACAGCACAGGTATGGGGGCTCTGTACCTGTATGTAGGGGCAGTTACAGCGCAGGTATGAGGGCTCTATACCTGTCAGTTTGGGCAGTTACAGCATAGGTATGGGGGTTCTGTACCTGTATGTATTGGCAGTTACAGCACAGGTATGAGGGCTCTGTACCTTTATGACCACAGCACACACATACACAATGCCGACACACCCCACTGATCGGACAGTCGTCGCCTATAGAGCTGTGTGACAACTCCTGCAGTGAGCCTGCTGTGATTAGAGGCTGATTTGCTCCCGCTCCATCCACAGCCAGAACTTTATACCCAGTCACTAATCCCGACAGTGAGCGGCAGCACAGCTCTGCAGGAGCAGCCCACGTGACACAGTGCTGCGCGGGTAACACAAGCTCACAGTTATTAACCCCTCCATAGCCGCCCCCGCTGTATAACATGGAGCAGTCCACAGCCAGCGCCAGAACACAGCGCTGTATAAATTCTACCCGAGTCCTCTCACACACGTGCTGGGAGAAAGCTGCAAACTGCTCCCACAGGACCTGCAGTGATGACGGTCAAGTGATCAGTCACATGGGAGGGAGGAGTCACGAGATGGGATGTTTTTGTTGTGAAGAGGTTGTTCGAGTGTAGTTACAACAGAGCAGTGCACTCCTCTCTAGCATGAGATGTGTGGGGCACCGCGGGCTGCGTGTTTGAGACCTCCTGCTCTATAGTATCTGCTCCGGAATATAAGGGTCTGGAGTCAGAAGTAGCAAGAAATGTGTACAAACCTACTAACCCATGTTAATATACAAAAATAGTTTAATAAGCAGCAAAGAAAATGATAAAAGACTCGTACTGGACCAAGCTGAATTTGTAGCACTAATGAGATACATAATGCTTATTTTGCTGCCACCTGGAACTCTAATGTGTAAAATCTTCAAGTTTCCAGGTTGGCACCGGTTTGGATGTGGCCATGCTCACATTTTCTGGTCTCCATTCTACCTTGCTCTGTCCTCGCTGACCTAGAATAACCTGCTATTTTTACACTGTGCTTTTTGTAATATATTACAGTCAGCACAATGGAGCTCCGTAGCTTTGAGAACTTTAATGTCAGTTATCAACAGGATATGTGAGATCAGACTGAAATGAAGTCAATGCGAGTTTTTTGGGTTGAAGAATGAAACTGTGAAATGTCCTTATGAGCAGAAGAACACATAAATATCTGCTTAGGTCACCTGCGTTTTCCTATTTTTATCAGTAATAAAAAATATTTTAACTCAAAGCATACCTCCAGTAAAAATTAAAACTTTATGGGGCTCTTATGGAGCCATTGAATGTCATATAATTGATACAGTAATGCCAGCTGTTTTTTTTCATGCAATTGGTCACCTGCACCATTCAACGACGGCAACTGAAGGAGACTTGCCATAATTATGAATAACCTTTATAATATCCCTCAGCTTTATCAGAACACAACTTATTACAGTCTTACTGCTCTCACTGCAGTCAATGTTACCCCCAATAACAGCCAGAGTGCCCATAAAACGACCATGGTGACTCAATAACTGCCATAATACTCCCATATCATTTATGGAGCTGTGGTGACCCTAATAAGAGTGATTGCTTCCAGGGCCATAACTAGAGTGGGCGCAGTGGTTGCAGTCACTTCTGAGTCCTGGAGCCTAATGAGGTCCTAGCTTCAAGTTCCAACAATGTCCGCAGCCACCGTAACAACCCCTGTGCCAACTTGCTGCTAATTTATCACTTTCGCAAATAGGAATATTTCTTCTTCTGCTTAACTCTAAGAACTGTGGGAGATTTTCATGTTTTGTTGGAATATCTCCATTGTTGTGGCCAATCTGATATAATTACTTTAATTATGCTGAGTGACAACCCCTGTGTAAGATATAATACCGCAATATTGGTTGTCACCAGCAATGGGATAATGTTGATTGTTGTCTTATTCTGGATAATTTGTTATAGTTGTATATTTTAGGAAACCTTAATTCTAAAATACTGTGCATATGATTTTAGGCAGATGTGTAAACAATACTGCAAAGTAAGAAGTGTTAATTACAGTTGTGCTCAAAAGTTTATATACCCCGGCAGAATTTTTGCTTTCTTGGCCTTTTTTCGTAGAATATGAATGATAACACGAAAACTTTTTCTCCACTCATGGTTAATGGTTGGGTGAAGCCATTCAGGGTATGCTCCATTGTCAGTAAAGAGTGCGGGTTAGACGCTGTGTACATCCGCAGCGTCCAACCCGCAGCAGCCAGATGTTACAGCATAGTGGAGGGGATTTCATGCAATCCCATCTCCACTTGGTGTGCAGGAACCCCTCCGGCTTCCCTGCGTAACCAGACATGCGGCTCGTCTTTCCAGACCACAGCATGTCTATTAATCTTGCGGAGATGCTCCGCCTCTACAAGATAATGTCATCCATACAATGTATAGGACGCGGTGATTCCGCATGGTTCAATGAACACATGTAGAATCACCGGCGTTCAAAAGCCGGCAGTGCTTTGGACGTTGCAGACATGTGCTGCGTCCAAAGCGCTGCCAAGTACTGACCGTGGAAACATACCCTTATTGTCAAACTACTGTTTTCTCTTTTTAAATCATAATGACAACCCAAAACATCCAAATGACCCTGATCAAAAGTTTACATACCCTTGTGATTTTTTGACTGATAACATGCACAGAAGTTGACACAAATGGGTTTAAATGGCTACTAAAGGTAACATCCTCACCTGTGACCTTTGACAAATGCCAGGAAAATTCTTTGGGATGCAAAGAAAAACCCACAAATAACATCGGCTGAAATACTGAACTCTCTGAAAACTAGCGATGTGGCTGTTTCAAGATGCACAGTAAGGAGAAACTTGAAGTAGTTTGACAATAAACGGCTTCACCCAACCATTAACCATGAGTGGAGAAAAAGTTTTGGTGTTATTATTCATATTCTCTGAAAAAAGGCAATGAAAGCAACAATTCTACTGGGGTACATAAACTTTTGAGTAAAACTGGAGACTATTTTTTCCCATTAATGAGAGAGACTGAACAAAAGAGAAACTCTAAATACAAACAGTAATTGGTGGTGATGGTCCTTTGCTTTCAAAACAGCATCAATTATTCTAGGCACACTTGCATACAGTTTTTGAAGAATTTGGCAGGGAGGTTGTTTTAAACATCTTGGAGAACTAACCACAGATCTTTTGTGGATGTCGCTTACGCAAATCCTTGTGTCTTTTCATGTAATCCCAGACTGACTGGATGATGAAGAAATTGGGGATCTGTGAGGGCCATATCATCACTTCCAAGACTCCTTCTTTATGCTGAAGATAGTTCTTAAAGATATTGGTTGTATGTTTGGGGTTGATGTCCTGCTGCCAAATAAATTTGGAGCCAATGGTACTGTATGATGGTTAAGTATCTGCCTGTATTTCTCAGCATTGAGGACAAGAAATGGGCAACATTGTTGATAGTAGATGCAATGGTTGACCAAGGAAACTTAGTGCAGCAGATGTAAGACACATCATTCTAAAGGTACTGTCACACTTAGCGATGTACCAGCGATCTCGACCAGCGATATGACGCGGTCAGGATAGCTGGTACATTGCTAAGTGATCGCTAGTGAGCTGCCACACAGGCAGATCTCACCAGCGACATCGCAGGGGTCGGGGGTCGCTACTTACCTGTCACAATAGGCGATCCTGACGTCCTCCTGCCCGACTCCAAGCGTCGCTCGTCATCACAGCAGGAAGCCCAGCAGGAAGCTGACGATGAGAAACAGTCCAGGACATTCTCGTGCGATCAGCGATAACCAGCGGGGGAGCGGTCGGAGGTAAGTATCAGACATAACGATATCGCTAGCAATATCGCTATAACGTCACAAAAACCAGTGACGTTATAGCGATATTGCTAGCGATATCGCTTAGTGTGACAGGCCCTTTACTTCCCTTAGAAATTGGAAGCTGTCTAGCAGTGCCATCAGCTAAGAACTGAAAGCAATCAGTGGGACCCTGCTACACCAATCTACTGTTCAGGAAAGTCTAGACAGAAGTCATCTTTATCGAAGAATTGCAGAAAAAAATGTATACGTTCTACATGGGAAAAAAGGCCAAGTGACTCATTTAGGTATGAAAAAAGGAAATTGGGTGCAGTTGCTCTGGACAGATGAGTAAAATTTGAAGTATTTTGCTGTAACAAAAAACAGTTTGCTGTCGTAAGGGCGGGAGAGTGGTACAATAATAAGTGGCGACAGTGAAGTATGGTGGAGGAGCCTTGCAAGTTTGAGGCTACATTTCAGCAAATGGAGTTGTAATTGAGGACTTGGTCAGGATTAAAGGTGTCCTCAATTCTGAGCTATAGAGGCAGATATTTATCCATCATGAAATACCCTCAGGGAGGCATCTATTTAGCCCCAAACTTATTCTCCAGTAGGACATTAAGAACTAGAACTGATAATAAGGTCCCCACAGAGCATTGATGTTAACTTTATCGAGTCTATTTGGGATGACCTGAAGAGACTGAAGAATTTGCCAAGCGACATCCACAGGACATCTGTTGCTACTACGCCGAAATGTTTAGAGCAACCTCCCTTTCGAGTTCTTCAAAAACATTTTGTAAGTGTACCCAGAAGAAGCGAATCAAAGAGCGGCCATCAAATAAGGATTTGATTTAGATTTCTCTTTTGTCCATTCACTTTGCATTTTGTTTATTGATAAAAATAAACTACTAATACTTCTATTATTGGAAGCTTCTTATTTTGCAGCATTTTATCCATATGCATGAAAGTTTTGTACAGTACAGAATATTGCAGCAGAAAAATAGTCTTCATGTGGATTGTGTTAAGAGAAAATTCATTTTCTAGCCACTCCCCTCATATAACATAACTCAATTTTTTATTTCTCTCTAGATATTTTGGATTAGTTCAGGCTGCAGACAAGTTCACATTGCCTGAGGATTAAAAATCATCTCCATTTCCTGCATAACATTGATTCATCATTCATTATTAATAATTTTCTTACTTGTTGCTCATCTACTACACCCTAATATGTTGTAGATGGAAAATGTACATCGGCGTCTAAGGCGTGTAATGTGTAACACAACAGGATGAGAACATACTCTGTAGTTTATATTTCCAAATTAAGTTTTTCCAAAGTTTGCAAAGTTGTTTTTATATAGCAGAACAATCCTACAATACCATGTCGTAGGGTCAAAGAATGGAGGAGGCTGATGCTACTTCCCCACGGTAGCCCAAATTTATTAAGACATAAATAATAAGGCATAAATATGGCAGGAATACAAAATCAGAGGGATTTAAGGTAATTTTTTTATTGGGGGGGGGGGAGGGCAAAAGTTTAATCTATGCTTATTGTGAGGAGGAATAAATTTGCACAAGAAATATTCACTCTTTAAGGCCATTAGCTAAACTAATCTGACATAAATCACTTCATTTTGGATATCAAGCCCACTTTTAAAATGATGAGCAAAACTGCCATTTTTATAGAAAATTTCATGCAAGTTATATTTCATACCTTAAATTTCCAAAGCAGAAACCCATTGTGAATGAGACATATGTGTGCCATCTGAATCAGAGCCTGCATGATTGCAGCCAGGTATATGTTTCCCAGAAATGTTCCAGTGTTTCAGAGAAAAAATAGTTGGGCGATTCGGCCGGGGACCATAAGAATAAATGCGACTAGTTAATAATATACAATAAGAGGCAATTTAAGCATTGTATCTACCCCCAAATGGTATCAGTAAAAACATGCTCATGGAACAAAAAATGAGCCCTAACACAGCCAAAGAACCCAAAAATTGAAAACGTTACGGGTCACATTATGGGGTCACAAGTGAATTTTTTTTTTCTTACAAATTTCACACAAATGTTTTTCATCACTTAAATAAAAAAAGAACCTGTACAGATTTGGTATCTGCATGCTTTTACTGACTTGGATAATCATATTGCCAGGTCAGGTTTACTATATAGTGATCCTGATAAATGATGAAAAACAAAAAGCAATTGTAGAATTCCTGATTTTGTTGCCGGACCTTTAAATTATCGTGTGTGTCAATTTATTTGTGTATAAATTATTAAATTATTCGTGTGTTATCTCTGATAAATAAAAAAAATAATTGTGGATTTCCTGATCTTCTTGCCAGACCTTGGATTTGTCTTGACTATTCAGGTGTGTCATCGCTTTTGCTCTTGACGCTTTCTGACCTCAGGTACCTGATTCTGGACTTGGCCTCTGACTATCCGTTTCCTCCTATTCCCTTATCTTGGCGTACCCTCCTGGCATTTGACCTTGGACTGTTACTTGACCACACCTTTGTCTTGCCCCTCTGTACTAGGAGCGATCCTGCTATCTGACCTTGGACCTCCTGACTAACCCTGTTTTGAGTAGTAATTCAGCGTCACATAGCCTCAGGCGATACCTGACCATCTATATGTTTTTATTACTGTGGACACATATACTCATTTGGACATAATAATTATAATTTATAGTTACCTCTTTGGCTGATTTCCTTCAGAACTTAATGTCTTTTACATCTTGCTTGATGCTTTAACCCATTCCTAATGTACTATATCCTTTATGGCAAGTTTTTTTCAGATGTAATCACCACTATTTTAATGTTTTAATAACCGGTATGTCTATTTTTATATTGGAACTAATAAAGGCTATTTTGATATTACTTTATGATTTATGTAATCATTTGTATAGGATTTTACTGTTATTATTCAGTAATCTAAATGGTTTGCCAGAAATGTACTCAGAAGTGGACAGCCCCTTTAAAGTGCTTTTCATTTATGAACATAAAACAGATGCAGATACTGTATGTAAAAATAATTGGTTAATGTGACAAAAAGCAGGAAATTCTATTATTTCCAATACTTCTTTCTGCTGACATACCATATTATCCATATAAATTGTAGTTCTTTTATTCTGGCTAGAAAAACAAATTCTGTGAGTGAAGAGAATGAGAGAACACATATGTGACCCCTGGTATTTTACCATTCTGCAGCAGCTAGTATTTAAAATCAAGCCCATTGTTCAGATATGTACCATACAGGTCATTAGAGTAAGCATAGAAGAGGCATCAGCTACCCTTTTCTTTGATTTTTAACTTTGCTTGTCATTGCAAAGTAATCTCAATTTTAATATCTGTGAACATGCAAATTACATGATGTTCAAAATGATCCCTGATATACAAGATTTAAAGGAGATAAAATAGCCAATTACTACATTAACAAAGGCATAAAACCAACGCTATCTTGTGATTTGATGTGGGTATCTGTAACATATTGAGATTATTTTATTTTTTTATTCGTATTTATTTTTTCAACATTGCAAAAATAAATTATAATTAGAGATGAGCAAACCTTTCAAGGTTCGGTTCAGATTCGCCAAATGGACCTCCGTTCGCCGAATTGTTCGACAAAAGTACATGAAACCCATTAAATTCAATGGGAGGCAAAACCAAACGCATAGACACCACCTTAAAGGATGACAAAAAGCTTCCCATACAGCTAAAATTAGAGGCAGACACCAGGAAATTTGTCATCAATTGACCCACAGTAGAAATTTGCAAATGGCACAGCAGCAGTCAGCAATGGGCCATGCATGAGGTATCAGGGCCTGGCCCAGCATTTACAGCTTGGAATTGAAGTTTCAATTAGGACCTGGTGGTTAAGAGAGCGGTATAAGCCTTCTTAGCTGGGAAACCTCACACCTCATTCAACACCTTCAATTTTTTATTTTTACTTCCAGCCACACTCAGATGGTGGAAACATCAGTTTCATAGACTACTATTGATAAAAAATTTAAGAATAGTAACACAGATAGATGACTGATCAATTGACCCACATTAACCCCTTCCTGACATCCGACGTACTATCCCGTCCATGGGACCCGGGCCCGTATGCCCATGAACGGGATAGTACGTCTACCGCGATCAGCGGCGCCCACGTGGTGAGCGCCGCTGATCTCGGCCGGGTGTCAGCTGATTATCACAGCTGACACCCAGCACTATGTGTCAGGGGCGGTCACGGACCACCCCCGACACGTTAACCCCTTGCACACCGCGATCAAACATGATCGCGGTGTACCGGGGGTTAAAGGGAAGCATCGGCAGGGAGGGGGCACCCTCTGTGATTCCCTGAGCCCCCCATGGCAGCGCAATGTGCAGCGCTGCTGCGGGGGTCTCTTTCCCTACAGGCCCCCGAATCCAAGATGGCGACGGGGGCCTTCGGGGGGCCTGTAGGGAGCTGACTTCCTCAGTGCCTGCAAAGCGCAGGCATGAGGAAGTCTGCAGAACTGCCTGTGACATATTGCTGATCTGTCAAAGTGATCTGTGATGTGACAGATCAGCGATCTGTCACAGGACAATGATGTCCCACCTGGGACTATGTAATAAAGTTAAAAAAAAAAAAAAGGGTTAAAATAATTTTAAAAAAATCGCCAAATAAATTAGAAAAAAAAAATATATATTCCCCCAATAAATCCATTGTTTTGAAATAAAAAAAAACAATAAAAGTACACATATTAGGTATCGCCGCATCCGTAACGACCTGCCATATAAAACTATCCCATTAGTTAACCCCTTTAGCGAACCCCTTAAAAAATATAAATAAAAAACGAAGCAAAAAATAATGATTTATTATCATACCGCCAAACAAAAAGTGCAATAACGCGCGATCAAAAAGATGCATATAAATAGCCATGGTACTGCTGAAAACGTCATCTTGTCCCTCAAAAAAAGAGCCGCCATACAGCATCGTAAGCGAAAAAATAAAAAAGTTATAGCTTGCAGAATAAAGCGATACAAAAATAATTATTTTTTATATAAAATAGTTTTCATTGCATAAAACCGACAAAACATAAAAAACGACCTAAATGAGGTATCGCTGTTACCGTACTGACCCGAAGAATAAAACCGCTTTATCAATTTTACCGCACGCTTAACGGTGTAAACGCACCCCCCCAAAAGATATTCATGAAACGCTGGTTTTTGTTCATTCTGCGTCCCAAAAATCGGAATAAAAAGCGATCAAAAAATGTCACGTGCCCGAAAATGGTACCAATAAAAACGACAACTCGTCCCGCAAAAAATAAGACCTCATATGACTCAGTGAGTCAAAATACGGAAAAATTATAGCTCTCAATATGTGGTGATGCAAAAACTATTTTTACAATAAAAAGCGTCTTTTAGCGTGCGACAGCCGCCAAAAATAAATACTGCCATAAATAGTAAATCAAACCCCCCGTTATCACCCCCTTAGTAAGGGAAAAATAATAAAATTAAAAGAAAATGTATTTATTTCCATTTTCCCATTAGGGTTAGGGCTAGGGTTAGGGCCAGGGTTAGGGCCAGGGTTAGGGCTAGGGTTAGGGTTAGGGCTAGGGTTAGGGCTAGGGTTAGGGCTAGGGGTGTGTTGGCGTTAGGGTTGGAGTTAGAATTGGGGGTTTCCACTTTTTGGGCACATCAGGTGCTCTCCAAATGCAACATGGGGTCTGATCTCAATTCCAGTCAATTCTGAGTTGAAAAAGTCAAATGGTGCTCCTTCCCTTCCAAGCTCTGCCATGCGCCCAAACAGTGTTTTACCCCCACATGTAGGGTATCAGCCTACTCAGGACAAATTGCAAAACAACTTTTGGGGTCCAATTTCTCCTGTTACCGTTAGGAAAATAAAAAATTGGGGGCAAAAATATAATTTTTGTGGAAAAAAATGATTTTTTTTATTTTCACGCCCGGGCGTTATAAACTTCTGTGAAGCACTTGGGGGTTCAAAGTGCTCACCACACATCCAGATAAGTTCCGTGGGGGGTCTAGTGTCCAAAATGGGGTCACTTGTATGGAGTTTCAATAGTTTAGGTAGATTAGGGGCTCTCCAAACGCACATGACACCCGCAGACCATTCCATCAAAGTCTGCATTCCAAAACATCACTACTTCCATTCCGAGCCCCGACATGTGCCCATACAGTAGTTTTCTCCCACAAATGGGGTGTCAGCGTACTCAGGACAATTTGGACAACAACGTTTGGGGTTCAATTTCTCCTGCTACCCTTGGGAAAATAAAATAATTGGGGACTAATTGATCATGTTTGTGGAAAAAAATATGATTTTTTTATTTTCATGCCCGGGCATTATAAACTTCTGTGAAGCCCTTGGGGGTTCAAAGTGCTAACCACACATCTAGATAAGTTCCTTAGGGGGTCTAGTTTCCAAAATGGGGTCATTTGTGGGGGGTTTCCACTGTTTAGGTACATTAGGGGCTCTCCAAAGGCAACATGACACCCGCAGACCATTCCATCAAAGTCTGCATTCCAAAACGTCACTACTTCCCTTCTGAGCCCCGACGTGTGCCCATACAGTAGTTTTCTCCCACAAATGGGGTGTCAGCGTACTCAGGACAAATTGGACAACAACTTTTGGGGTCCAATTTCTCCTGTTACCCTTGGGAAAATAAAAAATTGGGGACTAATTGATCATGTTTGTGGAAAAAATACGATTTTGTTATTTTCATGCCCGGGCATTATAAACTTCTGTGAAGCCCTTGGGGGTTCAAAGTGCTAACCACACATCTAGATAAGTTCCTTAGGGGGTCTAGTTTCCAAAATGGGGTCATTTGTGGGGGGTTTCCACTGTTTAGGTACATTAGGGGCTCTCCAAAGGCAACATGACACCCGCAGACCATTCCATCAAAGTCTGCATTCCAAAACGTCACTACTTCCCTTCTGAGCCCCGACGTGTGCCCATACAGTAGTTTTCTCCCACAAATGGGGTGTCAGCGTACTCAGGACAAATTGGACAACAACTTTTGGGGTCCAATTTCTCCTGTTACCCTTGGGAAAATAAAAAATTGGGGACTAATTGATCATGTTTGTGGAAAAAATACGATTTTGTTATTTTCATGCCCGGGCATTATAAACTTCTGTGAAGCCCTTGGGGGGTCAAAGTTCTCACCACACATCTAGATAAGTTCCTTGGGGGGTCTAGTTTCCAAAATGGTGTCATTTGTGGGGGGTTTCCACTGTTTTGGTACATCAGGGGTTTTCCAATCGCGACATGGTGTCCGATCTCAATTCCAGCCAAAAATGTCAAATGGCGCTGTTTCCCTTCCGAGCTCTGCCATGCGCCCAAATAGTGGTTTACCCCCACATGTGGGGTATCAGCGTACTCAGGACAAATGGCACAATAACTTTTAGGGTCCTGTTACATTTGGGAAAATAAAAATTGGGGGTGAAAAGATCATTTTTGTGGAAAAAATATGATTTTTTAATTGTACCGTTGTACGTTATAAACTTCTGTGAAGACCTTGTGGGTTTCAAGTTCTCACCACATATCTAGATAAGTTCGATGGGGGGTCTAGTTTCCAAAATGGGGTCACTTGTGGGGGGTTTCCACTGTTTAGGTACATCAGGGGCTCTCCAAACGTGACATGGCGTCCGATCTGAATTCCAGCCAATTTTGCATTTAAAAAGTCAAACGGCGCTCCTTCCCTTCTGAGTTCTGCCATGTGCCGAAACAGTGGTCCCCCCCCAAATATCAGGTATCAGCGTACTCAGGACAAATTGCACAATAACTTTTGCAGTCCAATTTGTCCTGTTACCCTTGGTAAAATAAAAAAAATTGAACCTGAAGTATTTTTTTTGTGAAAAAAAGTTAGATATTCATTTTTTTTTTAAATATTCAAAAAATTCCTGTGACGCACCTAAAGGGTTAATAAACTTCTTGAATGTGGTTTTGAGCACCTTAAGGGGTGCAGTTTTTAGAATGGTGTCACTTTTTGGGTATTTTCTATCATATAGAAACCTCAAAGTGGCTTCAAATGTAATGTGGTCCGTAAAAATAAAATGGTGTTGCAAAAATGAGAAATCGCTGGTCAATTTTTAACCCTTATAACTTCCTAACAAAAAAAATTTTGGTTCCAAAATTGTGCTGATGTAAAGTAAACATGTGGGAAATGTTACTTATCAAGTTTTTTGTGTGCCGTATCTCTGTAATTTAAGGGCATAAAAATTCAAAGTTGGAAAATTGCAAAATTTTCAAAATTTTCGCTAAATTTCCATTTTTTTCACAAATAAACGCAAGTTATTTGAATGAAATTTTACCACTATCATGAAGTACAATATGTCACGAGAAAACAATGTCAGAATCACCGGGATCCATAAAAGCATTCCAGAGTTATGACCTCATAAAGGGACAGTGGTCAGAATTGTAAAAATTGGCCCGGTCATGAACGTGCAAACCACCCTTGGGGGTGAAGGGGTTGAAACCTTTTATAATGGCACAGAAGCAGTCACCAAGGAACATGTATGACGTATTAGGCTCTGGTCTAGCATTTGCAGCTTGGAATTGAAGTTTTAATGAGGACTTGGTGGTTAAGGGACCGGTGTAAGCCTTCTTAGCTGGGAGACATCATACCTGATGCAACACCTCCAATGTATTTATTTTTCATCTTTAATCCAACCACACTCATATGGCACAAACATCAGTTTCATAGACTACTATTGACAGAAAAATGTAAGAATAGTAACACAGGTAGTTAACTGAAAGTGAGTGCACACCTGCCTGTCTGGAAGCCCTACTTACACGGGCAAACCACCAGATGGAGACCCAACTTGTAGTAGAAATATTATAATAGACCTCTGACACACCTTTCACCACAGGCAACCCACCAGATGGAGACCCAACCTGGAGTCTTCACATTTCAAAATCTCTGACACACCTTCTACCACAGGTAAATCCATTCCATTGTAGCTCTGGCAGTATGTTTTGGGTCGCTGTCCTGCTGGAAGGTGAACCTAAGTCCCAGTCTCGAGTCTTTTGCAGCCTCAAACAGGTTTTCCTCCAGGATTGCCCTGTATGTAGCTTTATCCATCTTCCTATCAACTCTGACAAGCTTCCCTGTTCCTGTTGAAGAAAAGCCTCTCTGCAGCATGATGCTGCCACCACTATGTTTGACTGAGGGGATAGTGTTTTCAGGATGATGTAGTGTTTTCCACCACACAACATTTTACATTCAGACCTAAAATTTCTACGTTGGTCTCATCTAACCAGGCCACTTTCTTCTACATGCTAGCTATGTCTCCCACATGGATTTTTGCAAACTGCAAACAGGAATTGTAATAGCTTGATTTCAAAAATAGCTTTCTTCATGCCACTCCATAAAGGACAGACATGTGGATTATATGACTATTAGTTTTCCTGTGAACAGATTCTCCCACCTGAGCCATGGCTCTCTACAGCTCCTCCAGACTGATGATGGGCTTCTTTGCTGGTTCTATAATTAGTGCTCTCCTTGTTTTGGATGTCAGTTTAAGTGGATGGCCATGTCTTTGTAGGTTTGCAGTTGTGCCTTTTGCCTCCAATAAGATTGAACATCTCTGTGAGATGTTCAGAGCGTGGGGTATTTTGTTATAACCTAACCTTGCTTTACTTTTCTCCACAACCCGTTGGTGTGTTCCTTGATTTTTATGATGCTGCTTGATCCCTTATGTTCTCCAAAAAACCTGTGAGGCCTTCACATAACAGCTGTAGTTATATTGACAATAAATTACACATAGGTGGACTCAATTTGCTAATTATGTGACTTCTGGATGCAATTGGTCACTCAGGATTTTATTTAGGGTTATCAGACTACAGGGGACTGAATACGAATGCAAATCTCAATTTTCAGATTTATATTTTTAAAAAATTAGAAAACTTATAATTTCCTTTAAACGTCACAAATACGTGCTACTTTATGTTGGTATGTCACATAAATTCCAAATAAAATACATTATAAGTATCATACATTTGTGGGTGTAATGTGGCAAAATATGGAAAAGTTCATGGGGTATGACACTGTAAATCAGTGCAAATTTCAATACTGGAAAGCATGTAATTACTTGAAAAATAAACATGGGACAGAGGAGAGAGAAGAGCATCTCTTTCATTTCAAAACATAGTGTGAATTGAGGCTGATGTCATATGGTCGAAAGATCCAAAGTTAAATATTAAAGCTTTGTAACTAATGTGAAGGGTTGCCACACTTAGCTGCTTCCTCAGGTAGACACAAGAACTCTCCATGTGTCTCTTCCAATATTTTCAGTACTTTGTCAAAGGTGTCTCGTTCATGGAAAGTCGTAGCATGACGGAATCCCTTGCTTCTCTGTCTAGAGCCATCAAGGCAACCTCCGACGCTAACGCAGGTGTCCTGGAATACATCCTCATCATTTCCCTTACCCGCTCAGTCCAGCTCCATAATAGAACGTTACTCCCTGTAAACTTGGGGAGATTGCTCAAAATTGTCCCCAGCGGAATACTGGCCCTTGGACCACCCCCAACTGCTTGGTCTGCCACCTTTGCGCCCGTAGATTACATTCTGCTGACTACGCCAAGTGTAAGAGTAGGAGCAGGAATGCAGGATGCAGTGACGGTACGCAGGCAGCAGAGCAAGGGTTAATAGGTTTATTTACAGGGGAAATACTCCACACAGGGAGGTAAAGAGTTAAACAGTATAAAAGGCACAGTATAATACAATGGTACAAATATTAGCAAATGTATAAGGAAGTCCTAATACTGCAGCTCTGGCTGCGAACTCGATGGTGCCGGCAACGCAGTGTCCTCATTAAAGGGGTCAAGCAGACAACAATACCCCCGTCTTCTGGTGACAGTAGTCTGTCTCCAGTACCTTCCACTGCCCTTAGTCCATATACTGTAGTTTCCTACAAAGGTAAGGTCCACGACTATTGTCTAAGCTCGTCGAGACTCCTGCACAACTCTCCTCACAGTCTGGATCAAGCAGGCCCAAAGTGGCTGATGGTAAAAGGGGTCACGATCTGGTTTGGGCCCCACATGGCTCAGAAGTTGTTTAACGGCACGGTCAAGGTACCAGGTTCTGTCCTGTCCTCGGTAACTTGTATTATACTCATGAACATGGAGCATCCTGTGCCTTACTTTCTGATGGTCACCGGACTCACGCTGTACGCCCCTTTCTCTCTGGTCCCTGCTGTTGGCGACGGGTGAGGTCTGCCATCTTCCACTAACTTGCACACTGCCGATGTTCTCATGACTTGGCACTTCTCTCTTTGGCTGCTGCATGACTGGCTCAGCTCTTCTCAGTGTGCATATCTCAGCTCAATGTACACAGCTTGGCTCTGCTTTGCACTGCTCCGCAGTGGTCTTTCTCTCTGGTGTGCTACTGTACACGCTTGGCTCTGCAGGCGACAGCGCTCCTCCTTCTATGTGACTCCTCGCAGCGTTGTTACTCCATGCAGGGGACAAGGGAAGCAGAGTGTGCCACTCACCACTCTGCGCGCTGCTCTGCCCTGGCGCCAAACTGCTCTGCTTCATGCACTTTCTCCTTTTATCTCCCTGCTGCGCACCGCTTCAGTCTCTCCTCGCCCCCTCCTGTCAGCTCGAAGCTCCGTCTCTCTCATGCTTCCCTGATGCAGCAGGGGAAGGTACGCCCCACTCATGCTTCCCCCCATGAATAATGGATGCAGCTTTTCTAGTTCCGGACCCGGCATGCAGGTACCTGAGGTCTGGTCTATCTCCTTACACCTGCACCTCGATGCATATTGGCTGGCTCAAACCAGGTACTCTGTGGATGTTATACTAATGTGCTTATGGGTATATGTCATTTATAGTATACGTTTACATGAGATGTAATGTTTATATACCTGTGTTGTGTTAGGGACTAAGGTAAGGACAGTTAGCAACATAGTTAGGCCTAATGTTTAGCATAGTCTGAGGTTATGTGAAGTATAGTGCAGTGGGGGCACTATAGAGGCAGGGATGTAGATTTAGATGTAAGATAAGATCGTTAACTGGTTTTAGCCAGAGTAGTAATAGCTAATGTTTAACCCAATAGGAAGCTAGCAAGTGGGAGGAGCTAGTTCTGAGGTAACTGGATTGTTATAGAAAGAGTTGTGGGGAGTTGTGAGGTAAAGCGTGAAGGGAACAGAAGCAGTGATAAAGGGGCAGAGACAGTGAAGTGAAGGCTCGGATTACAGAAAAGATGGAAACTGTCGACAGGAAGCAAGTGGGACTGGGCAGCCTGAGGGAACAAATGGCGAGGTTTTTTGGCAACTCCCGAGACGTTCCTGAATGGAAAAGGAATGGGGAGCCCCTGGATGAAGCGGGTCTATCATCTGTTAGCTGTGCTACAGAGTACCTGGGAACCAGATCTTGTGCCAGAAGACAGTATTATGGAGAGTCTAGAGAAGTAAGTTTCTATGTCCTGTGGAAAATACTGGACTGTAACTGCTGTACCTGGGAACGAATTAAGT
Organism: Dendrobates tinctorius; assembly: GCF_039654945.1. Taxonomy (NCBI): domain Eukaryota; kingdom Metazoa; phylum Chordata; class Amphibia; order Anura; family Dendrobatidae; genus Dendrobates; species Dendrobates tinctorius. The sequence goes on along the minus strand of NW_027361696.1, from coordinate 94,708,686 downwards.
AAAGTTTTGCAGAAAATATATAGAGACTCTGACAATATTTGTGTGTGCGTGAGAAGAAAAGGAGCCGTGCACTCGGAGGAGAACGCTGGCCCACAGATGGGTGAAGCACCGCACACACAGCACATTGCAAAATGGACATTCTGATTTTACAGTGGCGGAGCGTTGGGGTGTGGAAGAGTCAAAGCCCCTCACCACGACTGACACCCTGGCCCCCGTTACATGATGATCACCAGACCGCATCACAGGTCCTGTTAGCACACATGTCTGTGTCAGCTCTGCAGGAGGTGGTATAATGAGCACTCTCCCTCCCACTCTGTGAGTGCTCATATAAAACTAGCCCATTTATACAGCTTTTCTTTAACCCTGCCAACACTTAGTGTGCTGGAGAAAAAATATCCTGGTTTCCTACCACTGTCGCCACATATCTCCCCTCATACACTGTGCCAGTTGACCCTGTCACACTTACCAATATAATGTCATTTTTAAATACCGTATATACTCGAATATAAGCTGAGATTTTCAGCCCATTTTTGGGGGCTGAAAGTCCCCCTCTTGGCTTATATTGGAGTCATATACCTGGGGGTCGGCGGGGAGGAGCAGCGGGGGGGTCAGAGATCATACTCACCCCCCTGGAGCGATCTCTGCAGCCCTCCTGCTTCTCCACGGTCTCCCTTCTTTACTTCAGCGGTCACATGGTGCCGCTCATTAAACTCATGAATATGTGCATATTTATGAGTTTAATGAGCGGTACCACGTGACCACTGAAGGCAGGAAGGGAAACCGTGGGAGAACAGGACTGCAGAGACCGAGCCAGGACGGGGTAAGAATAGGCTATATTCACCTGTCCCCGGTCCATCAGTGCTTGCTGCTGTCTGATGTGAGTGTGACATTCAGACAGCAGAGGGCGCGCTGACATGGTCAGTGCGTGCCGTACCCTGTGCTGCCTGAACGTCACTGACAGATGACGTGGCAGATAGCGGCAAGCAGCGATAGACGCAGGACAGGTGAATGCCTCATGTGCCGGGTCCTGAGCACCCAGTGACGGGAGAGGTGAGTATGTCATTTTTTTATTTGCAGCAGCAGTGGCAGCATATGGGGGCATAATGTATGGAGCATCATATGGGGGCAGCATATGGGGGCATGATATATGGAGCAGCATATGGGGGCATGATATGTGGAGCAGCATATGGGGGCATGATATGTGGAGCAGCATATGGGGACAACATATGGGGGCATGATATATGGAGCATCTTATGGGGGCAGCATATGGGGGCATAATATATGGAGCAGCATATGGGGGAATAATCTATGAAGCAGCATATGGGGGCATATTATATGGAGCAGCTTATGGGGGCATAATCCATGGAGCAGCATATGGGGGCATAATCCATGGAGCATCTTATGGGGGCATAATCTATGGAGTAGCATATGGGGGCATAATCCATGGAGCAGCATATGGGAGCAGCATATGGGGGCATAATCTATGGAGCATCTTATGGGGGCAGCATATGGGGGCATAATCTATGGAGCATCTTATGGGGCAGCATATTCTATGGAGCATCTTATGGGGCAGCATATTCTATGGAGCATCTTATGGGGCAGCATATTCTATGGAGCATCTTATGGGGCCATAACCTTTATGGAGCCACATATGGGGCATAATATTCTAGGGAGCATCTTATGGGGCCAGTATTAACCACTGTGCAGCATTATATGGGGTGTATTTTGTATGGAGCATCTTATGGGGCCCATCATGAACTGTATGGAGCATTATATGGGGCTCCTGATTCAATATGGCTATTCAAAAACATTTATCCTACTGATGTCTCAATTAATTTTACTTTTAGTGGTATCCATTTTTATTTTTGAAACTTACCAGTAGCTGCTGCATTTTCCACCCTAGGCTTATACTCGAGTCAATAAGTTTTCACAGTTTTTTGGGGCCAATTTAGGGGGGTCATCTTATGCTTGGGTCGGCTTATACTCGAGAATACGGTATATAAAATGCAATGTGATATATTGGTTCCCTCTCAGAAAATGAGATAATGGAGGCTTCAATTACCAGCCGAGTTAATGTCTTCTAATAACGATAATGCTGAAAACACCTCATTATAACAGCCGAGTGATTTTGCTCATATCAGCCAAACTAATAGATTCCTCAGAAGGATAGCTGGAAATGAATTTCACTGCATTCAGTTTGTATGTTTCACTCAAAGGGAAGATGCCACAACTATTAACAACCAAATCCACCTACGACAATATACAGGAATAGGCTATGCTATAGATCAGTGTTTCCCAAGCTCCAGTCCTCACGACCCCCAACAGTTCATGTTTTCAGGATTTCCTAAGTAATGCACAGGTAAAGGAAGTATCATCAAGGCATCAGGAATTCTTTCACTTGTGCAACACTATAAAAATCCTGAAAACATGACGGGAGTTTGGCAAACACTGTTATAGATCATAATAGTATCAGGTGGTTGGAGATCCATTGTTGATCTATTTGCTCACTGAATATTGCACCATGCCTAAATGTTTGAGGTGTACCAGCCAGAAGTTTTAAGGGAATGTCCCACAAACAATATTTAGAGCTTATCCAAAGTATTGGTGATAAATATATGATTGGTAACAACCAATCACTGGAATCTCCACAGGTCATGACAAACGGTCTTAAACCCCTGTGAATGGAGCAGTAGTGCACATAGATATATTTGCTTCTATAGGATGAACGTTGTAGGGTAATGTGTGATCACCACTCCCATAAATAATTGAGCACTACTGCCCTATTCACACAGTGACACACAGCGTCGGACTGGCCCACCGGGGAACCGGAGGATTCTCCGGTGGGCCCTGGCATCTGGTGGGCCCTGGCACCTGCAGGCATACAGGGCCAGCAGTTGCCTAGGGCCCCCGCTGCTCCAGGGGCCCCCAGCCAGTGGTGTGTCGCACACCATGCAGCTGCTATGGGGGCCCCTGCCAGCGGAGCAGCAGCGGGTGTCAGGAGGCAGGAGCCCCTGTCCCCGCTGCTAAAGGGAAATGAATATTCACTGCGAAGCAGTGAATCTCATTTCAGGTCTCCACCCCCAGAGGCCCCGCCCCCAGCCCAGTAAGCCGCTCTGCATCAGGGCCGGCGCCGCCCTCAGTCCTCTCTGCTCCTGACTCACAGCCAGTGCGCGATGACGTCACTACATCGCGCACCCGCTGTGTGTCTGGCAGAGGGGGCAGCTCCTGACACTGAGGCCGGGATCAGCGTGGGAGCGAGGAGGAGAGGTGAGTATTGTGTTTTGTTTTGTTTTTTTATATCTCTCGCTCTCTCTATCTGTCTCTCTCTATCTATCTATCTCTATTTCTCAATATATCTCTCTCTATCTCTCTTATATCTATCTATCTTTCTATCTCTATCTATTATCTATATCTATCTATCTCTATCTATTATCTATATCTATCTCTATCTATCTTTATATCTATCTTTCTATCTCTACATCTATCTCTATATCTTTCTATATATATCTCTATATCTATCTATTATGTCTATCTATCTATCTCTATATCTATCTATCTTACTCTATCTATCTCTATATCTATTATCTCTATATTTATTATCTATCTAGCTACCATCTATATCTATCTATCTTTATCTATATATATCTCTATCTAATATCTATATATCTCTATACCTATCTATCTATTTATCTATCTATCCGTTATCTATCTCTATATCTTTTCTCTGTATCTATCTATCTCTATATCTATATCTCTCGCTATCTATCGCTCTATCTATATATCTATATCTATCTTTATATCTATATCTATATATCTATCTCTATATCTATCTCTATATCTCTATAGCTATCTATCTATATATCTCTATCTATCTCTATATCTCTATATCTATCTTTCTATCTCTATATATCTATCTATCTCTATATCTCTATATCTATCCATCTATCTATATATCTCTATCTATCTCTATATCTCTATATCTATCTTTCTATCTCTATATATCTATCTATCTTTATCTATTTATCTCTATATCTTTTCTCTGTATCTATCTCTCTATATCTATCTATCTCTATATATATCTATTATCTCTATATCTATTTCTCTCTATATCTATCTATCTATCTATTTATCTCTATCTCTATATCTATCTCTCTGTATATCTATCTATCTTTCTATCTCTATATCTATCTATCTTTCTCTATCTATCTATCTATCTATCTATCTATCTCTATCTATTATCTATATCTATCTCTATCGCTCTATCTCTATATCTATCTTTCTATCTCTACATCTATCTCTATATCTATCTTTCTATCTATATCTATCTATATCTATATCTATTATGTCTATCTAGCTATCTCTATTATCTATATCTACCTATCTCTATATCTTTCTATCTTACTCTATCTCTATATCTATCTGTTATCTCTATATTTATTATCTATCTTTATCTATCTATCTCTATCTATTATCTATATCTATATCTATCTCTCTATCTATTTATCGATCTCTGTATCTATCTCTCTCTATCTCTATCTTTATATCTATATCTATCTATCTCTATATCTATTATCTCTATATCTATCTACCTATCTATCTCTATATCTATCTCTATATATATATATCTGTTTCTCTCTATATCTATCTCTATATCTCTCTCTCTATAGCTATCTATATTATCTCTATATCTATCTATCTATATATTATCTCTATATCTATCTATCTCTATATCTATCTATCTATCTCTATATCTGTTATCTCTATATCTATCTCTATATCTATCTATCTCTATATCTATCTTTCTATCTAACACTATATCTCTATATCTATCTCTATATCTCATTATCTATCAATCTCTATCTCTCTCTCTTTATCTATCTATTGATCTATCCATCTATCTCTATATCTATCTCTATATCTATCTATTATATCTATCTATTATCTCTATTATCTATATCTATCCATCTATCTAGCTATCTCTATCTATCTCTATATCTCTCTATATCTATCTTTCTAACTCTATATCTATCTATCTCTATACATATCTCTATATCTAGCTATTATCTCTATATCTATCTCTATATCTATCTTTCTATATCTATCTGTCTCTATATCTATCTCTATATCTATCTATCTCTATATCTATCTATCTCTATATATCTCTATATCTATTTTTATTTATAGCCATCTATCTATATATATTTATCTCTATATCTATCTATATATGTATATATTATTATTATTATTATTATATCTGTATATCTCTATCTATTATCTATCTATCTCTATATCTTTCTATCTATAGCTATCTATCTCTATATCTATCTATCCATTATCTATTTTCTATCTATCTCTGTATCTATCTACCTATCGATCTATCTATCTATCTATCTATCTATCTATCTATCTATATTTCTTTCTATATCTATCTTTATATCTATCTCTATCTATCTCTATGAATCTTTCTATCTATATCTATCCATTATCTACTTTCTATCCATTATCTACTATCTATCTCTATATCTATCTATTTCTACATCTATCTTTCTATCTATTTCTATCTAACTCTATATCTATATATCTATATAGCATTATACCCTATGAGGGGGGCAGTATTATACCCTATGAGGAGGCAGCATTATATCCTATGAGGAGGCAGCATTATTCCCTATGAGGGGGTGCATTATACCCTATGAGGGGGCAGCATTATACCCTATGAGGGGGGCAGTATTATACCCTATGAGGGGGGCAGCATTATACCCTATGAGGGGATGCATTATTCCCTATGAGGGGGGCAGTATTATACCCTATGAGGAGGCAGTATTATACCCTATGAGGGGGGCAGCATTATTCCCTATGAGGGGGGCAGTATTATACCCTATGAGGGGGCAGCATTATACCCTATGAGGAGGCAGCATTATACCCTATGAGGAGGGCAGCATTATTCCCTATGAGGGGGTGCATTATACCCTATGAGGGGGTGCATTATACCCTATGAGGGGGGCAGTATTATACCCTATGAGGGGGGCAGTATTATACCCTATGAGGGGGCAGCATTATTCCCTATGAGGGGATGCATTATTCCCTATGAGGGGGGCAGTATTATACCCTATGAGGAGGCAGCATTATACCCTATGAGGGGGTGCATTATTCCCTATGAGGGGGGCAGTATTATACCCTATGAGGGGGGCAGTATTATACCTTATGAGGGGGGCAGTATTATACCCTATGAGGGGGCAGTATTATACCCTATGAGGGGGCAGCATTATACCCTATGAGGGGGTGCATTATTCCCTATGAGGGGGTGCATTATTCCCTATGAGGGGGGCAGTATTATACCCTATGAGGGGGGCAGTATTATATTCTATGAGGGGGTGCATTATTCCCTATGAGGGGGGCAGTATTATACCCTATGAGGGGGGCAGTATTATACCCTATGAGGGGGGCAGTATTATACCCTATGAGGGGGGCAGTATTATACCCTATGAGGGGGCAGCATTATTCCCTATGAGGGGGTGCATTATACCCTATGAGGGGGGCAGTATTATACCCTATGAGGGGGGCAGTATTATACCCTATGAGGGGGGCAGTATTATACCCTATGAGGGGGGCAGTATTATACCCTATGAGGGGGCAGCATTATTCCCTATGAGGGGGTGCATTATACCCTATGAGGGGGGCAGTATTATACCCTATGAGGGGGGCAGCATTATTCCCTATGAGGGGGTGCATTATTCCCTATGAGGGGGGCAGTATTATACCCTATGAGGGGGGCAGTATTATACCCTATGAGGGGGTGCATTATACCCTATGAGGGGGTGCATTATACCCTATGAGGGGGTGCATTATTCCCTATGAGGGGGGCAGTATTATACCCTATGAGGGGGGCAGTATTATATTCTATGAGATGGCTGCATTATATTCTATGAGATGGCTGCATTATACTATGTGAGGGGGCTGCTTTATATTCTATGAGGGGGCTACCCCAACTCCTGCTACATAATTAAGACATGTACAACCTTATATTATACCCGGATATTAGCGTGTTTTACCGCATAATTGGTGGTCTGGTATTTAACTCTATGCAGCTACATAGTGGGCCCCAAGAATGATTTTCTCTGGTGGGCCCAAGGTGTTCCAGTCCGACGCTGGTGACACAGGACCCATGTTCTTGAGGTAAATGGAGGTCCAAGTGGAAAAAAAACCCTGAAGTCCTGATTTTAACACCTATCCTTTAAATTAGTTGGCTACTTTAGCCTTCTTAGGAATATGCCTTCTAAAAGTATATCCATGCCTTCATGAGGAACACATTGTCACTTGGTCATCTATACAGTTAAATGTGAAGATAACAGTTACATAAAATATAATTATGAGAGATGCAGAAAGACACATTTTTCACTAATCACCATGATGATTGGACATTTACATTGGACCTTTAGTATTATATATCATTATAGCTGTGTTTTTCTTTGTTCCTGTCACATTTTCACGGATCCTATAAATTCCCACCAGAATGTCATTTTTCTGTTACCTGTTATAGTATAGGGGTAATAGTTCCAAGCCTTTTCCGTAATGTAGAATATCTTTGGCACAAATCCTCTCACCCACGTTGGAAGTTTGCTGGAAAAAGTACAAGAACAAAAATTAATATGACTGAGAACACTGATCAGAGATACTGTAGATAAAAGCTGAAATGATAAGAATAAGTCTAGGTTTCAACCATGTCTACACTGAGGTGCCAACAGGATTTAATAGAAAAAAATCTATGGCAGATGGAGTCTTTTTGGCATACATTTAGGTGACATACATCAGTTTAAAAGTGTCTCAACTTCATTAAAAGTGGGTGTCTACAAATATGGAAAAACCCCTGCAGTATACTGTATAGGTGTGTATGTCTAGGACATATAGGAATCACTACATAGGGTCTGGCACAGTGCTTACAAAGGGGTCATGTGAAAGAAATGGAATTGCAGACTAAGATTTTGCCTCTGTAACCTTACCATTTTTAACATTATAGTACCGCATGAAACAAATCTAGTAAAAGGTTATTGAATAACTATGTAAAAAGTACCTTCTTGAATGAATTGCAATAGATGTACAGAGTTCACTGTCACAAATAAATCTTCATCGTTTTTATTCAACTTTAACAAAAATCCTTAAAGAGGTTGTCCACTACTCAGGTCCACTAGTCAAAAAACTCTGGTCAATCACTATGTCCCTCCCTTATAAAATAATAACACCTTCGATGTTGGGGCGCTGCTCCAGGGATGTTGGCACTGACTCTCCATGGGATCTTGAGACAAATACAAACCCTTCAGCCAATCAGCACTGGCATTACTCTCCCCGCCATTTGTCAAACCAGATATCCGGAGGAAGTCAAAGAGCAGCTGGAGCTTTCACTTCCTCTTGATGTTGGATTTTTCTGAAGGAGAAAAGAGTGAAATCAGCACTGATTGACCGCCCTTAGAGATTCAGTGTCAACACCTCTGGAATGGCAACAGAGGGGTTATTATTTTACAAGGGGGGACATATGGATTGGGAAGGGTTTCTCAGACTAGTGGACAACCCCTTGGGAGCCCCTGATAGTCAATTGTTGAGGGAGGTAAGAATCAGGCAAATTCAATTACGGAGTGACAATTGTTTTCTTCTTTAAAGGGAATCTGTCAGCAGATTTTTGATATGTAATCAGAAGACAGCAGGAGGCTGAAACAAAGAATTCAGGGAGGTGTCACTTGTCAATGTGCATGCTGTAGTTTACTAACTGTAAAAGATTTATCACTAAGAGATTAATATTGCCGATTCAGCAATTAAGCAGCTCACTGTCTATGGACTTTGTACACAGAGAGCCTGATGTGGGTGGTTAGCTTTCTCAGCTCTGCTTCATTCTAAATCTAAAAGCTCTGACTGTGTCAGAATGGCTGCACCCAGTATACTAAGTGATACATCACTGGATTCAGCTTCTCTTATCTACATTATGCTGCTCTCACATGAGCTAGCAAAAACCTGCTGACAGATTCCCTTTAACAGCTAAGCTGCCACCAAAGACTACTGACAGCAGTTTATCACAGAGAATACAGGATTGCCCGGCAGAGAGAGCGTTCCTGAGCATGGGACAGTCGGGCGAGATAGCTGCTGGCTGAAAGATGGGTTTAGCTGAAAGCTACAGTCATGGCCAAATGTAGTATTGACACCCCTGCAATTCTGTCAGATAATACTCAGTTTCTTCCTGACAATGATTGCAAACACAAATTCTTTGGTATTATTATCTTCATTTAATTTGTCTTAAATGAAAAAACACAAAAAGAATTGTCCTAAAGCCAAATTGGATATAGTTCCACACCAAACATAACAAAGAGGGTGGACAAAAGTATTGGCACTGTTCGAAAAATCATGTGATGCTTCTCTAATTTGTGTAATTAACAGCACCTATAACTTATCTGTGGCACCTAACAGGTGTTGGCAATAACTAAATCACACTTGCAGCCAGTTGACATGGATTAAAGTTGACTCAACCTCTGTCCTGTGTCCTTGTGTGTACCACATTGAGCATAGAGAAATGAAAGAAGACCAAAGAACTGTCTGAGGACTTGAGAAACCAAATTGTGAGGAAGCATGAGCAATCTCAAGGCTACAAGTCCATCTCCAAAGACCTGAATGTTCCTGTGTCTACCGTGCGCAGTGTCATCAAGAAGTTTAAAGCCCATGGCACTGTGGCTAACCTCCCTAGATGTGGACGGAAAAGAAAAATTGACAAGAGATTTCAACGCAAGATTGTGCGGATGTTGGATAAAGAACCTCCACTAACATCCAAACAAGTTCAAGCTGCCCTGCAGTCCGAGAGTACAATGGTGTCAACCCGTACTATCCGTCGGCATCTGAATGAAAAGGGACTGTATGGTAGGAGACCCAGGAAGACTTCACTTCTTACCCCGAGACATAAAAAAGCCAGGCTGGAGTTTGCCAAAACTTACCTGAAAAAGCCTAAAACATTTTGGAAGAATGTTCTCTGGTCAGATGAGACAAAAGTAGAGCTTTTAGGGCAAAAGCATCAACATAGAGTTTACAGGAGAAAAAAGAGGCATTCAAAGAAAAGTACACGGTCCCTAGAGTCAAACATGGCGGAGGTTCCCTGATGTTTTGGGGTTGCTTTGCTGCCTCTGGCACTGGACTGCTTGACCGTGTGCATGGCATTATGAAGTCAGAAGACTACCAACAAATTTTGCAGCATAATTTAGGGCCCAGTGTGAGAAATCTGGATCTACCTCAGAGGTCATGGTTCTTCCAGCAGGACAATAACCCAAAACACACTTCAAAAAGCACTAGAAAATGGTTTGAGAGAAAGCACTGGAGACGTCTAAGGTGGCCAGCAATGAGTCCAGACCTGAATCCCATAGAACACCTGTGGAGAGATCTAAAAATGGCAGTTTGGAGAAGGCACCCTTCAAATATCAGGGACCTGGAGTAGTTTGCCAAAGAAGAATGGTCTAAAATTCCAGCAGAGCATTGTAAGAAACTCATTGATGGTTACCGGAAGCGGTTGGTCGCAGTTATTTTGGCTAAAGGTTGTGCAACCAAGTATTAGGCTGAGGGTGCCAATACTTTTGTCCGGCCCATTTTTGGAGTTTTGTGTGAAATGATCAATGTTTTGCTTTTTGCTTCATTCTCTTTTGTGTTTTTTCATTTAAGACAAATTAATTGAAGATAATAATACCAAATAATTTGTGTTTGCAATCATTTTCAGGAAGAAACTGAATATTATCTGACAGAATTGCAGGGGTGTCAATACTTTTGGCCATGACTGTATCTAAAGTGCTTTAAACTAATGCAGAAATTATTGAGGTCAACAAGAAGTCCTACCAGCTTAAAATGCATAAATGTGTACTTTTTTTGTAAGTGCTCAACTTTCTTCCCTTTCGATCGCTCAGATGTTCAGCTGCAGGTAACTTATAAGTTAAATCTAACATTTTGACAAATTTTGACAACTACCATTACCCATCTACCTGAGAAATTATTGATTTTCATAGTTGCTAAAAGTCTTGTCTAATACTGGTGGGGGCATCACATCAGCACTGCAGTCTATCGGTGGACATTGACTGGATGCAGCGCTCATGTTGTTAGGGCTGGCGGAACGCACCAAATATTAAAAGATGGTAATAAGGTGCGTTCGCAGCCCGGCGTCCACCGTGCAGGGGTGGTAAACTGCTGCTCAGTAATGGCGGACTCTATATGGCGGTATAATAGAAAAACACACGCTGGTTAGCGTCACCTGGTGTGTACAGAGGCGGACTCTGTTGCTTCACAGAACCGCACTACCACAGAACATAAATGCCGGAGCCTGTTTAAAGCTCACAGAGCTCAGCAAGGGAGCACACAGAATGCGGTCACAGTACTCTGCCCCAAGGACTCAGGGTCATAGTCCCTCTAGACCTTCTGGGCGCCCACTATAGACACTGACTATGGTGGAGTGTTGAGCACGTGCACCATGGCGTGCAGAGCCAGCGGTGAACACTGATGCCAGTCTCAGACTCTGCCTCTACCTACAAATATGCCTGGGCACTTAACAGGCTAGGCTGCACAACACATGCGTACCAAGGCTAGGGGTTTCTTAATGAGTCATTCACCAGAGACATTCATACATGCATACAACACTCACTCCTCATAGTCTGGTAATGCAGTCTACACTAGTACATGGCCAAGCGGCCATGCAAACCTTTTATAGCAGTGCAATTCTGGGACCTTCCTGACCTTTCTGATGGTCCAATCCGAGCTGGAGAAGGACCTCCTGAGCATGTGACCTCCGATCTCCAATGAGAGATCGTCCCACTGGCATGCTCAGTGGATCGAAAGGAGGACTTAGTCCCTAGAGTAGCTCGCTGCTGACCAGCATGCATTGCTATAGCTGGACCAGAGGTGGCAGCAGCAACCAAACCCAAAGAGCTGGTCTGAGCAGAGGACCAGGATCGACGAGTCTGCTGAGCAGCCTCCTCTGCAGCCGGAGAGGAATGGGAGACAGCGGAATGCAAGGCTCGGGATTCCTGCTGTGCAGCGACAGGAACCCGACGCCTAACATATGATGATCCCAATATACCAGTGGGGTTGTAGCAATGAGTATGGAGAGTGATGAGTATCAATTTTTGTATTTGTGTCCCATTAATGGACAACTCTTAACTAGTGTTGAGCATTCCGATACTGCAAATATCGGGTATCGGCCGATATTCGCTGTGTCGGAATTCCGATACCGAGTACCGATATTTGTTCAATATCGGATATCGGAATCGGAAGTTCCCATAATGCAATGAGCCACTGTTGTGGCTCTGATTGGCTGCCGAAATGACGTCTTCATGATGCGCGGTCAGTTCGGGCCTTCCAGGGGGTCTGTGCCGAATGCCCGGGGGTTTGTACCTGCCTTCCGGGGGTCTTTGCCGACTGCCCGGGGGTCTGTACCGGCCTGCCGGTGGTCTGTGCCGACTGCCCGGGGGTCTGTGCGGAATGCCGGGGGTCTGTACCGGCCTGCCGGGGTGCTGTGCCGGAATGCCGGTGGTCTGTGCAGACTGTCCGGGGGGGTGTGCAGGCTGCGGGGGTCTGTGCAGGCATCGTCCGATGGGACTACAAGTCCCATCGGGCAATGCCTGCTACCATGACGGTGATTGACACATTAGCCAATGATGGGACAGTAGTAGTCCCATCATCCGGCTAATGTGTTGAATGTAAAAAAAAAAAACCAAACATACTACATACATACTACATGCTACATACACACTACATGCATGCTACATATATACTACATACATACTACATGCTACATACATACTACATACATGCTACATGCTACATACATATTACATATATACTACATGCATGCAACATGCATACCACATATGTACTACATGCATGCAACATACATACATACTACATATATACCACATGCATGCAACATGCATACTACATATATACCACATATATACTATATGCATGCAATATATATACTACATATATACTACATGCAACATGCATACTACATATATACTACATGCATGCAGCATGCATACTACATATATACCACATACTGTGTATACTACATGCATGCAAGATACATACATACAACATATATACTACATGCATGCAACATACATATACTACATGCAACATGCATGCTACATATATACCACATGCATGCAACATGCATACTACATATATACTACATGCATGCAACATACATACTACATATATACCACATATATACTACATGCATACTACATATATACCACATGCATGCAACATACATATATACAACATATATACTACATGCAACATACATACTACATATATACTACATGCATGCAACATACATACTACATACATACTACATATATACTACATGCATACAACATGCATGCAACATATATATATATACAACATATATACTACATGCAACATACATACTACATATATACTACATGCATGCAACATACATATATACTACATATATACTACATGCAACATACATACTACATATATACTACATGCATGCAACATACATACTACATACATACTACATATATACTACATGCATACAACATGCATGCAACATATATATATATACAACATATATACTACATGCATGCAACATACATATATACTACATATATACTACATGCAACATATATACTACATACATACTACATATATACCACATGCATGCAACATGCATACTACATATATGCTACATATATACCATATGCATGCAACATGCATACTACATATATACCACATATATACTACATGCATGCAACATACATAAAACATATATACTACATGCATGCAACATGCATACTACATATATACAACATATATACTACATGCATGCAACATACATATACTACATGCAACATGCATACTACATATATACCACATGCATGCAACATGCATACTACATATATACTACATGCATGCAACATACATACTACATATATACCACATATATACTGCATGCATACTACATATATACCACATGCATGCAACATACATATATACAACATATATACTACATGCAACATACATACTACATATATACTACATGCATGCAACATACATATATACTACATATATACTACATGCAACATACATACTACATATATACTACATGCATGCAACATACATACTACATATATACTACATGCATACAACATGCATGCAACATACATATATACAACATATATGCTACATGCATGCAACATGCATACTACATATATACCACATATATACTACATGCATGCAACATACATAAAACATATATGCTACATGCATGCAACATGCATACTACATATATACAACATATATACTACATGCATGCAACATACATATATACTACATGCAACATACATACTACATATATACCACATGCATGCAACATGCATACTACATATATACTACATATATACTACATGCATGCAACATACATACATACTACATATATACCACATGCATACTACATATATACTACTTATATACCACATGCATGCTACATATATACCACATATATTACATGCATGCAACATACAAACATACAACATATATACTACATGCATGCAACATGCATACTACATATATACAACATATATACTACATGCATGCAACATACATATATACTACATATATACTACATGCAACATACATACTACATACATACTACATATATACCACATGCATGCAACATGCATACTACATATATGCTACATATATACCATATGCATGCAACATGCAAATTACATATATACCACATATATACTACATGCATACAACATACATATATAGTACATATATACTACATGCAACATGCATACTACATATATACAACATGCATGCAACATACATATATACTACATATATACTACATGCAACATACATACTACATATATACCACATGCATGCAACATGCATACTACATATATACTACATATATACTACATGCATGCAACATACATACATACTACATATATACCACATACATGCATACTACATATATACTAGATATATACCACATGCATGCAACATGCATACTACATATATACCACATATATACTACATGCATGCAACATACATACAACATATATACTACATGCATGCAACATGCATACTACATATATACTACATGCATGCAACATACATATATACTACATGCAACATACATACTACATATATACCACATGCATGCAACATGCATACTACATATATACTACATATATACTACATGCATGCAACATACATATATACTACATGCATGCAACATACATACTACATATATACCACATGCATGCAACATGCATACTACATATATACTACATATATACCACATGCATGCAACATGCATACTACATATATACCACATATATACTACATGCATGCAACATACATATATACTACATATATACTACATGCAACATGCATACTACATGCATGCAACATACATACATACTACATATATACCACATGCATGCAACATGCATACTCCATATATACCACATATATATATATATATATATATATATATACTACATGCATGCAGCATACATATATACTACATGCAACATACATACTACATATATACTACATGCATGCAACATACATGCTACATACATACTACATATATACTACACACATACTACATATATACCACATGCATGCAACATACATATATACAACATATATACTACATGCATGCAACATGCATACTACATATATACCACATATATACTACATGCATGCAACATACAGTACATACATACAACATACACTCACTGGCCACTTTATTAGGTACACCATGCTAGTAAGGGGTTGGACCCCCTTTTGCCTTCAGAACTGCCTCAATTCTTCGTGGCAGAGATTCAACAAGGTGCTGGAAGCATTCCTCAGAGATTTTGGACCATATTGACATGATGGCATCACACAGTTGGCGCAGATTTGTCGGCTGCACATCCCTGATGCGAATCTCCCGTTCCACCACATCCCAAAGATGCTCTATTGGATTGAGATCTGGTGACTGAGGAGGCCATTTGAATACAGTAAACTCATTGTCATGTTCAAGAAACCAATCTGAGATGATTCGAGCTTTATGACATGGCGCATTATCCTGCTGAAAGTAGCCATCAGATGTTGGGTACATTGTGGTCATAAAGGGATGGACATGGTCAGCAACAATACTCAGGTAGGCTGTGGCGTTGCAACGATGCTCAATTGGTACCAAGGGGCCCAAAGAGTGCCCAGAAAAAATTCCCCACACCATGACACCACCACCACCAGCCTGAACCGTTGATACAAGGCAGGATGGATCCATGCTTTCATGTTGTTTACGCCAAATTCTGACCCTACCATCCGAATGTCGCAGCAGAAATCGAGACTCATCAGACCAGGCAACGTTTTTCCAATCTTCTACTGTCCAATTTCGATGAGCTTGTGCAAATTGTAGCCTCAGTTTCCTGTTCTTAGCTGAGAGGAGTGGTACCCAGTGTGGTCTTCTGCTGCTGTAGCCCATCTGCCTCAAAGTTCGACGCACTGTGCGTTCAGAGATGCTCTTCTGCCTACCTTGGTTGTAACGGGTGGCAATTTGAGTCACTGTTGCCTTTCTATCAGCTCGAACCAGTCTGCCCATTCTCCTCTGACCTCTGGCATCAACATGGCATTTCCGGCCACAGAACTGCCGCTCACTGGATTTTTTTTCTTTTTCGGACCATTCTCTGTAAACCCTAGAGATGGTTGTGCGTGAAAATCCCAGTAGATCAGCAGTTTCTGAAATTCTCAGACCAGCCCTTCTGGCACCAACAATCATGCCACGTTCAAAGGCACTCAAATCACCTTTCTTCCCCATACTGATGCTCGGTTTGAACTGCAGGAGATTGTCTTGACCATGTCTACATGCCTAAATGCACTGAGTTGCCGCCATGTGATTGGCTGATTAGAAATTAAGTCTTAACACACAGTTGGACAGGTGTACCTAATAAAGTGGCCAGTGAGTGTATATACTACATGCATGCAACATGCATGCTACATATATACAACATATATACAACATGCATGCAACATACATATATACTACATAAATACTACATGCAACATACATACTACATACATACTACATATATACCACATGCATGCAACATGCATACTACATATATACTACATGCATGCAACATACATACATACTACATATATACCACATACATGCATACTACATACACTCACTGGCCACTTTATTAGGTACACCTGTCCAACTGTGTGTTAAGACTTAATTTCTAGTCAGCCAATCACATGGCGGCAACTCAGTGCATTTAGGCATGTAGACATGGTCAAGACAATCTCCTGCAGTTCAAACCGAGCATCAGTATGGGGAAGAAAGGTGATTTGAGTGCCTTTGAACGTGGCATGATTGTTGGTGCCAGAAGGGCTGGTCTGAGTATTTCAGAAACTGCTGATCTACTGGGATTTTCACGCACAACCATCTCTAGGGTTTACAGAGAATGGTCTGAAAAAGAAAAACAATCCAGTGAGCGGCAGTTCTGTGGCCGGAAATGCCTTGTTGATGCCAGAGGTCAGAGGAGAATGGGCATACTGGTTCGAGCTGATAGAAAGGCAACAGTGACTCAAATTGCCACCCGTTACAACCAAGGTAGGCAGAAGAGCATCTCTGAACGCACAGTGCTTCGAACTTTGAGGCAGATGGGCTACAGCAGCAGAAGACCACACTGGGTACCACTCCTCTCAGCTAAGAACAGGAAACTGAGGCTACAATTTGCACAAGCTCATCGAAATTGGACAGTAGAAGATTGGAAAAACGTTGCCTGGTCTGATGAGTCTCGATTTCTGCTGCGACATTCGGATGGTAGGGTCAGAATTTGGCGTAAACAACATGAAAGCATGGATCCATCCTGCCTTGTATCAACGGTTCAGGCTGGTGGTGGTGGTGTCATGGTGTGGGGAATTTTTTCTTGGCACTCTTTGGGCCCCTTGGTACCAATTGAGCATCGTTGCAACGCCACAGCCTACCTGAGTATTGTTGCTGACCATGTCCATCCCTTTATGACCACAATGTACCCAACATCTGATGGCTACTTTCAGCAGGATAATGCGCCATGTCATAAAGCTCGAATCATCTCAGATTGGTTTCTTGAACATGACAATGAGTTCACTGTACTCAAATGGCCTCCTCAGTCACCAGATCTCAATCCAATAGAGCATCTTTGGGATGTGGTGGAACGGGAGATTTGCATCAGGGATGTGCAGCCGACAAATCTGCGCCAACTGTGTGATGCCATCATGTCAATATGGTCCAAAATCTCTGAGGAATGCTTCCAGCACCTTGTTGAATCTCTGCCACGAAGAATTGAGGCAGTTCTGAAGGCAAAAGGGGGTCCAACCCGTTACTAGCATGGTGTACCTAATAAAGTGGCCAGTGAGTGTATATACTAGATATATACCACATGCATGCAACATGCATACTACATATATACCACATATATACTACATGCATGCAACATACATATATACAACATATATACTACATGCAACATACATACTACATACATACTACATATATACCACATGCATGCAACATGCATACTACATATATACTACATGCATGCAACATACATACATACTACATATATACCACATGCATGCAACATGCATACTACATATATACTACATATATACCACATGCATGCTACATTTATACCACATATAAACTACATGCATGCAACATACAAACATACAACATATATACTACATGCATGCAACATGCATATATACTACATATATACTACATGCAACATACATACTACATACATTCTACATATATACCACATGCATGCAGCATGCATACTACATATATACTACATATATACTACATGCATGCAACATACATACATACTACATATATACCACATACATGCATACTACACATATACTACATATATAGCACATGCATGCAACATGCATACTACATATATACCACTGTGATAAAACACTCCAGGATCGCCTTTGCTGGGGTCAAAGGTCACGTGCGTTCAGCATGAAACTCAGGCGCAGAGCTGGGATTCGGGTATAACTGACACTGGGTCAGGTTTATTAATGGTGAAAGCAATGCATAAAGAAATAAAACATAAAACAAATCCTTGCCTGTCCGGCACTAACTAAACAAAGTACAACCTAACTACCAACTGGCGGGTTTCTCCCGTCCAGCCAAACCACAGTTGCAGTGGGCACTGCTCTCACTCACGTGTGTCTCTCACACAGACAGGCTCTCTGTGTTCCCAGGCTGAGACACTCACACAACCACCTTGCATCCTTTTATATCCACCTCCCATTATCCATTAGTAAGCAGGTGCGATACTGACCAGACTAGGCCACATAGGAAAGGAATCTGGGCGAGATATACCTGCCCTCATCCACTATTCCCACATGATGCTCACATATCCCCCCCTTCTGCTCAGACCACTCCGGTCGAGCAATGACACCCGCCAAACAGTGCACTCGGGACAGGGCATCTGCATTTCCCATCTGTACCCCTGGGCGGTGCTCCACCGTAAAAGTGTAGGCCTGCAGGGCAAGGAACCACCGGGTCACCCGGCTATTCCGTTCCTTGTTCAAGTGCATCCACTTGAGAGGGGCATGGTACGTGATCAGCCTGAACTTTCGGCCCACCAGGTAATATTTGAGGGCCTCTAGAGCCCACTTAATGGCGAGGCACTCTTTTTCTACGACTGCATACCTTTGCTCGTGTTTATTCAGCTTCCTGCTGAGATAGAGGACTGGGTGTTCCACTCCGTCCCTCACTTGTGAGAGTACTGCCCCGATACCGGTATCAGAGGCATCCATTTGTACCACAAACTCGCTGCGGAAGTCAGGAGTCACCAGTACGGGCTGAGAGCAAAGTGCCCGTTTTAGGCTATGGAAGGCTTCTTCAGCCGCTAAACTCCATTTAATCATGACGGAGTCTTTCCCTTTTGTAAGATCTGTCAGGGGGGTAGCGATGGCTGCAAAATTGGGTATGAACCGACGATAATAGCCGGCGATCCCCAGGAAGGCTTGCACCTGCTTCTTGTTGACAGGTTGTGGCCAGTCCTGAACCGCCTGAATCTTATCAACCTGGGGTTTAACAACACCCCTCCCAATTACATACCCCAAATACCGGGCTTCTTCTAGCCCGATGTGACATTTCTTGGGGTTCGCGGTTAGACCTGCCTCCCACAGGTCATCAATCACAGCTTGTACTTTCTGGAGATGAGTCTCAAAGTCCAAGCTGTAAATGACAATGTCATCCAAATAGGCCGAAGCGTACCGCCTATGTGGCCTCAGGACTCGATCCATCAGTCTCTGGAAGGTCGCCGGTGCCCCGTGCAGTCCAAACGGCATATACACATACTGAAATAAACCTTCCGGCGTAGCAAATGCCGTCTTTTCTCTGGCAGCCTCAGCCAGAGGGATCTGCCAATACCCCTTGGTTAGATCTAGGGTCGTAATATACTGGGCTTTTCCTAACCGATCTATTAACTCGTCGACCCGGGGCATAGGATAGGCATCAAATTTTGAGACCGCATTCAGTTTCCTGAAGTCATTGCAGAACCGGATGGTGCCGTCCGGTTTAGGAATTAGCACAATCGGGCTGAACCACGCACTGTGCGATTCCTCAATGACTCCTAACTCTATCATTGCCTTCACTTCTCGGGAAACGGCTTCACGGCGCGCTTCCGGGATTCGGTAGGGCTTTACGTGAACTGTGACACCAGGTTCCGTTACAATGTCATGTTTCATTAGCATAGTCTGCCCGCATTCTCTACCACAATGTGATAAAACACTCCAGGATCGCCTTTGCTGGGGTCAAAGGTCACGTGCGTTCAGCATGAAACTCAGGCGCAGAGCTGGGATTCGGGTATAACTGACACTGGGTCAGGTTTATTAATGGTGAAAGCAATGCATAAAGAAATAAAACATAAAACAAATCCTTGCCTGTCCGGCACTAACTAAACAAAGTACAACCTAACTACCAACTGGCGGGCTTCTCCCGTCCAGCCAAACCACAGTTGCAGTGGGCACTGCTCTCACTCACGTGTGTCTCTCACACAGACAGGCTCTCTGTGTTCCCAGGCTGAGACACTCACACAACCACCTTGCATCCTTTTATATCCACCTCCCATTATCCATTAGAAAGCAGGTGCGATACTGACCAGACTAGGCCACATAGGAAAGGAATCTGGGCGAGATATACCTGCCCTCATCCATTATTCCCACATGATTCTCACACCACATATATACTACATGCATACAACATACATATATACTACATATATACTACATGCAACATACATACTACATACATACTACATGTATACCACATGCATGCAACATGCATACTACATATATACTACATGCATGCAACATGTAGTATATATGTAGTATGTATGTATGTTGCATGCATGTAGTATATATGTAGTATGCATGCTGCATGCATGTGGTATACATACAACATATATACTACATGCATGCAACATGCATACTACATATATACTACATACATGCAACATACATATATACTACATGCAACATACATACTACATATATACCACATGCATGCAACATGCATACTACATATATACTACATATATACTACATGCATGCAACATACATATATACTACATGCATGCAACATATATACCACATGCATGCAACATGCATACTACATATATACCACATGCATGCAACATGCATACTACATATATACTACATATATACCACATGCATGCAACATGCATACTACATATATACTACATGCATGCAACATCCATATATACTACATGCAACATGCATACTACATGCATGCAACATACATACTACATATATACCACATGCATGCAACATGCATACTACATATATACCACATATATACTACATGCATGCAACATGCATACTACATATATACCACATTTATACTACATGCATGCAACATACATATATACTACATATATACTACATGCAACATACATACTACATATATACCACATGCATGCAACATGCATACTGCATATATACTACATGCATGCAATATACATATATACTACATGCATGCAGCATACATACTACATATATACCACATGCATGCAACATGCATACTACATATATACTACATGCATGCAATATATATATATATATATATACTACATACAATATAAATTTCTCACACAGCAATGCCATAAAATGAGACTAGGGACTTTTTTTTTACAGTGGCGAAGAAATACAGTGCGGAAGGATACCTACCTCCCATCATTGGTTTCCTGGAGCCCTTAGAGAACGGTAGCATCAGCTGATGCTGCTGTTCTCCACGCAAGATCGTCGTGGGACACTCGTGGACTTCTGCGGATCAGGGGTAAGTATATTGGTGGTTTGTTATTTTAATATTTATTCCACAGACGACAATGGCTTCGGGGATCAAAGTGACAAGTGATGGTGAGTATGTACTCTATGTTATATGCACTGTATGTCTATATGTATGTATTGTATGAATGTATTGTATGTAGTATATATGTATGTTGCATGCATGTAGTATATATGTGGTATATATGTAGTATGCATGTTGCATGTAGTATATATGTATGTTGCATGCATGTAGTATATATGTTGTATATATGTAGTATGCAGGTTGCATGTAGTATATATGTATGTTGCAAGCATGTATTATATATGTGGTATATATGTAGTATGCATGTTGCATGCATGTAATATATATGTTGTATGTATGTTGCATGCATGTAGTATATATGTGGTATATATGTAGTATGCATGTTGCATGCATGTAGTATATATGTTGTATGTATGTATGTTGCATGCATGTGGTATATATGTAGTATGCATGTAGTATATATGTAGTATGTATGTAGTATGTATGTTGCATGCATGTAATATATATGTAGTATGTATGTTGCATGTAGTATATATGTAGTATATATGTATGTTGCATGCATGTAGTATATATCTGGTATATATGTAGTATGCTTGTAGTATATATGTAGTATATATGTATGTTGCATGCATGTGGCATTTATGTAGTGTGCATGTAGTATATATGTAGTATATATGTAGTATGCATGTTGCATGCATGTAGTATATATGTTGTGTGTATGTATGTTGCATGCATGTGGTATATATGTTGCACGGATGTAGTATATATGTAGTATGCATGTTGCATGTAGTATATATGTATGTTGCATGCATGTAGTATATATGTGGTATATATGCATATTGCATGCATGTAGTATATATGTTGTATGTATGTTGCATGCATGTAGTATATATGTGGTAAATATGTAGTATGTATGTTGCATGCATGTAGTATATATGTAGTATATATGTAGTATGCATGTTGCATGTAGTATATATGTAGTATGTATGTAGCATGTATGCAGTATATATGTAGTATATATGTAGTATGCATGTTGCATGCATGTAGTATATATGTAGTATGTATGTAGCATTTATGTAGTATGCATGTTGCATGCATGTAGTATGTATGTAGCAAGTATGTTGCATGCATGTAGTATATATGTAGTATGTATGCAGCATGCATGTAGTATGTATGTTGCATGTATGTAGTATGTATGTAGTATGTATTTTTTTTTGTACATTCAACACATTAGCCGGATGATGGGACTACTACTGTCCCATCATTGGCTAATGTGTCAATCACCGTCATGGTAGCAGGCATCGCCCTATGGGACTTGTAGTCCCATCGGACGATTCTGCACAGACCCCCTCAGCCTGCACAGACCCCCGGTCAGTCGGTACAGACCACCAGCAGGCCAGCACAGCCCCTCGACAGGTCGGTACGGACCCCCGCAGCCTGCACAGACCCCCGGACAGTCGGTACAGACCACCGGCAGGCCGGCACAGCGCCCCGGCAGGCCGGTACAGACACCCGGCAGTCCGCACAGACCCCCGGGCAGTCGGCACAGACCCCCGGAAGGTCCATACACCCCCCCGAGAGGCTGTACAAGGACAGAAAAGGGTTTTTCTTATTCCGATACCGGAAGTCCCATAGACTTGAATGGGACTTCCGGTATCATAATCGGTGAAACACGATACTTTTTTCGTATCGGGCCGATACCATCCGATCCAATATTTTAGGGTATCGGATGGTATCGCTCAACACTACTCTTAACGTAATAATTCATACGCTTTTGTAGTGGAAAATAAAACCTGTAAAAAGTGTGAAGGAATTATATACTATTATATTAGTGATGCTTTAAGGTCAAATTGGAATTAAGCTCTAGACAAAGAAATGTCATGAACAATACGTAGTCTTTAGTGGAGACCCTTACTTTTGTACCAGTCCAATTATTGGAAAAAGTACATTTAAATTAGGAGCCTATGTTACAATTTGACAACAAAATATTTATTAAAATTTAAAAAACTTAGATTGCATAAGAGCGAAATAACCATTGTATTTAATAGTTGTAGGACGAGCTGCTGCTGAGTTTCATACATTTTTCTATTCACAGCAGACTCCCAATTACCGTATATTTGGACCGAAGAAAAGCAAAATAGAGAAGTACAATCCATAATAGATTTATCTATTTATTTCACATCACATAAGCAGCAAACATTTCGAGTAAATTGCCAACGCTTACAAAAAAGTAGTGCATTGCTCTCCACGGTTAAGTTAGTCCATTGTGTCCTTAATGCTAGGCTGCACATGTTGATGCAGAACATTGAAATCTAGCCATGTGTGGGGATGTCTGCAACATGTCTGCTTCCTTGTGTTATTATTAACCTCTTTACATAAAGCATGCGTTCCACTGTCACACTAATGTCACATCCAATCTGTTTCTAAAACCTGCTGATTATTCATCTGGAAAAGTGAACAGATGTCCACAGTCTTGTGCCCTCCTGTAGAGTATTTACCTCTAGTCTCATACCCACAGACACAGGAAGGCTCTCCTGCCACACATGCCAGGATCAAATAAGCTTATTTTACATACATGTCAAAATCAGATAGCAATCAGCCCCAAGTTGTTAAATTGCACTGTTTCGATGAGGGTCAGTATAAAAAAAAATTCTGACAACACTTGATATTTAAAGGTTATGAGGGGGTTAAAAAAAATGGAAACTGCATTTGATCTTGTATAAAGATAAGCAGAAACCTGGATATTTGGGTCTGGCCAGTTTGTCCAAACAGTCACAAAAAGTTCGAGTACCAGAACAGTACCTAGACCCAAACCCGGAACCCATTCACTTGAATGGGGCACCCGAATTTCCAGTGTTTGCCATGCTGTCATGTGCATGACAGCGTGTCAAACACCGCTACTGATCATCTGTAAAATCATAATCACCGGTCAGACAGCTGCGATTCCCTAACAGGTATGATCGGAGGTATAAAGTTTACCTCCAGTCACTGGTGTCGACTGATGGGAATACTGCTCCCATCAGCCGACGCCTGCTGCCGTAATAACAGTGAGAGCAGGAGAAGCTGATGGGGGTATTCCTCACTCATCACCTGCGCTATAAGTAAACAAATAAATATAAAAAAACAGCGTGGGTTCCCCTGTATTTTTAATAACCAGTCAGGCAAAACTGACAGTTGGGGGCTGCAACCATCAACTGTCACCTTCAGCAAGGCTGCTTATCAAGAATAGAGGGATCCCCAGTAGTAGTCCCATTAGGTGATATCAATGATCGGAGGTAAACTTTATACCTCCGATCACAGCTGCAGGCTCATACTGTCATTTGACAGTGTGTGACCCACGACTGTCTAACAGACAGTGAAGATTTTACCGCCGATCAAAAGCGGTGTTTGCTGCCCTGTCATGTGACAAACACCCGGTGCTCGGGGGGCCAAACCGGAACAGTAGCACAAAATTCCAGGTGAAGTCCACGTTCAGTGTCCGTGCCCAAACAGTAGGAGTTCGGTACGGATGCCGAACTTTACTTTTCGGGTTCGTCCATCTCTAGTCTTCTACTGTACATTTTTTAACTGTTGATGTATAACAATGGATATAACAAAATGGACATATGGAGGACAAACGGATGGCTAACAGATGACAATGGGGATGAACATCATCTGTTTTTTTTCTGGAAGTAAAATGGAGGATTTTACATAAACTCATCTGATCCCAGCTTAAAGCAGAAATCAGATGGCCATGTACAGTATCATGGTCCAAGTATGGGCCTCAATGCACAGACAGGTCGTGGGTCTTCTGACCCGAACTCGACTGTCCTATACATGTCCTATGCCTACGAGGCTAAGTTGGGTCAGAAGACCAGCAGCAAGTCCATGCACCATGGTTCATACAAAGAACAAGAGATTAGCAGATCAGTCAAAATTCAAATTTGCAGTTTTCCCTGATTTGTGGAGGTTAATTTAGTCTGTGATTTCTCCGGACCCCATAGCATGTTGAAGGTAATATGTAAAAAATAGAAATAACTATCTATACTACATCTCCACTGCCCCAGCTCCTCACTGTCTTCGTCGCATCTTTTGATCCCCACCACTCAAACTGAAACCCCCAAGTCTCTCATGCTGAGCAGAGAGTTCAGGCTCTGATAAGTTTCTGAACGAAACTGCAGAAGTGCACAATCGTTCACATTGTCATGATGTTACAACTTGCATCACAACTTTGAGCGTGCATATGAATAAACATCACGGAGTCATCAGTGCTGGTCAGTAGGAGAGGTCTTTATGAGATGCTATGAGAACCGGACACATGATGGTCAGGAGTGGAGGGTACTGAGAGGTGAATGGTAAATGTGAGTATAAGGATTTTTTTTAACCTTTTGATGGCCCTTTACGGTTCAGAAAAATAGTGGCCATTAGCTGCTATACTGCTGAATCCATGCAGAAGTGAACTACAAAATTTCTGCATTTTGACAATGGATTTTTTTTCGTAAAATTGGAGGAGAATTCAAATCCCCTCAAACTCTCCTTCCTTGCCATCACTGAAACCTGGCTCACTCCCTCTGACACAGACTCTCTAGCTGCGCTATCTTATGGCGGATTCCATCTCTCTCACACCCCTCGACACAGCAACAAGCGTGGTGGAGGAGTTGGCTTGCTACTGTCTGATACCTGCTCCTTT
The DNA here is from genome assembly GCF_039654945.1 of Dendrobates tinctorius. Classification (NCBI taxonomy): domain Eukaryota; kingdom Metazoa; phylum Chordata; class Amphibia; order Anura; family Dendrobatidae; genus Dendrobates; species Dendrobates tinctorius. The sequence goes on along the minus strand of NW_027361696.1, from coordinate 94,681,570 downwards.
ACCCCAATTCCTCTGCCACCCTCCACTACTCTTCCCTCATTCGAGATGCACTCCGTCCGCATCTTTTCCCCCACCAACCTCCAACTGGCTGTCATCTACCGCCCCCCAGAACTAGCCATCTCATCCTTTCTCGACCACTTCACCACCTGGCTACTCCATTTCCTTTCTGCTGACATCCCCACCATCATCATGGGCAATTTCAACATCCCCATTGACACTTCCACCCCGGCTGCCTCTAAACTTCTATCGCTCACGGCTTCCCTCGGACTCACTCAATGGTCCTCTGCGGCCACTCACAAAGATAGTCACACACTGGACCTTATCTTCACCCGTCTCTGCTCCCTCACTAATCTCAATAACTCACCCCTCCCCCTGTCTGACCTCAACCTACTGAAATTCTCTTGCCTCTCCTCTCCTACTGCGCAACCCCTGCTCCATAAACTCCCTCACCCTCGCAGGAATCTCAAACACCTCAATTTGCAATCACTCTCTGAGTCCCTTCTCCTGCTTACAGACATAGCTTCCCTTCATGACACAGATGCTGCTGCCACTTTTTATAACACCACAATAACAGCAACACTTGATTCGGCTGCCCCTCATGCAGAGCAAAACTCGAACAATCAACAGGCAGCCCTGGCTGACCAGCCAGACCAAAGAACTGAGATGGGTTTCCAGGGCTTCTGAGCGGAGACGGAAGAGAACCCACTCTACTGAGCACTTCAACGAATACAAGCAGTTCCTTGCCAGCTTTAAGTCCACGCTCTCTGCCGCAAAACAAACTTACTTCTCATCTCTCATATCCTCCCTGTCTCACAACCCTAAACAGCTCTTCAACACTTTCAATTCTCTACTCCGTCCCACAGCACCTCCTCCCTCTCCTCTCATTTCTGCTGAAGACTTTGCCTCCTTCTTTAAGCAGAAGATCGATACGATCAGACAAAGCTTTGGCCCGCAGCCCACATTGCCCCTCTTGGCCTCTCAGCCCTGTCCTGTTAAAGCCAGCATCTCCACCATGACAGAAGATCAGCTCTCCACCCTTCTGTCAAGATCACACCTCACCACTTATGCCCTCGACCTGCTCCCATCTCACCTCATCCCTAACGTGGCCACAGTCTTCATCCCAACTCTAACACACCTCTTCAACCTTTCACTTAAAAATGGTGTCTTTCCCTAATCCTTCAAACATGCCTCAATCTCACCCATCCTCAAAAAGCCCTCCCTTGACCCATCCTCTGTGTCTAACTATCGCCCGATATCTCTTCTCCCTTATGCCTCAAAACTACTGGAACAGCATGTATATCTTGAACTGTCCTCCCACCTCTCCTTCTGTTCCCTCTTTGACCGGACAATCTGGCTTCCGACCGCATCACTCAACTGAAACTGCCCTTACTCACTAATGACTTACTAACCGCCAAGAGCAAGCGACACTACTCTGTCCTCCTTCTCCTGGACCTGTCCTCTGCCTTCGACACCGTGGACCATTCCGTCCTGCTACAGATTCTCTCATCTCTTGGCATCACAGACTTGGCCCTATCCTGGATCTCATCATACCTAACTGACCGAACATTTATTGTCTCCCTCTCACACACCACCTCCTCACCTCGCCCCCTGTCTGTCGGTGTTCCTCAAGGTTCAGTCCTAGGATCCCTACTGTTCTCCATCTACACCTTCGGCTTGGGACAGCTCATAAAATCCCACTGTTTGCAGTATCACCTTTACGCCGATGACACGCAGATCTACCTATCTGGACCTGACCTCACCTCCTTACTGACCAAAATCCCACAATGTCTGTCTGCTATCTCAGCCTTCTTCTCTGCTCGCTTTCTCAAACTGAACATGGACAAAACAGAATTCATCATCTTTCCCCCATCTCACTCTACCCCTCCACCAGACCTATCCTTCAATGTTAATTGCTGCTCGCTTTCTCTAGTCCCGCACGCTCGGTGCCTTGGGGTGATCCTCGACTCTGCGCTCTCTTTCAAACCACATATCCAAGCCCTCGCCTCCTCCTGCCGCCACAAACTCAAAAATATTTCCCGGATCCACTCATTCCTCAACCACGAAACCACAAAAACACTAGTGCATGCTCTTATATCCCGCCTTGACTACTGCAACCTCCTACTCTCTGTCCTCCCCTCTAGCACTCTGGCACCACTCCAGTCCATCCTACACTCTGCTGCCCGACTAATCCACCTGTCTCCCCGCTATTCCCCAGCCTCCCCCCTATGCCAGGCCCTTCACTGGCTTCCTATTGCCCAGAGGCTCCAATTCAAAACCCTAACCATGACACACAAAGCCATCCACAACCTGTCTCCTCCATACATCTGTGACATGGTCTCCAGGTACCTACCTGCATGCAACGTTCGATCCTCTCAAGATCTCCTTCTCTACTCTCCCCTTATCTCTTCTTCCCACAACTGCATACAAGACTTCTCCCATGCTTCCCCCATACTCTGGAACTCTCTGCCGCAACACATCAGACTCTCACCATCAACGGAAACCTTCAAAAAGAACATGAAGACCCAACTGTTCCGACAAGCCTACAGTCTGCAATCATCCTCGGTCTACTGAACCAGCGTCCGACCTGCTCTACCCTCTCCTACTGTATCCTCACTCATCCCTTGTCTTACACATGTTTATTATACTTGTCTATATTTCCACTTTTCACATGTAAAGCGCCATGGAATAAATGGCGCTATATAAATGCATAATAATAATTAAAAAAAAAATGCCTCTGCTGATAGCGTTTTTCACAGTACAGTTAGTGTGCAGTGAAAGGGGAGGATTTTTGGTGTGTGCAGCAGTGCTGGTGGTGATTAGGCTGCCTTTTAAGGCTACCTGCTAGCTGCATTGCTGTATGCACACTGCTGTTCAAACTGCTTTTTTCAAAGCACTCCAAAATGTATTATTTTGTCCTGGTGAGTTACTGAGCGTTCATTTTTTCACACACCGTCTAGCGGTGTACGCTCCTCACACACTACTGTGTACCGGCTGGTATCACGGACAAATAGACGCTATCTGGGTGTGACTCAGGAAGAAAAAGCCGAGGAGTTTGTCCGTTTTTCCAGACCTACACCTTAGAGTCGTGTCCGTTTTTCAAGCAGTTTCGTATATCTGCTGTTTGTTACGGTCAAAACTAGACAGAGACAGCGTGTGTCAGTCCGTATACAAATACACGGAGCTTGACAATTTTCCATAGAGACACCGTCTAGCGGGGTACGCTCCTCACACACTACCGTGTCCTGGCTGGTATCACGGATAAATAGAAGCTATCTGGGTGTGACTCTGGAAGAAAAAGCAGAGGAGTTTGTCCGTTTTTGCAGACCTACACCTTAGAGTCGTGTCCGTTTTTCAAACGGTTTCGTATATCTGCTGTTTGATCATGGTCAAAACTAGACAGAGACAGCGTGTGTCAGTCCGTATACAAATACACGGAGCTTGACAATTTTCTATACACACCGTACAACGGTGTACGCTCTTCACACACTACCGTGTACCACCTTCTAGCATGGACAAATAGAAGCTACCTGTGTGTGACTCTGGAAAAAAAAGCCGAGGAGATTTTCCATTTTTCCAGACCTACACCTTAGAGTCCTGTCTGTTTTTCACACAGTTTGGTATATCTGCTGTTTGATCATGGTCAAAACTAGACAGAGACAGCGTGTGTCAGTCCGTATACAAATACACGGACCTTGACAATTTTACATACACACATCGTATAGAGCTGTCCGACTCTCCAACAGTATTGTATATCTGCCGTTCGCATTACAGTCACTTTCATACCTAGTCAGCGTGTGTGTGTGACACTCCATAAATACATATACGGAGATTGTTAGTTGCACAAAAATCATATACAGCTATACACTTCTGATACAGTTCCGTATATCTGCTTGTTAGAATACGGTCCAATACATACTGTGAGAACGTCTGTGACAAACATAATATATACGTTTATTTAATTTGTTTAATACACCTTACACAGCTGGACGCTTCTCATACAGTACCATCTCTCTGCTGGTATTTTTGGTACATTTCCCAAACATGAGGAAGTATGGTGGAAGAGGCCATGGACGTGGGCAGGGGGGCGCAGCTGGTACTGATGGTGGTGGTGCATCGGCTGGTTCTGGCAAAAGCACAATAGCAGCTAAGGCAGGAGGTGTTGAGCCTGTGTCATCCTCTGGCCCAAGAAGGCCTGTAAGGTTGCCTTTTCTTGGAGTAGGAAAACCGCTTTTAAAACCGGAGCATCAGGAACAGGTTTTGGCGTACATTGCCGAAACAGCCACCAGCTCTATTGCCTCCTCTTCTGAACGTTCGAATCATGCAAGCACGGAGTCGTCAGTGCAGGGTTCTGGTCATAAAAAACCCTTTTCCTTGTGTCGTTCACCCCCACCAAAAGTTAAGTATGCGGCAGCCCACACTTCAGATTACTCTATGGAGCTCTTTTCACATACCATGCCTGGGTTATCCAGTCAAATCCTGAATTCCCCAGTTCAAGATGAATCTTACATGGAGTGCACTGATGCACAGCCACTGCTAGATGATTCTGCTGGTACATTGACCCACAGCACTACATTGCCCTTGCAATCTATTGAGCCAGAATCTGACCCTGATGAAACCCAGGTGCCCCTTCCCACATACTATACCACCTAACACGGTGACACAGAGGAAGGGAAAGAGGAAGGTGCAGATGACTTTGAAGAGGAGGTGATGGATGACCCAGTTCTGGACCCGGATTGTCATCCATTGGGGGAGGAGGGTGGCGCTGGCAATAGTTCAGATAAGGAGAAGGATCTACAGCAGGCATTGACATCGCTGCAGCGGTTATCTAGCAGGCCCGCAGCTGTCCTAAAACGTGGAACAAAAACTAAAAGAGTTGCAGGACAGCTTGACTAGAAGGTCAACTTAGCACAGCGTGCAAGGCCAGACAATGTTTATCATAGTAGGAAGAGTGCAGTGTGGAACTTCTTTGTCCAAAATCCTACTGATGAGGCAAAGGTTACCTGTAAGAAGTGCGGAAGGACCTTTAGCCGAGGTAAACAACTCAGAAATTTGAACACCAGTTGCATGCTTAGACATTTAATAAACATGCACTTGCAAGCGTGGACGAACTACAAAACCTCAGGTAGCACATGTGCACCTGCTCCGACTGAAGGTAGTCAACAACGCTCCATCCCTACCCCTACTGTAAGACCACCGCCACCATTAAGCACACCACCAGCACTAAATGTGGAGGTGTTGTCGCAAGTCCAAAGCACTCAGGGAATCACAATGGCTTTGCAACACAACACTGAATCTAGGCTATCACCACCAATACCATCATCAACCCCCTCTCACTCCATCCGGTCCACCGCTACTTCCCCCAGATGCAACTCTCCAGTCCAGCTGACCCTACCAGACACTCTGAGTAGGACAAGAAAGTAGTCATCCTCTCATCTGCGTACACTGTGTTTGAATGCCTACATTGCCAACCTAACTCATTAGAGATGATGCCCTACCGTTTGGTTGAAAGCGAAGCTTTCCGTGACCTCATGGCCTACGCTGTCCCACTCTATGACCTACCCAGTCGGCACTTCTTTTCTCGAAAAGCCATCCCTGCCCGCCACCCGCATGTGAAAGACCGCATTGTCCATGCATTTAAACAGTTAGTGAGTGGAAAGGTGCACCTCACAACAGATGCATGGACCAGTAGGCATGGCCATGGCCGTTACGTGTCCATCACTGCTCACTGGGTTAATGTGGTGGATGCAGGATCCACTGGGGACAGCGGCGGTGGAAGAGTGCTGTCTAGCCCACGGTATAGGAAACAGTTGTCTGTAGGCTTTCGCTCCTCCTCCTCTATCAGCGAAAGCTCGTCCACAGAGCGCAGTCGCACGAGCACTACATCCGCAGCTGGCAGTGTTACACACGAGGTGTCCCACTATTGAACAGCTAGTGGTAAGCATCCGCAGGCTGTGTTAAAGATGATGTCTTTGGGCAACAACAGACACACCGCGGAGGTACTGGCCGACTACTTGCAGCGACAAACAGAGTCATGGCTGGGCAGTCTACATCTTGAGGCAGGCAAGGTAGTCAGTGATAACGGCCATAATTTTGTGGCAGCCATATCCCGTGCAAAACTCACACACATACCTTGCCTGGCTCACATTTTGAACCTGGTGGTGCAGTGCTTCCTTAATAATTATCCAGAGTTAACATCCCTGCTCCATAAGGTGCGAAGACTGTGCTTGCACATCCATCGCTTGGCCATACACTCCAGTCGCATGCAGAAGCTGCAGCGATTGCTCCACCTCCCCAAGCACTGTTTAATCATAGACGTTGCAACAAGGTGGAACTCCACCCTGCACATGGTTGAGAGCCTGTGTGAACAGAGGCAGGCTGTAATGCATTTATGGGAGGATACACTGGCAGGCAGTTTGAGGGAAGACATGGAATTGTTGGGTGTGCAGTGGTCAAAGCTGAAAGACCTCTGTAAAGTCCTTCAGTGTTTTGAGGAATGCACATGGCTGGTAAGCGCAGACGACGCAATCCTAAGCATGAGCATCCCACTTATGCGTCTGCTCATGCAAACTTTGATGAACATTAAGGAGCAGGCGTCTGCAGAGGAGGAGGAGGGAAGCCTTGATGACAGTCAGCCATTGTCTGGTCAGGGAACTGTCCTGGATGAGGTGGAGGAAGAAGAGGAAGAGGAGGAGGATGAGGGGGATGATTATTTTGGTCAGGAGGATGTTTCTCAGGGGGCAAGAGAAAATGTTGGCATTCCAAGGTCAGGTACAGTGTTTGTGCGTGACTGTAGGGATGTGGATTTGCCAGAAACTGCTCCTCCACCCACCACAGGCAGTGCATCATTGACACCTGGAACATTGGCCCACATGTGCGATTATGCCTTGCGGATCCTAAAAAGGGACCCCCGCATTGCCAAAATAATGAGGGATGACAACTACTGGCTGGCCAGCATCCTCGATCCACGCTACAAAGGGAAATTACACAACATCATGCCACAGGAGAACCTAGAGATAATATTGGCAAACAAGCAACTCTGGTAAACTGTTTGTTTGAGGCTTTCCCAGCACACAGCAGTGGTGCTGGTTCTCCCATGAGCCGGAGTGGGCACAATGGAAGAGGTGTTCATGGTGCACACAGCAGAAGTGGCGTTGGAGACAGGGGTTTAATGACCATGTTGTGGAATGATTTCTCAAGTACCGCTCACACGACTGCTAATACTGCATCGATTAAAAGTGACAGGAGGCAGCAGTTGTCAACTATAGTTACAAACTACTTTTCCTCCCATATCGATGTTCTCCCTCACAGGTCATTCCCCTTTGACTATTGGACCTCTAAACTGGACGCCTGGCCTGAATTGGCACAATATGCCTTACTGGAGCTTGCTTGCCCTGCTGCTAGTGTGTTATCTGAAAGAGTCTTCAGTGCTGCTGGATCAATCCTGACAGAAAAAAGGACCCGTCTGTTGACCCAAAATGTTGATGATCTAACCTTCATTAAAATGAACCATGCATTGGTTTCAAAGGATTTTGTCCCACCTTCCCCTGATGACACATAGGTTACCAGAAAAGTGCCTCGGTTTTTTCCTCCTCTTCCTCGGACTTGCCCAATTACGCCCTTTGCAGCAGCTGAATGTCCAGCCAACACATCAAGATATGTCAAGTTTTAAACCTCCCTAACTGGGCTGCCCACCTGTCCCCCAATGGCTGGGGTCAAGACCTGGTGCACCAGGGCAAGTGATGTTGCTCTGAACAGGTGGATGGGCCCACTGATGGCCAACGGCAATGGCACAGGGCCCCTCATAGTAAAATACAGTGTCTCAGATGGTGGGAGGGCCCACTCGCCATCAGACACACCAGCATACTATGAGGGGCCCTGTACCAGTACCGTCAACCACAATTGTGCCCCCCCTGCTTGGTCATGGCCATAGCACTTGCAAGTTGCAATACTTACCTCTCCTTGCTCCACCGCTGTGTAGTCTGGGCAGTTAAATCCTTCACAGGGATGGCCACTAGAAATTTGGTGTATTGATCAATGATGGTTAAGATGTAGCTATGGCCTGTCCTGCTGGCCTCTACCTTCAGATGATCAATGGCTACCATTTGAAATGGACGTCAGCTTATAAGCGGATGCAGTGGTGGTTTATGATCACCTTTCACAGTTGTGATAGTCACAGACGTGTGACATTCCTACCACCATTTTTCAATGTCTCCTCTCATGCCAGTCCAATAGAATCGCCTACGGCCTGTGGCTTCTATCTTTTGCACTCCAAAATGACCAGACACATCATGATAGGCAGTGAGGACCATGGGTACATCTCTTCCTGTGATCACAATTTGATGGAGACGAGTAACGGTGATGTGATCCATGCTACTGCGATAAAGCTATCCTTTCTTCACAAAGAACATTTTTCGCTTTCTCCACAGACACAGTAATTGAGGGTCTGCATCGCCTCTGCAACATCTACCAGGAGGTTTTCCCACCATGAGTAATTCCAAAATTTCTGCTAACACTCGACTTTGCGTCTATACTTGTATCCATGTAGTTATCAGTAGCGGAGATTCTGGACTGGCTTACTGAGATTGAAATATATACGAAGATTTAAAAATACCACAACACTGTATACTGGTGTACGTTATGAATACCTTTCCCTTTTTCTACTTTTTTAATTCTGGTGTAATACATAGTGAGCCTGTGAGTGTCTGTGTCTGACTCCGGAAGTATAGACGGAAATTTAACCCTAGACTGGACACACCTGGTATGTGCTGATACAGTACCTTGTTTCAAAAATTTGTATTAAGGTGTCATCTGTATGATAACCAACGTGGGAGGGGGCCCTCTTCTTGCCGCAGACAAACACGAGACTGAGACAGAGTTTGTATTGAACAGGTCCGTTTTTAGTGCCCATCCTTCTGTCGAAAACAGCAATTCACCACAGCCGTTTCACATTTCTCTGTACACAGGCCCTGGTACCTTCACTTCCTTTGTAACTATAATCGTGACGTCCTCTGTGGCTCTTCCACTGTGGCTGGCCTAGGCCCAACCATCACAGCGCACCAGTCTGAGCACACCGTCCGTATGATAGCCCCAGACCATCTTAGTCTGCGGCTACCATCTTCTGGGCCACCCCCCCGTGACCGCCTCAACTGTCAGTCCTCTCTGGAGCCTTTCCACTATCTCTTTTTCCTCAGCAGAACTTCCTCTTTACTGTGCTTCCTTCTCTGACTGACTCTTTCAGAACCTTCCCTCAGCCTTTTATACTTCTAGTTCTGGTAGCTCCGCCCACCATCACCTAAAAGTTTCTCTGACCAATGGCAGTTATTCAGTCCCACTCCTACACTCTCCACTGCCCTGCAATGGGCAAGCTAAAACACTGCACCCTTTCTCTTTATCTTAGCGGTTTCACACCTACACTGCGCTACACCTCTGCTTCTCACTACAGGCTGGTTTGTCTGTCAGTCCACCTTCCCTACATCATCTATAGTAAGTGAGCATGTGTGGGTTACGCCTTCTATATATACGGTGAATCAGAGAAACCAAATTTTTACACTATACTCGATACAGCTTGTATGTTGTTATACAGTACCTTTGTTCTACATTTATCATAACGGTCAAATTCATACTGTGTAAGCGTCTGAGAGTGACTACGGGACTATTTATACAGAGATTTCAATTGTACCCTAAAAAATATATACTTGCTATCTTGTTATCCAGGACCTTTTTTACAACATTTTTTATTATGGTCAAAACCAAACTGAGTGAGCGTCTGAGGGTGATTACGGAAATATATACCGATATTTTCAATTTGGCCAACGCTGTATACAGCAGAACGCTTCTGATACAGTAACCTTTTTAGCTATTTAGAGTCTGGTGTAATCCATAATGAGCCTGTAAACGTCTGTCTGTTACTCCGGCAATATATTTGGAACTTTAAGATTACCCCAACTGTATACAGCTGTACGCTTGTGTTACATAACCCATTTACAGCTTTTCATATTCTTGTGTAATCCATACTGGGCCTGAGAGCATTTGTGTCTGCCTCCTAAAATGAATACGGAGAATCAGAATGTGGGCATGGAGGGCCACCTGGTACTGATGGTGGTGGTGGTGCATCTGCTGGTAGTGCCAAAAACAAAATAGCAGCTAAGGCAGGAGGTGTTGAGCCAGCATCATGGTGTAGCTCTGGAAGGCCTGTAAGGCTCGTTTTTCTGGGAGTAGGTAGACTGCTTTTAAAGCCAGAGTATCAGGAACTGTTTGTGGCTTACATTGCTGAAACAGCCTCCAGCTCTATCACCTCCTCTTCTGAAGTTGTAAAAAATGCAAGCACTGAGTCGTAACTGCAGGCTTCTGGTCAGGAGCAACCCCTTTCCTTGTGTCCTTCACCCACACCAAAAGTGAAGGATGTGGAAGCACACACCTCAGATTACTCCATGGAGCTCTTTTCACATACCATGCCTGGGTTAATTAAAAATAGGGCCCATCATGTACTGGAGCAATGTAAATGGGGCAGATCAGACAATGGAGCATCATCCATGAGGCCCATGATGTACTGGAGCAATATAAATGGGGCAGATCAGACACTGGAGCAGCATCTAAGGGGCACATTATACACTGGAGCATTACAAATGGTGCCCATTATATATGGAGCATTATTGGAGCCCATCATACACTGGAGCATCATCCATGAGGCCCATCATGTACTGGAGCAATGTAAATGAGACGGATCAGACACTGGAGCAGCATCTAAGGGGCACATTATACACTGGAGCATTACAAATGGGGCCCATTATATATGGAGCATTATTAGGGCCCATCATACACTGGAGCATCATCCATGAGGCCCATCATGTACTGGAGCATTATAAATGGGGGAGATCAGACACTGGAGCAGCATCTCAGGGGCACATTATACACTGGAGCATTACAAATGGGGCCCATTATATATGGAGCATTATGTGGAGCTCATCATATATTGTATGGAACATTATATGTGACTAATTATTTGGTATGGAGAAATATAAGGGGCTCATTATTCTGTACGGCACACAATGTGGTGGCCATAACACTGTATGGAGTAATATACTGTCCTGTTTTTGAGCTATTGTACAATTTAAAATAGATCAGTCATGTCATGTAATCAGTGAAATATGTGTCATTGTACTATACCTATATTTCTGTGGCGTATCGGAGCATCATGAGTTGTGGTATGTGTTAAAGGGGCGCACTGACACTGTTTGGCCCAGTGCACACGAAAACCATGAGCCAGCGCTACCCCCCACAACTTTAGCCAAATAACGCTCAGTTTTCAATGCGTAACTATTATTAGGAAGTAAATTAAGGTTGACAGCTTCAGTTATAAGAATTGATGTTTTTGGCTTTGAAATGGGCACTGTAGGTGTGTTTACTGTCTTCCACTCCCTGCCGACTTTGCTTCCCCATTGACTTGCATTGTGTTTCGTGTTTCAGTCGGCCTCCAACTTTTCCCTTTAGTCGGCCAATTTTGTTCGACCCGACTTTTGCGAAAGTCGGGTTTCATGAAACCCGACTCGACCCGAAAAAAGGCAAAGTCGCTCATCTCTTAATTGTGAATAAAGAAGTTTCAGGGCGCTTCCTTCAGAGGATCCTTAACCAGTTTGAATGCCTAATGAAGGCCTACATGGCTGAAACGCGTTGTGTGTTTTTTTTTAATGTTTTATTGTCTTTTATAAAATTTTGCATTTTACTTAGCCAATAAAATGTCATCTGATTCAACATCAAAGATACTTGGTTGTTTGGCTATATAATCCTCTTACTCCAAAATGGGTTAAGGATCCTCTGAAGGAAACTCCCTGAAACTTCTTTATTCACAATCAAAACTTCTGACATGCAAAAACCTTTTCTGAAATGACAACGACATCAGCAGCCACTCACTTAATGGCTGCTAGCATACACAGAAGAAGAAACGCAAGGATGCTATAAAATGAGGAATGTAAACAGTTGTCATAATGTGAGTTTGGATGTATTAAATGGCCACTTTGTCTGCAATAACAAAGCTAGTATTACCATCTCTTCCACGAAGTTGTAAAGCAGGGAAATATTTGGAGTTGATACAAAAACAAATACATCTAAGACAATGACGTCTGTCAAACATGATGGCGCTATATTTATTTACTCACTTATGTAGCTCCATTATTTCCACAGACATCATCAAGACTGTCCCCATTAGGGATTCCCTGTCATATCCATGGAGATTGGGAGAAAACTTGAGAGCAGGCAGGAAACCTACACAAATACGGGGAGAACATACAAACTCCTTGCAGGTGTTGTCCTTGGTGGGATTTGAACCTAGGACCCCAACGTTGCAAGGCTACAGTACTAACCACTGAGTCACCATGCTCCTGCATGTCACATCTTCTATATAATTGTTTATTTCTGTCTGTCTGTAACGGAAATCCTGCATCGCTGATTAGTCGCGGCCGGCCGGGCACGACCAATCAGCGACAGGCGCAGTCCGGCCGCGAATTGGTGTGGCATTCGAACGACGCACGCCACCGCTACCGTCGGGAGATCTGCGTCGCTAGCCGCTGATCTCCCGATGGTTGCCACGGGTCATCTGCCTCATGGAGGTCAGCGGCGACGCAGCCGGGAGATGACCGACACAGCGCTCCATGTGCGGATGGTACCCAGGGTCCGAAGGAGAGAAGACTCCGGTCCTTTGTGCTAAGCATTACTGGGACCGGAAGATGCCGTGAGCGTGGAGAGGAGATCAGGGGCCTTCGGAAGGTGAGATTAACCTTTTTTTTAATTTTTTTAAATTATTTTTTACATTCTATCTTTTACTTTTGATGATGCATAGGCAGCATCAACAGTAAAAAGTTGATTACAAATGTCAAACACTATGATTGGCAAGTGTGACCCACCTGTCAATCACATTCAAAGCGATGCTTCAAATCGCTTGGAATGTGCTTGAATTCCGCACGCGAAAATCGCGTGAAAAACGCATGTTTTCCACAGGAAAATGCATGCAAATTCGCATGCATTTTTCCCGCGGCGGGAGTTGCGGAAATGCTGCAGAAATTTCCGCAGCATTTCTGCAACGTGGGTACTTAGCCTCAGTGTGACACGCAGCAGCGACCAGGCCCCCGCTGTGAGATCGCCGATCGTGGTGGATCGTCCTGGACCATCTTTTGAACGTCAGTCTCCCGCTGACCATATTCTAGAATACCCGATGCGTTAGAATCGGGCCACCATCTACTGTAGTAACAATAATAATAATAATAAAATGCTTTTGTTAATAGCTAAAATATAATTTTTTCTGCTGCAGAATCGCTATTGCTAGGATAACCAGGCCTTTTAACGTTGGCTGTTGGCACGTGAGATTCCTGTCCCTATGAGGTGCATCTACATAGTGCTGGGCAGCCCACCCTGATGTAATAATATGGGCATCACTCAGAGGCACGGCGCAGGATAGGGGCCCGCTGCCAATTTCACCTGGATGTGCATCCCTGGAAACCCACTTGCTCAATGCATTGCAATAGAAGCTGACAGACAGTCAGAGGCATGGCAGAGACGTCATGTGCTGCCTGTGACCGTAAAGCTGAAGTCAGCTGACAGCTTCTGCCCTGGCTATAGAGAAGGATGCCGGATGTCATGGGAGCAGGAGAAGGTAAGAATAATCATTTGTTTCTGTATAAAATGTGCTGGAGAAAAACAGAAGGGGCCGAGGATGGGGGGCATTATATTAGAGGGGGGTTAGATTGGGGGAAATTATGCCAAGAAGGAAGGAGCCCATTATGGGGACACTCTTAAAGGATGGGGCACATCATGAGGGTCATTATTACTTGAAGGGCCCAGGACGGGGTAAATTATTACTGGAGGTAAATTAAATTATTACGGGAGATAGGATAATATTACTTGAAATTGCCCAGGATGAAGGACAATATTACAGGAAGGGGCCCAGGATGAGAAATATTATTAAGTAAAATGCTCAGGACATGGGACATTATTACATAATTGGGAATGTTATACCAGGAAGCAAAAGGGGCCCAGGATGGGGGACATTGTTATAGCATGGGGCCCAGGATGGGGACATTACTACTGGAAAGGGCCTATAATAGGGGGCATTATTACTGGGAAGGGCCAGAATGATGAGATTAATACTGGAAAAGCTCCTGTGTGAGGGACATTATTACAGGAAGGAGCCAGATTGAGGGAGATTATTACAGCAAGTTGCCAAGACAGATAATAATAATAATAATCTTTATTTATATAGCGCCAACATATTCCGCAGCGCTTTACAGTTTAACAGTTTCAAAACACAAGTCATAAGTAACAACGCTAACAACGCAATAATTAAAGCAAAATAAGACGAAATAAGACGACCCTGCTCGTGAGAGCGTACAATCTACAATGAGGTGAGGGAGATACAGAGTACAGGTGTGTATTTACAATGGTGTATTTACAATGAAGGTCCAGCCATCTTGCAGGAGTGAAGGATGGATGGAGATAGTGAATGGGCTACGCACGCACACTTACACAGAGAATGACTTTGATTAGTGAATGTGATAGGCCGCTCTGAACAGGTGTGTTTTGAGGGAGCGCCTAAAACTATGCAAATTGTGGATAGTCCTGATTTCTTGGGGTAGAGCATTCCAGAGGATAGGAGCAGCACGGGAGAAGTCTTGGAGTCGGGAGTGGGAGGTACGGATTAGTGCAGAGGTTAGTCGAAAGTCGTTTGCAGAGCGCAGCGATCGGCTAGGCCGATAGACAGAAATGAGAGAAGAGATGTAAGGGGGTGCCGCACTGTGGAGAGCTTTGTGGGTGAGAACAAGTACTTTGAATTGGATCCTATAATGAATGGGCAGCCAATGTAAGGACTGGCGAAGAGCGGACGCGTCCGAGTACTGATTACCCAGATGGATGATCCTGGCTGCTGCATTGAGTATGGACTGGAGAGGGGATAGTCGAGTGACGGGGAGGCCAATTAATAGAGCGTTGCAGTAATCCAGGCGAGAGTGGATCAATGCAACAGTGAGGGTTTTTGTTGTTTCCATAGTGAGAAAAGGGCGGATTCTAGAGATGTTCTTTAGGTGTAAGCGGCAAGAGCGGGCAAGGGATTGTACAGTGGGGCAAAAAAGTATTTAGTCAGTCAGCAATAGTGCAAGTTCCACCACTTAAAAAGATGAGAGGCGTCTGTAATTTACATCATAGGTAGACCTCAACTATGGGAGACAAACTGAGAAAAAAAAATCCAGAAAATCACATTGTCTGTTTTTTTTTCATTTTATTTGCATATTATGGTGGAAAATAAGTATTTGGTCAGAAACAAGCAATCAAGATTTCTGGCTCTCACAGACCTGTAACTTCTTCTTTAAGAGTCTCCTCTTTCCTCCACTCATTACCTGTAGTAATGGCACCTGTTTAAACTTGTTATCAGTATAAAAAGACACCTGTGCACACCCTCAAACAGTCTGACTCCAAACTCCACTATGGTGAAGACCAAAGAGCTGTCAAAGGACACCAGAAACAAAATTGTAGCCCTGCACCAGGCTGGGAAGACTGAATCTGCAATAGCCAACCAGCTTGGAGTGAAGAAATCAACTGTGGGAGCAATAATTAGAAAATGGAAGACATACAAGACCACTGATAATCTCCCTCGATCTGGTGCTCCACGCAAAATCCCACCCCGTGGGGTCAGAATGATCACAAGAACGGTGAGCAAAAATCCCAGAACCACGCGGGGGGACCTAGTGAATGAACTGCAGAGAGCTGGGTCCAATGTAACAAGGCCTACCATAAGTAACACACTATGCCACCATGGACTCAGATCCTGCAGTGCCAGACGTGTCCCACTGCTTAAGCCTGTACATGTCCGGGCCCGTCTGAAGTTTGCTAGAGAGCATTTGGATGATCCAGAGGAGTTTTGGGAGAATGTCCTATGGTCTGATGAAACCAAACTGGAACTGTTTGGTAGAAACACAACTTGTCGTGTTTGGAGGAAAAAGAATACTGAGTTGCATCCATCAAACACCATACCTACTGTAAAGCATGGTGGTGGAAACATCATGCTTTGGGGCTGTTTCTCTGCAAAGGGGCCAGGACGACTGATCCGGGTACATGAAAGAATGAATGGGGCCATGTATCGTGAGATTTTGAGTGCAAACCTCCTTCCATCAGCAAGGGCATTGAAGATGAAACGTGGCTGGGTCTTTCAACATGACAATGATCCAAAGCACACCGCCAGGGCAACGAAGGAGTGGCTTCGTAAGAAGCATTTCAAGGTCCTGGAGTGGCCTAGCCAGTCTCCAGATCTCAACCCTATAGAAAACCTTTGGAGGGAGTTGAAAGTCCGTGTTGCCAAGCGAAAAGCCAAAAACATCACTGCTCTAGAGGAGATCTGCATGGAGGAATGGGCCAACATACCAACAACAGTGTGTGGCAACCTTGTGAAGACTTACAGAAAACGTTTGACCTCTGTCATTGGCATTGCCAACAAAGGATATATCACAAAGTAATGAGATGAAATTTTGTTTCTGACCAAATACTTATTTTCCACCATAATATGCAAATAAAATGAAAAAAAAAACAGACAATGTGATTTTCTGGATTTTTTTTCTCAGTTTGTCTCCCATAGTTGAGGTCTACCTATGATGTAAATTACAGACGCCTCTCATCTTTTTAAGTGGTGGAACTTGCACTATTGCTGACTGACTAAATACTTTTTTGCCCCACTGTATATGGGATGTAAAGGAGAGATTGGTGTCAAACATAACACCCAGACAGCGCACCTGCTGCCGGGGTGTTATTGTGGTACCACCCATGGAGAAGGAAATGTCAGATTTAGGGAGGTTAGTAGACGGCGGGAGCAGAAGAAGTTCAGTTTTGGAGAGGTTGAGTTTCAGATAGAGAGCGGACATGATATTGGAGACTGCGGACAGACAGTCACTGGCGTTCTGTAGTACAGCGGGGGTAAGGTCAGGGGAAGACGTGTATAGTTGTGTGTCATCAGCATAAAGATGGTACTGAAAGCCAAATCTGCTGATGGTCTGTCCAATTGGGGCCGTGTAGAGAGAGAAAAGAAGGGGGCCAAGGACTGAGCCCTGAGGTACCCCGACAGCAAGAGGAGATGACGTGGAGCCAGAGAACAAAACACTGAAGGAGCGGTCAGAGAGATAGGAAGAGAACCAGGAGAGTGCAGTGTCCTTAATGCCTAGTGACTGGAGCCTAGAGAGTAGGAGATGGTGGTCAACAGTATCGAAAGCTGCAGATAGGTCAAGAAGAATGAGCAGAGAGTGGTCACCGTTACGTTTTGCTGTCAGAAGGTCATTGGTCACTTTGATGAGTGCAGTTTCAGTCGAATGTAGGGGGCGGAAGCCGGACTGTGAAGGGTCTAGAAGGGAGTGAATGGAGAGGTAACGGGTAAGGCGGGAGTAAACTAGGCATTCCAAAAGTTTAGAGATGAAGGGGAGATTGGAGACTGGTCTGTAGTTGTTTGTGCAGGATGGGTCGAGAGCAGGTTTCTTTAGTAGTGGAGTAACGATGGCGTGTTTGAAGGAGGATGGGAAAATGCCTGAGGAGAGGGAGAGATTAAAGATTGTAGTTAGGTGGGTTGTGACGACTGGAGAGAGAGACTGGAGGAGATGTGAGGGAATGGGGTCGGTAGTGCATGTAGTCGGACGAGAAGAAGAGAGGAGTCTGGAGACTTCTTCTTCTGTTATGGGATCAAATGTGGAGAGTGAGCCAGGGGAGATGTAGGAAGGGATGGGAGTCACAGCACTTGGTGGTTGGGAGCAGATTTCTTGACGGATATTATCTATTTTTCTGTAAAGTGGGAGGCCAGGTCATCAGCACAAATGTCTGTGATAGGGGCTTGTGCTTTTGGCCTGACGAGGGAGTGAAAATTGTCAAAAAGTTTCTTAGGGTTGTTGGCTAGTGAGGAGATCAGGGTGGTGAAGTAGGTCTGTTTGGCAAGGTGAAGGGCAGCGTTATAGGTTCTTAACATAAATTTGAAGTGGATGAAGTCTTCTGGTGTGCGGGTTTTTCTCCATAGGCGTTCAGCACTCCTGGAGCATCGCTGGAGAAGTTGAGTTTGCGATGTGAGCCAGGGCTCTTTTACTCTGTGTTTGGAGGTTCTGAGGGTGAGGGGAGCTACTTGGTCAAGGGTGCTTCTAAGAGTGTCATTGTAGTGATGAACAGCCAGATTAGGACAGGAAAGAGAGGAGATTGGGGACAGAGATGAGTGTAGGGAATCTGAAAGTGTCTGAGGGTTAATAGCTTGTAGATTTCTGACTGTGTGGTAGGTAGGAATTGTTAAATATTAATAATCCGTTAATTTCTTATAAGACCCAGTTCTGTAGAATGCTTTAGCTTACATGACATAGGCTATTTTTAAGCTTGGCTCATGGTAGAAAGACAGCTCCATATATGTAGAGACCACGTGCTTTAGGAGACGTATATAATTCATGGCTAACTGTAGAGGTCGCTCTCTTCTTCCCTCACCATCATGAGAGACAGACGCAAGATGACATGACATAACAGCTGGTATATTACTTGACGGCGATGTGAGAAGCCGAACTGAGACACAGCAGCCATTTGCTATTCAGGATCTCGGAGAGAAGAAGAATACATGTTGCTTTTGCCATGTGGGATCTCAGAACATGATCTAATGGACAATTTCTCTTTCACCTATTTTTATTCACCTGTTTTTCTGTAATAACCTTTCTTTGATGGAAGTAAGCAAATAAACCACTATATTTTTATCTGGTAACTAGTCCTGAGTATTTTACAGGATATGCATTATTTTACATTGGAGAGCCAGCCAGATCTGAATTTTTGTACTTTTTTGCGGATTTCCTTCAACTTGCACACACGGGGGATTGGACTTTGCTAACGTCAAATCATATGTGCAAGTTATCGGGAATTCCACTACTTACAAGAATCACATAGAACCTAGAAGTAAGAAGTACCAGATAGATTGAGAAGTACTACAAGTGCCAAAAGTACCAGACGTAAGCCAGACGTGTAAAGACAGGAACCCAGCGTTGTCCATCAAAGGGAACAAGCTGAGACATTTCAAGGTAAGAGAAATGGATGTCATTAATTGTCTTGCTAAGCAGAGTAAATTGAAATTTAAGTCTGTAGACAATTCTAATTCAGAAGTTTTATGGTTAAGTTTATATGCCGAGTGTGAACTCGAGAATCAGAGGTTAGATTCTAAGTTTTTCAATAGAGAAAGAGAGAGATTAAAAAATATTCTACAGATGGTAGATATATTTCATAGATCTGTGTCAGAGAAATCTAAAAATGATTGTGTAGAGGATAGTGATATTCCCGAGATTCACTGTAATGTGGAGAAACAGTTACAAGTAGTAGCAGCTATTGAATGTGACCTTGCAGACGTGGAACAAGATGGAGAAGTAGGAGGAGACTTCAGAACTGACGTAGAGGACGTACAAGGGAAAGACGTACCACTAAAAATAGAAGATTCACAGGCCCAAATCCGAAGTAGCGTGAGGAAGGATTTGATAAAGATATGCCAAATAATTCCTGCTTATGACAACAAAATAGATGTTTATAGAAACTCTGAGATCTTTGAAAGTTGTACTGATAACTTTGATTTATCGAACGAGGAGAAGAATCAGTTGTTCAAAATGTGGATCCCTGTAAATTTTGCTAGGAGATTGTCTTTAAAGTTATCTGGTGAGACACATGAGAATTTAACTGATAAAGACAGATTAAAAATTCTCATTTTTTGTTCATCAAATGAAAATCATCCAGATATTGATATTCTTCAAAAATTAAGGATTGGTCGGAAGGAATGTATTTTTACGTTCATGTCCATATATGAACGTTTGTACAAAATGCTGAGTGAGAATGTCAAAACACCGTCCCTCATAAGGAGTTTTGTAAGCAAATTTTGGTTTCTAAATCCTGCATCTCGTGTTATTGCGTCACAAAAAGATTCTTTGTTTGAATGTGCGCAATTCCTTGAGTTTGCCAGAAAACACGAGAATCGTGAGAGGAAAGTAAATTGTGCTAATTTTGTAAAGACAGGCAGAGTAAAATCTTATCAGAAGCCTGTATTAGCAAAGCCTTCTAAAATGAGATTTCCCCAAAATCAAATCTACGAAGAAAGAAAAAGAAAATCACATGTTTGTTATAAGCCATATGGAATGATGCAAAAGAACACCGAAAAGACACAAATGGAATTAAGAAAAATGATGAGTTCTGATTTTCTTTCTGTAACAAAGATGGCCGAATTTAACAGACAGAAACAGGTGGTGAGTGACATCATGGCCTGTAAACTGAATACTCTGCTCCAAGAATCTATCAGCTTTAAAATGGCAAGAACCTTTCAGGATATTTTTTGCAGAGAAATAAGTATGGGTGTAGGAATTGGCTAGAAAAAGTAATATATATTGTGTAACAGTGTTATACAATTAGTGAGTTATAGAGTATAATCCTGTAGTTTTATGGTTTGTGGATATATACATAGTCATACAGTATATATATAGAGTGTTTGTAGAAGTAGAAATAGTAGAACTGTATTTTTTAATGAAAATTAAAATCTACATCAGTAATAATATTTAGAATTATATGATATTAACCTTATTTTTTATGTTTCCTTAGAATTTTCATTTCAAAGCAGGACTTAATCGAGGAAAATTCTCTTCCAAGGATTTATGCCTTTATTTACACAGGATGTTGCAATAATTGCATGATTTTATATATCTAACCCTTAAAAGGAAATAACCAATTGCTTTTTAAAATGTTCTGGGTGTGTGCTTTTTTACTGCATGGTTTGAATGACAACCACAGCAGGGGAATTTGAACCTTGTTCTAATCATACAAGTATACCAGTATACTATGTCCCTGTTCCTTAGGAAAAGAATTTTAAAGGGGGTCTCAACTTTTGCAAAGCAATGGAATTTTTTTTCCAGGCCTAAATGTCAAGTATAGCTATACATATATTTATGTCATGTGTATTTGGGGAATATTCAAAGAAATATTAAGAGACTAAATTGAAATAGTTTACAATGCATTGATAATTAGGATAATTTGGGTTAAAATACGTGTATTCATCACACTTTCATATGTGAGGTATAAAGTTAATATGTGACACAGTCTGAGTGACAGTGACTGAGTGTATGAGCAGCTGCTGAGCGAGTAATGTGATACGTTTGTGAGACCTCAGGATCCTGAATGCATGAAAAAAAAAAAAAAAAAAAAAACCCCAAAGCTTTTATCTTTAGGAAATTATTAGAATATTAAGATACATAATGAAATATTATCTATACAAACATATATTTCTATATTTCTATAGTAATTATTATTTCTTGATTTAGTTAATTGTGGATAAGTGCAATCGCACAACAAAATAGAAAATAGTTTAGGAAGAAAATCTATTCTTTCCTTATCAGCTTTAGCTCTTTTAAACAGGCACCAGCACAGAGCCTGGTATTCACCAGCTGCATCTGGGAATAGTGGACCTTCCTTCTCTGTCCAAGTGTGTTAATCTTAAACTACATTTAAATTAATTTTTCCAAAGGATAATTTTATGATATTCAAATTAATTTTGATGGTTACACATCTTCAGTCAAATAATGGTATAAGCAAGTATAAATTCACATAATTTATACATTAATTATTTTTAATTTTGGTTTTGATAAATGAATTATTTCATGAAACAATATTTTTTGGTATTAAGGGGGAAATATGTTTTTTATCCTGACTACATAATCACATTTGATTAATACCTCTTCTTCACACATTTTAATAGGAAAAAAAAATATTAATAAGGTACAATGGTATAAGTATTGGGTATAATAACAAGTATTATAAAGAGTCATTTCTTTACACTAAGAGGAATTACATGCAAAGTTGCATGATTTGAATATTTTGATAACACAAGTTTATGACAATTATGAAATAATCCAGATCATGGAAATATTAAGGGTGTATGTTACTGAAGACATAACTACACTGCATCAACATAAAGGCCTTATTCTTATTTTTATTTTTATTCTTATTTTTCATTATTTTTAATTCTTTCACCAATATTTAGTAAAGTAATATCTACTGAGAATATTGCTTCATTAAATATAGCAATTATATGGTTCTATTACTAAGGAAAATGTTTCACTTCTGAGTTATATGCAACAATTCTTTTATTCATTCATTCGCTCACTCATATATTCTTATTTTGGTTCATGGCTTTACATTCCTACATATTATTAGTATAATGAATATATTTCTTATTAATAAAGATGAAAACACTGGTTACATAAAACACAGTGACACCTATGGGTTGAAAAAGGTAATTACACCTATGACATAAAAAAATGTTCTATCACATGAAAAAAATGGATAATAATGTATTATCACTTATTATTGGTTTATTATTTCAAATATTGAAATCCATATACAGTACAAATTCTGATAATAATTATATGGATATTACTGATTGCTATGGTACGCTGTGATATTATGGGATAGGGAAATTACCAGATTTGGTATAGAATAGGGAATGAAGACTTCAAGCAAGATACTGAAATTATGTTAATAAAGACTTTTCACATTTCTAAACTTCATTGATTTTTATCAGTTGCAAGAAGAAGAATGCCGCGATCCAGAAATCCCAGAAGGTAACAAAGCTATGATTACTGAGTAATAGACTGTGTTAATTACAAATGCAGTATCCACCACTGACAGTCACAAGTGCAGTATCCACCACCGACAGTCACAATTAAAGTGTCTAACCTGACAACCAGAGGACGATGATCCTATGATGCTGAGATGAACGGTGTTATCACGTTCTTATCAAGTTCCAGAGGTTTTCAATCACCTGAAAAGCTTCGATGAAAGCTGGTGAACAATGAAGGTAATTATCAGGAAGCTACAACCCTGACATATGTCCTGTGCATTAGGACAAGGACTGGTTATGGTGCTATGTTTAGCAAGGAAGAGTCATTTTAACCCTTGCTTTGCTGACCAAAGACGTCACACCTGTTCAAAGACCAGTACCGATGGAGGATTCCAGAATATCCAAGGCGAGCCAATGTAAGCCCAGGTTTTTAAAGATAACACTGCACAGATATTAAAGCTGCATAGACTTTGTTTTCGTATTAACATTTGAAATTATGGACTTTGATTTGATACACAACACATCTATATGCTATAAGAAAACTGTATTTTTAAAAGAACCAAGAAGAAGACAGAAGACATCAAAATGAAGACCAGATGACACCAGATGATGATGACTGGACCTGAGATGCTTCAATTTAGACTTAGGGAAGTATAATTATACATATTTTATATGAATATTGTTCACGGCTTACCATAACATGAATTCACATCAATTATGTCATTGAGTACTTATAACGGTAATCTAATATTATTATTATTATTATTATTATTATTATTATTGATATTAAATTATTTTGTCAAAGAAGAAGAAAAGAAGAAAAAAGATCGTTATATTTGAGGGTTCCAATTAATGTCTGTCTCCCTCAAAAGGGGGAATTGTTAAATATTAATAATCCGTTAATTTCTTATAAGACCCAGTTCTGTAGAATGCTTTAGCTTACATGACATAGGCTATTTTTAAGCTTGGCTCATGGTAGAAAGACAGCTCCATATATGTAGAGACCACGTGCTTTAGGAGACGTATATAATTCATGGCTAACTGTAGAGGTCGCTCTCTTCTTCCCTCACCATCATGAGAGACAGACGCAAGATGACATGACATAACAGCTGGTATATTACTTGACGGCGATGTGAGAAGCCGAACTGAGACACAGCAGCCATTTGCTATTCAGGATCTCGGAGAGAAGAAGAATACATGTTGCTTTTGCCATGTGGGATCTCAGAACATGATCTAATGGACAATTTCTCTTTCACCTATTTTTATTCACCTGTTTTTCTGTAATAACCTTTCTTTGATGGAAGTAAGCAAATAAACCACTATATTTTTATCTGGTAACTAGTCCTGAGTATTTTACAGGATATGCATTATTTTACAGGAATGAGCTGGGGTGGGCGAGGATTTGTGAGCGTGAAGGAGAGAATGTTGTGGTCAGAGAGTGGAAGCGGTGAGTTGTTTAGGTGGGAGATTGAACAGAGCCGACAGATGCATTATTATATATGTTTATAGGACCCAGAAGCTACAAGTGCTCATACATCTGGCCAACATGCAGGTGGGTTCTCAGGTCCACATTTTGCACCAGGGACCATTGGTCTCTAGTTATGCCACTGCTCATAAGCCTGACACTGTGCACTGCACATATCTCTGTGACTCTATGACTGCTATACAAGCCTCATTTGTGTGCATTGATAATTAAAGGCAACCACCGTTTTCATTAATTGGAAGGTTTGTGAGCAGTTCTTTCATTGGTATTTTACACTTGTGCTGCCCCTGCCTTTATTATGGGGGTCTGCTGCATCCTTTAGTGAATTAATGGAATTAATGTTGCCTTTTAATGTTGATAATTATGGCTGTCTATTTTCTGTGATGTTTTTTTAAGTTTTACATTTACGTTTAAACAAAATAGACAGACTAGGGCAGTGTAGCAGGGGCACAGCTATGGGGGGATGTCATATTGTCAATATTGAGTAATGGGGTCTTACTGTCTTCACTGTTATAAATGCCACATTGTAAAGGGGGCATTCGCTGGAAGACGGTCAGGGCACTGGACACCCTACCTATATAATGTGGTACTAAATGTAAGTAAGTGTGTTACATTGCTGTGTTATGTGTTATATTTATTCTCTATTACTTACTTATACAATGCCATTAATTCAGTAGCACTTCACTGTCAATGGCATTGCTGTTCCCATTGGGACTCACAATTTAAGCTCAGTATGTCTTCAAAGTTTGAGAGGAAATCAGGGAACGCTGAGGAAACCAACACAGACACGGGAAGGACATATGTAAGAAGAAGTAATGGTACCCCTGAAGAGTCCCTATGTGGTGTGGCATCTACAAGTAGGCTGAAATGAAGTGGAACCAATGGCACCAACGGAGTTGCAGGAGGAGCAAGTTCTTGTGCTGGACCTGGTCAGGTGTCTTGCATGACAGAGTTCCTGGCTATAAGAGCCCTGCATGCCAAATGAAAGGAGGATTTTACACCAAGGAGAAGAGCAGGGCAAACACGGGTCAGAGAAGGTGCTGAGGGAAGCATGATAGGCCACAGCGCAAAGCGGACGCCACCAAGGTGCTTGTCATCACCAGACAAGATCCAGATGACATCTGGTGAGACTCAGATACTGCACTACGCCAGTCCAAACTGCATTAGTCAAGACCAGAACCATTGACCTATGCCATTCAAGCCCCAGAGGCTAGACAACACCCATCAAATGTCGGGACCCAGTCCTTTCCCGCCTAGTAGTCACCTGCCGACGGTCAAGCACCGAAGATTTGCAAGCAGCCGATGATCAGAGGAGCATGGCTACTGTTACAGAGGAACGATACGAGTGAGCAGGGTCGTCACTTCCAGATGCAAGGAACGGTACCGGTGATGGTCTGGGTTAGGACAACGGGTGGGGAGGGAGCCGGATGGTGCACATGAGGATGAAAGCTCTCTGGTAGACCTTATCAGAAGGACTTGCTGCCTAGTGGGAAAACTCCTTAACCCCTGCTAGGGCCAGGATTTCGGGAAGAATTAATGTGGTAGCTCCCATGAACGGTTGTACCACTCTTGGAATGAGAACTAGAGCATAATAGAACGAGAAGCTTCCCCTGTTATTACGATTGCATAAATGTACGGTCCATTGTTGCTTTGCATCATTAATTGCTTCTTACTTACTGTAAATCCCCAATACATTTGAAAGAATCAAATTGTTCATTGACTGTTTTGGTGCCTCTTGTGAGTTACATTCGGTCCCCTGCATTACACCTACAAAGTCCTTATAGATGTCTTTGGTGGGATTGAAGCCAGGACCCCATCATGGTAAAGCATCCAAACATGACTTATTTGTAGAAAGTGTCCATCTATAGCCACTGATGGTGATTGCTGTCTATATCTACCAAGGTAAGACAGCCATAGTGTCTGTCATGCAGGCCCTATGATCACATAACTAGATATACTGTAGTGCGCTGTTTAGAAAGGGATAAGTCAAGCCTATGTATTGGCTGTGTCTTGGCTTGATGGAAGAGACAGTGTAGACAGAGCGAGAAAGTCTGTTGGTGAAGCAGTGACCTGAAAAGAATTCTCAGTGCCTGCCAGCATTAATCGCTGCATAGGCAGCACTCCTGTGTATCAGTCCATGTGATCACATCTCCAATGCAGCTCGCTGTATCCTGAACTAAGTGGCTGCGGGCCAAAGTACTTGTACGGCCGGTGGATGGAAGCCTCATTACCCGAGTCAGATACTATGACAGACTACTCCCACCCTGCACCGTGACTAGTAACTGTAAGCTTTTTTGAACTTGCCAGTACCTAAAGCAGCAATACAGCAATCAAGTTGATGTATTGGGCACAGTGGCCCATAGCCAAGGCACAAGGTGCATCTGTCCTGGATTAGAACCAATGAGGAGTATTTGTGATAGCTGATGGGCTTGCAAAAAAAACTATTGACCCTGACATTCGATGTGGAGGTTTTGAACCATTTTCCACAGTCTCTATTTCTATTGAGCAGCTGGAGTCAGCAAACTGTGACTAGGAGTTGTGTGGGGCAGCACGGTGGCTCAGTGGTTAGCACTGTAATCTTGAAACGTTGAGGTCCTGGGATGAAATCCCACCAAGGACAACATCTGCAAGGGGTTTTTATGTTCTCCGTGTTTACGTGGGTTCTCCAGTTTCCTCTCACACTTCTATGACATACTGATCGGGAATCTAGATTGTGAGCCCCAATGGGGACAGTGATGATAATGTCTGTAAAGCGCTGCAGAATTAATGGGGGTATATATGTGAGTAACATAAATTAATAGTATTATGTAGTATTATGTAAATGGAGAATGCCATGCGGTTGAAAGAGCAGGAAGTATGAGAGGTGCAGACTGGGAAGAGTCCGAGAATGTCGTTTTGTCACGTTCTCAAGTACATCCCAAAAACAAGCACCTATTTTGTTATTTCTGCTGATGCTGAGGTCCCGTTGTGTACCGAAAACCTTGGAAATTTGCATTTGAAGGAATTAATTAATCTGGCATGCTAAACGGACTAGGTGTGCATGACATTTTCTGAGAAGGTTCCATAAAACAGTTTAAGAGTTAAAATTGAAAATACAAAACTACAATATTATGTATATTACTATTCTACCACTGGCATCCATATCCTCATTCCAAGACACAGACAGTGCCACTGCTTTCTACAATGCCACTCTCGCATCAGCTATTGACACGGTCGCCCCTCTCGTTCATGGCAGAATGTGACGTACCAACAGACAACCCTGGCACAATAACACTACTAAAAAGCTCCGGCAAGTGTCCAGGGCTGCAGAGCAGCGTTGGAAGAAAACAAATTCGCAAGACAACTTCACTGCATGCAAACAGGCAACACTCGCTTTCAAATCTGCCCTCACCTCTGCTAAACAGGCCTACTTCACAACCCTCGTATCTTCCCTATCCTACAATTCCAAACAGTTATTCAAAACTTTCAACTCCCTCCTCCGCCCACCACTGCCCCCTTCAACCTCCCTCACCTCTGCTGAGGACTTTGCCGCACACTTCAAAAATAAGTTCAACCAAACAAGGCAAGTCTTCTTTGTTCAACCACCACAACCCCTTTGTATACCAGACCAATGCCCAAACCCCATAACCTCCGTCTCCAACATTACTGAAGGGGAGCTTAATCGCCTCTTCTCCAAATCGCACCTCACAACCTGTGCATTTGACCCCATCCCATCCCACGTCCTCCCCAACCTCACCATCACACTTATCCCATCCCTAACCCACCTCTTCAACCTATCGCTAATGTCCAGTACCTTCCCTTCTGCTTTTAAACATGCCACAATCACGCCTATCCTTAAAAAGTCAACCCTCGACCCAACCGCTATGTCCAGCTATCGCCCAATATCACTGCTCCCATTCGCTTCCAAACTCAAGGAGCTGCACATCCACGCTGAACTTTCCTCCCACCTCTCATCTAACTTGCTCTTTGACAATCTACAATCTGGTTTCCACCCCCATCACTCCACTGAGACAGCCCTGACCAAAATCACTAACGACCTACTTACAGCCAAAGCAAACGGACAATACTCTATACTCCTGCTTCTAGACCTGTCCTCTGCATTCAACACAGTTGACCACTGCCTCCTACTACAGATCCTCTCCTCCCTTGGCATCAAAGACCTCGCCCTATCCTGGATCTCCTCATACCTCTCAAACCGCACATTCAGCTTCTCCCACTCCCACACTACCTCCTCATCCCACCCTCTCTCTGTTGGAGTCCCCCAAGGCTCTGTTCTAGGACCCCTACTCTTCTCAATTTATACCCTTGGGTCAACTCATAAAGTCCCATGAATTCCAGTACCACCTTTATGCTGACGACACTCAGATCTACCTCTCTGGCCCAGACGTCACCTCTCTGCTGTCCAGAGTCCCGAAGTGTCTATCAGCCATATGCTCCTTCTTCTCCTCTCGCTTCCTCAAGCTCAATGTGGACAAATCTGAACTCATCATCTTTCCTCCATTTCACAGATCTTCCTTACCTGACCTATCACAATTAATGACATCACGTTTTTCCCCAGTACTGGAAGTCCGCTGCCTCGGAGTAACCCTTGACTCTGCCCTGTCCTTCAAACCACACATCCAAGCTCTTTCTACCTCCTGTTGCCTCCAGCTCAAAAATATTTCCAGAATCCGTCCTTTCCTCAACCCTCAATCTACTAAAATGCTTGTGCACGCCCTCATCATCTCCTGCCTCGACTACTGCAACATCCTTTTCTGTGGTCTCCCTGCTAACACCCTCGCACCTCTCCAGTCCATCCTTAACTCTGCTGCCCGACTAATCCATCTCTCTTCTCGCTACTCCTCCGATTCTCCCCTCTGCAAATCTCTTCACTGGCTTCCATTCCCTCAGCGTATCCAGTTCAAATTACTAATACTGACCTACAAGGCCATCTATAACCTGTCTCCCCCATATGTCTCTGAACTAATCTTCCGATACCTTCCCTCACGTAATCTCCGATCCTCCCAAGACCTCCTTCTCTCCTCCACACTTATTCGCTCCTCACCCAACCGCCTCCAAGACTTCTCCCGAATAGCCTCATCCTCTGGAATTCTTTGCCCCATGTCCGGCTATCAACCACATTCGGATCCTTCAGACGGAACCTGAAAACCCTACAGCCTACAAGAAAGCCTACAGCCTGCAATGACCCCACTACTTTCTCACCACTACTGGAAATATCACCTCAACCAACACCAGAACTGCTGCAACCCCCCAACCTACTGTCTCCTTCTCCACCATTCTGTAACATGTAAGCCCGAAAGGGCAGGGTCCTCTCCCCTCTGTATCAGTCTGTCATTGTAAGTTTGTTTACTGTAAGTGATATCTGTAATTTGTATGTAACTCCTTCTTATGTACAGCACCATGGAATCAATGGTGCTATATAAATAAATAATAATAATTACCCTTCAGGCATCCATGATATCTTACATGTGAATTTTGGAAGTGTGCAGTTTATAATTCCAAAAATAGAGATTTAGTGTACTCAATATGCTAACTTTCATGATTTTTACTAAGGGGGCGTTGCTCACAGAGTAATACTACAGAACAGCATAAGGACACGCCGCCAAGAGAATCCCGTGAGCCACACCCCTTTAGTAAGGACTAAACAAACTACCATATTGGGCATACTAAATATAAAGGTCCAGATTTCTAGAACCACATGGCACAATCAAAAAAGAAATAAAAATGTAATACTAAGTGGAGCAGCGAGAATCGGATAAAAGCTAAAACTGGAGACTTTGAACCTAGTTTGAGGTCACCTTTAAGGGCAGGACAGCTAGGTAAGTCTCGCCTTATGATATACACCACAAGTACATAATTAATAGCGTGACAAAGTACAATTACAGCAGTCAGCTCTCTAGAATACGACCAATTTTTATAATCCTTTCCCTTCCAATATGGACACTACTTTCTGCCATGTAAAAACGGTGACATGCATTCATATTGTAATCTGTGAATGATTCACCGGGGCCAGCACTCATGCATGTCACCAGCAGATTTTCAGCCCATCCTCCCCTACTTTCATACAAAGAAAGTGAATCAGAGTCTTTGCAGTTCGCAATTGACATCTCCAGCTCGGTGCAGTCACGACAAGTTCCTTTCAGCTATTCTGGAGCAAACTGTGAGGTGTTGGAGAGATGTAATATGCTTAATGCTCTCCAGCTGTTGCCACGCTCTACTCTTCCTGCTCTTCTCTTAATACTTTATAGATTTTCTATAACAAGTACAATTTGAATATGGTCAAAACGTCAACTGGGGATGTGGTACTGTTAATGCCTGATCTGTGGGTCACTAGGGTGCCGGGCTGTGTCTTCTACCTGGTAGGAATGTCACTGCCTATCACAAATGCCAAAATACTGGGGAAGCGGATAGCTAGCTGCCAATGTTTGTAGAATTAAACTTTTCCCTTTTCATCATTAAAACTTCCATGACCCCTCTCTGCTCTAATAGGACTCTTAAGGCAGAGGCTCTGGCAGAGGTTCTGCTCCTTCCCAGATAACAGGGTAAAAAGCTATTTGTATTGGCACAGGATAACAATATAGAGGACTATCTTTAGAAAAAGGGATAGCAGTCCCGTTCACCAGCATTTAGTGGATTCGGTGTGTAATGCAGGCGTCTCGATGCAACACACAGAGGCACCAGGCAGAAACAGTCAGGGATGATTATAGCTCTATATACAGTGATTTGAAGTAACTCTAAACAATTAGTGTTAGTAGCTAGGCAGCATAACATTCAAACAAAGGTAACAATAAACTTGGAAAAGCAAAGGCAGTCTTTCATTATGTAATAGCAATGTTCTGTTTACATTGGTGTTGCGCCAAGTCGGGGAGCCACTATGCAACTTCTCTCGCTGCCATTCTGACCCTAGTGGGGGTCACTGGGTTTTTCCACTAGGCCTCAAGTCTCTCACTGCCATAGTCTATCAAAGCCTGTTGAGCTTCCAATGCACCAAACGGCCCCCTCCCAACCTGAGACCCTAATTCAAGCCAACTCCGGCACTGTAGAGGATAGCTGTAAGTGATGGCCCTGCTCACACGCACTGTCCTTCTGCAGTCGCAGGCCTGTCCCTTCTGTTGCAGTCTCCACATGAACTGTATGTGAAAAGAGACAGTATGTGAAAAATTTAATTATACCCTTTCTGCTTCCTTAGGAATCAAAAGGGTAAGTAGAAACTTAGTGCTGCTAATAAAATACCCATCATAAATTGTTTATTAGCAAGCGTATAAATAGTTTGGAGTCCATCATTTTGTATTAAGAAAGATTTTTCACACGTGCAAAACATTCAAGATAGTTGACAATGTTCAAAGAAATTGCAAAATATCCAAGAGCTTCAGCTCAGAGTCTAAAGGTTTCAGATGGAACAAATCACATGATGTCTGGAACAGTGTGCTTTGGATAGACAAGATAAAAGTTGAGATAATTGACCATAATGCCCTGTGCCTTATTTAATGAAAATCAAGCATAGCATATCAGCACAAACATACCAACTGTGATTTGGGCTTGTTTTGTAGCTACAGGACTAGAGCACCTTGAGTCGACCATGAACTCCTCTGTATACCAAAGGATCTTAGAGTCAAATGTGAGGCCCAAACTGGATCATGCAACAGGACAATGATCCCAAGCACAAAATCAAATCTACATCATAACAGCTGAAAAAGAAAAGTATCAAGGTGTTGTGATGGCCCAGCTAAAGGACAGAGCTCAACCTATTTGAAATTATTCAGACCTTAGGAGAACTGTACATAAACAAATGCCCCCAAATCTCAATAAACCTTAAGGGGCTGTCCACTATTAGGACATCCCCGACACTTTGCCCCGATATAATAAAAAAGCCTATATTCACCTCCCGTGCCGCCACTCTTTCAGCGGTGTCAGCACTCATGTACTGTTGTTGTGACACATGACCCTGGCACCCAGTCAGCACTGGTGTCACTGTCCTGCGTTCGGACAAATGGAACATGAAGAGGAAGTCCGGGCTGCAGCTGATCTTTAACTTCCTCTTCATGTTCAATTCAATGGAAGGCGGGGACAGTGTTGCCAGCACTAATTGTGCGCTGGGGTCACGAATCACAACAACCACAGAAGAACCCAGGGGAGAGCAAATGCAGACACACTTCAGGAACGGCGCCAGCATGAGAGGTGAAAATAAGCATTTTTATTTTGTCAATCACAAGCTTGGGGTATGACAAGGAGCTGTCCAAGTAATGGAAGACTTCTTTAAGCAAAATTGTAAAGGAGAGTGGGCCATAATTCCTCCATAATGATATGAGAGACTGGAAAATTCATACAGAAAATGATTATTTTGTGCTGTTGCTGCTAAAGGTGGTCCTAAAATCTATTGATTCAGGGGGTGTACTTAATTTTTCACACACCGCTTTTGCATTTTGGACCAGTTTATGTTAAATAAATAGTGACTTTGTTGATTTTGTCATGTGTTGCTGTACCTCTAATACTATATTTAACTAATTCTAAGTCCTCCTGAGGACCAGATGTCTTTTTTCTAACGTCTTGATAAGCAAAGCCGTACAATTTAAAAAGGGTGTAATTAGTTTTTCTTACGACTGTAACAGAAAATCATATAAGTATTAATGAATGGGCTGTCACAGTATTTGTATGCATCTTTTAATTTTTTTCTTAAGAAGCTTTACAAAAGTGGTGTTTCATGTATCAACTGTCAGTTCAGTCTCTACTTTCTACCATTTATCACCTCTATTTCCACCAGGAACAAGAATAGAACTAGAATTAAAGAAGCCCTCCTCCCATCAAAGTTGTTATCCTCTTAATATATTGTAGTCATCATATTATACAGCAATGTGTACTTATAATTGCTCATTTTGCCTTTCTCCCCAGCCAGTTATTCTCATTTCTCTGCTCTGTGTAGAAACAGGAAGTCTCTTCTACCTGCAAAAATCAACCCCTTTCCATAAGCTTTTGCATTAACTTATGACTTGTGCAGAGAAAATTGACCTCCTGTTTCTACATAGCGCTTAGAAGGATTCAGATTCAGAATAGCCATATGTTAAGTAATGTCACAGGCCTAATGGAAAAGAGAAGTATGAGCTGGGTAGAAGGACAAAATGAGCAATTGTAAGTACATAGTGCTATATAATATGATTACAGCAATATATTAAGAGGATAAAAAATTTTGATGGGAGTGCTTCCTTACGAAGTCTCATTGAAAGTTAAAGATGAACACTTCTAAGGTCAAAAGTGTCCAGTTTTTAGCCTTATTTTATTCCAGCTGTTCCCGTAAGTATTCCATTTTCTTTTTTAACCCATCATGTGGTTCCAGAGATATTGACTTTTCTGCGTAGTGCTAATTTTTTTGTTTCTTTTTATACTAAGTGACTCATCAGATCCTCTGGAGAATGTCAGTGCTCGTATTGGAGGTTAGTATTGCTGTTATTATTTTACATGGGGGAACTATGGTTATGTGGAAGGGGTTCTCCAAGTAGTGAACAACCCCATAAGCCATGTTTTGTCCTAGTTTAGATAGGACAAAGCAGTGAGAAAGTCATCTGCTCTATCCAGTTGTCTTAAAGCCAGACACTGGAAAGGAGGAAATTAGAGTCATACTTAGTCACCTGTACTCCTTATAGGAAAGATTTAAAAAAAGAATATTCCAGCTGTAACCTAATGAGAATTAAAATACCACTCAAGCATTTTTTTTTATTGTGCCAGTGGATTGGCGCTTTAAATGTAATTCCCCTGCCCCTTTGTCTCACATTCACTTGCCGCCATCTGCATCCCTTTCCAGTGTTGTTCCCGTCGGTCTCCAGCTAAAACTGACCTGTCAGCAGCTCCAGTATTTCATGGAGCGGCGCAGAGGTCACTTTTCAATATAAATCTATGAGAACCTTGTTCTGGCTCTTATAGCCTTGCACTGAGTTCCTGTGATGTAACTTTTGACTTCTGGACAGTCAGACGTTACGGGCACAAGATGGTGCTGCAGAACCGGTGCATCGTTGGTAAAAGGCGAAGCTGCCGGAAGGTGAGTATTAAAACGGGGGCAGGGGCTTACATTTAAACTCCACACACTAAAGTGCTGGAAAAAAAAATTTGCTGAAGTCATTAACACATTTTTTTCTGTCAATAGTGTCTAAGTGTTTTATGCCCTTTATGTAATGACTCACCTGTTTAGGTAGACCCTCTTCTCCGTGTATTGTCCTTTGCCATGGTTGGGATCGTCATAAGGTTCGTTGATGATCACTTCCACCCCTTCTCCGTCTGAACTTTGCTCATGGCTGTGTTTGCTGATCATGTACAGCTGTCCAATCCTGTACTACAAAGACAAGAAACAGGTCACAATGGAAGCTAGTCATGGCGCAACCAGATTTTTATGTTTCGGCAATGTTTGACCTGACTTGGAGTGCATTAGTGGAAAAATTTCCAGTTTTTTCCCATATTTTAAATTACATACTTAATCTGAAATCAACGCCGAGCTGCATGTTATAACAGGTGGGAATCTGGGGCATGCTAACTTGTTAGACATCGCATTGCTCATAGGCAAAGAATCACGGGCAGAGGAAAGCGTGGGAAGTACTGACATCGCTCTCTTGTCCGGACAAGCAGCATTAGTTCCCACTGACTTCAATATTGCTACAAAAGTCAAGCCTGGTAGAAAAACAATGGAGAGAACTAGTTACCATATAATTATGCTTTTTTTCTTGAATATACTGCAATAATCTAAATCTACAGAACTGCAGGAAAATCACAGCTTCCTCGCCCACTGCTGCTCTTTCTTTTAAAAGAAAGGTTCATTTTTTGCATTGTTAATAACCTTTACCCGTTATTAGGAAAGGTGCGGAGCACAGAATACATCGCAATGTGGAATTAAAGCAGCACTGAGCATAAAATGAAAAGCACCTAAAAATAGGTCACAAAGGCATCAAAACATAAATTACTGGTCTATAGTGAAAATAAAATGACTGAGAAATAATTATTACTTCCATATATGTGAACATTTCTAGGACGTTCATTTCACGTCATTATTACTTTACATAGAAATTCTCTACTTCAAAAATGTAATCCGGCAAATAAAAAAAACAAAACAAATGAAATATTACTGCAAAAATGGTGAAAAGTGTGCTAATACCAGGTTCGGACTGGCCCACTGGAGAATAGGAAAATCCTCTGGTGGGCCCCAGTGCAGGAGTTGGCCATCATTCTCTTATATGAGCAGTACTTGGCACAATATACTTTATTTATATATATATACAGTCATATGTAAAAGTTTGGGCACCCCTATTAATGTTAACCTTTTTTCTTTATAACAATTTTGGTTTTTGCAACAGCTATTTCAGTTTCATATATCTAATAACTGATGGACTCAGTTATATTTCTGGATTCAAATGAGGTTTATTGTACTAACAGAAAATCTGCAATCTGCATTTAAACAAAATTTGACCGGTGCAAAAGTATGGGCACCCTTATCATTTTCTTGATTTGAACACTCCTAACTACTTTTTACTGACTTCCTGAAGCACTAAACTGGTTTTGTAACCTCATTGAGCTTTGAACTTCATAGCCAGGTGTATCAAATCATGAGAAAAGGTATTTAAGGTGGCCACTTGCAAGTAGTTCTCCTATTTGATTCTCCTATGAAGAGTGGCATCATGGGCTCCTCAAAACAACTCTCAAATGATCTGAAAACAAAGATTATTCAACATAGCTTTTCAGGGGAAGGATACAAAAAGTTGTCTCAGAGATTTAACCTGTCAGTTTCCACTGTGAGGAACATAGTAAGGAAATGGAAGAACACAGGTACAGTTCTTGTTAAGCCCAGAAGTGGCAGGCCAAGAAAAATATCAGAAAGACAGAGAAGAAGAATGGTGAGAACAGTCAAGGACAATCCACAGAACACCTCCAAAGACCTGCAGCATCATAAAAATAGTGTTTTTCTTGGAATGCTGTGTTTTTTAGCCTCCATGCATAACGCCGTTTTGTATGACCAAACAACTCAATCTTTGCTTCATCAGTCCACAGGACCTTCTTCCAAAATGTAACTGGCTTGTCCAAATGTGCTTTTGCATACCTCAGGCGACTCTGTTTGTGGCGTGCTTGCAGAAACGGCTTCTTTCGCATCACTCTCCCATACAGCTTCTCCTTGTGTAAAGTGCGCTGTATTGTTGACCGATGCACAGTGACACCATCTGCAGCAAGATGAAGCTGCAGGTCTTTGGAGGTGGTCTGTGGATTGTCCTTGACTGTTCTCACCATTCTTCTTCTCTGCCTTTCTGATATTTTTCTTGGCCTGCCACTTCTGGGCTTAACAAGAACTGTACCTGTGTTCTTCCATTTCCTTACTATATTCCTCACAGTGGAAACTGACAGGTTAAATCTCTGAGACAACTTTTTGTATCCTTCCCCTGAAAAGCTATGTTGAATAATCTTTGTTTTCAGATCATTTGAGAGTTGTTTTGAGGAGCCCATGATGCCACTCTTCATAGGAGAATCAAATAGGAGAACTACTTGCAAGTGGCCACCTTAAATACCTTTTCTCATGATTTGATACACCTGGCTATGAAGTTCAAAGCTCAATGAGGTTACAAAACCAATTTAGTGCTTCAGGAAGTCAGTAAAAAGTAGTTAGGAGTGTTCAAATCAAGAAAATGATAAGGGTGCCCATACTTTTGCACCGGTCAAATTTTGTTTAAATGCAGATTGCACATTTTCTGTTAGTACAATAAACCTCATTTGAATCCAGAAATATAACTGAGTCCATCAGTTATTAGATATATGAAACTGAAATAGCTGTTGCAAAAACCAAAATTGTTATAAAGAAAAAAGGTTAACATTAATAGGGGTGCCCAAACTTTTACATATGACTGTATATATATATATATATATATACAAACTAAAGATTGCTCAACAACAGTGTTAGTAACATTGTCAGTGTATAAAAAATTAATTAAGAATATCCACACTACAACCCAAATAATGGACTATAATGGACAGATTGTCATAATGAGGGACATGAAAAGGGGGAAAGAAAAACGATCATAAAGTCCAAAGTGTGGTAAAAGATATAATTACTTTATTGTAGAATATATATAATTACCGGTAAGAGGAAGAAAAAAGGGATTGCATGTGGTACAAAGGTGTGCAGTACACACGGTAAGAGCCAAAATGGCAATAACATACTTGAGCAGATAGTGGCCAGTGACCATCACATTAGCAAATAGTATTCACAGTATTGAGTATATTTCCAAAACCCTCAATAAGCACCAAGTGGCTAGGTGTCAGAAAATCCAGCCTGCATTGTGGCAAGGACAAATGGCCATTAGTATTGGCATGGACTGGATGGAACAAAAAATTACAATGGTACCGTACCTTATAGAGACACCACAAAGGGAGAAGCTCAAAAACATGTGCGTCCGCCCCGACGCGCGTTTCGGACTTGCCTTCGTCAGACAAATGCAGCAACTTATTCATTTAACAATTTACCCATTTCATTGCTATATATATATGTGTGATTAAGGATAATGTCACATTTGCATGTAGCTGAACACTGGGGCCCTGAAGTTGGTTACTAGTGGGCCCTTGACACCCTAGTAGCAGCCAGATTTCCCCAAACTTGGGCTGTCTCAATGATACATGCCTCCCTCGCTTGCAGGTTACATAGTGACTGTCGATGAGCACATCATGGGTTAAAGCCTGTGGAAGTAGTGACTATTCTCAGCTCCATTATGTCATGCTACTTATACAATGTGCCTCATCTTGTCTGTTAGTTTCTACTGACTAATCTGCTTTGGTCGTAGCATCTTTTGGGTTGAGAACAATGTAGTTAGTAATAATTCATCCATGAACCTGCATGGCATTGCTGGACATGTCTTATTAGCCCAAGTCAGTCTACGTCTGTGACTTTTGTCATCATCAGACCTTGAAGCACTTGTCGACGAGCTGTTATGATATGCTACAGAGAATCTATGCATGAGTTCACATGCCTCTACAGGAAGGCACTTTTGTCTATACACATGCAAATTCACAATGTGTCACTTTATTTACTAGGCATAAAAAAACAGGTTCTGGA
The DNA here is from genome assembly GCF_039654945.1 of Dendrobates tinctorius. Classification (NCBI taxonomy): domain Eukaryota; kingdom Metazoa; phylum Chordata; class Amphibia; order Anura; family Dendrobatidae; genus Dendrobates; species Dendrobates tinctorius. The sequence goes on along the minus strand of NW_027361696.1, from coordinate 94,643,395 downwards.
GACGATCAGACTGAGGATTTACATAACAAAATAACTATGGAGATACTATTATAGATAGGAAATACAGTACTCCTCTCACTTTTTAGCCAAAACCAAAGGTCATGCCCAGTATAGCTGTCGGGCATCCAATGAATTGAAGCTCCTTGAAATCAGCTTTGATATGTAATCTGACAGTAGCACAATGTAGGGACAGAGATCCTGATTCCAGCAATGTGTCACTTAGTTTACAGGGTGCAGAAGTTATGATGGAGTCACAGATCTCCTGGGCAGATCTGGCAGACCTCAGTTGTTGAGCCCTGTATATCACCGCCCACATCACAACTCCCAATGTATATTGTGTAGTGACAGAAAGTGGCTAATCAGTGCTGGGGGAGTGGTTGGACTAGGAAGCATGAGGCATCTAGTACTGTAGTGATAATCTCCTGCTGATAAAATAATGATTGTATTGAAACAGCAAAACGCAGTGCTGGAATCAGGCTCTCTTTCACTTCATTATGGTGCTCTCAGATTACATAGCAAAAAACTGCTGACAGATTCCAGTTAAAGAATAACTATTATTTTCATTTTTTTCAGACATTAATAGTATACATGAATATAAGATAAATTGCAATACATCTTATCAGAGGAATTTACTTATTTCTCCTCTCGGACTGATCATTTATTTTAAAAATTCTCAAATCACATGTCCAATTTGTAATCACTGAATTCAGATTTGCTATTACTTAGGAAATGACAGTTGGTGCTCGTAAGGTTCTTGATCTGCTTCTAGCTCTTCCCTTTCCATTGAACTTTAAAAGCACCAACCGCCATCTACAATCTCAATAATGTGAAAAGATGAATACGGATTTTACCCATGAATTGAGAGTAAAAGATCAGTCCTAGAGAAAGAAAGAGGTGGATTTCTGGTTTAATATTCATTACAAAGCTGTGTCTTTTAATGAGCAATGTTGCATTATGAAATAAAATTGAAAACATTTTTTTGGCTGGATTTCAGATTTGAAACTTTCCAGGTGGAATCAAACTTCCCAAATGTGACTTGTTACACAAGTGTTTTCAGATCAGTTGGGGGGCTTCGGAGTACTTGTGAGTCGTGGCGAAACACATTTTTAGAAAAAATTTGACATTGCAAATTCAAATTTTTCAAATATTAGCTGATCTCTATTATTTATGCTTCTAAAATATGCATTAATTTGGGCAATGAAACAACGAGTGTTTACATAGGAAGTGCCCAGAAAATCCCTAATGAAAAGAGAAAGAAAAACTGCGTGTTTGTTATGTAATAATAAGTGGCACATTTCTGGCAATAATCTCTTGAAAACCTTCCCAGAAATATAAATGATTTATCAACAAGTCCTGTAGACAAGGGAGCATATTTCTGATCAGGTTACTCTTTTACAATCTAGAGTGGATATGCATCTACATGCGCGTCTCCTAGCAGCCTGGGAAAGAGCACAGTTGGGATTTGCAATGCAACCATGCCGCTGGTCTGAACTACCAATCTTTAGTGTGCTCAGGCTCGGACTGGCCCATAGGGTAACAGGGGAATCCCCTGGTGGGCCCCTCTGCAGATCTTGGCCACCAACCGCACTGTATGGGCAGTACTTGGCATATTTCACTTGCTTCTCTCTGCACGGAGAAAAGCAGCATCTCATTATTCATTAACCAAACTAACCAGTTTACTATTATATAGAGATATAGGCAAATTTGTGAACGAGGGTAGTGTAATAATTGTCTGAAGGTGAAAAGTGGGCCTCCCCAAAGTCAATGTTACTGGTGGACCCTTGGCAACCCAGTCTGACTCTGCGTGCGATCCTGAAGACACAAACTTGTGAAACCTCCTTTTATTAATTAATTTCATATACAATATAAGATAGTGGCGGCTTCCATGCTTAAGCCTCCAGAAGAATGGACCGGTCACTTCTTTTTGTCGTTTCTCAGCTTCGGAAGCCTAAAGTGTTTAAAAGAAGTGACAAAAGTTGTTTTTCCCATTGCTATGAATATGTTGACTCTTTTTGGCCTTTTAAAGGGAATCTGTCACCCTTTTTTTCGACTATTAGCTGCCGGCACCGACACCAGGGGCTTATCTACAGCATTCTGTAATGCTGTAGATAAGCCCCAATGTAACCTGAAAGATAAAAAAAACCACATTAGATTATACTCCCCCGGGGGGGGGGTCCGGTCCGATGGGTGTCGCGGTCCGGTCCGGCGCCTCCCATCTTCATACGATGCAGTCCTCTTCTTCCCTTCCTGTCGTTGCTCCTGTGCAGGCACACTGCTCTGCCCTCAACAGGGCAGAGCAGTGTGCCTGCACAGGAGCCACAACAGGAAGGGAAGAAAAGGACGGCATCGTATGCAGATGGGAGGCGCTGGACCGGACCGCGACACCCATCGGACCGGACCGCCCTCCCCGGTGAGTATAATATAACTCTTTTTCCTATCTTTCAGGTTACATCGTGGGCTTATCTACAGCATTACAGAATGCTGTAGATAAGCCCCTGATGTCGGTGCCGACAGCTAATAGTCGAAAAAAGGGGTAACAGATTCCCATTAAGCAATTTTTCAGGTGGGTTCAAGTTAGAATTAGAGATGATCGACTTTGCCTTTTTTAGGGTTGAGTCGGGTTTCATGAAACCCGACTTTTGCAAAAGTCAGGTCCAACGAAATCGGCCGCCTATAGGGAAAAGTCGGGGTCCGACTGAAACACGAAACCCAATACAAGCCAAAGGGGAAGCAAAGTCGGCAGGGAGTGGAGGACAGTAAACACACCTACAGTGCCCATCTCAATGACAAAAACATCAATTCTTATTACTGAAGCTTGTCAACCTTAATTTACTTCCTAATAATAGTTACGCATTGAAAACTGGGGGTTATTTGGCTAAAGTTGTGGGGGGGTAGGGCTGGCTCCAGGTTTTCGTGTGTCCTGGGCCAAAGAGTGTCAGTGCGCCCCTTTAACACGTACCAAGACTTATGATGCTCAGATACGGCACAGAAATATAGGTATAGTACAATGACAAATACTTCACTGCTTACATGACATGACTGACCTATTTTAAATTGTACAATAGTTCAAAAACATTACATTACATTATATTACTCCATACAGTATTATGGCCACCACATTGTGCGCCAAACAGAATAATGAGCCCCATATATTTCTCCATGCAGAATAATTGGTCACATATAATGTTCTATACAGTATATGATGAGCTCCACATAATGCTACAGTATATGATGGTTCCTATGGACGATGCTGAGTTATGGGCCCAAATAATGCTCCATATATAATGGGCACCATTTCTAATGCTCCAGTGTATAATGGGCCCCGTAAATGCTGCTCCAGTGTCTGATGTCCCCCATTTGGAATGCTCCAGTATATGGTGGGCCTCATAGATGATGTTCCAGTGTATGATGCGCCCAAATAATGATCCATTTCTAATGCTCCAGTGTATAATATGCCCCATAGATGCTGCTCCAGTGTCTGATCTGACCCATATATAATGCTCCAGTATATGATGGGCCTCATGGATGATGCTCCAGTGTATGATGGGCACAAATAATGCTCCATATATAATGGTCCCCATTTCTATTGCTCCAGTGTATAATGGGCCCCGTAAATGCTGCTCCAGTGTCTGATGTCACCCATTTGGAATGCTCCAGTATATGATGGGCCTCATGGATGATGCTCCAGTGTATGATGGGCCCAAATAATGCTCCATATATAATGGGCCCGATTTCTAATGATCCAGTGTATAATGCGCCCCGTAAATGCTGTGCCAGTGTCTGATGTCCCCCATTTGTAATGCTCCAGTATATGATGGGCCTCATGGATGATGCTCCAGTGAATGATGGGCCCAAATAATGCTCCATATATAATGGGCCCCATTTCTAATGCTCCAGTGCATAATGGGCCCCATAAATGCTGCTCCAGTGTCTGATGTCCCCTATTTGAAATGCTCCAGTATACGATGGGCCCCATTTTTAATTAACCCAGGCATGGTATGTGAAAAGAGCTCCATGGAGTAATCTGAAGTGTGTGCTGCAGCATCCTTCACTTTTGGTGTGGGTGAAGGACACAAGGAAAAGGGTTGCTCCTGACCAGAAGCCTGCACTGATGACTCAGTGCTTGCATTTTTTTAAACTTCAGAAGAGGAGGCGATAGAGCTGGAGGCTGTTTCAGCAATGTAAGCCACAAACAGTTCCTGATGCTCCGGCTTTAAAAGCAGTCTGCCTACTCCCAGAAAAGGGAGCCTAACAGGCCTTCCAGAGCTACACCATGACGCAGGCTCAACACCTCCTACCTTAGCTGCTATTGTGTTTTTGGCACTATCAGCAGATGCACCACCACCACCACCTGTACCAGGTGGCCCCCCATGCCCACGTCCTCTTCCACCATACTTCCTCATGTTTTTGAAAATGGACCCAAAAACCCAGCAGATATATGGTACTGTATCAGAAGCGTACAGCTCTATATAGTCTAGGGATAACAGTAAATCTCTGTATATATTTCATGAGTCATACACAGACGCTCACAGGCTCAGTATGGATTACCCAATAAAAAAAAAAGTTGAAAAAGGGTACAGTATCACCAGCTACAAAGTATACACTCACTGGCCACTTTATTAGGTACACCATGCTAGTAACGGGTTGGACCCCCTTTTGCCTTCAGAACTGCCTCAATTCTTCGTGGCAGAGATTCAACAAGGTGCTGGAAGCATTCCTCAGAGATTTTGGACCATATTGACATGATGGCATCACACAGTTGGCGCAGATTTGTCGGCTGCACATCCCTGATGCGAATCTCCCGTTCCACCACATCCCAAAGATGCTCTATTGGATTGAGATCTGGTGACTGAGGAGGCCATTTGAGTACAGTGAACTCATTGTCATGTTCAAGAAACCAATCTGAGATGATTCGAGCTTTATGACATGGCGCATTATCCTGCTGAAAGTAGCCATCAGATGCCTGTTCTTAGCTGAGAGGAGTGGTACCCAGTGTGGTCTTCTGCTGCTGTAGCCCATCTGCCTCAAAGTTCGACGCACTGTGCGTTCAGAGATGCTCTTCTGCCTACCTTGGTTGTAACGGGTGGCAATTTGAGTCACTGTTGCCTTTCTATCAGCTCGAACCAGTATGCCCATTCTCCTCTGACCTCTGGCATCAACAAGGCATTTCCGGCCACAGAACTGCCGCTCACTGGATTTTTTTTCTTTTTCGGACCATTCTCTGTAAACCCTAGAGATGGTTGTGCGTGAAAATCCCAGTAGATCAGCAGTTTCTGAAATACTCAGACCAGCCCTTCTGGCACCAACAATCATGCCACGTTCAAAGGCACTCAAATCACCTTTCTTCCCCATACTGATGCTCGGTTTGAACTGCAGGAGATTGTCTTGACCATGTCTACATGCCTAAATGCACTGAGTTGCCGCCATGTGATTGGCTGATTAGAAATTAAGTCTTAACACACAGTTGGACAGGTGTACCTAATAAAGTGGCCAGTGAGTGTATATAGTATGGTGTAAACATTCTGAATCTCCGTATACATTTCAGGAGGCAGACACAAACGCTCTCAGGCCCAGTATGGATTACACAAGAATATGAAAAGCTATAAATGGGTAATGTAACACAAGTGTACAGCTGTATACAGTGTTGGAGTAATCTTAAAGCTCCAAATATATTTCTGGAGTAACAGACAGAGGTTCACAGGCTCATCATGGATTACACCAGAATCTAAATAGCTAAAAAGGTTACTGTATCAGAAGCGTACAGCTGTATACAGTGTTGGCCAAATTTGAAATCTCGATATATATTGTTAGGACTGGGTGAACGCACCAAATTATAAAATAATAGTAGGCGCGTTCGCAGCCCGGGGTCCACCATGCAGAGGTGGTACACTGCTGCTAGGTAATGGCGGAAGAATAGAGCTGCGTAAAAACAGTCACACATGGGTTACGTCACCCAATGTGAACAGGAGCGGACTCTGTTAATTCACAGAGCCGCACAGCCGCTGAACGTGGATGCCGGAGCTTGTTTAACTCACAGAGCCTGGCTAAAGAGCGCACAGCAAGCGGCCACAGAACTCTACCCCAAGGACACGGGATTAGAGTCCTTCTAGGCACACTGAGCGCGCGGAGTGCCCGGAGGTACAGACTCGAGGGCGACTGGAGCCACGGTCCTCAGGCTCTCAGACGGGACTATCAGCCGAGGCTACTCCTCCTCCGATGACACCACGGAGCGGGAGAGAGCATCGGCCCGGACATTCTTCTCCCTGAGAGAAAATGCAGGGTGAAGTGGAATCGGGAGAAGAACAAGGACCATCTGGCCTGGCGAGAATTCAGCCGCTGGGCTGTTTGTAAATAGACCAAATTCTTGTGGTCGGTGAACACCTGGAAAGGGTGGCGAGCCCCCTCCAAGAGGTGTCTCCACTCAGAAAAGGCCAACTTCATTGCTAGCAACTCCCTGTCCCCGATGGAATAATTCCTCTCCACCAGTGTGAAGGTCTTGGAGAAGAAGAAGCATAGGTGCTTCCGACCTTGCGAGTCCTTCTGGAACAGGACCGCTCCAGCACCGACGGAAGAGGCATCCACCTCCAGAATGAAGGGTCTATCCACATCGGGGCGATGTAGAATGGGAGCGCTAACGAAATGAATAGAGGAGAAGGCCTTGGAGACAGGTTCTGACCACAACTTGGGGTTTGCACCCTTCTTGGTGAGGGCTACAAAGGGCGCTACCAAAGTTGAGAAGTGGGGAATGAATTGGCGATAGTAATTTATGAACCCCATAAAGTGCTGCACCGCTTTGAGAGAATGGGGTTCCTACCAATCCATCACCGCCTGTAGCTTGGCAGGATCCATGGCCAAACCCTGGGCAGAGATGATATAGCCCAAGAAAGGCAAGAACTCCTGCTCAAACACACACTTCTCCAACTTGGCAAAGAGGGAGTTTGCCCTCAGGAGGTCAAAAACTTTGCAAACATCTCTCTGGTGGGAGTCAATATCTGGAGAGTAGATGAGAATGTCATCCAGATAGACTACTACCGAGGTGGTAAGCATATCCCGGAAGATATCGTTCACAAAGTCTTCGAAGACGGCTGGGGCATTACAGAGCCCGAAGGGCATCACCAGATTTTCATAGTGCCTGTCTCTGGTGTTAAATGCTGTTTTCCATTCGCCCACATCACGGATGCAAATCAGGTTGTAAGCCCCCCCGCAGATCAAGTTTGGTAAACACTCTCGCTCCCCGTAGCCTATCAAACAGCTTTGATATCAGGGGTAGAGGATACTTATTCTTAACGGTGATGACGTTAAGACCCCTGTAATCGATGCAAGGACATAGTTCCCCACTCTTCTTCTGGACGAAGAAGAATCCCGCCCCCGCTGGTGACACTGACTTCCTAATGAATCCTCTTGCCAGATTCTCCCTGATGTATTGAGACATGGCCTCTGTCCCTGGGAGAGAAAGGGGATAGACTCGACCCCGGGGAGGCTCAGCACCAGGCAAGAGGTCAATAGGACAGTCAAAGGGATGATGCGGTGGAAGTGTCTCCACCGCCTTTTTGGAGAACACGTCCGCATACTGTCGATAGTGTTTAGACATCTACCCTCACATGACTTACTCCAACCAAGAATTCTCCCCGAGGACCACTCTATATGGGAAGAGTGATACCGCAACCAGGGGACCCCTAGAAGGACCTGATCGATACCCTCGGCCATGACGAGGAGGGATATCGTCTCCTGATGAGATGGAGACACCGAGAGTAACAGTGGAGCGGTTTGGTGGGTAATCTGTGAGGGCAGAGTCGCGCCATTCACTACTCTGATGGTGACTGGCTTGGACATCATAAGCAGTGGTATCGCGTGCCGTTGAGCGAAGGCAGATGACTTAAAATTGCCCTCCGCTCCGGAATCCACACAAACCTCCACCGCCAGAGTGGAAGAACCAAACCCAAGTGTCCCCTTAAAGAACAACTTAGAGGAAAACGCCACGGATTCTAGTGAGCTGCCTCCTACGGCCACTAGGTGCGAGCGTCTTCCCCGCCGCTGTGGGCACTGGTTGGCAAAGTGACTGGACTGCTGGCAACCATGACAGATCACAGGGGCTCGAGCGGGCCGGGGCCTGGATCCCTCATGGGAAGCCCCCTGACGCTCGGACGCCCAATCGGGAGATTCCAGAGGTTTAGCAAAACTGGGTGCCAACCTAAACCTCTGCCTACACTGGGACCGCTACAACCTTCGCTCGGCAAGGCGAAGGTCTATATGGGTGGAGACGTGATAAGCTCCTCCAGTGTAGCAGGAATCTCCCTGGTGGCCAGAGCGTCCTTCACATGGCCAGCCAAACCTCTCCAGAATGTCGGAATGAGGACCTTATCTGGCCACTCTAACTCCGAAGCCAGCGTCCAAAACTGGATGGCAAAGTGGCTGACCATGGACGAACCCTGTGACAATGCCAGCAGCCGGAGCGCGGTGTCATGGGTGACTCACGGTCCCAGGACGACATGCTTCAGAGTGTCCAAGAACCGAGAGGCACTCTGCACCACATGATCACCACGCTCCCACAGCGGTGTGGCCCACTCCAAAGCCCTGCCTGACAAGAGGGAAATAATAAATCCCACTTTGGCCCGCTTGGAGGGGAATCATGCTGCCAGCAGCTCCAGCTGTATCGAGCACTGGCTCACGAAACCCCTACAAGAGGCACTATCACCTGAGAACTTCTCGGGTAGTGGGAGGCGGGACAAAGTTGGGGCAGGGATGGCAGTGGTCACACGGGAGACAGCCTCTGCGGCTGCCTGAACAGCGACCGCAGTAACATCCGCAGCTGAGGCTGGACACTCGAGAGCCGCCAACCTGCCCTGCAGCTGCCGGATGTACTGCAGCAGTCGCTGTTCGCCCGCCATTACTAACCAGACCCTGGCGCTAGGATAATGTTAGGACTGGCGGAATGCACCAAATTATAAAATAATAGTAGGTGCGCTCGCAGCCCGGGGTCCACTGTGCAGAGGTGGAACACTGCTGCTAGGTAATGGCGGAAGAATAGAGCGGAGTAAAAACAGTCACACGTGGGTTACGTCACCCAATGTGAACAGGAGCGGACTCTGTTAATTCACAGAGCCGCTCAGCCGCTGAACGTGGATGACGGAGCCTGTTTAACTCACAGAGCCCGGCCAAAAAACACACAGCAAGCGACCACAGAACTCTACCCCAAGGACACGGGGTTAGAGTCCTTCTAGGCCCACTGAGCGCACGGCGTCGCTGCCACGAGCGCCGCTATAGACGCTGATTATGGAGTGTGGAGCACGGGGCACAGAGGCGTGTCGAGTCACTGATGATGGTTAATGCCTGACTCAAACTCTGGCCTGCCTAAGCCTGGGCGCTAGCAGGCTAGGCTGCACAACACATGGGTACCAAGGGTAGGGGTTTCATAATGAGTCAGTCACCAGAGACATTCATACGTGCATACACCACTCACTCCTTATAGTCTGAAAATACAGGCTATCCTAGCACATGGCCGAGCGGCCAAGCGAACCTTTTATAGCCGCGAGCGTCCGACACCTTCCTGGCTTCTCGGATGGGCCAATCCGAACATGAGCAGGACCTGAGCACGTGACCCTTGATCTCCAATGGGAGATCACTCCACGGGCATGCTCAGTGGCCTGACATGGGGACTTAGTCCCTGGAGAATCTTGCTGCTGAGCAGCATGCATTACCATAGCTGTGCCAGAGGGGCAGCAGCAAGCAAACCCACGGAACTGGTCTGGGCAGAGCACTGGGACTGACGAGTTTACTGAGCAACCTCTTCTGCGGTTGGAGAGGAATGGGAGACCGCCGGAAGTAAGGCTTGGGATTCCCACTGTGCAGCGACAGGAACCCGATGCCTAACATATATTTCCGGAGTCACCCTCAGACGCTCACTCAGTCTGGGTTTGACCATACTAAAAAAGGTACTGGATAGCAAGTATATATATTATAGGGTACAATTGAAATCTCCATATACATAGTTGCGTAGTCACTCTCAGACGCTTAATCAGTATGGATTTGACCGTAATACTAAATGTTGAACAAAGGTACTGTATAACAAAATACAAGCTGTATAGGGTAAAAATTGGTATCTATGATTCACTGTATATATAGAAGGCATAAACCACACACCCTCACTATGGATGATACCGTAATAAAAAATTTTGAACAAAGGTACTGTATCCGCACATACCAGGTGTACCCAGTCTAGGGGTAATTGTAAATTTCTGTCTATACTTCCGGAGTCAGGCACAGGCTCACTATGTATCAAACCAGAATTTAAAAGGTAGAAAAAGGGAAAGGTAGTCGAAGCGTGCAACAGTATACAGTGTTGTGGTACTTTTAAATCTTCGTATATATTTCAATCTCAGTAAGCCAGTCCAGACTCTCTGCTACTGGAAACTTGGAAACTACATGGATACAAGTACAGGTGGAAAGTCGAGTGTTAGCAGAAATTTGGGAATTACTCATCGTGGGAAAACCTCCCGGTAGATGTTGCAGAGGCGATGCAGACCCTCAATTACTGTGTCTGTGGAGACAGCGAAAATGGTTCTTTGTGAAGAAAGGATTACTTTATCGCAGTAGCGTGGATCACATCACTGTTACTCGTCTCCATCAAATTGTGATCACAGGGAGAGATGTAGACATGGTCCTCTCTGCCTATCATGATGTGTCTGGTCATTTTGGAATGCAAAAGACAGAAGCCACAGGCAATAGGCAATTCTATTGGATTGGCATGAGAGGAGACATTGAACAATGGTGGCAGGAATGTCACACGTCTGTGACTATCACACTGTGACATGTGATCATAAAGCACCACTGCATCCGCTTGTAAGTTGACGTCCATTACAAATGGTAGCCATTGATCATCTGAAGGTAGAGGCCAGCAGGACAGGCCATAGCTACATCTTAACCATCATCGATCAATACACCAAATTTCTTGTGGCCGTCCCTGTGAAGGATTTAACTGCCCAGACTACACAGCGGTGGAGCAGGGAGAGGTAAGTATTGCAACTTGCAAGTGCTGTAGCCATGACCAAGCGGGGGGGGCACACTCGTGGGCGATGGTACTGGCACAGGGCCCCTCATAGTACGCTGGTGTGTCTGACGGCGAGTGGGCCCCCCCACCATCAGAGACACTGAATTGTACTATGAGGGGCCCTGTGCCAGTGCCGTTGGCCTTCAGTGGGCTCATCCACCTGTTCAGAGCAACGGCACTTGCCCGGGTGTGCCAGGTGTTGACCCCAGCCCTTGGGGGAGGGGGCAGCCCAGTTAGGAAGGTTTAAAAAATGGCATATGTTGATGTGTAGGCTGGACATTCGGCTGCTGCAAATGGCGGAATTGGGCAAGTCCGAGGAAGAGGAGGACAAAAGCGAGGCAGTTTTCTGGCAACCTATGTGTCATCAGGGGAAGGTGGGACAAAATCCTTTAAAACCCATGCATGGTTCATTTTAATGAAGGTTAGATCATCAACATTTTGGGTCGACTGACGGGTCCTTTTTTCTGTCAGGATTGATCCAGCAGCACTGAAGACTCTTTCAGATAACACACTAGCAGCAGGGCAAGCGAGCTCCTGTAAAGCATAGTGTCCAATTCAGGCCAGGTGTCCAGTTTAGAGGCCCAATAGTCAAAGGGGAATGACCTGTGAGGGAGAACATTGATATGGGAGAAGTAGTTTGTAACCATAGTTGACAACTGCTGTCTCCAGTCACTTGTAATCGATGCAGTATTAGCAGTCGTGTGAGCGGTACTTGAGAAATCATTCCACAACATGGTCATTAAACCCGTCTCCAACGCCACTTCAGCTGTGTGCACCACTAACACCTCTTCCGTTGTGCCCACTACGGCTCGTGGGAGAACCAGCACCGCTGCTGTGTGCTGGGAAAGCATCAAACAAACGGTCTACCAGAGTTGCTTGTTTGTTAGCCAATATTATCTCTAGGTTCTCCTGTGGCATGATGTTGTGTAATTTGCCTTTGCAGCGTGGATCGAGGATGCTGGCCAGCCAGTAGACATCATCCGTCATCATTTTGGCAATACGGGGGTCCCTTTTTTAGGATCTGCAAGGCATAATCGCACATGTTTGCCAATGTTCCAGGTGTCAATAATGCACTGCACTTTCTGGTAAATCCACATCCCTACAGTCACGCACCCAACACTGTACCTGACCTTGGAATGCCAACATTTTCTCTTGCCCCCTGGGAAGCATCCACCTGCCCAAAATAATCATCCCCCTCATCCTCCTCCTCTTACTCTTCCTCCTCCACCTCGTCCAGGACAGTTCCCTGACCAGACAATGGCTGACTGTCAGCAAGCTTCCCTCCTCCTCCTCCTGTTCCTCCTCCGCTGCAGATGCCAGATCCTTAATGTGCATCAAACTTTGCATGAGCAGACGCATAAGTGGGATGCTCATGCTTATGATGGCGTCGTCTGCGCTTACCAGCCGTGTGCATTCCTCAAAACACTGAAGGACTTTACAGAGGTCTTTCAGCTTTGACCACTGCACACCCGACAATTCCATGTCTTCCCTCAAACTGCCTGCCCATTTATCCTCCCACAAATGCATTACATCCTGCCTCTGTTCGCACAGCCTCTCAACCATGTGCAGGGTGGAGTTCCACCTTGTTGCAACGTCTATGATTAGGCGATGCATGGGGAGGTGGAGCAATTGCTGCAGCTTCTGCATACGAGTGGAGTGGACGTTTGAGCGACGGATGTGCGAGCACAGTCTTCGCACCTTATGGAGCAGGGATGTTAACTCCGGATAATTATTAAGGAAGCACTGCACCACCAGGTTCAAAGTGTGAGCCAGGCAAGGTATGTGTGTGAGTTTTGCACGGGCTATGGCTGCCACAAAATTCCTGCCGATATCACTGTCTACCTTGCTTGGCTCAAAATGTAGAGTGCCCAGCCATGGCTTACTTTGTCGCTGCAAGTAGTTGGCCAGTACATCCGCGGTGTGTCTGTTGTCGCCCAAAGACATCATCTTTAACACAGCCTGCTGACGCTTACCACTAGTTGTTCGATAGTGTGCAACACTGCCAGCTGCGGATGGAGTGCTCGTGCGACTGCGCTCTGTGGACGAGCTTTCGCTAATGGAGGAGGGTCGAAAGCCTACAGCCAACTGATTCCTATACCGTGGGCTAGGCAGCACTGTTCCACCGCCACTGTCCCCTGTGAGCCTGCATCCACCACATTAACCCAGTGCGCAGTGATGGACACGTAACGGCCCTGGCCATGCCTACTGGACCATGCATCTGTTGTGAGGTGCACCTTTCCACTCACTGATTGCTTGAGTGCATGGACAATGCGGTCTTTCACATGCAGGTGGAGGGCTAGGATGGCTTTTCGAGAAAAGAAGTACCGACTGGGTAGGTCATAACGTGATACTGCGTAGGCCATGAGCTCGCGGAAAGCTTTGCTTTCAACCAAACGGTAGGGCATCATCTCTAATGAGCTTAGTTTGGCAATGTAGGCATTCAAACACAGTGTACGCGGATGAGAGGATGCATACTTTCTTGTCCTACTCAGAGTGTCTGGTAGGGTGAGCTGGACTGGAGAGCTGCATATGGGGGAAGTAGCGGTGGACCGGACGGAGTGAGACGGGGTTGGTGATGGTATTGGTGGTGATGGCCTACATTCTGTGTTGTGTTGCAAAGCCATTGTGATTCCCTGAGTGCTTTGGCCTTGCGACGATACCTGAACATTTAGTGCTGGTGGTGTGCTTAACGGTGACGGTGGTCTTATAGTGGGGGAAGCGATGGAGCGTTGCTGGCTACTTTCAGTTGGAGCAGGTGCACATGTGCTACCTGAGGTTTTGTAGTCCGTTCACGCTTGCAAGTGCATGTTGATTAAATGTCTAAGCATGCAACTGGTATTCAAATTTCTGAGTTGTTTACCTCGGCTAAAGGTCCTTCCGCACTTCTTACAGGTAACCTTTGCCTCATCAGTAGAATTTTGGACAAAGAAGTGCCACACTGCACTCTTCCTACTAGAGTTGAGCGAAACGAGTCGAAAAAATTCAAAAGTCGCCGACTTTTGGCAAAGTCGGGTTTCATGAAACGAAACCCGACCCTAGGATGAGGTCGGCCACGAGGTCGGCGACTTACACGCCAAAGTCGCGTTTCAAAAGTTTGTTTTGCGCTCTTTTTCAGCCAATCAGGATCCACGGACACTGTGGGCAACGTGATGACATAGGCACGGGTCACCACCATCTTTCAGAAGGGCATGCAAGTGATTGGCTTGCTTTGGTGGGCGTCACAGGGGGTATAAAAGGGCATGCACGCCGACCGCCATTTTACTTCTGCCGATCTTAGTATAGGGAGAGGTTGCTGCTGATTCTGTAGGGAGAGCGTTAGGCAGGGAAGAAGACAAAAAAACTGCTTCTGCTGCTAGCGATTTGGCCTGCACAACACACCAGTCACTGTGTGTGCAGTGCAAGGGGAGGCTATATAGTGGTGTATCAGTGGTGTTGGTTGTTGGGCTGCCTTCTAAGGCTTCCTGACATTCCTGCATTGCTGTTTACCCACTGCTCCGCAAACTGCTTTTTTAAAAGCAATCCCAATTTTTTTTTTTGTCCTGCTGAGAAGACAAAAAAACTGCTTCTGCTGCTAGCAATTTGGCCTGCACAACACACCAGTCACTGTGTGTGCAGTGCAAGGGGAGGCTATATAGTGGTGTATCAGTGGTGTTGGTTGTTGGGCTGCCTTCTAAGGCTTCCTGACATTCCTGCATTGCTGTTTACCCACTGCTCCGCAAACCTCTTTTTTAAAAGCAATCCAATCTCCCTTATCCTCTAGTCACTTTTGTCACAGCTGTGCCATCGAGCCTGTCACATAGCGCTCAGATATCCATTGGGCCTCACACAATCCAAAAGTGTCCAGTGTCCAAAAGTGTGTGCAGAGATTCAAAATCTCCCTTATCCTCTAGTCACTTTGGTCACAGCTGTGCCATCGAGCCTGTCACATAGCGCTCAGATATCAGTGGGCCTCACACAATCCAAAAGTGTCCATCCAGTGTCCAAAAGTGTGTGCAGAGATTCAAAATCTCCCTTATCCTCTAGTCACTTTGGTCACAGCTGTGCCATCGAGCCTGTCACATAGCGCTCAGATATCAGTGGGCCTCACACAATCCAAAAGTGTCCATCCAGTGTCCAAAAGTGTGTGCAGAGATTCAAAATCTCCCTTATCCTCTAGTCACTTTGGTCACAGCTGTGCCATCGAGCCTGTCACATAGCGCTCAGATATCAGTGGGCCTCACACAATCCAAAAGTGTCCAGTGTCCAAAAGTGTGTGCAGAGATTCAAAATCTCCCTTATCCTCTAGTCACTTTGGTCACAGCTGTGCCATCGAGCCTGTCACATAGCGCTCAGATATCAGTGGGCCTCACACAATCCAAAAGTGTCCATCCAGTGTCCAAAAGTGTGTGCAGAGATTCAAAATCTCCCTTATCCTCTAGTCACTTTGGTCACAGCTGTGCCATCGAGCCTGTCACATAGAGCTCAGATATCAGTGGGCCTCACACAATCCAAAAGTGTCCATCCAGTGTCCAAAAGTGTGTGCAGAGATTCAAAATCTCCCTTATCCTCTAGTCACTTTTGTCACAGCTGTGCCATCGAGCCTGTCACATAGCGCTCAGATATTCATTGGGCCTCACACAATCCAAAAGTGTCCAGTGTCCAAAAGTGTGTGCAGAGATTCAAAATCTCCCTTATCCTCTAGTCACTTTGGTCACAGCTGTGCCATCGATCCTGTCACATAGCGCTCAGATATCAGTGGGCCTCACACAATCCAAAAGTGTCCATCCAGTGTCCAAAAGTGTGTGCAGAGATTCAAAATCTCCCTTATCCTCTAGTCACTTTGGTCACAGCTGTGCCATCGAGCCTGTCACATAGCGCTCAGATATCAGTGGGCCTCACACAATCCAAAAGTGTCCATCCAGTGTCCAAAAGTGTGTGCAGAGATTCAAAATCTCCCTTATCCTCTAGTCACTTTTGTCACAGCTGTGCCATCGAGCCTGTCACATAGCGCTCAGATATTCATTGGGCCTCACACAATCCAAAAGTGTCCAGTGTCCAAAAGTGTGTGCAGAGATTCAAAATCTCCCTTATCCTCTAGTCACTTTGGTCACAGCTGTGCCATCGAGCCTGTCACATAGCGCTCAGATATCAGTGGGCCTCACACAATCCAAAAGTGTCCATCCAGTGTCCAAAAGTGTGTGCAGAGATTCAAAATCTCCCTTATCCTCTAGTCACTTTGGTCACAGCTGTGATATCGAGCCTGTCACATAGCGCTCAGATATCAGTGGGCCTCACACAATCCAAAAGTGTCCAGTGTCCAAAAGTGTGTGCAGAGATTCAAAATCTCCCTTATCCTCTAGTCACTTTGGTCACAGCTGTGCCATCGAGCCTGTCACATAGCGCTCAGATATCAGTGGGCCTCACACAATCCAAAAGTGTCCATCCAGTGTCCAAAAGTGTGTGCAGAGATTCAAAATCTCCCTTATCCTCTAGTCACTTTGGTCACAGCTGTGCCATCGAGCCTGTCACATAGCGCTCAGATATCAGTGGGCCTCACACAATCCAAAAGTGTCCAGTGTCCAAAAGTGTGTGCAGAGATTCAAAATCTCCCTTATCCTCTAGTCACTTTGGTCACAGCGTGCCATCGAGCCTGTCACATAGCGCTCAGATATCAGTGGGCCTCACACAATCCAAAAGTGTCCATCCAGTGTCCAAAAGTGTGTGCAGAGATTCAAAATCTCCCTTATCCTCTATTCACTTTGGTCACAGCTGTGCCATCGAGCCTGTCACATAGCGCTCAGATATCAGTGGGCCTCACACAATCCAAAAGTGTCCATCCAGTGTCCAAAAGTGTGTGCAGAGATTCAAAATCTCCCTTATCCTCTAGTCACTTTGGTCACAGCTGTGCCATCGAGCCTGTCACATAGCGCTCAGATATCAGTGGGCCTCACACAATCCAAAAGTGTCCAGTGTCCAAAAGTGTGTGCAGAGATTCAAAATCTCCCTTATCCTCTAGTCACTTTGGTCACAGCTGTGCCATCGAGCCTGTCACATAGCGCTCAGATATCAGTGGGCCTCACACAATCCAAAAGTGTCCATCCAGTGTCCAAAAGTGTGTGCAGAGATTCAAAATCTCCCTTATCCTCTAGTCACTTTGGTCACAGCTGTGCCATCGAGCCTGTCACATAGCGCTCAGATATCAGTGGGCCTCACACAATCCAAAAGTGTCCAGTGTCCAAAAGTGTGTGCAGAGATTCAAAATCTCCCTTATCCTCTAGTCACTTTGGTCACAGCTGTGCCATCGAGCCTGTGACATAGCGCTCAGATATCAGTGGGCCTCACACAATCCAAAAGTGTCCATCCAGTGTCCAAAAGTGTGTGCAGAGATTCAAAATCTCCCTTATCCTCTAGTCACTTTGGTCACAGCTGTGCCATCGAGCCTGTCACATAGCGCTCAGATATCAGTGGGCCTCACACAATCCAAAAGTGTCCATCCAATGTCCAAAAGTGTGTGCAGAGATTCAAAATCTCCCTTATCCTCTAGTCACTTTGGTCACAGCTGTGCCATCGAGCCTGTCACATAGCGCTCAGATATCAGTGGGCCTCACACAATCCAAAAGTGTCCAGTGTCCACAAGTGTCTGCAGAAATTCAAAATCTCCCCTGTCCTATAGACACCTTGTACCTTGTTTTGCATTACTATATAGTTTGTTGGATTTTGTCTACATTTCTACCAAAAATGAGGAAGGCTGGTGGAAGAGGCCGTGGAATTGGGCGGGGGTTGGCAGCTGGTAATGATGGTGTTGGTGGTGGATCTGATGGCAGTGGCAAGAGCAAAATAGGACCGAATGCAGGAGGTGCTGACCCTGCGTCATCGTCTGGCTACATAAGGCCTCGAACGCTTAGTTTTCTAGGAGTTGGCAAACCGCTTTTAAAGCCAGAGCATCAGGAAAAAGTTTTGTCTTACATTGCTGACTCAGCCTCCAGCTCTATCGCCTCCTCTTCTTCAGTTGTAAAAAGTAAAAGCACTGAGTCGTCATTGGAGGCTCATGTTCATGTACCACACCTTTCCTTGTGTCCTTCACCCCAACCAAGATTGAAGGATGACGCAGGCCATACTACTGATTACTCCATGGAGCTGTTTTCACATACCATGCCTGGATTATCAAGTGAATTGGTGAATTACCCAGGCCAAGATGAATCTGACATGGAGTGCACTGATGCACAGCCGCTGATGGATGATTCTGCTGGTACATTCACTCAGAGCACTACATTGTCCTCGCAGTGTACAGAGCCAGATTCTGACCCTGATGAGACTCAGGTGCCCCTTCCCGCACACTATACCACCATACACGGTAACACAGAGGAAGGTGCACATGACATAGAAGAGGAGGTGATGGATGACCCAGTTGTTGACCCAGATTGGCATCCATTGGGGGAAGAGGGTGCTGCTTCCAATAGCTCAGATGAGGAGCATCCACAGCAGACATCGACATCGCAACAGCTGTTATCTGGCAGGCCCGGAGCACTCCAAAGACAGGTTCCAAACATCAAAAGAGTTGCTGGACAGCTTGTCCAGAGGGTCAAAAGATCACAGCGTGCTAGGCCGCAAAATGTCTGCCAAAGTAGGAAGAGTGCAGTGTGGCACTTTTTTGACCAAAATCCTCATGATCAGGCCAAGGTTATCTGTAAGAAGTGCGCAAAGACCTTTAGCCGAGGGAAAAATCTGAAAAATTTGAATACCAGTTGCATGCTTAGACATTTAACCAGCATGCACTTGCAAGCGTGGACATAACACCAAACCTCAAGTGCCACATGTGCAACTGATCACAACGAAGGTAGTCAGCAACGCTACATTGTTTCCCCCACTGTAAGCCCACCGGTTAGCACAGCAGCAAATGTTGAGGTGTCGTTGCAAGACCACAGCAGTCAGGGAATCCCACTGTTATATCAACGAAAGACTGATTCTAGGCCATCAGAAAGAACACCAACTCCATCACCATCATCAACCCTCTCTCAGTCCGCCCTGTCCACCGCTACTTCCACCATATGCAGCTCTCAAGTCCAGCTCACCCTCCCAGACACTATGAGTAGGTCAAGAAAGTACTCAGTCTCTCATCCGCGTACACTGGGTTTGAACGCCCACATTGCCAAACTAATCTCATTTGTGATGATGCCCTTTCGGTTGGTGGAAAGCACAGCTTTCCGCGAACTCATGGCCTATGCAGTACCACGCTATGACCTACCCAGTCGCCACTTCTCTCGCAAAGCCATCCCAGCCCTCCACCATCATGTGAAAGACCGCATTGTCCATGCACTCAAGCAGTCAGTGAGCGGAAAGGTGCACCTCACAACTGATGCATGGTCCAGTCGGCATGGCCAGGGCCGTTACGTGTCCATCACTGCGCACTGGGTTAATGTGGTGGATGCAGGGTCCACAGGGGACAGCGGTGGTGGGACAGTGCTGCCTAGCCCATGGTATAGGAAACAGTTGGCTGTAGGCGTTCGACACTCCTCCTCCTCCTCCTCCTCCAGAAGCGAAAGCTCGTCCACAGAGCGCAGTCGTACGAGCACTCCATCTGCAGCTGCCACTGTTGCACACGATGTGTCCCCCTATCGAGCAGCTAGTGGAAAGCGTCAGCAGGCTGTGTTGCAGATGATGTGTTTGGGCGACAGACACACCGCCGAGGTGCTGGCCGAGTACTTGAAGCGACAAACTGAGTCATGGCTGGGCAGTGTACATCTTGAGGCAGGCAAGGTAGTTAGTGATAACGGCCGTAATTTTGTGGCAGCCATAGCCCTTTCAAAACTCAGCCACATACCTTGCTTGACTCACACCTTGAACCTGGTGGTGCAGTGCTTCCTCAAAAATTATCCGGAGTTAACAGCCCTGCTCCAGAAGGTGCGAAGACTGTGCGCGCACATCCGCCGGTCGCCTGTACACTCCGTTCGTATGCAGAAGCTGCAGCGATTGCTCCACCTTCCCAACCACCGCCTCATTATCGACATTGCAACAAGGTGGAACTCCACCCTGCACATGGTGGAGCGGCTGTGCGAGCAGAGGCAGGCCATAATGCATTTGTGGGAGGATACACGGCCAGGCACTTTGAGAGCAGACATGGAGTTGACAGGTGTGCAGTGGTCGAAGCTGAAAGACCTTTGTAAAGTCCTTCAGTGTTTTGAGGAATGCACACGGCTGGTAAGCGCAGACGACGCCATCCTAAGCATGAGCATCCCACTTATGCGTCTGCTCATGCAAACTTTGACGCACCTTAAGGAGCAGGCGTCTGCAGCCAATGTTGATGAGGAGGAAGAGGAGGAGGGAATCCTTGATGACATTCAGCCATTGTCTGCTCAGGGACCTCTCCTGGACGAGGTGGAGGAAGAAGAGGAGGAGGAGGATGATGATGGGGATGATTACTTAGGGGAGGAGGATGCATCTCGTGGGGCAAGTGAAAATGTTGGCGTGGCAAGGTCTGGTACAGGGTTTGTGTGTGACTGGAGGGATGTGGATTTGCCAGAAAGTGCTCCTCCATCCAGCACTCGCAGTGCATCATTGACACCGGGAACATTGGCCCACATGTCAGATTATGCCTAGCGGATCCTAAAAAGGGACCCCCGCATTGCCAAAATGATGAACGATGATGACTACTGGTTGGCCAGCATCCTGGATCCACGCTATAAAGGCAAATTACAAAACATCATGACACAGGAGAACCTTGACCTAATATTGGCTAATAAACAAGCAACTCTGGTAAATCGGTTGCTTGAGGCATTCCCAGCACACAGCAGCAGTGATGGTTCTCACACGAGCCGTACGGGCCAGGGGCAGCTTGGCAGAGGTGTTCGTGGTGCACACAGCAGAAGTGGCGTTGGAGACAGGGGTTTCATGACAATGTTGTGGACTGATTTTTCAAATACCGCTCACACAACTGGTAATACTGCATCGATGGAAAGTGACAGGAGACAGCAGTTGTCAACTATGGTTACAAACTACTTTTCCTCCCATATCGATGTTCTCCCACACAGGTCATTCCCCTTTGACTATTGGACCACTAAACTGGACACCTGGCCTGAATTGGCCCAATATGCCTTACAGGAGCTCGCTTGCCCAGCTGCAAGTGTGCTATCGGAAAGAGTCTTCAGTGCAGCTGGATCAATCCTGACAGAAAAAAGGACCCGTCTGTCAACCCAAAATGTGGATGATCTAACCTTCATTAAAATGAACCACGCATGGGTTTCCAAGGATTTTGTCCCACCTTCCCCTGATGACACATAGGGTGACAGAAAAATGGCTTGCTTTGGTCCACCTCTTCCTGGTACTTCACCTATTTCGCCTTTTGCATCAGCTGAATGTCCAACATCAACATATGCCACTTTCTAAAACTCCCTAACTTTGCTGCCTCCCCCCCCATGGCCGGGGTCACCACCTAGCGCACGACACCGTGCGAGTGCCGTTGCCCTGGACAGGTGGGTAGGCCGACTCTTGGGCGCGGGCACTGGCACAGGGTCCCTCATAGTGCAATCAAGTGTCTCTGACGGTGGTGGTGCACACCCGCCGTCAGACACACCGCTGTACTATGAGGGGCCCAGTGCCAGTACCGACGCCCACGAGTGGGCCCCCCTTGCTTGGGCAGGGCCCCAGCATTTGCAATCTTTACCTCTCCCTGCTCCTCCGCTGTGTAATCTGGGCTGTCAAATCCATACTGTGCCTGACACCGTCTGAGCCTGCCTCCTGATGTATAGACATATATTTTGAATGTGTACGCTATCGATACATGTTATCCGGGGATACGGTACCCTTTCTAACCTTTGTGCAATCACGTGCAATCCATACTGGGCCTAACACTGTCTGAGCCTGCCTCCTGAGACATATATTTTGAATGTGTACGCTATCCATACATGTTATCCGGGGATACGGTACCCTTTCTAACCTTTGTGCAATCACGTGCAATCCATACTGGGCCTAACACCGTCTGAGCCTGCCTCCTGAGGCATATATTTTGAATGTGTACGCTATCCATACATGTTATCCGGGGATACGGTACCCTTTCTAACCTTTGTGCAATCACGTGCAATCCATACTGGGCCTAACACCGTCTGAGCCTGACTCCTGATGTATAGACATATATTTTGAATGTGTACGCTATCCATACATGTTATCTGGGGATACGGTACCCTTTCTAACCTTTGTGCAATCACGTGCAATCCATACTGGGCCTAACACCGTCTGAGCCTGCCTCCTGAGACATATATTTTGAATGTGTACGCTATCCATACATGTTATCCGGGGATACGGTACCCTTTCTAACCTTTGTGCAATCACGTGCAATCCATACTGGGCCTAACACCGTCTGAGCCTGCCTCCTGAGACATATATTTTGAATGTGTACGCTATCCATACATGTTATCCGGGGATACGGTACCCTTTCTAACCTTTGTGCAATCACGTGCAATCCATACTGGGCCTAACACCGTCTGAGCCTGCCTCCTGAGACATATATTTTGAATGTGTACGCTATCCATACATGTTATCTGGGGATACGGTACCCTTTCTAACCTTTGTGCAATCACGTGCAATCCATACTGGGCCTAACACCGTCTGAGCCTGCCTCCTGAGACATATATTTTGAATGTGTACGCTATCCATACATGTTATCCGGGGATACGGTACCCTTTCTAACCTTTGTGCAATCACGTGCAATCCATACTGGGCCTAACACCGTCTGAGCCTGCCTCCTGAGACATATATTTTGAATGTGTACGCTATCCATACATGTTATCTGGGGATACGGTACCCTTTCTAACCTTTGTGCAATCACGTGCAATCCATACTGGGCCTAACACCGTCTGAGAATGATAGATGGGGCCCACCATACACTGGAACATTCCAAAGGTGGACATCAGACACTGGAGCAGCATTTACAGGGCCCATTATACACTAGAGCATTAGAAATGGGGCCCATTATGTTTGGAGCATTATTTGGGCCCATAAGACAGTAGAGCTTCATCCATGGGGACCAACATATACTGTAGCATTATGTGGAGCTCATCATATACTGTTTCAAACATTATATGGGACCAATGATTCTGTATGGAGAAATAGATGGGCCTCGTCATGAGATGTAAAAAGTGAGGTATTTTTCATTGGACTATACCGCTATTTCTCTGCCGTATCGGAGCATGATGAGTTGTGGTATGTGTTAAAGGGGCGCTCTTTCGCCCAGGGCACATGAAAACCTGGAGCCAGCCCTCCCCCCCCCACAGTCTGTAGCCAAATAACCACCATTTTTCAGTGCGTAACTTGTATTATGAAGTTAATTAAGGTTGACAAGCTTAAGTAAGAAGAATTGATGCTTTTGGCATTCAAATGGGCACTGTTGGTGTGTTTCCTCTCCTCCTCTCACTGCCGACTTTTATTCCCCATTGACTTACATTGGGTTTCGTGTTTCGGGACGACCCCGACTTTTCCCTATAATCGGACGATCTTGCTCGACCCGACTTTTGGAAAAGTCGGGTTTCATGAAACTAAACGCGACCCTAAAAAACCAAAAGTCGCTCAACTCTACTTCCTACTATGGTATACATTTTCTGGCCTTGCACGCTGTGCTAAGTTGACCGTCTGGCCAAGATGTCCTGCAACTCTTTTAGTTTTTGGTCCACGTTTTTTGGACAGCTATGGGCCTGCCAGATATCCGCTGCTGCGATGTCAATGCCTGCTGCGGATCCTTCTCCTTATCTGAATTATTACCAGTGCCACCCTTCCCCCCCTAATGGATACCAATCCGGGTCAAGAACTGGGTCATCCATCACCTCCTCTTCAAAGTCATCTGCACCTTCCTCTTTACCTTCCTCTGTGTCACCGTGTAAGGTAACATAGTAACATAGTTATTAAGGTTGAAGGGAGACTTTAAGTCCATCTAGTTCAACCCATATCCTATACTAACCTGCCCTAACATGTTGATCCAGAGGAAGGCAAAAAAAAACCCATGTGGCAAACAGTAAGCTTCACATTGGGGAAAAAAATTCCTTCCCGACTCCACATATTGCAATCAGACTAGCTCCCTGGATCAACGCAATATTAAGGAAACTAGTGTATATACCCTGTAATATTATACTTTTCAAGAAAGACATCCAGTCCCCTCTTAAATTTTAGTAGGGAATCACTCGTTACAACATCATATGGCAGATAGTTCCATAGTCTCACTGCTCTTACAGTAAAGAATCCGCATCTGTGAGTATGCTTAAACCTTCTTTCCTCCAGACGTAGAGGATGCCCCCTTGTCCCCATCACAGGTCTAAGAGTAAAAAGATCATTAGAAAGGTCTTTGTACTGTCCCCGCATACATTTATACATTGTAATAAGATCACCCCTAAGCCTTCGATTCTCCAAACTAAATAACCCCAAGTGTAATAACCTGTCTTGGTATTGCAGACCCCCAAGTTCCCTAATAACCTTGCTCGCTCTTCTCTGCACCCGCTCCAGTTCAGTTATGTCTTTCTTATACACCGGAGACCAGAACTGTACACAGTATTCTAAGTGTGGTCGCACTAGTGACTTATATAGAGGTAAAATTATGTTCTCCTCATGAGCATCTATGCCTCTTTTAATGCTTCTCATTATTTTATTTGCCTTTGCAGCAGCTGCCTGACACTGGCCACTAAATGCGAGTTTGTCGTCCACCCATACACCAAGGTCTTTTTCAGTGACAGTTTTGCCCAGTGTTTTACAATTAAGCACATAATTATACATCATGTTCGTTCTAACCAAGTGCATGACCTTACAATTATCCCCATTAAAGCTCGTTTGCCATTTATCAGCCCAAGCTTCTAGTTTACATAAATCCTCCTGTAATATAAAATTGTCCTCCTCTGTATTGATTACCCTGCAGAGTTTAGTGTCATCTGCAAATATTGAAATTCTACTCTCTATGCCCCCTACAAAGTCATTATTAAATATGTTAAAAAGAAGCGGGCCCAAAATTGACCCCTGTGGTACCCCACTGCTAACCGTGACCCAGTCCGAGTGTGCTCCATTAATAACTACCCTTCGTTTCCTATCCCTGAGCCAGCTCTTAACCCACCTACACATATTTTCCCCTATCCCCATTGTTCTCATTTTATGTATCAACCTTTTGTGTGGCACCGTATCAAAAGCTTTTGAAAAGTCCATGTACACCACATCCACTGCATTCCCTTGGTCCAGTCCAGAACTTACCTCTTCATAAAAGCTTATCAGATTAGACTGACAGGAACGGTCCCTTGTAAACCCATGTTGATATTGGGTCGTGAGGTTAATCTTCTCCAGATACTCCAATATAGTATCTCTTAGAAAACCCTCCAGGATTTTACCCACAGTTGAGGTTAAACTTACTGGCCTATAATTTCCAAGTTCAGTTTTTGTCCCCTTTTTGAATATTGGCACCACATTTGCTATACGCCAGTCCTGTGGTACAGACCCTGTTATTATGGAATCTTTAAAGATTAAAAATAATGGTCTATCTATGACTGTGCTTAATTCCTGCAGTACTCGGGGGTGTATCCCATCCGGGCCCGGGGATTTGTCAATTTTAGTGATTTTTAGACGCCGCCGTACTTCCTGCTGGGTTAAGCAGGTGACATTTAATGGAGAATTTTATCCCTGATCATGTTATCCGTCATGGGATTTTCTTGTGTAAATACTGTTGAAAAAAGTCATTTAGCATATTGGCTTTTTCCTCATCCTCATCCACCCAGACTATTTTTAAGGGGGCCAACATAAACATTTTTTAGTTTCTTACTATTTATGTAGTTAAAGAATATTTTGGGATTGTTTTTACTTTCTCTGGCAATGAGCCTCTCTGTCTCAATCTTTGCTGTCTTGATTTGCTATTTACAGAATTTATTTAATCTTCTGTATTTAGTTAATGCCTCATCAATACCTACTTGCTTTATTTCTCTAAATGCTTTATTTTTGTCCCTTATTGCTCCCCTTACAGCTCTATTTAGCCATAGTGGTTTCTTCCTATTTCTCGCATGTTTATTCCCATACGGTATATATTGTGCACAGGTCCTATTCAGGATGCTAATAAACGTCTCCCATTTTCTTTGTGTATTTTTATGTCTCAGGATATCGTCCCAGTTAATTGCACCAAAATCATCTCTCATCCGTTGGAAATTTGATTTCATGAAGTTTAGTGTCCTTGTAACCCCTCTGCTACACATCTTATTAAAGGATACATGAAAACTTATCAATTTGTGATCACTATTACCCAAGTGACCCCCAACCCTTACATTTGATATGCGGTCTGGCCTGTTGGTTAATATTAGGTCTAGCAGTGCCCCCCCCTCTTGTTGGGTCCTGAACCAGTTGTGAAAGGTAATTGTCTCTCATAGTTGTCAAAAACCTATTACCTTTGCTGGAACTGCAGGTTTCGGTTCCCCGATGTATTTCAGGATAGTTGAAGTCCCCCATAATAATGACTTCTCCTTGAGTCGCTGCTTCTTCTATTTGCTTTATGAGGATATTCTCTGTTGCTTCCATTATTTTTGGAGACTTATAACAAACCCCTATCAGTAATTTATTATTTTTCCCCCCTCCCCTTATCTCTACCCACAGGGACTCTAAATTTTCATTAGATTCATATATATTATCACGAAGGATGGGTTTTAACCCCTTCCTGACATCCGACGTACTATCCCGTCCATGGGACCCGGGCCCCTATGCCCATGGATGGGATAGTACGTCTACCGCGATCAGCGGCGCCCACGTGGTGAGCGCCGCTGATCGCGGCCGGGTATCAGCTGATTATCACAGCTGACACCTGGCACAATGTGTCAGGGGCGGTCACGGACCGCCCCCGACACGTTAACCCCTTGCACACCGCGATCAAACATGATCGTGGTGTACCGGGGGTTAAAGGGAAGCATCGGCAGGGAGGGGGCTCCCTCCGTGCTTCCCTGAGCCCCCCACAGCAGCGCAATGTGCAGCGCTGCTGCGGGGGGCTCCTTTCCTGCAGGCCCCCGAATCCAAGATGGCGACGGGGGCCTTCGGGGGCCTGCAGGAAGCTGGCTTCCTCAGTACCTGCAAAGCGCAGGCATGAGGAAGCCTTCTGCACTGCCTGTGACAGATTGCTGATCTGTCACAGTGATATGTGATGTGACAGATCAGCGATCTGTCACAGAACAGTGATGTCCCACCTGGGACTATTTAATAAAGTTAAAAAAAAATAAAAAAAAGTGTTAAAATGAATGTAAAAAAATCGCCAAATAAATTAGAAAAAAAAATAAAAATTCCCCCAAATAAATCCATTTTTTGGAAATAAAAAAAAACAAAACAATAAAAGTACACATATTAGGTATCGCCGCCTCCGTAACGACCCGCCCTATAAAACTGTCCCATTAGTTAACCCCTTTAGCGAACCCCTTAAAAAATAAAAATAAAAAGCGAAGCAAAAAATAATGATTTATTATCATACCGCCAAACAAAAAGTGTAATAACGGGCGATTTAAAAGACGCATATAAATATCCATGGTACCGCTGAAAACATCATCTTGTCCCGCAAAAAACGAGCCACCACACAGCATCATCAGCGAAAAACTAAAAAAGTTATAGATCGCAGAATAAAGCGATGCAAAAATAATTATTTTTTATATAAAATAGTTTTAATTGCATAAAACCGACAAAACATAAAAAAATGACCTAAATGAGGTATCGCTGTAACCGTACTGACCCGAAGAATAAAACCGCTTTATCAATTTTATCGCACGCGGAACGGTGTAAACGCACCCCCCCCAAAAGAAACTCATGAAACGCTGGTTTTTGTTCATTCTGCGTCCCAAAAATCGGAATAAAAAGCAATCAAAAAATGTCACGTGCCCGAATATGGTACCAATAAAAACGTCAACTCGTCCGGCAAAAAAATAAGACCTCACATGACTCGGTTGGTCAAAATACGGAAAAATTATAGCTCTCAATATGTGGTGATGCAAAAACTATTTTTACAATAAAAAGCGTATTTTAGCGTGCGACAGCTGCCAAATATAAAAACCGCCATAAATAGTAAATCAAACCCCCCGTTATCACCCCCTTAGTTAGGGAAAAGTAATAAAATAAAAAAAAATGTATTTATTTCCATTTTTCCATTAGGGTTAGGGCTGAGATTAGGGTTAGGGGTGTGTTGGGGTTCGGGTTGGAGTTAGAATTGGGGGTTTCCACTGTTTGGGCACATCAGGGGCTCTCCAAATGCAACATGGCGTCTGATCTCAATTCCAGCCAATTCTGAGTTGAAAAAGTCAAATGGTGCTCCTTCCCTTACAAGCTCTGCCATGCGCCCAAACAGTGTTTTACCCCCACATGTAGGGTATCAGCCTACTCAGGTCAAATTGCAAAACAATTTTTGGGGTCCAATTTCTCCTGTTACCCTTAGCAAAATAAAAAATTGGGGGCAAAAATATCATTTTTGTGGAAAAAAATGATTTTTTTATTTTCACGTCCGAGCGTTATAAACTTCTGTGAAGCACTTGGGGGTTCAAAGTGCTCACCACACATCTAGATAAGTTCCTTAGGGGGTCTCGTTTCCAAAATGGCGTCATTTGTGGGGGTTTCCACTGTTTAGGTACATTAGGGGCTCTCCAAAGGCAACATGACACCCGCAGACCATTCCATCAAAGTCTGCATTCCAAAACGTCACTACTTCCCTTCCGAGCCCTGACGTGTGTCCATACAGTAGTTTTCTCCCACATGTGGGGCGTCAGCGTACTCAGGACAAATTGGACAACAACTTTTGGGGTTCAATGTCTCCTGTTACCCTTGGGAAAATAAAAAAAATGGGGACTAATTGATCATGTTTGTGGAAAAAATACAATTTTTTTATTTTCATGCCCTGGCATTATAAACTTCTGTGAAGCCTTTGGGGGTTCAAAGTGCTCACCTCACATCTAGATAAGTTTCTTAGGGGGTCTAGTTTTCAAAATGGGGTAATTTGTGGGGGGTTTCCGCTGTTTAGGTACATTAGGGGCTCTCCAAAGGCAACATGACACCCGCAGACCATTCCATCAAAGTCTGCATTCCAAAACGTCACTACTTCCCTTCCGAGCCCCGACGTGTGTCCATACAGTAGTTTTCTCCCACATATGGGGCGTCAGCATACTCAGGACAAATTGGACAACAACTTTTGGGGTTCAATATCTCCTGTTACCCTTAGCAAAATAAAAAAATTGGGGACTAATTGATCATGTTTGTGGAAAAAATGCGATTTTTTTATTTTCATGCCCGGGCATTATAAACTTCTGTGAAGCCCTTGGGGGTTCAAAGTGCTCACCACACATCTAGATAAGTTCCTTAGGGGGTCTCGTTTCCAAAATGGGGTCATTTGTGGGGGGTTTCCACTGTTTAGGTACATTAGAGGCTCTCCAAAGGCAACATGACACCCGCAGAACATTCTATCAA
The DNA here is from genome assembly GCF_039654945.1 of Dendrobates tinctorius. NCBI lineage: Eukaryota > Metazoa > Chordata > Amphibia > Anura > Dendrobatidae > Dendrobates > Dendrobates tinctorius. The sequence continues at coordinate 94,613,940 of NW_027361696.1, read as the reverse complement.
AGTCTGCATTCCAAAACGTCACTACTTCCCTTCCGAGCCCTGACGTGTGTCCATACAGTAGTTTTCTCCCACATATGGGGTGTCAGCGTACTCAGGACAAATTGGACAACAACTTTTGGGGTTCAATGTCTCCTGTTACCCTTGGGAAAATAAAAAAATTGGGGACTAATTGATCATGTTTGTGGAAAAAATACAATTTTTTTATTTTCATGCCCTGGCATTATAAACTTCTGTGAAGCCTTTGGGGGTTCAAAGTGCTCACCTCACATCTAGATAAGTTTCTTAGGGGGTCTAGTTTTCAAAATGGGGTAATTTGTGGGGGGTGTCCGCTGTTTAGGTACATTAGGGGCTCTCCAAAGGCAACATGACACCCGCAGACCATTCCATCAAAGTCTGCATTCCAAAACGTCACTACTTCCCTTCCGAGCCCCGACGTGTGCCAATACAGTAGTTTTCTCCCACATATGGGGTATCAGCATACTCAAGACAAATTGGACAACAACTTTTGGGGTCCAATTTCTCCTGTTACCCTTGGGAAAATAAAAAAATGGTGACTAAAAGATCATGTTTGTGGAAAAAATACGAATTTTTTATTTTCACGCCCAGGCGTTATAAACTTCTGTGAAGCACTGGGGGGTTCAAAGTGCTCACCACACATCTAGATAAGTTCCTTGGGGGGTCTAGTTTACAAAGTGGTGTCATTTGTGGGGGTTTCCACTGTTTAGATACATCAGGGGTTTTCCAATCGCGACATGGTGTCCGATCTCAATTCCAGCCAAAAACGTCAAATGGCGCTGCCTCCCTTCCGAGCTCTGCCATGCGCCCAAATAGTGGTTTACCCCCACATGTGGGGTATCAGCGTACTCAGGACAAATTGCACAATAACTTTTAGGGTCCTGTTACCCTTGGAAAAATAAGAATTAAGGGTGAAAAGATCATTTTTGTGGAAAAAATATGATTTTTTAATTGTACGGCTTTATGTTATAAACTTCTGTGAAGCCCTTGGGGGTTCAAAGTTCTCACCACACATCTAGATAAGTTCCTTAGGGGGTCTAGTTTCCAAAATGGTGTCATTTGTGGGGGGTTTCCACTGTTTTGGTACATCAGGGGTTTTCCAATCGCGACATGGTGTCCGATCTCAATTCCAGCCAAAAGCGTCAAATGGCGCTGCCTCCCTTCCGAGCTCTGCCATGCGCCCAAATAGTGGTTTACCCCCACATGTGGGGTATCAGCGTACTCAGGACAAATTGCACAATAACTTTTAGGGTCCTGTTACCCTTGGGAAAATAAAAATTGGGGTGAAAAGATCATTTTTGTGGAAAAAATATGATTTTTTAATTGTACCGCTGTACGTTATAAACTTCTGTAAAGCCCTTGTGGGTTCAAAGTTCTCACCACATATCTAGATAAGTTCCTTGGGGGGTCTAGTTTCCAAAATGGGGTCACTTGTAGGGGGTTTCCACTGTTTAGGTACATCAGGGACTCTCCAAACGTGACATGGCGTCCGATCTGAATTCCAGCCAATTTTGCATTGAAAAAGTCAAACGGCGCTCCTTCCATTCTGAGCTCAGCCATGCGCCGAAACAGTCGTTCCCCCCCACATATAAGGTATCAGCGTACTCAGGACAAATTGCACAATAACTTTTGCAGTCCAATTTCTCCAGTTACCCTTGGTAAAATAAAAAAAATTGAACCTGAAGTATTTTTTTTGTGAAAAAAGTTAGATGTTCATTTTTTTTTAAATATTCAAAAAAATTCCTGTGATGCACCTAAAGGGTTAATAAACTTCTTGAATGTGGTTTTGAGCACCTTAAGGGGTGCAGTTTTTAGAATGGTGTCACTTTTGGGTATTTTCTATCATATAGACCCCTCAAAGTGGCTTCAAATGTGATGTGGTCCTAAAAATAAAATGGTGTTGTAAAAATGAGAAATTGCTGGTCAACTTTTAACCCTTATAACTTCCTAACAAAAAAAAATTTTGGTTCCAAAATTGTGCTGATGTAAAGTAAACATGTGGGAAATGTTAGTTATCAAGTTTTTTGTGTGCCGTATCTCTGTGATTTAAGGGCATACAAATTCAAATTTGGAAAATTGCAAAATTTTCAAACTTTTTGCCAAATTTCCGTTTTTCTCACAAATAAACGCAAGTTATTTGAATGAAATTTTACCACTAACATGAAGTACAATATGTCAAGAGAAAACAATGTCAGAATCACCGGGATCCATGGAAGCGTTCCAGAGTTATGACCTCATAAATGTATAGTGGTCAGAATTGTAAAAATTGGCCCGGTCATGAACGTGCAAACCACCCTTGGGGGTGAAGGGGTTAAGGATGATTTTACATATAAACACACACCTCCCCCTCGCATATTTGTTCGGTCATTTCTGAACAGACTATAGCCCTGTAAATTAACCGCCCAGTCATGGCTCCTGTCCAGCCATGTCTCACGTATTCCCACCGTGTCATAATTATGTTCCAACAACATTAACTCCAATTCCTCCATTTTGTTGGCGAGGCTTCTGGCATTAATATACATGCACTTTATGTATCTCTCTGTACCTCTATTCTTTCTTAAATGATTAACTGTTCTAACCCCACCCCCCATGCCACCCCCACCCCCAGGTGGTACAGTATGCGGGAAGGGGCACCTGAGTTTCATCAGGGTCAGATTCTGGCTCAGTAGACTGCGAGGGCAATGTAGTGCTCTGGGTCAATGTACCAGCAGAATCATCTAGCAGTGGCTGTGCATCAGTGCACTCCATGTCAGATTCATCTTGGACTGGGGAATTCAGGATTTGACAGGATAACCCAGGCATGGTATGTGAACAGAGCTCCATAGAGAAATCTGAAGTATGGGCTGCCGCATCCTTAACTTTTGGTGGGGCTGAAGGACACAAGGAAAGGTGTTTTTCCTGACCAGAGCCCTGCACTGATGACTCCGTGCTTGCAGCTTTCGAATGTTCAGAAGAGGAGGCAATAGAGCTGGTGGCTGTTTCGGCAATGTACGCCAAAACCTGTTCCTGATGCTCCAGCTTTAAAAGCGGTTTTCCTACGCCAAGAAAAGGGAACCTTACAGGCCTTCTTGGGCCAGACGATGGCGCAGGCTCAACACCTCCTGCCTTAGCTGCTATTGTGCTTTTGCCAGAACCAGCCGATGCACCACCACCATCATTACGAGCTGCGCCCCCTGCCCACGTCCGCGGCCTCTTCCACCATACTTCCTCATGTTTGGGAAAATGTACCAAAAATACCAGCAGAGAGATGGTACTGTATGAGGAGTGTCCAGCTGTGTAAGGTGTATTAAAAAAATTAAATCTACGTATATATTTTGTTAGTCAATGACGCTCTCCCAGTATGTATTTGACCGCAATCCAAAAAGCAGATACACGGAACTGTATCAGAAGTGTATAGCTGTATACGTTTTTTGTGTAACTAACAATCTCCGTAAATGTATTTATGGAGTGTCACACACACACACTGACTCTGTATAGATGTGACTGTAATGCGAACGGCAGATATACAATTCTGTTTGAAAATCGGACAGCTCTATATGGTGTCGGCATGGAAAATTGTCAATCTCCGTCTATTTTTATACGGAGTGACACACGCTGTCTCTGTCTAGTTTTGACCGTTATCAAACAGCAGATATACGAAACTGTTTGAAAAGTGGACAGCTCTATAAGGTGTAGGTCTGGAAAAATGGAAAATCTCCTCGGCTTGCTTTTCCAGAGTCACACACAGATAGCTTGTATTTGTCCGTGATACCAGTACACAGTAGTGTGTGAGGAGCGTACACCGCTATATGGTGTCTGTATGGAAAATTGTTAATTTTTGTCTATTTTTATACGGAGTGACACACGCTGTCTCTGTATAGTTTTGACCGTTATCAAACAGCAGATATACAAAACTGTTTGAAAAGTGGACAGCTCTATAAGGTGAAAAGCGGATAGCTCTATAAGGTGTAGGTCTGGAAAAATGGAAAATCTCCTCGGCTTGTTTTTCCAGAGTCACACACAAATAGCTTTTATTTGTCCGTGATACCAGCCGGTACATGGTAGTGTGTGAGGAGCATACACCGCTAGACGGTGTCAGTATGGAGAATTGACAATCTCTGTCTATTTTTAGATGGACTAACACACGCTGTCTCTGTCTAGTTTTGACCGTCATCAAACAGCAGATATATGAAACTGTTTGAAAAGCATACACGACTCTAAGGTGTAGGTCTGGAACAACATACAAACTCCTCTGGTTTTTCTTCCAGAGTCACACCCAGATAGCTTCTATTTGTCTGTGATACCAGCCGGTACACAGTAGTGTGTGAGGAGCGTACACCGCTAGACGGTGTGTGAAAAAAATGAACGCTCGGTAACTCACCAGAACAAAATAATAAAAGTTGGAGTGCTTTGAAAAAAGCAGTTTGAACAGCAGTGTGCACACAGCAATGCAGCTAGCAGGTAGCCTTAAAAGGCAGTCTAATAACCACCGGCGCTGCTGCACACAACAAAAATTCTCCCCTTTCACTGCACACTAACTGTACAGTGAAAATTGCTATCAGCAGAAGCAATTTTTTGGTTCTTCTTCCCTGCCTGACACTCTCCCTTATTCAGAATCAGCAGCAGCACCTCTCCCTATTCTAAGATCGGCAGAAGTAAGATGGCGGTCGGTGTTCACAGCCTTTTATAGCCACTGTGACACCACACAAAGCCAGCCAAACACTTCAATGCCCTTCTCTAAGATGATGGTGACCGCCACCCATGTCATCGCGTTACCCACAGTGTGCGTCCTTCATCAATGGCTGAGAAAAGGCGCTGGAAGCATTATTTGAAACGTGACTTTGGCGCTCGGCTCGGCGACGTCATGGCCGACCTCACGCTATGGTCGGGTTTCGATCGGTGAAACCCGACTTTAGCTAAAGTCAGCGATTTTTTAATTTGACAGACCCGTTTCGCTCAACTCTAGTTAGAATCTGTTAGGTGGCTTGTTTTCATATATATTTTTTATAGGATTCACCATAGAAATTAAAACCCATGAAAAAATATCTAAATTAAAAACAGGCCACCTAAAAAACTTATGTAGTTATGACGTTTTTGTTTTTTATAAGAAAAAGAAAAAAAAGCCACAGAAAAAGGTACGAGTAAAGGAGGGCTTAAGGAGGTATTTTAATATAAAATATTGCTTTCTGACATATTGGTATTAATAAAGGTCAGTAAGGAGATAACAGAACCAGATAATGGAGCAGCCGCCTGGTGTTTGCTCCGTGCTGATCACATTCGCACACCACTTACCAGGGAGATACTGTATCAGTCTTCAGGAATCATACAATGCACTCACAGCAGCTCTATTAAAAATATCCTGTAATTAGTGCAGTTAAGAGATTTACCAGTGATTTTTTTTCACTAGAGAACTTCTTACAAAGTACTCATTTGAGAAGTGAAGAAAAATGCATAACATATGGTTGACGAGCTATCTGCTTTGGCTTTGACGTAGCCTTTTGCTCGCCAAAATGAATTTTTCTGAGATTTTTTTTATAATGAGTATTAAAAATACAGACATCTGGAAAGTGAATCAGAGATATTATTCTCCTGGGAGTACCTCCGAGTCTAGAAATATTTTCTCTACCTTTGGATTTTACATGTTTATCTTGGCTTTCTCTTCATAGGAGTTGAAAACGTCTATTTAAACGTTAAGGGTATCATTACAGCGAGGGGATTTTTAACAAGAAGTTATAAAACTGGGTCAAAGGATTTTAAAAAAAAAACACTTTTTAATGTCTATAAATAAAGTATATCCATGGTAATTTCAAGCAGTGAAGTAGGACCTTGGCCTATTTTCAGTGGAGAAAGAACAGGCATTCCTATGCAGTTCTGGTAATAGTTAGCATCTGAATACCCAGAACTGCTGAAATTCATTTGCTCGTGTTCTCTGGAGTTTTTCAGTCACTGCTTTGCTAAAATAAAATAAAAAAAAAAAACAGGATTAGCTTGTTATGTGCTAGGAGGCATTTAGTACTTTACAGTACTTTCCATGCCCTTCGGCACTGACGAAATTGGAGGAGTGAAGCATTAAGAATCTGTCACCATTACGAACTACAAATGAGACCCTTCATGGGGTAACAGAGAGAAGAGAGCATAGGATGATGTGAAGGGATGAAGAATTTTGATTAAAAAAAATAATGAATGCATCTTTCCATTTATGGAGTTCTAGAATTTAGCTCCGTGACTATAACGCCTTTTGGACTGCTTTATGGGCTGTTATGCCAAAATTCTAGCCCAGTACATGCAGTGATTTCTAATCTGGTTTCTGATAAATGAACATTTATTGGCAAAGGAACCCTACAAGGCTGGACTGAAACATTAGGTATGATGCACCTTATTGCAGTCATATGAAGTTGCATAGAACCTTTAGTAGTTATAAGGAGGTGGCGGAGACCCTCATTTGCTCCTCCCCCACACGGCACATATGCGACCCTTTCTTTTATGTTATGACAACCCTTGTAATATGTGCTGAGTTTGCAATGTATAATGTCTGTTATTGTGTTAAGGTGTTAATCATGTCATGAGTACGGTTTCTGTATTACATGTTCTTATAGAGTTAGGGATAGCAGGAGTTAACCTGGTGGGTGGGGTTTACAGCCCCAAGAAGGAGCAGGAACTTCCTGCTCCTGGTTCAGTAGCCCGGGCATGTTTGCCCTGGGCAGATGTGCAGCAATGGTCGGGGCATTGCCAGACCCCAGGAGGGGATAAAATCTGTTGCTCCGAACCTAAGGACATCAACACAGGCATTGCCACACCCGAGGAAGGGAATAGAATCTGCTGCTCTGGACTAAGGACAATAACACGGTTCCCAGGACTACGTAAGGGCCCCGCTTAAGGGACAAGTGTCCAGATTCCGGCGTGGGGGACTGCTGCCTCTTTTTGCCGCCGTGGTTGTTGTGGATATGGCTGTGGATGAAGCTAGGGAGAGAGCAGGAAGCCAATGTTCGTACTTCATTTACCTCTGTTATTAAAATTTGTTCTCCCTGTTGGACTGCAGTGGTATTTGGAATATGTTTGTTCTACCTATTTCTGTACAAGGTACCGGGGTGTACACTGACTGTGACTTAGTTGACTCGACTGGGAATACCACCCCGGGCCACCTTGTTAAATAGTCACAATCCTATTAACTAGATATGAGCAACTCAATACGCAGGGGATCGAGTTGAGTCTAAGGCCCCTTTCACATATCAGTTTTTTGCCATCAGTCACAATCCATCAAATTTTGAAAAAAACAGATCCGGCAACTTATGCCGCCGGATCCATTTTTTTCTCATAGACTTGTATTAATGATGGATTCAAACTGAAGGCCACACGTTTCATCCATCGTTCGCCGGATCGTCAAATTCATTGTCCGTCGGCCGGACACAACGGACATAGGAATGTTTTTTGTCTCCGGATCCGACGCCATCCGTCGTTTGCTAGAATGGAAGCCTATGGGTGCCGGATCCGTCGCTGTCCGACAAATGACGGAATCCATCACCAGATTCCGGTTTTTTAACTGCACATGCGCTGACACTGTGTGCTTGTATGGTGTGTGCGGGCTATGTATGTGTGCGTGTGTGGCAGGACTGTGCGGGGGTACGCAGGGGTATGTGGGGCTTTGTGGGGGTATGTGGGGGGCTCTGCGGGGGTATGCGGGGCTGTGCATTTGTGGTGAGGCTGTGCGGGGGTCTGTTTGGGGGTATGCGGGGCTGTGTAGGGGTATGCGGGGTTGTGCGGGGGTCTGCAGGGGTATGCAGGGGTATGCGGGGCTGTGTGGGGGTCTGTGCGAGGGTATGCGGGGCTATCCGGGGGTATGCAGGGGTCTGTGCGGGGGTATGAGGGGCTGTGCGGGGGTGTGTGGGGCTGTGCGGGGGTCTGTGCGGGAGTATGCAGGGGTCTGTGTTGGGGTATGCAGGGCTGTGCAGGGGTATTCTGGGCTGTGCGGGGGTATGCGGGACTGCAGGGTGTGCGGGGTTATGTGCGGATGTGCGGGGGTCTGTTTGGGGGTCTGCATGAGTATGCATGGGTCTGTGTGGGGGTATGCATGGGGCTGTGCAGGGGTCGGTGCGGGGCTGTACAGTGGTATGCGGGTCTGTGCGGGGGTGTGCAGGGCTGTGCGGGGGTCTGTGCGGGGGTGTGCAGGGCTGTGCAGGCATCTGTGCGGGCGTATGCATGTGCTTGTGTGTGTGTGTGTGTGTGTGTGCAGGCAGCAGATCTCTTCTGGAGGCAGCTAAAAGCTCTCAGAACCTGATATAAAATGAAAAACATGGCAACCCCATCCACGGCCACTACCTGATCACTGTACCCGAGGACTTCATGACCCATGATAATTCATAACAGATTAATCTCCATTGTACACGTATATGATGCTTTCTGCTTTTACAGGGCAATTCTGTTATGATCTGTCATGATTTTATGTAATAGGCTTTACTAGACAATGCTGGGAAACATGAGCACTGAGCAGAGCTTTACCATTCCTCAATAGAAATAACCAAAAATTACTAGGCCCCCATACTATGCGTGCGGCCAGGAGCAGATATCACGCACAATATAGGAAAGACTAAGTGCAACACTAAATGATGAGGGGAAGAGAGCCATACTCTAGGGAAGGGGAAGTGGAGACTTCTAGGCAGATCTAAAGTCACCCTGTCTGCCCTAAACGTCCCTATATAGATTCTACACCTATCGCTGAGCAGGAACCTAATCCCTGCCTGACCCTGGCAATAAGCCCTACTTAAGGAATGACGGGGTGCGCACTAGTCGACTCCCACTACCACTAAAGAAAGCTGGGATAGGCAAACAAGGGGAACACTTATCTTGAGTAGACTCAGAGATGTAACACAGAACACAGACGTCCTCCAGCAACACCAAAGAGGAAGGTAGCCTACTGCTATAGCTCCAAGCCTCAACAGGGGGAAAATCAAATATCACTGGCAATTCCCAACAGCAGGCTGAGAGTCTATAAACACTCGGGTGCAGGACTGAACTGGAGAAAGGTTGCCACAGGTTAAAAGAGTCAGAAAGTTCAAGAAGGTGTCTGCAAGGCCAAACACAAGGCCAAACACAGAGACCTTCTGCGGCTAGATGAAGTGCGACTGTCTGCAGCCTCTGACACACCTGTGACAACGGATCCATACAGATTAGGGCCCCTGAGCCAGAACAAGATATAGTCCCTTTGCAGTACAATAGCTGTTTATAATGTCCAATTCCACCTGCTATTGAAATGATAACGGGCCCCTTGACCTCTTGGGTCCATGTTCAGCTGTCCAGGTTGCACCAATGGTATGGTTGCCACTGCGTGCAACACCGGTCTGCTCTACAACTTTCTACACACCCAGCTTCCATCTCCAGCATATTTCCTTGAAATAGACCATTATTAAGGTTGCATCGTGGGATGCTGTCTGCTTTCCCTATGCCAAAGCTAAATAAATCTGCATATTCTTGAGCAAGAATCAATTGCTTCTGTATCATTTGGTGCTGAAGATACTCTTCCATGATATAAGACTACAGCCCTTTCCTCAAATATGTAAATCTATAGAGCAATGCTGCGGCCTTACACACTCACACATAATGTCATGATGTTGCGTGTGCCATGCTGCAATGTCATGACTTAGGACATAATAATTGGAAGAGGCCCCCAAGGATACCAGTTTTCGAGTGCCAACAAAGGAAGATCACACTGTCCTGGTCTGGCTGCTTTCTTTTTGGACCTATGAAATTATTATTATCTTTTTGGAGCAATGAAAGTTATGAAATTGTTAAACAGTAGTTAATTTTAATTCAACAGCATGAAAATAAGCAAGTTTGGAATTTACTTTCTTTGTTCATCTGCTTTCATTCTCCAGCTGAAATAGTTTTTATCTTACATAGTGTCCTGCTTTTTTCAAAGGAGATCAATCAGCACTTTGCTTTGAATGCTCAGTAGTTACATTCCAGGAGAGAAGTTAACTCCTGAGATACCAGTCAGTTCTCTCAAGCGCATAGATTTCTATGGAGCAGATAGACAGCTGCTCACTTCACACTTCCCTCTAACAGCTCCTGACCAATATGCTGTTTTCAATCCTGCAAAATCACCATCTCTCAGTATCCCAAGTTCCAGAGCAGTTCACCTGATTACAAGTCTCACTTTCAGGAGGCATGTGCTTTTATTCACTTAGGCTTGTACCCACGTATGCAGAAAATTCCTGACTAAAAACCGGACTCCTTCCCAGGAAACGCGCGTTTTTTTCCACACCTTTTTTTGCACGTTTTTATGTGTTTTTTTTTCCAGAGCATCCCTAGTCTCATAGAATATAGTTAGAAATGCTGATTTTTCCGCGAAATTAATGAGCTTGCTGCGTTTTTTACCGCGATGCGTTGTTTAAGCGGAAAAAGACACATCAATATGCACAAAAAGTGCAGAATTCATTAAAATGAATGGGATGCTTCTTGTAAGCGTTTTTTAAGCATTTATGCCAGTAAAAACGCTTAAAAAACATGAAAAAAACGTTTACATGTGCACACACCCTTACAGTGATAACTGCTCAAAACACAACTTGAGTATAATCAGGGGAATAAATCACCGCCAGAAACTTAAGATCTTCAACTTGCCTGGTCTTTCTTATTCCTAACACCTGCAATTTTTTATTTTTTTTGGGGGGGGGTAAGGGGACAGTTTAGTTCCCCAATACATATTAGATTATCTGATCAGTTTGTTTGCCTAACTTTCATCTACCATTTATAACTGGCCATCAATAAAGCATGTGCCAGAATTCAGAGTTGCAGGTAAGAATTACTATTCATAGGAATGTATTTTTCACTAGTTTTTTTACGATATTATGTATAAAGCCTTTATGATTTATCCAACTATATACTAGTGTGTGAGTAATAAATGGTGGATCAGTCCAACCTTCTGTTCATTGGGCAACTAGTGAAAATGGGGAACGAGTGGCAACAAGACCCTTCATAAAACTACTCAGAAGCTCCTGAGATCTGGTTCCTTGGTTCTTAGACTCTGTGGTGGTTGTGTTACGGGAGATTGGGACTCTAGCGTTTGGAGACGGTCCCACTTTTCTGCCGATATACCCATTCAAAGGTTGATTTCTTGCAAACATGTTTGCACTACTAAATGCATGGTAGGGTTATTGGGTATTATGTAGGCATGCACAATGTGATTTTGAGTATAACTGTACATAGGACTTTAATCCTGAGGAAATATTTGCTGTGTACGTACTATAATAGCTTTAGTAGTTGCCATGCCAACTTTCTTTACAGTGTTATAATCCACTCGAGGCTTGAATGCTTAAGAGAGGGACACACATGATTGCGAGCCTACATAAAAGAAGCAAACGGTGTGTGAATATAGTTTGTAGGTACTGATAGCCAAAGATGGAAAAAAATAAAAATTAAAAAAAATACAGTAAAACAGAAAATCACAGTCTATGCAATGCAATAAAAACACACATAATGCAGGGGTTGTCCACCTTTGAAGACATTTTTTTTTCTAACTTAAATGCATGTATTTTGGGCTAAAAATCATTTTTGCAATTGGGTTGCATTGAAAATGTTCCACCGTTCGCTTCGTATAGCCTTTGTGTTGCGATGACTATTTCTGGCTGCAGAATGAATTAACTAAGAATCTGTCAGTCAGATTGGGTCTGTGACGGTGTGACAGACAGTTTGTCATGCTTTCATTTGTCTTTTCTAACTTCCTCCCAGCTAATACATAAAAATATTGCCTCCATAGTTGGACCACACCATAGCTTAATATAATGGTTAGCAACAAAAAAACGTAAATCACATTGCAAATATTACTATTGAAACAACTGTTAAAAAAAATTGTTAGCACCGCAAGAAAATTTATGGATGGTTTCTTTTGTTTTTCCCTGTTGTGAGTTAGCAGCTTTTTCAGTGTGGTGTCACTTTACTACTTACCTACTGTTGCTTTTACGTTTTTTTTTGATCATAACTGTTCCCTAGAATAATGTATGTTAAGATATTATATATGCAGATTTCCAGGGAAAATTACACATGTGGAAATAAAGGAACTTGAGAAAGGGGCTCCATCGAGCAGCACTTTTAGTGGAGAGGTGGCTGTAAATGTGTGGATATTTCCACTGATTTGTATGAAAGGTCCAAAACTGGTCAAGAACCTCTCTACTGCCTTCCCCTCTGGGCTCGCATCTATAATATATATACCATATGCTGGCGATATGACAAAACTGGGAGCTGATCATGGTTTCCACTGATACATTCTAAAATGTCCATTTATTTAAAACATTGATATAATTAGTGTTACTGAAGGAAGCCATGCCTGGCTTCTTATCTTGCCACTTGGCGCTCTTACTATGATGCCACTGATGTGGTCATTCAGCATCAGCGTGGTGAGGATACAGCAATGTACGGTAACATTTCATGGTAGGTCTTTTTCTAAAGGGAAGCATAGTGGCTAAGTGCTTGATCAGGGGACATAGTAGTAGCGAAACTTTATAGGGTTGAGTTGTGGCGTGATATATATTTAGGGGTCACATTGGAAGTTTAATTTATAATCAGGTAGGAGGAGGCAGTGGTGGCAAAATATTTATTCATGGGGCACATTGGTGGCTAGATGTTTCTTCAGGGGGTACAGGGTATATGTTTATTTGGGGTTACAGCAACGGCTACAAGCTTATTTAGAGGACACAGTGGTGGTACATGTTGGTTTAATGAGGCTCAGAGGTGGCATCATTTCTATAAAAGGAGCACAGTGGCAGCCTCATTTTTTAATCTGTGGGCAAAGTAGTGGATCCATATACTGTATATTAAGGGGCACAGTGGTGGTCTTTTTTATATTCAGGGGGTACAATGGAGGCTTGTGATGATGGTGGTTTTATTTCTATTCCGAGACTACAATTGCTATTTTTTGGATTCAGTGAGCAGTGGTTATTTTATTGATTCATGAAGAGCTATGGCTAGCTGTATATTCATGGGATATAGTAGCTAATCATATATAGTGAATAATAATTCATGGAGAAGGCACAATGTTGGTCAATTTTTTTTTAGAGCTTTGTAGAGTGTTGTTTTGTTTTAGTGGTAAATTGGGAGGTAAGTGTTTTTACTTCAGTGACACATCGAGGGACACACTTGTGTTCAGAGGCAAGGTTCGCATTTTTTGTATATAATAGCATAGGGGAAAAGTAATAAACGTGGTAGATGTATAGGTGGTAAACCTGTGGCTGTGCAGTACACTACAGAAATCCACATGATAATATGACTGTGATGGTGGGAGAAACCAGACAGGTGGTGAAAAACCTGGGTGAGAAAAAACAGAGAAGGACCGACCGTAGAATCCTATCTTATTGTTATCTTCTGATTTCCAATAAAGATTAAATGCATTTTATAATATCTGAATTCTCTGCACTTCTATGATTGGTCTTTCTCGTTCCTCACCAAGGTTCTGGTTAGGTGCAATCGGCTAGCTCTCTATATAACCTTAATCAGTCAGCTGTAGAAGCGGAGCAGACTGGATTGTGTTGGAGCTGAACTGAGAGACAAGCTAGAGTTTCTTTCTGAGAAGAAACAGCACAGGCCGTGTGCACCAAACTGCAAGTATATCTGGCTGCTATTGGGAACCGAACTGGGACTAGCTCTGCGGTGTCTGAAGCAGCCATGGTCTGTATTGTTTCGTTACATCCTGGAAAAGGCTGGTGATTTATATTAATGGTTTTGTTTTGGTGCTACAACACAGAAACCCAGTCCCTGTGTGAATGCTCCCTACTGCTGAGCATGAATCCCTTTAAAACATACTCTCTATATATGAATATGCTGTAAAAACAAGGAACCAAAGACTAAAAAACTCTGTTATATATACTCTACAGAATATCAGGAATTATCTGAAATTTCTGGAGAAGAAAAGAAAGAGAACGGAGTCCAGATTTGACATCACCATTAAATCACTGAATATAAAAGTTTATTCTGCGTCTTGTGCTATAGTCACACTACTGTCTGCAAAGTAATGATGGGTAATAATATTCTTGTTGTGAAATGAAATCTTCCAGTTACTGTTGTTAAGGATAAAGTGGGATTAATAGGGGCAGCCATACCATTGGTGCAACCTGTGCAGCCACACAGGGGCCCAAGAGGTATGGGAGCCCATTTATATCTCCAAAGCAGGTGCAATTTTGCATTTTTTAGGAGATCTTGGCCTACAAAGGGTCCATATATTTTTCTTGCACGGGGTTCCTTTTCTTTTTGTGTCTGCCCATGCTGGGATATGTCATTATGTATATTTATACAAGTCTATGAAAAACCTGCGGTGGGGACCTGACCCCATGGTGTGGGACCTGCCCCATTGCTAAACTGTAAGGTACACCTATGCATACAGTGTCCTCCCTTATATGTAGTATTGTTCTTGATGACACAGTGTCTTCCCTTATTATGAACATATTCATCCTTTAATTACATACTTTCAACTCTCTTATTGTTTTATGCCTTTTGTGTGCTTATTATAGCATACATATGAATGCTTGAGGCTTATATTTTTAGGGGGGCTGAAGTGTAGCATATATTTGTTTTGGGAAGTGATGAATGGGTTTATATATACTTTTTTAGAATGAAATGCCAAAGGTTGTGTAGTGACCAGAAAAACCATTACTAATATATGATTGCATTTGTGTCAACGGTTTTCTGTTTTGCCTTGGGGGGAGGTAAATTGCTTATTATGCTGCCCTCTCCTGCCTTGTTTTGGTATTACAACTTGTAGTACAATGCTGCCCTCTTCTGCCTTAGTTTGGCATTACAACTTGTTTTTCTGATTGGAAAATAAGTGGCAGTTGGAGGTGGTGTGGGAGACTGAAAACGTGTTGTTACGTGCGGTTTTGGTGGTGAGAGGAGGTAGGGAATTGAGGCTCCTCGTCTAGGACAAGCGGATAATAAAAAGCACCTTTTTCTTGGAGTGCCCCGCGTTTACAGCAACAAAGTGCTGAGACAAGCGAAGGAGCTGCAGAGCTGGGCAGCAGATTATCCGGATACTCCGATCCGATTAAGGTCAGCTAATCCTCCTCCTTCACTCAGCACAGTGAGTTATATGAAAAGTTACTGTCATCCTCCCAAGACCGAGACCGTGAAAATGCTTTGACTAACACAATGCTTAAGGAAAATTGTATCTGTTATCCATAACTGTTTTATGGAAAAACATAAGGATTGTTTCAAGCATTCAATAAAATTCATCTTTCAAGTTTGCACGGATCTTCCGGTGTATGCTTTCCTCCGCGGCCTCATACCTTGCAGGCATCAACAGAACCCACACTCCCCCTTTTATAATTGCCACCTAACCTAGGGATTGTTAGAGCCAACGGAGTCACCGTCACTGAACCACCCTCCGAGATACTAGGCCTGCATCCCACAAGGCGGTGTGATAGTTGCACTGTGTATAATTGAGCTACATGTCTTTAGAAAAAAGTTGCTGCTTTTTCTTTTTCTTTTAGATTGCCCCAGATGCCCTGATCATAGTTGCCAAGTTAGTTTTACATGCTAGATCACATAGAAGTGTAGCCCAGTACATAACATGGACATGGTGATTTTGTGTGAAAATAAAAGCTATGCAAAGGATGTAATTATTAGATTGCTGACATTTTTTTGCACAACTGAACAGCCGGAAACATTTAATTGCACACAATCTCCAGGACTCAGGATCTTCCCCCCCTTTTAACTTCCGGTTGCTCCCCTAGTGGGACCCTATGGCATATTATCTTCTTTGATTTCTTTTGAAGAGTAACCTTCCGTGATAAAAATGAACTGTTTAGTCTACTCATCCACAAAGACACAAGGAAAACTGTTCTCTGCTTGTTCTCGTCCTGTAACCTTTTTACAGTTTTACTTTCCGTCTAATAAAAGTGTAGAGTATATTTTTTCATGTTAAGCTTTGCATGGAGGAGCAGTAAGAACAGACGATTATCTTTATAAATATGTAAAGCTGACGACTCCCAGCCGCGTACAACTCAAGTGCTAAGCAGACTTCAAAGCTCAAATTGACATTTAAAGTTTTTTTTTTCAGCCAGCCTTTTTACTACAGCAACTTAATGTGACCCAGTAAAACACCAGCTTCAGGGGATGGGAGTAAACGGATTGATGGGAATCAGCATTTGAGACAGAAAATTTACCTCTATGATCCTATAATGTAAACACTGGAAACGACTTCACTGAAAATTAAGGAACAACTGGAGTATATAACTTGGTGAAATATCTCATCCCATAATAACCAGTATCTTATGAACCACGGTCGGTTACAAATCAGGCCACTTTGATACAGCAGTAGTTTAGTTATTTTTCAGCAGTATTTGTAAGACAAATCCAGGAGTGGAACTTACGGAGAAAAATTAAAGAGGACCCTCAACTTGCTCAAACAAAATTGAGTTAAAAAACTCTTGATTCTGCCACTTTTTTCTGTTTTGGGATGCGTCGCTCCATTGCAGAGAAATTTCCATTTGTTGCTTTTGAAGCGCAGTATGTGAAATCTCTGCTTGTAGATTAACTGTATGTTTCATCATAGTCTTCTCTGGGGGGCATGGCTTTACCAGTGGCATAATGTTTGTGGTCACAGAGAGTGTGACCGCGACTGAGCTCGTGTAAGTAAGGAGGCCCACTGACGCCACCCACCGTCAGTTTCCCCTGGATGTGCGTCTTTGGTGACCCTCTGGCTCCCAACACTGCAATACACACTGCCTGCCAGCTTGCCTGTGTCGGGCAGCGCATGGCAATAACACCATGCGCTGTCAGTGCCGCTACACTGAAGTCAGCTGCCGGCTTCTGCACCAGCTATAGGGGAGGACGCTGCATATTGTAAAAGTGGAAGAAGGTAAGAATAATTGTTTCTTTTTAAAATGTGCTGGAGAAGAATGGAAGGGGACAGGGATGGGGGGCATTTTATCAAGAAGGGGCCTAGGATTGGGGACAATATATCAAAAAGGTGCCCAGGATGTGGGACATCATACCAGGAAGGGGCCCAAGATTGGGTGGAAGTTCCTTTCTAAAAAGGTTGAGTCAATAACTTCTACTGGTCCACCCATTATTACTAGAAGTTAACAAGGATGGAGGACATTATTATAAGAAACGGCCAAGGATGGAGGACATTGTTAAATAAAGGGCCTAGGACAGGAAACATTACTACATGATGGGGGACATTATACCAGGAAGGAGCTCAGGATGGGGGACATTATTACTGGAAGGGCCCAGGACAGGGGACATTACTACTAGAAGAAGCAAGAATGGGGACATTATTCCAGGTAGTAACTCAGGATGGGAGACATCATTCCTGCCAGGAACAGGGAAAATTATTACATGGGGGCAAGCACACTTGTCGTTACAGGATCTAGAATGCAAAATGGGCCGATATATCCGACCAACATGCATGTGGGGGCCCAGGTCTAAATTTTGCACCTGGGCCCAATGATTTCTAGTTACATCACTGCGCTTTACCCCTCACACCTCAGCAACATCTGTACTTGACAGCACATGCTCCCAGAGAAAACTCTGAAGAAACACCCAATTCATCTGCAAGCAGAGATTTCACATATTGCGATCCAAAAGCAACAAGAATATCTCTGCAATGGAGCAACAGGTTTAAAATGAGTGAGCATCCGAGAAGAATTAAAAAATACAGATTTCTATCAACATTGCAAAGTATTAAAAGATCTAATGTGATTGAAGTGGACAACTTTGTTGTTGCATTTTTCCCTGCCTTATGTCATGCCTGGAATAATTTTGGTGGTTGGACTAAGAATAGATTTTCATTTCAATGGAAATTGGATTAACTTATTATATGGACAAGGACTAATTCTATTTTATCTTTTCAAAAGGCTGTAATACCAAGGAGAGAGAGGGTGAAAGTTACACGCAGGGTCAGAATAGTCAAATTGTTACGTGTCATACACACTTTTCTTATGTTTAATTGCAGATTTGGTGCATAATCTCAACTCTTTCAGCGTTTTTGCTGCAGATTTCACCCATACTAATGAGTAAGGAGAAATCGGCACCAAAAACGCATGTAAAAAGCGCATCAAAAACACACCAATTTTACGCAGAGTTTTTCCTGCCAAAAGATGAGGAAATTTCTGCACCAAATATTACCTGTCTGCACATACCCTTATAGTGTCACATATTTTGTTTGGTATAACAATTACAGCCCATATTGTGCACATTTATAGTGTGAATGCTGCATGACTCACGTTATTCCAAATCTAAGAGGATCACTGCCGGGGGTGAACATACCACATCTGCAATCATTACAGCTGGACAGGAATACAGCAGGAAGGGGGCCATCTATGGGTTTCATTAGGTAAGATGCATGATGGTGCATTCCTTCCTAGAAATATTACACAATTAACTGTATATGTGTATAGAGATGCGGCTTATCCTGAAGAACCATGAATAAGGAGACTTAAGGCTAGCACACGCCACTTTCATGAAATTAGAAGTTGGAAATAAAAGAGCCCTGTTGTTGTATAGGGAGTCTTTGATATGATGAATTTATTTCTATGGCAAGCTGCCTCAATAAGCTGCTCCAAATTCACTTGTCTGCTTCAGTCAGACAAGCTTCTGTGGCATCACGAGTGTGTTTCCTTATGTAGGCATCTATGATATCACAAGTTTGCTTCCTTATGTACAGTATTATTATTATTACAGTAAGCTTCTGTGACACCACAAATGTGCTTTCTTTATGGAAGCTCAATTAACACCACAAATGTGCTTTCTATGTAGGCTTTTGTGACATCACAAATGTGTCTACTTATGTAGGCTTCTGTGACATCATAAGTGTGCTTTGTTATGTAATGTAGGCATCTGTGACATCACAACTGTGTTTCCTGTTGTAGCCTTCTGTAACATCACAAGTGTAGTTCCTTATGCACA
This sequence comes from Dendrobates tinctorius, assembly GCF_039654945.1. NCBI lineage: Eukaryota > Metazoa > Chordata > Amphibia > Anura > Dendrobatidae > Dendrobates > Dendrobates tinctorius. The sequence continues at coordinate 94,595,058 of NW_027361696.1, read as the reverse complement.
TTAGGCTTCTGTGACCAAGTATGTTTCCTTATGTAGGCTTCTGTGACATCACAAGTGTATTTCCTGTTGTAGGCTTCTCTGACATCACAAGTGTAGTTCCTTATGTACATTAGGCTTCTGTGACCAAGTATGTTTCCTTATGTAGGCTTCTGTGACATCACAAGTGTATTTCCTGTTGTAGGCTGATGTGACATCACAAGTGTGCTTCCTTATATAAGCTTCTGTGACATCACAAGTATATTTCCTGTTGTAGGGTTCTGTGACATCATAAGTCTATTTCATTATGTAGGCATCTGTGGCATCACCAGTGTATTTCCTGTTGTAGCCTTTTGTGACATCACAAGTGTAGTTCTTTATGTACATTAGGCTTCTGTGACAAAGTATGTTTCCTTATGTAGGCTTCTGTGACATCACAAGTGTAGTTCTTTATGTACATTAGGCTTCTGTGACAAAGTATGTTTCCTTATGTAGCCTTCTGTGACATCACAAGTGTAGTTCTTTATGTATATTAGGCTTCTGTGACTAAGTATGTTTCCTTATGTAGGCTTCTGTGACATCACAAGTGTATTTCCTGTTGTAGACTTCTGTGACATCACAAGTGTATTTCCTTATATAAGCTCTGACATCACAAGGATATTTCATGTTGTAGGCTTCTGTGACATCACAAGTGTGTTTCATTATGTAGGCATCTGTGGCATCACAAGTGTACTTCCTGTTGTTGGCTTCTGTGACATCACAAGTGTGTTTCCTTATGTAGGAATCTGTGACATCACAAGTGTGTTTCCTTATGTACTGTAAGCTTCTGTGACATCAAAAGTGTTTCCTTAAGTAGGCATCTGTGACAGTGTAAGGAGATAGACCAGACCGCAGGTACCTGCATGCCGGGTCCGGAACTGAGATGGCTGCATCCTCCGTTCCCAGGGGGGAGCCTGAGAGGGGTAGACCTTCCCCTGAAGCCTGAGGGAAGCCCTAGGGAGACGGAGCTTCCTTTTGACAGGAGGGTCGGTTAGAGCCAGAAAAGGTCACGCAGCAGCAGAGGGATAAAAGGAAAGAGCGTGCGAAGGACTGCAGTCTGGCGTGAGTGGGGAACAGTGCAGAGAGCAATGCGCAGAGCAGTGACCAGAGCGCTCTGCATCCCCCACCTGAGAGGACTGACATGGCAATGGGCTGTATGGAAGGAGCTCCCGTTGTCTGCAGAGCAGAGTTGTGCCAGCAGAGCTGGGAGTGGCAGCAGACCAAGAGAGGAGTGCTCTGGCCAGGAGTACCAGTGCCAGGCAGACCAGCGTCGCCCGCCGCCAACAGTGGGGACCAGGGAGAGCGGGATGTGCGGTGTGTGTCCAGTGACAGCCAGAGAGTACCAGGTGCCGTACAAGACCTGACCGTGAATACCGAACACGCGCTGCCTAAGAGAGACCACATAGGACTGACACTCGCACCCTGACGTGGACACAGAATAGTTGTGCTGACCTTTGTGACCTCACTACATCAGTTAAGACAGTTAAGGAGCCACTTTGGGCTCGTACCGGTCTGTGGCCCGTGCCTTTAATAGCCACAGCAGTATATGGACAAGGGGCAGTGGAAGGTACCGGAGACCGACCACTGTTACCAGAAGATGGGGTATTGTCATCTACCTGACCCCACTAGAGAGGACACCGCACCAGCCGTTGCGGCACAATTGAGTTCAGGAGCTGCAGTATTGATTTCCTTATACGTTTGCGAATATTTGAACCATTGTATTGTACTGTGACTTTAATACTGTTTAATTCTTTACCTCCCTGCGCGGAGTATTTCCCCTGTAAATTAACCTGTTAACCCTTGCTCTGCCTGTGTCCCGTCACTGCATCTCGCATTCCTGCTCGTACTCTTACAACATCACAAGTGTGTTTCCTTATGTACAGTAAGCTTCTGTGACCAAGAATATTTCCTTGTGTAGGCTTCTGTGCCATCATAAGTGTGTTTCCTTTTGCAGGCTTCTGTGACATCACAAGTGACAGCGACATTTAATTCGCGCATCACTGGCTCTGCCCATCTGTGACCCGTCACATGATCGCGCTCATAGTAACTGAGCATTCTGCTGCATTCAGGCGATCTGATCATCGCCTGTGTGTAGCAGAGGCGATCAAAGTACTGCAGCTTCTAGTCTCCCATGGAGACTATTGAAGCATGCAAAAATATGAATATGAAAAAAAAAATATATAAAAGTTTAAATCACCCCCCTTTGCCCTATTAAAAAAAAAAAACAAAAAACATATATTTGGTATTGCCGCGTTTAGAATAGCCCAATCTATCAATATAAAAAAAAGAATTAACCTGATCGGTAAACGGCGTAACGAGAAAAAAATTGAAAACGCCAGAGTTACGTTTTTAAGGTTGCCACTACATTACAATAAGATGCAATAATGGGTGATCAAAACATTGTATCAACTCCATAATTATATCAATAAAAACGTCAGCTTGGCGCGCAAAAAATAAGCCCCAGATCACGAAAGATGGAGACGCTACAGGTCTGGGAATGTGGCGACATTTTTATTTTATTTTTTTTTACGTATTTTTGATTTTTTATTCACCTCTTAAATAAAAAAGAAGCTATGCATATTTGGTGTCTGTGAACTTGTAAGAACCTGGAAAATCGCAATGGCAGGTTAGTTTTAGCATTTAGTAGTGAACATGGTAAGAAAAGCAAAAAACAAAAAACAACCGTGGAATTGCATTTTTTTTTGCAACCTCACCGCACTTAGAATTTTTTACGGTTTTCCAGTACACGATATGGTAAAATCAATGGTGTCATTCAAAACTACAATTTATCCCACAAAAAAACAAGCCCTCACATGGCCATATTGACAAAAAAAAAGTTATGCCAAAATTTATGGGTTATAGGGTTAATGGCAGCTTTGATTTATAAACAATCTCTTTTAGGCAGTTTTTACCATAGGGCCCTTAGGCCTCTTTCACACTTCTGTTATTTGCATCAGTTATAATCCGCCAAAAAGGCAGACAAGCGGATCCGTTCTCAACTGATGTGAACGGATGGCACAGGATCCGTTTTTAGACGGATCCTGAAAATGAGGAAATTTAAAGGAACTGCTGGCCGGGAAGGAGAGATGAGAGAGAGAGATGAGAGAGAGAGATGAGAGAGAGATAAGAGAGAGATAAGAGAGAGATAAGAGAGAGAGAGAGAGAGAGAGAGATGTTATTTTTTTTTTTGTCCGGCACCCAGACAGAATTTGGAGTTAATTCAGTGTCTGGAGGATCCGCCGGCCAAAAAAACGTTGCAAGCTCCGTTTGGAAATCTTTGAGGATGTTGACAGACACTAACATTGTGGCGGATCCTCACAAAAACGGATGCAACGGACAGCAATCAGTCAGGATCCGCCAATAATGAAAGTCAATGGGGAAAAAAACGGATCCGCAAAGAAAAATGGTGGATCCGTTTTTTTTCAAATTTGGCGGATCTTGACTGATTGTCAAAAACGGAAGTGTGAAAGACGCCTTAGTGTTAGAAGAACTCTGTTTCTATAAGGACTACAAAAATTCTCATGATAAATGGTAAAAACATAGATTGTGAGCACGTTCACTTACACCAGAACAAGATTTTGAACTGTTGGACAATTAATTAATGCAAAATTAAGTAATGCAAAATTATTTGATGATTTACAAAATATTCTAGACTTGCAGGTAATATCTGTCTGCAAATCAGACTTGAGTATCATGAAGAGCAGTGATGGCCAATCTAGTACATTACAGGAGGCTCAGATGTGAGAGCAACACATGGTACACAATGCCCTGATTCCCTGTGATTTAGTGCTCATCCTCCATTATGCTTTATGTGAGATACAGAAACAGCGAGTCCACAGGCACAGCTGTCTCTGTATCTTTGGCCACTATAATGGCTACTACACAACCTCTTTTATCAGTATTGTTAGGATCCTATTAGTCTTACCTCCGTATCGAACATTTTTATAACACAACCAAAATTATGCTTTAAAGGAAACCTGTCACCAGAAAAAAGATATGGGGATAATCTATAGGTTAATAGCATTATTAACCTGCCCGGTACCTGCACATAGCCAAAAGCTGTGGGTTGAATACAAACTTTATTTCCCCGGCAGCGTTCTTGTTTCAGTCACGGAGGCAACGCTGGTTCAGTCACCGGTCCGAGAATAGAGAGCAGCTTCTTTAACCGCACCCCTGTCCCTGACTGACACGGCCAGCAGGCCGGTAACTAATACAACAGGATGCGGCACGTGTAATTGTCCTATGTGACGCAGCCCGCAGGCCAGTAACTAATTTAATAAGACAAGGGAATAGGGGAAACCTGGGTAACAATAACAATGGTGGCCCTGCGATAGGGAACGGGGAAGTGGAGACCTCCTGCACTGCCCTGAGTCAGTGTCTCTACACTCCTCACGTTCCCTAGGCCGGTTCCGCACCAGGCACCGATCAGGAACCTAAAAACCATGACGCGCCCTGCACCTAAACCCTCGCTAGGGAATTGGTCGGTGCGGAAACTAATCCCACCACTGCACTAAACACACATAAGGAAAAGTGACAAAACAGGGGAACACCACTTAGCTTTGCTCTGTTGCTTATGCTCCCAGCAACAGAGCCCACCACCTGCGTGCATCTTTTCCTCCACCGTGTCCAACATCTGAGTGCACTGTCCAGCAACGGAACTTCTCAGTACCATAGTGCATCCTTGGAGCAAACAGAGTCCACATCTGCATGCAGCTGTCCCGAAACAGTCCAGAAAATGAGTCCAGCCTTTCTGCCAAAGAGTCCAACATTTTGAGTCCAGCTTTCCGCAACCGAGTCCAGCATTCTGAGTGCAGCTCTACACCATAGCTGCCACTCCACCAATCCATGCCAGCCCTCCTTGCAGACACCATAGCTGCCACTCCAGCACTCTGACTGTGCTGCCAGTGACTCTCCTTCAGCTCCATTTTTTACCCCGGCTTGCTTGCAAATGAGGAACTTATCACCAACAGTGATTAACACACCTGATGCTCTCTTATAGAGCTATCACACTTGTTATATAATTACATGCACAAACTAAGGTAACCAGAGTGCAATGACCCTAATGGCCACCGGGGGGAAAACAACTGAAATCACCACAGTGCAATCACCCTAATGGTCACCAGGGGCAAAACCACTTTTGGCACACAGCCAAAGGAAAAAAAAAAGTTGCTTTGTGCATTTAATCAGATCCGACCTGGATCGTGACACTCGCTATGTATTGGGGCTAACTTTCAGAAAGTGCTGGAGGAGCGATGAACTTACATAATATTAGTCTGACGGGTTTAATGTTAGGGCTGACATGTGTATGTGTGTCTACATTCAGCTTATCACCCTCTAACTTCCTGTGGGTGATTTGCAACGTCAGGGAAGTACATGTATAACTCAAAATGAAGCTTTAGAACATGTGTGTAGGTTCTGCAGCTGCAGGGAGCCGATTGTCAGACACAACTGGATTCCCTACAGAGAAGGCAGAGATGGTTTATTAAAATCTCTGCCATCTTGTTTGCTTAATGGGTGCTATGTATATGTAGAAGAGAAGACCGGGTTGTGGGAGCTAACAAAGCATCGGGTCCGGAACTGCTGGGGCCGGACCTACTGTTGTAGGGGGGAAGGAAATTGAGGATGGAGCAGACCCTTGACCTGTGTAGAGGGGGCGTGGTGAGCCAGGGGGTTATAATAGGGTTTGAGCTGGAAAAGAGAAGAGCTTCTCACCAGGGAGAGAAGTCAGTGAGAACCGACACTGGGCCACGGGTAGAGCTAGGCCGCATGGCAGAGATTACGGTTGGGTACAGCAAGGACTGTCAGAACTCATTGGGCATGCGGAGGAACGTACGCTGAGGGGAGGAACACAGTGGATGACTCCCTGCTGCACTGCACCTTAATGGACTAGGGACTCAGCGGGTAAGACCAGTAATCACCAGCTGCAGCCAGAAATGAGACTGACTTGTTAGGCACGGAAGCCGGAAAAACTCAGCACCAGCCTCAGCCGGCAACCAGCCATCCATCCAGGAAAAGAGAAAAGCATCTAAGTTAAACTAAGTGTAATTGACATTTATAAACCTCCAAATTGAGCTATTTTTCCCCTTTCTGCCCCTCAGTTTTCACCTTGTTTATTCCCTGTGGCTCCCTGCGAGGAGGTTATCCCTTACCTATGAAACAAGTAATTGTTTTCACCGTTACCATTTGCTCTGTGCCTCTGTGTTACTGCATCCTAGTACCTGTGTTACATAAACAGCATAGGAAGTGATGTCACTCCTCCTGGAATAATGATATGGTCTCTGAGTGCTGAGAGAAATCAAGAGATGTTGGGTCCCAATAGATCTCGATCAGTTTGAACTTGCCCTGTAACTGGGGCTAATATGCCATACCCAGTTGCAGGGAAAATCAGCAATGAAAATTGTATTTAAGTGTTGAAATGCCCCTTAAAATATCTTTCTGTCTTTATGAGGGGGAACAATGTTTGAAATTAATAAAAAAAATAAACAGAAAAAGTAGTAAAAAATAGATTAAAAGAAAAAAGCCACAGTAAGTTTTAATTACTGTTTCTGATTAAAGAAAAACACACATCTGATGTATAAAAATTACTTATCTAGAAGGAAGAAAAGAAAATTCCAATGTATGTGGTTGGTCCTGTATGATCTTAAAGAAAAAAAACAAATAGAATTTGGAAAAATAGACAAGTATTCACTATTCTTTCCCCAATATTTGAAAAAAAACCAAAACATAAAAATGATATAAAAACTAGTTTTCACACATCACAAAAAAAAGAGGCAAAAATTATTTAAATATCCGAATAGAAAAAATGTTGGAGCTCTTAAAGCCTTGTGTATAAATAAAACCAAAAATATTCTAGATACAGTCTAGGAATCACTTCTGTTATATATACAAACATTCTGATAATATCATGACCTCGTTCTGTGCCGCGCTGCAGCAAGCAGAATTTTGATGGCAGCCTAATTTTTTAAAGCTTTATAGGGGAATGTTTAGGAATAATGAATGGCCAGCCGGTGACCTGCTTTATTCTGCTTATTTCACAACTCCAGTCTATCTGAGAAATATTCTCAAATTCTCACCCGAATTCTCGATTGTTGTGACAAGTGAGCTGGCAATCTTAGACGAAATAAGCGTCCATACATAACAATGAATTTGCTCTTAGGCATTCTAGATAACACCAAATTAAAATCAAGTCTGGAAAAAAATATATATATATCAAGTAGAATGATAAAACCTCATCCCACTTAAAAAATGGAAATTCCAAACTATCCCAACATGTAACCAAGGGCTTGGTTTGATGAACAATATTTAATTCCTTAACGACCATTGACGGAAATATCAGCATCTCACGCCCAATCACAGCAGAAGCTCGGCTCCACTGGTGCACTAAGAGCCAGGGATGGTGGCAGCACCACTCCTGGCTGTTTAGCCCCTAAATGTCGCTATGGAGAGTAAACGCAACATTTAGGAGGCTGGGAGAGGGAGGGGGCTCCCTCACTCTTTAGATGAACTATACTGCAACATCACTGCGGGGACCCAATCATTGCCATGATGACTCCGGGGTTGTCATGACAAGCCCTGGGTCACCAAGCTTTGGAAAGCTTCTTAGAACATGCTCAGAGCATGGCCTAAAAAGCTTCTAAACAGGTAAAATGCATTGCAATGCATCACAAAAAACATTGCCGGCCCAATCTGTACAAATGTCACTAGTTAACCTCTTCAGTGAACGGCATAAAAAAAACTGTGGCAAACTATGGTTTTTCATCATACCACTAAAAAAAGTGGAACAAAACAATATAAAAAAGACATGTAAATAAACATGGTACCGCTGAAAACGTCATCTTGTCCCACAGAAACATGCCGCCATACAGGTTCGTCAGCTGAAAAATTAAAACTTTATAGCTCTCAAAATAAAGCAATGCAAAAATTATTTTTCTTTTCTATAAAAGTTTTTATTTTGTAACAGTGCCAAAACAGAAAAAAGGACATAAATGAGGTATGGTTGTAAAAAATAAAGCTGCCTTATCAATTTTACCACATGCAAAATTACCTAAACCCACCCCCCAAAACAAAAAAATCCTTAATTGCTAGTTTTTGTTCACCCTGCCTCCCAAAAATCAGAATAGAAAAAAATGTTATGTGCCCGAATCTGGTACCAATAAAAACATCAACTTGTCCCGCAAAAAAACAAGCCATCACTTGACTCGGTCAGCAGAAATATAGCAAATATAGCAAAATTATAGCTTAGAAAAAGGTATATTAGTGTGTGACAGCAGCCAAGCATAAAAAAATTATATACCGTATTTTTCAAACTATAAGACGCACCGGACCATGAAACGCACCGGACCATGAGACGCACCTCAAATTTTCAGAAGGAAAGTAGGGAAAAAAATTAATGTGTCAAATGGGGGCCCGTCTTACAGTCCGAATTCAGCTTACCATGAAGGTCAGCAGTGCTGGTGGAGAGTGGTCACAGGGGGTGTTCGGTGGTCTGGCGATATGACTCCCATCCCAGACTGGTGCGGCAGGTTTGGCGGTGCTCATGGTGCGGGGGCTCCGCCAACATTTTCTGAAAACCTGGAGCCCCTGAACATCCATTGCTGTGATGCTGTGGCCTCTGGGAAATCCCATCCCAGGCTGGTACGGCAGGTTTGGCAGTGCTCTGAGCATGCGCCGCATCCGGCAGCCGTTTCCCTGGAAGCCACCGCATTGCAGTAATGGATGTGCAGGGGCTCCAGGCTTTCCCACAATGATGTCGGAGCCCCCCGCACCACCGAACCTACTGCACCAGCCTGGGAAGGAAGTGTGTTCATTGCCTTGCAGCATCAGATAGCAACAGAACTGCACGCCTCCTGCTGCTGCCACACTACTTATAAGTATATTCCGACTAGACGCACCCCCATTTTCCCCAAAAATATTTTGGGAAAAAAAATGCGTCTTATGTTCTGAAAAATAAGGTAAATCTAGTATCGGTGTAATAGCACTGACCCAAAGAATAAAGTCATCTAATCACTTAGGAAATGATGTAAAAAATAAATAAAACCAATTCTTGACCTACTACTGATTTATTAATTCTGCCTCCCGAAGATCACAGCAAGGCTTGACTCACATTTATCCTACGTTCTACTCTGAACGCTTACACTAGGGTTTTCATGTAAATATCTGAAATACGTGATTCCGACTGAACCCCCAGCCGAAGATTCCCTATAACTAGGCTGATGGAGGCACTGTGGACTGACCTATGATACAGCAGTGTCCTTTTTAGGCAAGTACAAACGCATGGTCCACCGCAATCATTCATAGATTTATATGGAAACCTCAGCGTAGAGAGCAGGATGAGTATGATCCAAAATGTTATGTAAAATGCTCCCAACAAAAGCTTCAACTCAATCCATAAAAAAGCAAATCCACACACAGGTGCATCTTCTGTCAATGTAAATATAGGGGCTTCCATATTACTGATAGTACAAATGCTCTGGAAAAGCTCTATGGCTTCTTGCCCCCAAAAGAAATTCAGCGTATTCTGGTCTCCCAAATCAAAATGTCCCCCTCCCTTCTAAGCCCCATAGTGTGTGTAAATCACATTTAGCATCCACATATTTGGCAAAAGCATAATTTTCAAAATGGGGTCACTTCAGGGGAGGGGTATTCTGCTCTTTTAGCACTTAAAGGCACTGTATATGGAGTCCGCAAACTATTCTAGGAAAATCTGTGCTACAGGAGGAAAACAGAGCTCCGTCCCTCCTGAGTCTAAGCACTATTGTACAGCTACACGTAATTATTTTTTCTTCACTGCCCAAAGGTAATAAAACTTTGTCATGCACCTGCAGTGTCACTATGATCACTGTATCCTTAGATGAATTCATTGAGAGGTGTAGTCTGTAAAATGGCGTCATTTATGGGAAATTCTGCTGTTTGGCACCTCAAGGGGCTCAGCCAGTGGGTTGTGGTTCCCATAAACCCTAACAGCAAAATATGCACTACCATATGGTGCACTATTTCTTTCTGAGGTTTAAACTGTGCCTCAAGAGTAGCTCTCGATTACATTAGGGTATTGGCGCAATCAGAAAAAACTGGACAACAGTCTGTGGTACATTTTTTTCCTACTATCCCTTATAAAAAATTTGAATTTGGGGCTAAAACAACATTTTGGACGTGAATATTTAATTAGTTTTTCTTCACCACCCAATGGTATAAATTTCTGCGAGGCACATACGGTGTCAAGAAGTTCATTTCACCCCTACATCAATTCATTGAGAGGTGTAATTTGTAAAATGGTGTCAATTATGGGAGGTTTCTGCTGTTCTGGCACCTCCAATGTGACATGACATGCTCAAACCATTCCAACAAAATCTGAACTCCTATACGGCGCTTCTTCCCTTCTGAGCTTTGCTGTGCCTCAAAAGTAGTTTTTGATTGCATACAGAGTATTGTTTAACTCAGGAGAAATTGAGCAACAAATTTTATGGTAAATTTTCTCCTGTTACCCTTGTGAAAATAAATATATTGGGGCTAAAAGAACATTTTTGTGGGTAAAAATTTGATTTTTTTATTCTCACAGCTCAACGTTATGATCATAAACTTCTGTGAACCAATAGTGGGTTCAAGATGCTCACCACAAATTTAAATACATTCCTTATGGGATCTACTTTCCAAAATATGATCACTTGTGTAGGGGTTTCCACTGCTTAGGCGCATCAGAGGCTCTCTAAACATGACATGGCGTCCGCTCTAGATTCCTGCAGTTTTTGTGTTCAAAAAGTCAAATGATACTCCTTCCCTTCCGAGCCCTGCCACCGGTTTCCCCTTACATATGGGGTGTTAGCGTACTCAGGTGAAATTGCAGAACAAATTTTGAGGTTCGATTTCTACTATTACCTTTGTGAAAATAACAAATTAGGGGATACATAATTTTTTTGTGAAAAAAATTAAAGTGTTCATTTTTTCCATCCACATTGCATTAATTCCTGTGAGGCAGCTGAAGGGTTAATAAACTTCCTGAATGTGGTTTTGAGGACTTTTAATGGTGCAGTTTTTACAATGGTGTCACTTATGGGTATTTTCTGTTATATAGGCTCCTCAAAGTCACTTCAAATATGATGTAGTCCCTAAAAAATTATTTTGTAAATTTTGCTGGAAAAATGAGAACTCGCTGGTCAACTTTTAACCTAACTTCCTAACAAGAAAAAATTATGTTTCAAAAATTGTGCTGATGTAAAGTAGATTTGTGGGAAATGTTATTTATTTATTAACTATTTTGTGTGTCATACCTCTTTGGTTTAAGGGCATAAGAATTACGAGGGGCGCACCCATGAAATCTTTTTTGCATGGTGTTGTTTTGCAATGCAATATGTTATTTAGTTAGTTGAATGGTCTCATGAGCAATCTGGATTTACTTTGACTATTTTGTTTCCGTTACAGCATTTTAAAGTTGGGTCACAAGGCTGAAATATGGAAATGGAGAATGTATAAGAGAAACAGTAAGAGTTTTTGCTGAGTCAAAAGTAAGAAAAGGTCAAATTCTAGAAATGTTTTTGAGGTGCAGAACTTTAATTATTGTATTGTTAACTTTGTTAATTATGACTTGTGTTTTGGAACTGTTAAACTGTAAAGCGCTGCGGAATATGTTGGCGCTATATAAATAAAGATTATTATTATTATTATTATTATTATTCCACAAAAGCCTTTACTGGAACTTTGTGGCCAGTTAGTTTTTATGGTACCTATATAATTACAATCCTCTTTAGATGTGCGGGAGTTACACATGGGGCTCCAGAAATACCAGTAACATCCAAGAAAAATATTCATAATTGAGAGTCCTCAGTGGTTGATACCTTTTAATGGCTAACTGAAAAGATGGTAACAAATTGCAAGCTTTCGAGACTACTCAGGTCTCTTCACCAGGCATTGACTAGTACAACATCTGAAGAATCACATATATATGCACAACACAGCACAGAAAAAATGCAATAGATAAGACAAGTGACGTGAAGCAGAATTATCATTATGGGATAGGGAGAAACATAAATATTGGACCAGTTTATAGATAAGGAGTCTGGATGTTTTGTTGTCATCTGATTGGGGTCTCCTAATGTGTTGTGATGCCCCCATGCGACACATTAATTCCAGCACTGAGAGTGTCAAAGGTCGTCATAAATTGAATAAACTAACAGCAATAGGTCCTCTACCAGAAGGAATCATCCTGGCCATCATGGATGTGGAATCTTTGTACTCTAATATCCCACACCAAGCTGGATTAAATGCCTGCAAATTCTTCATGGAAAACAAAGGGACTGATGCTGTGGTGGAACTTATAAAATTCATCCTCACTCACAATTACTTTGAATTTGACAACAAGATCTATCTACAGGAGATTGGCACAGCTATGGGAAGTAAAATGGCTCCACAGTATGCAAATCTTTTCATGGCCAAGCTTGAAAGCGACTTTTTGTCCTCATGCCCCATCAGGCCCCAGGCATACTACCACTTCATTGATGATATTTTAATAATTTGGACAGAGTCAGAGCAACAGCTAAAGACGTTCCATGAACAGTTTAATCAATTTCATCCCACCATCAACTTAACACTCAACTACTCCAGCACTGAAATTAACTTTTTGGACACAGTCATTAAGCTAAAAAACAATCAAATAGAGACATCCCTGTATCAGAAGCCAATCGACCGTCCAACATACCTTAAATGGGACAGTTTCCATCCAAAACACATAAAGAACTCTATTATCTATAGCCAAGCCATCAGATACAATCGTATATGTTCCAACCCCATGGATAGAGGCAAACACCTTGGTCACCTCAAAAAGACCTTTTTGAATCAGGGCTACCATCCAAGAACAATTGAAAACCAAATTACAAGAGCCACCAGAATGTCAAGGAATCACCTGCTACATTACAAAGCTAAAGAAGAAAATAACCGGGTGCCTCTAGTAGTCACCTACAACCCAAATCTGGAAGTGCTAAGGGGAGCTGCACGGAAATTACAACCTTTACTACAAAAAGATGCCCCATTACAATCCATTTTTCCAGACCCTCCACTACTGTGCTTTAGGCATCCCCCAAATCTAAGAAGCCTCATTGTCAGAAGCTCCCTGTCCTCTGCAACAGCTGCAGGAACCTTTCCTTGCAACCAGAAAAAATGTAAAACCTGTCCATTTGTAATGACCACGGACACGATAAAGATCCCCAATTCACATCAGGACTGCAAGATCCCAGATACTTTCAGCTGCATTACATCTAATGTGGTGTACTTAATTATTTATACTAAATGTCCAACTGGGGGTCTGTTTGTGGGGGAGACAGGGAAAAAGCCTAGAACCAGGATGAATGCTCATCGTCCCACAATAAGAGAAGAAAGAATGGATCTACCTGTGGCAAAACATTTTTGTATGCATGATCACAACAACACCATGGATATGAAATTACTGGTATTGAAAAGTAACTTCACATCTTAGAGAGACAGGAGGGTCTGGGAGTATAAATTTATGATGAACTTTGACACTCTCAGTGCTGGAATGAATGTGTCGCATGGATTTATGTCTTTCTACATCAATTAAGGAATTTGCTCCTAAGACCTTGTGGGGGCATCACAACACATTAGGAGACCCCAATCAGAGGACAATAAAACATCCAGACTCCTTATCTATGAACTGGTCCAATATTTCTGTTTCTCCCTATCCCATAATGATAATTCTGCTTCACATCACTTGTCTTATCTATTGCATTTTTTCTGTGCTGTGTTGTGCATATACAGTATATGTGATTCTTCAGATGTTGTACTAGTCAATGCCTGATGAAGAGACCTGAGTAGTCTCAAAAGCTTGCAATGTGTTACCATCTTTTCAGTTAGTCATTAAAAGGTATCAACCACTGAGGACTCTCAATTATGAACATTTTTCTATCTACTGGCTGACACGGTACAAAGATATACATCTTTCCTGTATCAGTAACATCCAACAAAGCAAGTTTCTAATTAAAGTACACTATCATGTAAATGAAGACCTTATAGAATGAAAAGGTACTTTTTGTCTTTAATTTTTGCTGTTTGTTTTCCTTTTTATGCATTTTTACTTACAATGAAAATATAAAATTGAGTTAAGAAAAAGTTATCGTAAGAAGCCACCATCCCAAGGGCCTCCAATCACAAATAGTAGTTAGACTGCAGTAGGAAGACTGTACTGGTCTGTCCACTGCACAATGTGCATAGGGTTTGAAAAAATTAGCTCTATGGGCTGAGTCATGGTTGACACAGGAAAGTTTTCCTTGTGCTTGCACCTATCCAACATGTGCTTATACCTGTCCAACAGGAGTATTTCTAATTTCTTAGAAAAAGTGCTCCTGAATTGTAATTTTACTAGGAATACTTAAATGTCATTATAACCAACAGGTTCTCAATACAAAACCAAATATATACCTAGATGTTTACCAATCAAATGGCTATACACTGAAGAAAATTATACTCGTTCTCCACACTTTCTACTCCACGCTTTCCAAAACTTTCTACTATAAAGACTCATGCAGGTGACCGTATTTTTGGCCCAAGTGTGAGCTAACAAAACATCGGATCACACTAGGACCAATGTTAGTCTACGGGGCCGTGCACATGTCCGATCTTTTTCTGCGACGAAATCTGTCCAAGGAAAGAAAATCGTAGCATGATCAATTTGCATCAGAAATTCAGATCGCACTCGACCATGGAAGTCGATGAGCACGTGGAAATCATTGCACTACACTTGAATGACATCTGAGTGCTGTCTGATGTTCACAGACACAGAATAGAGAAGATGGAGACATTTTTTTCTTTCCATTCTTGTATCCAAGAAAATTGGATCACACTGTGATCAATCTATGATCAAACTCTCACGAAACTGGGATTATCATAATCTGCCCGATTTTCTCGGGTGAGAGAAAATACTGTTGCGTGACCCTAACCGAGGCCACATGATTGGACTCGTAATTTAACAGTTTAAAACTTGCTAGATTTCACCTTCCTTTGGTTTATAGTTTGGTACATTCTGCAGCTTACAAATTACTGCCTTCGTTGCCAACGTGATGTTGTATTTTTTTCCAGTTTAGCAAACAATCATGGACAGCCAACTTTATTATTGACACATTGGAAAACCATAACAAATCATTAAGATTTTAAGTGATTAATGACTACAGCCCATTAGGCTGATACAAGGACATCAGCTTCATTCATTGAGATCTGTAACATGACAGTAATTACAGTCATAGTGATCTGCACAAGTTTCTCCAGCTTAAAAAACTTCACAGCAAATCACATTTTTTACGGCCGGGGAAAAAAGTGCGCTCCTTTTACCGACTGTCCAAGAATTTCTGACTGTATATGACTTGGTGCAATTTTGTGAACTGAGCATGATTTTAATTTACTTCAAGAGTGCTATGAGTAATAAGGACCTGATATTCCCGCAAGGAAATTTTTTATAAATTGACAATAGCAGACGTTGTCTAATCAGTGTTAATAACTTGTCAATATACATTTCCAGGAGGAATAACAGTGGATCAGCACAAAGCTGATTTCTAAGATAAGAATATACTATTGCCTATACATGTCACTAATCTGCCCATACTAAAGGTGCGTTTACACTGCAAGGTCATCGTGAACGAATTTTCCTTGGCGGCTGATCAACCAATGAGCAAACAAGATGTTCGTCGGGTGAAATGATCTTCTTGGCAGTACATCGACCTGTATAAACGGGACTCACGCCAACAAGAACAATGACAGCCCATGTTCAGTGAATGATTTATAAAGCGATTATAAAGTAGAGAACTGAAGTGGAGTCGGCCTCTGTAAATAGGCTGTTATTAATTGCTGCCTGGCAAACATTGGGAAGGACCCTAAGAATATTGTGTACAATTTTGTGTTCCAGTGTAAAGCTGATCTAGACTGGGTGCAGAGAAGAGCGACCAAGGTTATTAAGGGGTTGGGTGACCTAAAAAACCTAGATAGGTTATCAAACTTGGGGTTATACAGATCGGAAAATTATAATGCACGAGGGCGCAGTACAGTGATCTAAAGTGGACATGCATACTATGAATTAGGTTTTTTCCTTTAAATAATTTCCAGAAATTTTTTTATGTTATTGTTTTTTTCCCTTAGCATATATATTTTAGAAGAACATCTGAAGAAGGAGTTTAATTAGAGAGAAATCAAGCCTTATGTTGGTGATGATTTATAGAACATTCTGTCATTTCACTAAGAAAATATGACTAATTACAGAGTAGATATAATTAATATAATTCAATACTCAAGACTGCAAATACAATAATTTCACTTCATGCCATGTGCTTACCTGACACAGCTGCAAAAGACACAACTGGCAATAATATATATTGCCCTATAGGCATTTTACAACATTGAAAGTGGAATGGAAAAATCCCAAAAACATAGAATAAAATAAAAGAAAACCCCAGGAGCAAAACTATGAAACTCTCTTCTAAGGGCATACAGTATCTGGGGACTGGCAACCTTTAGACCAAAATAAATACTGAACCCAAAAAATTTGCTATGTGTCTAAGGCCAGGTTCATATAGCGTTAATGCAGTCCGTTCAACGCATGCGTTAAACGGACTGCGTTAATGCTACTCTCATATTCTGATCGCGCTCAGCGATCGTGCGCTAGCAGTGATGGATCCTCAAATGCTACAGACCGCATCTGAGGGTCCTTCACACAATGACGGCTCATCGCTAACGCATGCCGCTTATGACACGCGTTAGCGATGTGCTCGGTAATGGAAGAGTATGGCAGGGTTAACGGATGCGTTATATAGCGTTAATACCACAGTGTAACGCAATCCATTAAACGGACTGCCAAACGATATGTGTACCTGGCCTAAGCCTCGTTGAAGATTTTGTTATATTTAACAAGAACAAATTACATTACATCCAAGACAATTTTTTGTGTCCAAATGACATACACCTTGACAAAAGTCAACAGATTCCAGTTTACGTCAACCTTGTCCATTGGTTGGCAGTGGTATTTGTTGTGGAATGGATCCAGCACTCTTTTTGGTTTATGATATGGTTGGCACACGATACCCCATAGCGCTTATGTAGATATTAAAGCTGTGATGCTGAAATCCCAGAAAGTTCATTACTTAATCACTGACAACATGTCTAGAGAAACAATTGGAAGCAATCTCAATGTGTTTCATTCTGTCATCCACTATGTTGGTCGGCTTCAAAAACCTGAGAAGAAATTGCTAAGTAACTGTCAAATTTAGATCAGAGGCCTCATCATATGCCAGTCTCTGCTTTTAACTAAGCAGCCAGTAATCATCTTCAATTAGTAATACTCACTTCTGATATAATCCTCTTAAAAGAACACAATCTAATATTTAAGGTGGAAGCTGTGGACGAATGTTCGCTTTACAAACTGAACATTCAGATTACTATAACTGATTTATTACATGCTAGGATGGGTGCAAATCGAACAATTATCTGGGAATGTAGGGGCAGATGGGGTGCGGAATTTAGAACTTGATTTTATGATTTATAATAAATATAGTGAAAATTCACCAAGCAAGATGTATTGGTCTCAGATGTTTCTCCTTGACTCCTTCCATCTAATCGTAACACCTTAACGGGAACATGTCACTTTCCCAAATACTATTAACCTGTAGATATAGGGTTATTCTGCAGGTCAATAATAATCTAAAGCTGCCCAGCCACAGCACTGAAAGCATGGCTACCAGGAAAAGATGAACGTTATTCCTCCTGGGGGCCTCTGGCTTTCAGTCTTAGAGGTGCGGACCGTCATACAGTCATTGCTCAGTACATAGTGTGAAGCAGTGATGGAAGTCATATATGAGGATCATTATGTGTCCACCAAAATGTATCCACAAATGTCCTATATTATGCACCCTGGCACTTCAAAATCACTAATTACCAAAATTCGGACTTACATTTCCCATTGCCGAAAGAAGAGTTCCAGAAATAAATAAAACCGTACAATATTTTATTACACCATTTAAAATACCGTAACAACCATTAAAATTACAAAGGCACCCAAACTAGGGGGGCAATACAATATGTGTTAAATATCCGGCAGCTTATACACCACTGCTAAACGACCCTACACAAAACTTTTCCCGCAGGGTTAAATGTAAACCATAGCCACAAGCCACTTGCAAGACCAAGTCTGGAGGGAAAGATCCGTCCCACTACCTTCCTACAGACCATTCCAAAAATAAAAGCCCATGTCAGGTTTTCTTAATCAAATTTGATCAAAAAAACTTGACCCAGTCAACACTTAATTTATTTTTGCACTGTACACACAGTTGTGGCTGTGATTGCAACGTCGTCCAGTGGGTTCAGTATGTTTCCAGACACATTGTGGTGGACAAATTACCACGGAAGAAGCTGGATGTGAAATGTGCGTCGGGGTGAGGAGGGACGAGAAATAATCTGTGTTGCTGCAGCTTTCACCTGTAATCGGCTTTCCCTGGTAATATGTCCTGACTTTTTTACACATGTATTATTATGATAGATTGCGCTATGTTATGTATCTGGTTTTTGGGATGTAATTAGCAGTGGTGTATAAGCTGCCAGATATTTAACACACCTAGTTTGGGTGCCTTTGTAATTTTAATGGTTGTTATGGTATTTTAAATGACGTAATAAAATATTGTATGGTTTTATTTCTTTCTGGAACTCTTCTTTCGGCTATGGGAAATGTAAGTCTGAATTTTGGTAATTTGTCCACCAAAATGTGTCTGGAAACATACTGAACCCACTGGATGACGTTGCAATCACAGCCACAACTGTGTGAGTGTTGACTGGGTCAAGTTTTTTTGATCAAGTTTGATTAAGAAAACCTGACATGGGCTTTTATTTTTGGAACAGTCTGTAGGAAGGTAGTGGGATGGATCTCTCCCTCCAGACTTGGTCTTGCAAGTGGCTTGTGGCTATGGTTTACATTTAACCCTGCAGGAAAAGTTTTGTGTAGGGTCGTTTTTGTTTGTTGCAGAGCTGAAGGTTCAAGTGTGTCTGGCTGTATGAGGTGAACAGAGAACGGTGCCAGAGACCTGGATAACGTAGACACCACACTCGAGATTCCTACAGTAGTTCAGGTCTAAGTGGACATTATCTGCTGCGATCCGGATGGGAAAGGTCTATGTTGATTTGTGAAGTTGGCAATTTAAGACTTTTTTTTCCTTGAATTGAACTTAGTTGGGTCATTGCCTCGCTCCCTTGCTAGCGTATAAGCTCCTTTCCTTACAATAGTGAGTGATGGCTGGAAACATGACCCATCTCATTGATTGACAGTCATTAGATCTGAGATGGCTGTCAGTCAGTGTGCTGGGGCGTAGTTAGAGGTGCTTCTCTCTGTTTACTGAGCGTTGACTGAAACGGCACCAACCACTCCTCTGTGATTAAAGCCGCAAGGCTACCGTGCTATGACTGCACAACTTCAGGACACTATTAACTTGCAGATTAATCCCATTTCTGCAGGTTAATAGCATTTGGGTACATGATAGGTTCCTTTTAAGTGCATCCATTATGTAGAATAAAACATCTGCCTACTACATATTACAAGATCCGGTCCAATTCCTACTAATATACATCTCCTGGCATGAGAGAAAATTGAACTCATTGCTACCTTAAATTTTTAATTTGTTGCCTCAATCTTGATAAAACCTTGTTTTTTTTGCAGAATGCAGTGAGTTCTAAGAGCAGTGGGTGGGAGAATGTACTGGCTGAAACTTATTAACATAGTGATGCCACTCTGTCTATTGCTTTGCTAAAAAAGGCAAATTACTGCGCAGGAGTGAGGAGACTACTGATCTGTGCGAGTGCGTGATTTCATGACAGTCTACTAACATAAGAGGTGAAGTCAGCAAGTAGGAGGTGCCAATGAAGTTAATAAACGAGAAGGTAGAGATTCCGTAAATGCATTCTCCCACCCACTGCACCAACCCATGGTATCATAAGTAGATAAATTGTTACACTGCCAAAATCCTGCCAACAGGATATGCGCGTCACAAAACTTGCAAAAAAGTGGCCATACCCCTTGTAATAATGAAAAGTGGAGATGAGATGACCCTATTTTGTGTAGGACTTAATAACTATCGATAAACCTTAGCTTGTAATTAGTCATTATAAGATAAATATCTTAAAGTTGTCAACATCTACTGACTAGAGAAAAACAAGCTAAAAAATCTGGCTCCGGGTGTGTAACACTGAGTCTTATGACATTTCAAGTGTCACTTGTAACAAGGTAAATGTAGCTTAGATGACTTGCATTGCTAAAAAACAAAGAAAAGTAGACAAATGAGGAAAAAGCTTAACCAGTTTTGGTGGATTTAGTCTACAACTACAATACCGGCTTTAGCCGAGTTATTTTTTGTTTGTAGAACTGGTGGAACTACATTTTTCGCAAGGGCTTATTTCTCGTCCTGACTTTAATTCTATATACTTTGTAAGTTATGTGAAAACAAACTAGAAATACCCTGTCATTCTTTTCACCTACCCTAAGGGGGTATTCCAATTTCAAGAAAGTGAGAAGATATATCCAAAATATGCATTTTTCACCGCAATATACTAGCCAGCACAGAAGTTGTAGAGCATGTTAGTAGTCTCATGTTCTTGCGGTCCACTGTTCTGTGCCAGATATCAAGCTCATGACTTCCTCGGATTTGTTTATTTTACATATATAGTGCCGTTAATTCCACAGCACTTTACAGACATCACCATCACTGTCTCCATTTGGGGTCACAATCTAAATTCCCTATCAGGATGTCTTTGGAGGGTATGAGAATACCAGAGAACCTTAAGGAAACCCATGCAAACACGTAATTGACATGAATATTTGGATCCATAAATTGCGTGTTGGTTCTGCACATACATGGACATTCTCCACACTCAATATTCTGATCAGTCCTGGGTGTCTCAGTGATGACATTCCATCATAAGGGCAGGATGAAGAAGACTGCGCACCATGTGATGGCAGAGTTGGAAGAGAACAGCAGCTCTTTTAGGCCCCTGCAACAACAGAAGGTAAAAAGTGGTCTACTTTGGCACCATAGACAGTGGATTAAATGGGTTTTCTACTTTCATTAAAGTAGATCCTCACTATAGCCAGTCACTGAGGTCAGCAGCTGTGCAAGGTAGACGGCATGAGTCGCTGAGCTCATTGACTACTACAGTGATACATTGAGTAGCAGCTGGAAGCCGATGCTGGATCCAGGGAAGGTGAGTGCCTGCTCTTTTTGCTGTTTCTGAAACTGGAAATTAATTGCTAAAATGCTTTTAATGATAATGATCTGAAAGGAGTTTGTTCTCTGATGCATAACAAACTGGACACAAGACTGTTAAGTTTGTGAAATAATAAAGCTATTTACTCACTGGTTCAATCTACAGGGTGGGCCATTTATATGGATACACCTAAATAAAATGGGAATGGTTGGTGATATCAACTTCCTGTTTGTGGCACATTAGTATATGGGAGGGGGGAAACTTTTCAAGATGGGTGGTGACCATGGTGGCCATTTTGAAGTTGGCCACTTTGGATCCAACTTTATTTTTTTCAATGTGAAAGGGTCATGTGCCACATCAAATTTATTGAGAATTTCAAAAGAAAAACAATGGTGTGCTTGGTTTTAACATAACTTTATTCTTTCATGAGCTATTTACAAGTTTATGACCACTTATAAAATGTATTCATCTGGACTTCAAGGAACCGCAGACTGTTATTGACACCTCTCCATTATTAACCCGGCTTAATGTCACCTTTCAATAGCAAGGTGACATTAACCCATTATTATTAACCCACTAGCCATCGCTAAAGGCAATGAGAATACAGAGGCTAAGTGCCAGAAAAGGCGCATCTTATAGATACGCCTTTTCTGGGGTGGCTTGGGGCAGATTTTTTTCGCCAGGGGAGGCAAAAACAATGGTCCCTCTCTATGCTATTAATATCTGCCCTCACTCACTGGCTTTCCCTCTCTGGCGGAGAAATTACCACGGGAGCCCACACAATTTTTTTCAACGAATTAAACCCTTTATTTTTTATTGGTATATTGTCTCCCATCCTTGTATGTGCTGCCCCCTTCCTGTCCTGGTATGCGTGGCACCCTTCATCCCTATTCTGGTATGTATGGTACCCTCACCCCCCAATCCTGGTATGCATGGCACCCCATTCTTCATCCTGGTATGCATGGTCCCACCTCATCCCTATCCTGATATGCATGGTCCCCTCATCCCCCAATCCTGGTGTGCATGGTTTCTCACTCCCCATTCCTAGTATGCATGGTCCCCTCACCCCTCACCCCCCAATCCTGGTATGCATGGTCCTATTACCCTCCAATATGGGTACACATGGTCCTCTCACCCCCCAATCCTGGTATGCATGGTCCTCTCACCCCCCAATCCTGGTATGTATACTACCCCTCACCCCCAATCCTGGTATGCACGCTACCCCTCACCCCCCAATCCTAGTATGCATGGTGCCCTCGCGCCCCAATCCTGGTATGCATGCTACCCCTCACCCCACAATCCTGGTATGCATGGTCCTCTCACCCCGAAATCCTGGTATGCATACTACCCCTCACCCTCAATCCTGGTATACATGCTACCCCTCACCCCCCAATCCTGGTATGCATGCTACCCCTCACCCCCCAATCCTGGTATGCATGGTCCTCTCACCCCTCAATCCTGGTATGCATGGTCCTCTCTCCCTCCTATCCTGGTATGCATGGTCCTCTCACCCCCTATCCTGGTATGCATGCTCCTCTCACCCCCCAATCCTGGTCTGCATGGTCCCCTCACCCCCTATCCTGGTATGCATGGTCCTCACACCCCCTATCCTGGTATGCATGGTCCTCTCACCCCCCAATCCTGGTATGCATGGCCCCCTCACCCCCCTATCCTGGTATGCATGGTCCTCTCACTCCCTTATCCTGGTATGCATTGTACCCTCACCCCCCATCCTGGTATGCATGGCCCCCTCACCCCCCTATCCTAGTATGCATGGTCCTCTCACCCCCTATCCTGGTATGCATAGTCCTCTCACCCCCCCTATCCTCGTATGCATGGTCCTCTCACCCGCCTATACTGGTATGCATGGTCCCCTCACCCCCCTTTCATGATAAGCATGGTCCCCTCACTCCTCCTTTCGTGGTATGCATGGTCCCCTCACCCCCCTTTCGTGGTATGCATGGTCCCCCCACTCCTCTTTTCGTGATATGCATGGTCCCCCCACTCCTCTTTTCGTGGTATGCACCTTTCTTCCCTGTGCTCCAGTGCTGTCACGTTCTGCCAGAGGCCGGGGGGAGGAGTCTGGTGACAGAGTACGCACATACCCATACCGTGCTATCAGGCGCCATATTGCTGAAGACACACTGCAAATGTGTCTTCAGTAAAATGGTGCCAGATATCGCTATGCGCATGCGTGATTCCCACATGCACTCTGGCCCCGGACTCTGGCTGAAGAGAAGCGCCGTGGCAACGCTCCTCCCTATCAGGTAAGTATGGCCTCTCTCTCCAAATCTTCCGTGCTACTTACTGCCAACCACACGGCTCTCGCGAGAAGTCAGCATCAGCTTGGCAGCTCCCGGAAGGCGGATGGCATGGGATGATGAAGGCGGCAGCCATGTTATTTTCGGTCTCTCATCTGGAGAAAGCATAAAGGAAGGAGAGAGAAGATCTCCGGGCAGCAATCCGTGTCCATCTAGTGGGGGCGGCACCATGAGTGGCGGTACGCACATTCTGTCTGTCTGTCTCTCTGTTTCTAACGGAAATCCCGCATCGCTGATTGGACGCGCCTGGCTGGACTGCGTCCGTCGCTGATTGGTCACAGCCAGCCGGGCACGACCAACCAGTGACGCAGGATTTCCATTACAGACAGACAGAATTAGACAATTATATATATAGATTCTATGTGTCTATATCTATTCTTATGTTTGTGTTTTAACCTGTCATTGGGCTTCATTATATGTCCATTTTGCAAGTCGGCGAGAAAATCTCGTCATACGGATGCCATACGGATGTCACACGGATGCTTAGATGCGAGAAAATCGCGTCCTCACATTCCAATCAGATGACATACGGATCACTGTTCATGAAACATTTGTGCTATTGTGGTCCGTTAAAAACGGATCGATTTTTTTTATAGCTTGTGTGTGACTCCAGCCTAACAAGTATTATAGGAAGGAAGAAAAACTGTGGGATTTATTCAGATCCTTGGGGGTCTTAGTATCCAGAGTGACTATCCATTTTGCTTCCAGCTGGGACAAAATTTTCTTGTTATTACCCCTCTGATACCAATGTACTGTATATTATATCAATCCTCTAACCATAAGGGTCTTGGCCTCGCAGTGGTGATGAAGCCTGAAATGGCAAGGGATTGTTTTTAGATCAGAGGAATCGGCCACTGTCTTGGCCGCACAAATGTCCCCCACATGCTCACGTACCCACACTCTAAGATCTCTAGAGGTAAGACCAGCTAAATATTATTTGCTCAAAATTCTCTCTAAACAGCAGCAAAACATCAGGTACTTTCATTGACATGCTGAACTTTAGAACATAGCCAGGGTTTCTATTGTTTACTCATTTGCACAAGGTCTATACTTGTGAACCCTCCATTCTGGAAGTTACTTTGTATCAGGAACTTTCATAAATCCTAAAATCAAAGCTACTGCTGCTAGAAAAGTAACTGGAAAGTGCAGAATAACTTTACTTGTAGAAATAGCTTAAAGCAAGTTCCACTATGAGGTTTAGGTATAATTGATAGGTTTTCTATGATTTAGGCTGAGAGACAGCATATTAAGAATTTCAAGGGTTGACCCTTTTCAGTTTTAGATCAGTATGGCCATGTGAAGGCTAATTTTTTGCAGGACAAATTGTACTTTTGAAAGACAGCATTGGTTTTAACATATTGTGTACTGGAAAAAGAGGAAAAAATTCAAAGTGCGGTGAAACTGCAAAAAAAGTACAATTCCACAGTTGTTTTTATTTACCTACCATTATGATTCTTCAGGTCATTACGAGTTATTATTATTATTATTATTATTTATTATAGCGCCATTTATTCCATGGCGCTTTACATGTGAGGAGGGGTATACATAATACATACAAGTGCAGTAATCTTAAACAATACAAGTCACGACTGGTACAGGATGAGAGAGGACCCTACCCGCGCGGGCTCACAATCTACAATGGGATGGGTAAGAATACAGTAGGCGAGGGTAGAGCTGGTCGGGCAGCGGTTTGGTGTATCGGTGGTTACTGCAAGTTGTAGACACCAAACATATCTAGGTTCTTTTTTTATTTAAGTGTTGAAAAAAAATCCAAAGTTTGTATAGAAAAAAAGGCGCCATTTTCTGATACCTGTAGCGTCCCAATTTTTCATGATCCAGGGCTGCGTGAGGGCTTATTTTTTGTGCGCCGAGCTGATTTTTTTTTATGCAGTTTAGGTGTAGATGCAATGTTTTAATCACCAGTTATTGCATTTTATAACAATGCAGCGGCGACAAAAAAATTCTGGCAGTTTTAATTTTTTTCTTGTTACGCTGTTTATGATAGCGTTAATTCATCCTTTTTACTGATTGGGAGATTCTGAACGCGGCAATACCAAAATGTGTGTATATTTGATAGTTTTTATTGTTTCATTTTGAATGGGGCGAAAGGGGGGTGATTTGAATTTTTATATTTTTTATTTTTTTAATAATTTTTAAAACATTTGTTTTTACTTTTTTGCTTGCTTCAATAGTCTCCATGGGACTAGAAGCTGCAGTACTTAGAACATCTCTGCTACCAACAGGAGATGATTAGATCACCTGTGTGTAGCAGAAATGCTCACTTGCTATGAAAACCAACCATATTGTGGTGCTCATAGCAATTTGGCAATGACAACCACAGATGTCACCTGCAGGTCTCTGGTTGTCATGCAGACCCATTGGAGACCCGCGATCATGTGACTGGGTCATCTATGGGTGGGATTAGTGACGCGCTTCCTGTAAGCATGAGTTAAATGCCGCTGTCAGAAAATGACAGTGGCATTTAACTAGTTAACAGCCAAGGGTTGATCGTGATTACACCAGCGGCTGTTGCGGGCACATGTAAGTTGTTTAAATTAGCTCTCATGTGCCCGGAAAGGTGCGGGCTCCAGCGCTGAGCCCGCACCAAACAGAGGGAATCCGACATGTGCATACTATTATGGCACATGTCAAAAAGGGGTTAAAAGAGTTAACCTGGACTTTGGTTATTTTTTCATATGTGGTTAAGAACTTACCTGCAGGTAGTTGCTAACTACATGCCCGTTCTTCCTGGGACGATCTCTTCCATGTCAGGCAATGACTATCCTGCTTCCTTTGACCTCACGTCAACAGTCCCTTTCTCTTCCGGGCTACAATGTTGATGGGACATCACTGTCGTCAAGATGCTGATTGACAACTGGCTTCCCGTAGATAAGTAGCGGATAGCCAACTGTTAATCAGCATCACATGGTTAGTGACAGACATCGACAGAGTACAGGAGAAGAAAAGAAGCTGCTCTGTCAACGTTAAGCAAAAGAATCGATGCCATGAGTAGTCTGTGACATCTCTAAGTCAGCAGAGATCGTTGTCTGGCAGAAGAAACAGTAAATTCATAGGAAAAAATAATCAAAGTCCAAGATAACCTTTTCATTCTTATGGGACATGCAAAACAGAAAGGCTTGTTAACTTAAACATTGACGTAATGGGTAGCTATTTCTAAAGCATGGCACTAGCGATGTAGTTTTCTTTCCATCCAGGAAAAAGTTAATCTGTATGTTTTTTCTGTAAAATATGGCTACCCAACGGATATCTTAAAGGTGTTCTCCAACCTTAGGCTTCAAGTCACAGAGTGCCGGCAGACTTGTGAATCCTCACATTGTACACACTGTGTGTTGGAAGGATTGCCGAAACTGGGAGCGGGAAGCAAGAATGTTATTTGCATACATATGGTCACATGCCGACTAGATGGGCACAGCTTCATTCAACACAGTGAGGTCGGGTAGGATGCAGTCTAGTATGAATGCTTGTGAAAGTATGGAAATTGTCCACTTGCATCCACATGACCGCCTGTTCCCGGCGTCGGCACCACTGAATCCTCACAGTATGTAATGCGCTCAATACATACAGTGACTACAGACTTGTAGCCTAAAGCCAGACAACCCCTACAAGTAAAATCAGTTCTCACTCTCAGCAATTACCCAACAGACACACTGCCAGGAACACTAAATAGCATATGACTATTCTTTTGTTTAGGCTACTAGTGGATTGACTATAAAACATAATACTTTCTTGTGATGCATCAAGTGGGACGATCACTAGATAAGTAGTGCCGCATGATGAGAGCATTAGATTCATCATAAAAGCAAGTGCTGGTGTTTACATTGACTAAATTAATGCTTCAACTCACATGGATACAATGTAAGCAGAAATTATTGACCTATGTAAAACAAGTGAGAACACACAGCACTCTATGCAAGTGTCTGAATGCTGCCAAGTGGATAGAAACAAGTGGTCATATGCAACACAACTCACATGGCCAACTTGCCAGTCCACTTCTAATCCTTCTAAAGGCTGGTGTATCTGCAGTAAATATCAAATCAAAAGAAATGAGTGGGACTATAAGGTGGTATTATTATTATTTATTTATTTATATAGCACCATTGATTCCATGGTGCTGTACATGAGAAGGGGTTACATACAAATTACAGGTATCACTTAAGCCAGGTTCACATTGCGTTCAGTAGCACTGCGCTGATAAGACCCATTACATAGCAGCACTATCGCTATGTAATGGATGTGTTAGTGCCGCCATTGCCCACAGTGGAAGTAGCGCATCATAACGCATGCCAAAACGCAGCATGATGCGCTACTTCATAATGCACCCTCGAACGCTGCAGACCTCATTGAGCTTGGGGAAGCATGAGGTGAAGGAGGATATGGCTGATAGACACTCCGGAATTCTGGACAGCAGAGAGGTGACGTCTGGGTCAGAGAGGGGGATCTGAGTGTCATAAACATAAAGGTGGTGCTGGAATCCATGGGACTTTATGAGTTGCCCCAGGCCAAGTGTATAGATTGAGAAGAGTAGGGGTCCTAGAACAGAGCCTTGGGGGACTCCAACAAAGAGAGGGTGGGATGAGGAGGTAGTGTGGGAGTGGGAGATGCTGAATATGCGGTTGGAAAGGTATGAGGAGATCCAGGTTAGGGCAAAGTCTTTGAAGTCAAAGTAGGAGAGGATCTATAGTAGGAGGCAGTGGTCAACTGTGTCGAAAGCAGAGGACAGGTCTAGAAGGAGGAGTATAGAGTATTGTCCGTTAGCTTTGGCTGTCAGTAGCTCATTAGTAATTTTGGTCAGGACTTTCTCAGTGGAGTGATGGGGGCAGAAACAGATTGTGGATTGTCAAAGAGCAAGTTAGATGAGAGGTGGGAGGAAAGTTCAGCGTGAATGTGCTGCTCCAGGAGTTTGGAAGAGAATGGAAACAGCGATATTGGGCGATAGCTGGACATAGCGGTTGGGTCGAGGGTTGGCTTTTTAAGGATAGGCGTGATTGTGGCATGTTTGAAAGCAGAAGGGAAGGTACCATAAGTCAGTGATAGGTTGAAGAGGTGGGTTAGGGATGGGATAAGAGTGGTGGTGAGGTTGGGGAGGAGATGGGATGAGATGGGGTCGATTGCACAGGTGGTGAGGTGTGAGTTGGAGAGGAGACAATTAAGCTCTCCTTCAGTGATGTTGGAGAGTGAGGTTATGGGGTTAGAGCATTGGTCTGGTATACAAAGGGGTTGCAATGGTTTGAACAATGAAGACTTGCCTTGTTTGGTCGATCATAAATTTGAAGTTTGTGGCAAAGTCCCCAGCAGAGATGAGGGAGGTTGGAGGGTGCAGTGGTGGGCGGAGGAGGAAGTTAAAAGTGTTTGGGGTTGTAGGATAGGGAACATACGAGGGTTGTGAAGTAGGCCTGTTTAGCAGAGGTGAGGGCAGATTTGAAACGCACTTGGTATATGTGTAAAATCTAAAAGCACGTTCCCACGTTGGCCATTTCATAACCAAAACCCATGAAAAAAGAACAAAATACAAAAATGGGCATATACCCTACAACAAGTAAATAAATAAATAGTAATAGTACATGACATAACATAGGGTACATAAATAATGCTAATTTGATCAAAAAAGCATAAACGCCACCCCATGATGACCAGGTTTACCAATCGGGATGGTCCTAACCAGTCTCTAGTATGCCTTTCCATTTGTTATACAGTGTCAATGTGAATAAGAGAGGAACAGGACAGGGTCCTGACAGACAACCATCCATGGGAAGCTAAACAGATTAAATATTTAGCTCAAAAAGAGGGACTACGCTCCTTGCTTGTGCAAAAAACAAGAAATGACAGCAAAACCAAAAAAATGAGCCGGACGATAAGCTTTTATATGTGCAAAGTGTACAAGCATGTTAAAACTGTGGTTATTTCACAAACAAAACCCATGAAAAAACAAGAAACAAGAAGAGCATGTACGCTACAGCAAGTAAACAAGTAAATTGCAATAGTACATGTACATAACATAGGGTACTTCGTTAGCTGCGGAGTGGATAGAAACAGGTGGTCTTGTGCACCACAACGCACATTGCCAACTTGCCAATCCACTTCTACTCCTTTTGAAGGCTGGTGTTTCTGCATGAAATATAAAAATGAGGATTTGTGCAGAACGCACAGCTTATGGCTTAAAGTTTAAAAAAAAATCTTAAATGAGTCATTTGTTCTATTTTTTATTAGTATAAACCAGCTTTACTTTACAGACTAGTTGAAAAGAAACAGAGTATGTAAAATACAATGGTGATACCAATGGGTGGCTGGTTAATGTTTCAAAAGAACAGAGATGAAGGTAATATGTAAACACTTTCTCTTAACAGGGTAAAAGGCTGTGACTATTCTTGAAGAGAAGGTCTGACAGTGACCACAAACATAGCACTTGAAATATATATTTTTTTGGCTAAAAATTGGATTATTAATGAGTTCACGCTGGTTTCAGACTAGCGCATTTTACATGCAGCGCACGGCGCTGCTAAGCCCCGCCCCCTGCCCACCCCGTCCGGTCATTTCCTCCTACTATCGCACACAGCTGCATGCGATCTGCGCACCCTATCTTTAGCATAGGCTGCGCAGACTGTGCACTGGCCGTGCGCTAGTAGGATTTTTGCATGCGTTGCGTGGTGCACCGGTGTGCGCCGAATGCACCATGTTGCATTTTGGTGCGCTCGGCGCACCTTCAATAGTGTGCAGCGCACAGAAAAGTCCTACTAGCGCACGGCCAGCGCACGGTCTGCGCACCCTATGCTAAAGATAGGGTGTGCAGATCGCATGCAGCCGTGTGCGATAGTAGGAGGAAATGACCTGACGGGGTGGGAAGGGGGCGGGGCTTCGCAGCGCCGTGTGCTGCATGTAAAATGCGCTAGTCTGAAACCAGCCTAAGTCCCGCTGTGACTTGAAAGTTTATTAAAGTTTGGACATTATAATTAGGGATGAGCAAATAGCTTTGGATAAGAGCTTATTCGAATAGCTATAGCGCTTACTCAATAGCTGCATCGGGATCCCGGATACCTGCAGCGCTCCCAATGATCAGCTGTTCGTCTCCGCAGCTGTATGTGTAGCGGATGTTTCACTGTCACAGCATATGTATGAAGAGCCCAATAAACAGGTTCTCCATGCATGTGTTGTGACTGTCACACAGCTGCGACACATGTAGCTGGGGCACCAAACAGCTGATCATCGGGAGTGCTCCAGGTATCCAGGATCCCGATTCAGCTATTCTGTAAGCGCTATAACTATTCGGATAAGCTCTTATCCGAAGTTATTCGCTCATCCTTAATTATAAATTTTTATATAGCAAAACTACTGTAGCTGATCTCATATGTGGGTCAGTTCTGGTGGTGATAGTCCTTTTTTCCAGGAGCCTTCACAAGTCAAGTCAAGGAAATGACTGACATCTTTTAATATAAAAACTGCACAAAGAAACCAGTGGCCTTTAGACCTCAGTCAATGAAAGGATGAGGACAACTCTGTAATGGCACATAAGATCATTAATCAAAGCGTCCTATCAAGAAGGAAACTTCATGTTGCAGCTATGCAGATAGCTGCAAGCTCCACTAGATGGCAATAGAGTGGAAGGAGGACAGCACATCTGCAAGAGCAGACCTGCAGCGCTGCAGTGAGACTAACACCAGGTGGCAGCAGAGTAGTCAAATAAGCCGAGTTAAAACCAAGAACCAAGAAGTATCATTTCTCCTTGTGGAGAATGACATGCTAAGCATGTCGAGATGAGGAGACTTAAAGCCGCAATGCTCCTCTGGGAAATATGCTAATTATGCAAATTGTCAATGTTGACCCTTTAACTAGTCTTGTTACGTGACTTAGGATAAAAGCCAAGCCAGAATCTCAATTTGCAGACACTGTGTTTCGGGGTACCTCCCCTCATCAGTGCAAAGTGTGAGATCTGGTTTGGCTGTGAGAGAGGCGTCTGACCGATATCCAAGAAGTATCATTTCTCCTTGCTGAGAATGACATGCTAAGCATGTGAAGATGAGGAGACTTAAAGCCGCAATGCTCCTCTGGGAAATATGCTAATTCCGCAAATTGTCTCTTCAGAGAGGAAGAGGACTAGAACTCTAGTGCTCACACTTTGCACTGACGAAGGGCAGTGCCCCAAAACACAGTGTCTGCAAATTGAGATTCTGCCTTGGCTTTTATCCTAAGTCATGTAACAAGGCTCGTTAAAGGGTCGACATTGACTTTTAGGATCGCTACTTCCAATAGGTGGCACTAGAGTTCTAGCCCTCTTCCTCTCTGAAGAGACAATATGCATAATTAAAACCATGAACAGCACGCAGTACAAAGGGAAAAAGCAAGTACAGAGTCAGCGGAGAGCCAGAGGGTCAATACCAGTCCAAAGCAGAAGTACTAGGAGCCAGACAATAAGTCAGGTCAGAGCCAAAGCCAAGTCAAACATCGGGAAATCCAAAAACAAAGGGAAACACTAAGATGGGACGGGCAGAGAGGAAGGAACATACACGGGCAAAGTCAGTAAGCGCAGCAGGACAAATTAGGGTACTACCAGACTCAGATACCCACGCCATAGGTAGAAACTAAGAAACTATAACTGACATCACCTGCAGGATGCAGCGGGGAGAAATAGCCGACCTGTAACCAAAACGAGGCAAGGCAAAGTTAACCCCTGACATGACCAGACCGGGAAACGGGGCAGACAGTACTCAAAACCGGGTCTGGATCATGACACTGACATTATACTCCTTTATATATGGAAATGTCTTGGATGTTTCCAGAAGTGGAGACATTTCATATAAACTAGTGATCGCAGGCCACACGTTTCCATCAATCATTTGCTACTTACAGTCAGCCTTTGCCTAGCTTTAAATGACTATAAAGTGTTAATAAAGAATTGAATTTACCAATTCAGCAATGTAAATCATGAGAGCCAAGTTGTGCGGAGACACATCTCGGAGAGTTCAGCAATGAAGAAGCAACGAAGAATTGTGAATATACAGTAGCTTGTGATAAGGAAATAATATCAGATACATGACATAATCCATACATAAAGTTCTCTTCTCTTTTAAATTCATTTTACAGGTAAATTATAATAGAGTTCAAAGGTGAAGGAACTTCAAAAGTCTCATTGTACATGGGCAGACACTTCTATTATCACTTATCTTAAAAGAAGCAAAGGATTAGGCAGTTACTTGCCCAATCTTTTATCTTTAGACAGAGGCTTTCAGGAGTCAGTCTGCTTGTGTCTAAACCCATTAGACTGTGAAAAGATCTCATGTTTATAGGCCCGCATACACATTAGGCTAGGTTCACATGTCCACTAATCAGCCCTTAGAACAGATCCAGCAGCAATCCATTGACAAAAAAAGTTGTGCAGACTTTTTTGTCTGTCTAAAAAGAAGTAATCTCAACTGGAACCATTTTTTTTAAGTTGAAGTCTACAGAGCATAGATTCATTAATTCCCCATCCGTTTTTAATCCATTTGAAACTGAGCTCAGTAAGCAAAAAACAGATCCTTTTAGATGAAATAAAAATGGATAGGTAATCAATGGATTCTTTTTCCATATACTTCAATGTTAAAAATACTGATATGGTTAAAATCATTTTTTTAGGCAGACAAAAGGATTGGTGCTGAGATTCGTTCTTACCGATGATTACATGTGATCATAGCCTTAAAGTCAGTAGGAACCACTGATACTGATACTGGTGGAATCGGCTCAGTTTAATGTGTATGGTAACCTCAAGGGACAGAATGACCCAGATTGAGGAATTTTTGTGGAAGATCCTTTTATTCTCCATGGAAGAAAGAGTGTCTCTCTCAAAAACAAAACAGAAGCACTCACACAAGCCAAGCATCTCTGAATATGAGTGAGTCAGAGAAAATAATTAGTGTGCACTGGAGCCTACAAGACGACATTTCACTGGATTTTTCAGTTTAATCTAAGAAGCTCCTCAAATTGCACGTTTCAATGATCTGGAACAGTTTTCCTACTTTTTCTGCCCCCTCTAGTCTTAGGGTACACTTGGCGACCCACCATCGATCCCGACAACAATGCGACCTGGTAGGGATCGCTGGTGCATCGCTACGAGGTCGCTGGTGAGATGTCAGTCAGATCTCAACAGCGACACAGCAACGATACGACGGTCGTTGGGAACCTGTCTCTCAGACCTGTGGTATTGAGGTCGTTCGTCATTGTCCCTGTCAAACACAGCGATGTATGCTGGCCAGTGGGACACCAGCGATCAAAAAATGGCCCAGGACATTCGAGCACGATCAGCGACATTGCAGCAGGGGCCCGATCGCCGCTATGTGTCACACGTAGCGAGATTGCAGGCAAGATCGCTGTTGTGTCACAAAATCTCGCTAGCAATCTCGCTATGTGAGACAGGGGCATAAAAGTATTCTCCTTGGGAATAACGATGAAAACTTTCCTTTCAACTAATTGGGCATATACCAGATACTGTAACTTCACTGTTGGCATTTGCTTTTACTCCTCTATGACATAAATTCTGTCTAATACGTCCAGTTGGTTGAAGGGACACAGATGAAAAAAGATTCAAAATCAGTGGAATGGTGAAAATTACAGGAGGTAATAAATAAAAAAATCCAGTCAAAAGGGAAAAGTCTTCTTTAAGAGCACTTTAACATAGAACAATGCTCATAGACATTAGACAAAATTTGCAAAAAACAGATGTTTTTCGCCATTTCAAATGGTTATCTTGCATGAATTGACAATGTTTTTGCAGCCATAAATGAATAGCCACCAACTGCTTAAATTTTAATCTACGCTGTTGAATTTCTTTGGCTACTGGTTGACAACCTTGGTAACTTATCAGTAATTGCAAATCTGCGTGATGATCTAGTTATCTACCTTTGCTTTAAATACCATACTTTTTTTTCCTCCATGGAGATTCATAAAGAAAATGATCTACCACCAAGTTAAACTGGGGCTTCTTACTGACTTTGGTCTTACAAGTCAGCAATGTTCTAGACTAGTCATGCAACAGAAAACATTTTTTGTGACGTCTGCAACTTGCTTTGACGTAGTCTTTTTAGAGCTGACGATTCGAGAGACAAGGAGGACACCAGCGCGATAAGGTCTTATCCGATAAACAAAGGTGAATACGTGAAGGACATGGTGACTGCTCACATTTTGGGGTTGTATAACCCACAACTAAGGAATCAAAGCAATGACAGATGAAGCAGAACTCTCATGTCAGAGGAACCCATTGTGTGGACCAAGTGTTTGGAGGATTGAAGTGGTGATCTGTGCTGCTGATAATGTTTTCACAATTAAAATCCAGGTGACATTGTGCAGGATAGACGCATATCGAAGTTGGACTCACTTCTTCAGCAGGAGAACCACAATGTTGGTGTATATTAGTCCAACTTCGACACGTGTTGAGAATAAACTGCATTGTCTTTCCTGCCCAATATCTTCTAGATTTTTACCGTGAATACGTTATCAACAGCACAGAACACCACTTCAATCCTCCAAACACTTGCTAGAGCTGAGGTTTGGCTATACAAAACTTTACATGTTGCATGTGACTAACATTAAAGCCAAAGGACCAAAGTCATCTGGCACATGCGACTCGCAACATAATCCAGTTGCAGTCATTACACACAACGTCATAATACAACACCATGATCTTTATGTCAATCAACACATGCGTCTGTATGACTTTAGACTTACAATTTTTCAGTTGTAACATGTAAAAATCTACTCCAAGCTAAGATATAAGAAAATAATCTTCTCTGCAAAGGGTCCTCATAATCGAACAAGGGTGGTCATGCCATCTCATAAAAGTTAAGGACCCCCTATATAGTTTGAGGAGTCTACTGAAGAACTTATCACATTTTTAGTCTCTTGGGTATAACATGCATATCTTGGTCTTATGTAGAGTTAGTTTTGAATGAGCCATTCATGCACACCATCAACGTCTACATCAAAGTATTCTGAAGCGATCCACCAAGCCAAGGTTTTATTGACACAACACTGTTTTATCAAGATCCATGATAACTCAGAAAGAGTGGAGGTTGACATGGAATTAACTGGCACACTTTGTGATGGTTTTGTATAGCAATGTGATGGTTCTGTTGAGCTCAGCAATTACAGAATATCAGGCGAGATGTGTCGCAGGTATCTGGACTGGCTTGACGTGCACCTACAAGTTGAAGCCAGCTGTGGAATGATCACTATGAGCAGCTTCCATCGTACAAAAGGACATTGACTGTACAGTATTTTCTCTGGGGTGAATGCAGACTGGCACAGGTGGCGAGAAAATGCTTTGACGTAGGCTCACTTGTCTTACACAAGTGGAATTAGTGCTATTCAGGCTGCGTATCAAAACATTCTGCTTCATCGGGGAACATGAAAAGCTGATGGCTACAGTATCTCATGTTTGACCTTCTTATTTCAGGCACCGGAGTCTAAAGGACAAAATGTAGATGTCTCTTCCATGTCATCCATACAGTAACGCCACAATGAATTAAGCACGTACATTTTGCTGGAAAAATAGCAGAATACAATAACCCCAACCATATGCAATTCTGCAAATGGAAAATAGGATTTCCCAGCTTACCTCATCCACGGTTAGGGGCATACAGATCCGGTACTCCTTTACCAGCATCCTGGGCCCAGGGCTGGTTCTGTACTCAGGGAAAACTTTGCCAAGCTCTTTGTTTCCCTCACCTTCCAGTATGTGCCTTTTCTCAGCTGGGCTTCAGGCACACCTTTGCATGAAAGTGAAAAACTCCACCTACCACCACACACACAAAAATGTTAACTCATTGCTGACAAAAGCGATGGCTGGGGACACAAAAGTCTCCTGCAAAGCTCCCATGTACAGCCTGAAGCAGCTCTGACAGTGCAGTGCTCTTGTTTTCTGGATTCCCTCTCTTTCCTTCTCTCTCCCTCACATCCCCCCTCTCCCCTTTCCGTTTCATCACAATGCCTTCTTTTCCCTTTCCTGATTGATTTGTGACTTGTGCTTAAATGTTCATTTTCTCCTGCATTATTTATTAGTAGGGTACACAAGGAGCAGACAGCAGTCACTTAGGATTATTACTGCAGCCCCGCTGTATTTATGGAGCATTTACAATAATGGCATTTCTGGCACCTAATTGCTATATTTACGCCTCATATGCGCTACAAGTATCACAATGAGGGGGCCGTGGGAATGCCATTGATTCCGACTCTTGACAAATTCTTGTTTATTACTCAATATCCAGAGGCAAAGTCTCAGGTTTGTTTTTCAAAATCACACTGAGAGTGACAGCACTCCAAAAATCTGACCCAGATTTGACAACGAAACTGGGACAAAAATCAATGGCATATCGTGAATCCATACGCAAAATTAACCAATGCAATGGGGCGAGTCTGCTTAACGCAATTTTAAAAAATCCTTGCAGATTTCACATCTATAAGTAAATTATCATTTTTTTAGGCATTAATATTAAAGTCCTGTGCCATAGTTGTGTCGCATCTCCTCCTGTACCCGCTCATGCGATGTCTGCTTTTGTCACCAGGCACCATCATATTTATTCTGTGAGGGGCGCTGATGATGGTGGAGATTTTGGGACTAGAACAGAGACACAGGCTCTGCACAGCAAGACTCGGGACGGCAGGTAGGCACCCACCTAGGGCGCTACCTCACCAACTCTATAGATGGGTAATGGGGGAAATGTGGCGGAGTGACGGCGCAATTTGCAAAAAAATAAACTACACAGGTGAGCAGTGTCAGTGAGTTACTGAAACCACTCTCCTACCATCTGCACCCCCGGCCATTGTTCCATCCCAACATTCAGTTGTATTCATGTCTTCAAGAGTACATACAGTGGGTACGGAAAATATTCAGACCCCTTTAAATTTTTCACTCATCGTTTCATTGTAGCCATTTGGTAAATTCAAAAAAGTTTATTTTTTTTTCATTAATGTACACTCTGTACCCCATCTTGACTGAGAAAAACAGAAAGGTAGAAATTTTTGCAAATTTATTAAAAAAGAAAAACTGAAATATCACATGGTCATAAGTAATCAGACCCTTTGCTCAGTAGAAGCACCCTTTTGAGCTTGTACAGCCATAAGTCCTCTTGGCAATGATGCAACAAGTTTTTCAACCCTGGATTTGGGGATCCTCTGCCATTCTTCCTTGCAGATCCTCCCCAGTTCTGTCAGGTTGGATGGTCAACTTTGGTGGACAACCATTTTCAGGTCTCTCCAGAGATGCTCAATTGGGTTTAGGTCAGGGCTCTGTCTGGGCCAGTCAGGAATGGTCAGAGTTGTTCTGAAGCCTTTCCTTTGTTATTTTAGCTGTGTGCTTAGGGTCATTGTTTTGTTGGAAGGTGAACCTTCAGCCTAGTCTAAGGTCCAGAGCCCTCTGGAAGAGGTTTTCATCCAGGATATCTCTGCATTTGGCCACATTCACGTTTCCTTCAATTGCAACCAGTTGTCCTGTCCCTGCAGCTCAAAAACACCCCCATAGCATGATGCTGCCACGACCATGTTGCACTGCTGGGATTGTATTGGGCAGGTGATGAGCAGTGCCTGGTTTTCTCCACACATGCTGCTTAGAATTATCACCAAAAATTTCTATCTTCATCTCATCAGACCAAAGAATCTTATGTCTCATAGTCTGGGAGTCCTTCATGTGTTTTTTAGCAAACTCTATTCGGGCTTTCATATGTCTGGCACTGAGGAGAGGCATCCGATGGGCAACTCTGCCATAAAGGCCTGACTGGTGGAAGGCTGCAGTGATAGTTGACTTTGTGGAACTTTTCTCCCATCTGCATTAATGAGAAAAAAATGAACTTTTTCGAATTTACCAAATGGCTGCAGTGAAACAAAGAGTGAAAAATTTAAAGGGGTCTGAATACTTGCGTACCAACTGTAGAAGGGAAGATCTGTGTGTCAGGATAACAGGGGCAGAGGAGCATTGAACAGCACCCTGCTTCAATGCTTAATTTAGCAGGCTGCACACTACTTTCAGGCTGCAGTCTGTAGGAGTCTTGTACCACACAGGGTACATCATGTGGCGCAATAACAATGCTGCATCACACTGCCTGCGTCCCCTGTTACACAAAATAGGAGCTAAGACAGAGGCTGGGGAGCACAGCTAACCTGGATTAGGTGAGTATAAGCTTTTAATTATTTAATTTAGCCTGAAAGTCGAATTATGTTACATTACACTGCATAGGGGCTATTGGGGAATAGCACACTTTATGGAGGCTATGGGAAACATCATACTATATGTGCGACTGTAGGCCTACATAATATTATATGGGAGGTTTTGGGAACATTATATTGTCTACAGGGGTCTCATACTGTATGGGATGCTTTGGGGCCATCATATTGTGTGGCGTCTGTGGGGATATAATACTGGGGGGCTGTGAGAGACATCATACTATATGGGGATTGTGAGGGACAACAAACTATAGGTCACTGTGGGGGACATCATACTATCAGGGAGCTATTTTTTTTGGGAGGCTGGAGATATTTTACTGTGTATAGGGGCGTAGGTGACATCATTCTGTATAGAGACTGTGGGGGATACAATACTGCGTATACAGGGGCTTCAAGGTGCATAACTGTATGAGGGCTTTGGGGACATTATATTGTGTTTCGGCTATGGGGGTATTACGGCACGGGCGGATGCAGGGACCACCATACTGTATTGGGGTTGTGGTGATTATCATACTGTATGGTGGGCTGCTTTGCATGGGGGGAAATGTAGAGGTCTTCATCTCTATGGGAGGTTGTGACACCATTATATTGTATTTAGGGCTGGTAGGGCCACCACAATGTATAGGGGGCTGTAGGGAACATTATACTGATGGCATAATACTATTACTGTGTAAGGGACTGTGGGGGCCAATTTATTGTGTTTAGAGTCCTTTGGTGGACATTATCTTGTATAAAAGAGGCTGTCGCGGTCTTCATATCTACTATATAATTGTCTAATTCTGTCTGTCTGTCCGTAATGGAAATCCCACGGCGCTGATTGGTCGCACCCAGCCAGTCGCAACCAATCAGCGCATTCGAACGACGCACGCCTCCGTCGGGAGATTTGAGGAGCGGAGAGAGAGAGATTCTAGAATACCCGATGCGTTAGAATCGGGCCACCATCTAGTTATATATAAGAGGCTGTGGTGGACATCATACATTTTATAGGGGGCTGTGGTGGATATCATACTTTATTAGGCTGTGGTGACTGCGACGCCCACCGTGGGATACTCGGTCCAGGTCAGACAGTTCTCCCGGGGGTTGTCACAGCAGCAGGGACCCAGTCACTGGCCCTGGCAGTGCAATAAAATGCTGAGGGGGAAAGTTTATAGAGGATTTAACGTGACGCCACCTGTGGTGTTCAACAATGGATGGCCGACGCTGCTTAAGGAGTCCATTGGGACCGATGGTGACGCAGCTGGGATGGTTCTGCTCCCCACAGGTGGAACGGGACCCCAGGGCTACCGATACTATTCTTATAAGGGATCGTGGATGTTTGGGTGCAGGACTGAGGGAGTGAGGAGTGACTCAAGACTCAGGGGTTGTGGTTTCCTTTACCTTTACTTAATGGTACGAGGTGCAGACTGGAGCACTGATAACAGATGGTAATGGAGATCTGGGCAGCCTGGAAGCAATTTAGGGTCCTCCAGATTTAGCTGCAGGGACTTCTGTACCCGAGCAGCCACAGACTCCAGCGTCCAGTTTCCAGCACTCAGCTCTGGGGTGAGCTTGGTTACAGCTCCACTCTCCAGGTTCTCCTCGACTTCCCTCTTCTCCCTCACTGCTCTCCCTCTCACTCTCTCTCCCAGACTCCTCATCCCACCTCCAGGCCAGACCTTATAGGGAAGCTCCCCTGAAACCAGGTGTTAGATCTCTCCCTTCTGGTCTGGAGTCAGGAAAAGTGTTGGATGCTGGTGTTACCTGGTAAGGGGACCCCTCCTTGCTTCCAGGCATGTCATCCAGGCAATGCCACTGTGGCAACCGGACTCCTGAGGTGCCACATGACCATTCTGTATGGGGGGCTGTAGTGACCATTATATTGTGAGAGAGCAGTGTTAGGACTAAGAGGGAAAAGTTTGGAGAGGACAGCATGATTGGCAGTATGTGGGCCAGGTGCAAAGAGGGGTGAAAGTATGGCTAGTGAGATGGGGCAACATGGAATGGTGGCACAGTATAGAAAGGAGTTAACATGGCAGGTGGACAATGTGGAGCTATAGAGAGTGTGGTGGGAAACAGTGGAGAGAGGACAGCCTTAGCATAGGCCATGGTTAACTAGGGTGAATGGTGTGTTGGTAATAACATATAAGAGCGGAAAATGTGGTAGTTCTAACTGTTAAGGGAAGATGCTGTGGTAGTTATTGCTCATAAGAGTGGACAGTGTGGCAATTATAGCTCATAAGCAATGGACAGTATGGAGCCCATATGCCATAAGAAAGGAAGCACACTGTAGTGCCATAACATGCAAACATGAGAAATGAAAAATGAATTCCATTACTGCATTAGGAGTATGAAAAATTGAGAAAGTTTAGAGCATAAAATGGCCAAGTTATGTGTACCTGGAACCACGGTAAGGCATTTCCCGTTTTCCAGGACCCTATCTATGCCAACTAAGACTGAAGTCTCTATCTGAATGGGAACCTATGAAAAATTCTCTGTTTAGACTGAAGTCTATATCTCTGTGGAGGGGAAGTGGCTCTGCTTTGATTAAAACCGCCTGCAGCTAACAGGTGGAGTGCTCAGTCAGAATGTAAATGAATACAAATTTCAAAAACTGACCGTCACATCCAAGCAAAAGCATAGTGTGAACAGGTGCTTAACCTAGAGTCACCAACTCATATACATTCATACAAAAAAGGAAGCACACTGTAGTGCCATAACATGCAAACATGAGAAATGAAAAATGAATTGCATTACTGCATTAGAAGTATTAAAAATAGAGAAAGTTTAGCGCATGGTGTGATGGTAATAACACATAAGGGCGGAAAATGTGGTAGTTATAACTGTTAAGGGAAGATGCTGTGGTAGTTATTGCTCATAAGAGTGGACAGTGTGGCAATTAATAGCTCATAAGCAATGGACAGTGTGGAGCCCATATGCCATAAGAGGCTTCTTTAGGGACATATATTTTTAAACAGAGATCAGTATAAGAAAACTTTTATTTTTAATGGTCCTGTGGTGAAATTTGATGCAAAAGGCTGCAGAAGCAGGACGTCTGCAGAGATGACCAGTGGATGTGAAAAATCATCTTGACATCTGAGCAAGATTTACAATCAAAGCATAGAAGTCACCTATAAGATACTTAGATGAAAATTTGTATTTGTAACATAGTAACATAGTTATTAAGGTTGAAGGAAGACTTTAAGTCCATCTAGTTCAACCCATATCCTATCCTAACTTGCCCTAACATGTTGATCCAGAGGAAGGCAAAAAAACCCCATGTGGCAAACAGTAAGTTTCACATTGGGGAAAAAAATTCCTTCCCGACTCCACATACGGCAATCAGACTAGCTCCCTGGATCAACGCAATATGAAGGAAACTTGTGTATATTGACTACTAGTGATGAGCGAGTATACTCGTTGCTCGGGTGATCTCCGAGTATTTTGGCATGCTCAGAGATTTAGCTTTCCTTGCCTCAGTTGAATGATTTGCCACTGCTAGACAGCTTGAATACATGTGTGGAATGCCTCTTTGTTAGGGAAATTCCACATGTATTCAGCCTGTCTACAAGTCGCACATCATGAAGCTGAGACAACGAAAACTAAATCTCCGAGCACGCCAAAATACCCAAGCAACGATGCTACTCACCCATCACTATTGACTACATTTTATCAATACTATGGTTCATCTACGGTCCGCAGTCTGATAATGGTAACAACTTCCAGCATCCCCTTACTGTTATCAAATGTATGAGGAAGCAGTGATACCTCACAAGAGCTCTTGCCGGATGTGACAATAGCGGGGAAAGACTGCCATCTGCTAGCTGAGCGCAATCAGGTGGAACCAATTTGTACGAGAAGAATTATAGAGGGTGCAGCTCTGTTTGCGGGACGTGGTCAGTTGACTCACAGTACAGGGATATAAAAGCCCTGAATGCAAACCGCAGGCAGATTTGGTGCCAAGATAGCAGACACGAACCTGGGATGCAACTGAGACCAGCATGACAGGCAACAGCGAGAAGTCTGTGCCACCAGGGTGCCGGTCACCATCTAGCAAGGTTCAGACTACGCTCGAGAAGATCTAGAGTTCCAGTCAAGACTACAACCTGCGTTCTACGCCAGACAAGACCCAGAGACCAGATATCGCTTGTGAAGAGCCGAGCCTGTCCTTTATGCTCCAGGCCCAAGAGACATTCGGCAATGCTCAAGCAGTGAAGATCCGCAAGAAGATGATGGCTAGAGAGGCACGCTCTCAATTGCAGAGGGTCAGTGCGAATGAATTTTGACATACAGTACCGAGGCAGGCCAGGGGCAGGACAACAGGTTGGGAGGGGGCGAGTTGTTGCATAGTAAGCTCAACACGCTTCAATAGACTTGTGACCTAGCAGGAAAACACAGTGACCCCCTCTAGGGCCAGAGTTAGGCTGGTTTCACATTTGCATATCTGTGCATAGCGTTTGATCCGCATAGATCCGCATGCGTCCATATCTTTAACATGGTGTACGCAGGGACATGCGTTTGCATGTGTTCGCTTGCGGATGCTTATGCATGCGTCGTTTCACAGTTTGCGGCAGTGTCCGGTGAACGCAACATGTTGCATTTTTTGAGGTGTCAAATATGCGTAGACATACACATGCGGATGGATGCGGATGAAGTGCGTCAAAACAACGCATTACTTTCTATGGGAACGCATTGGTACGCAAAGACATGCGTATGCATGCGTTCGATATGCACCCGTACTTCAGAATGAGCAGCTCCAGGAATTGGTTTCGCCCCCCACCAAAACAGAGGGATATAAAAGGGGGTGAGGACACAGCAAGTTCATTCAATCAAAAGACTCTGGATGCTATTACAAGGAAGTGGGTCTGCTGTAAAGACACTGGATTTCACACTGGATGTGAGTATAGAAGCTATGAAAATGCCTGTCTGTCTGTCTCTCTCACTGCAGTCTGTGTTCACTTCTGTCTCTCTTGCAGCCTTCTACAAAGGTGTCCTCAAGTGAAGACCAGAATGTCTCCCTGAGTGGACAGGAGACTGATGAAGTGAGGACATTTGCTACACTGAAAGGTATGTATTGACTGTCAATATGACTCATGTGGTAAAATCATGTATTTTCTTTACAGAACAGTTCCAGTGCGGAAGAGCAGGAGCAGTTGACTCGGGCCCAAGTTCCTCAGGTGGAAAGACAGGGTGTATGTATTCTTGAATGATTTTGGTTTAAGTGTTTTATCTTT
Organism: Dendrobates tinctorius; assembly: GCF_039654945.1. NCBI lineage: Eukaryota > Metazoa > Chordata > Amphibia > Anura > Dendrobatidae > Dendrobates > Dendrobates tinctorius. The sequence continues at coordinate 94,551,086 of NW_027361696.1, read as the reverse complement.
ACTAATGTGTTTCTTTGATTTCTAGGTTCCGCAACGTGAGGAAGGCACCATTGACAAGGACCTGCTGATAACGCTGATGCAAGAGCGAGTACCATTGTGAGACACCCATGATCGGCAGCACTCGGACACCGTGGTGATTAGACCACTCTGGGACAAAGTGGCCAGATGGTTGGACAAAGCCACGCCACAAGTCAGGAAGGATTTTCGAAAGTATTGCAATGTGGTCTGACACGGCAGTGAACCTGTAAAAGGTGCATTGTTTTCCAATTTCTTTTTTTTCCCCCTTCACAGTGGAGAGAGTAAAAGTCCGTTGGCGTTCGATGAAGGATCACTTCAATAAGGACAGGAGAGAGGAGATCCAAGTTCAAATTCGTGCTGTTCGAAAAATTTCCAAATTCAAGTACCATCGTAAGCTGTCCTTCCTGAGGCTTGCGGTTGGTCATCGAACGTAAGTATTTTTGTGTTGTAGTCCATGGTATAACATCTGAATTTTTATATTCCACAGGATAAAGTTTTTATTTTTTATAGTAATGTTTTTCATTTCTTTTCCACACAGAACCTGGAGCAGCACCACCGAACCTGGATCGTCCTCTGTTGGAACGCCCCCTCATCGATTATTCCCATACAAACGTTGGCCCATGTCTGAGTTTTTGAAAGTCTGGGAGTCATTTCCTCGTCCAAATGAGCCAACTTCCAGGGCGACAAATCGACAGTCAGCATCTGCAATCGCCATGAGAACAAATAGAGAAATATTTTTTAGAATTGAAATACTAGGTTCTGCTTCCATCAGGTTTCCTAATCTAAATGTGTTTGCCGTTCACAGCCCCCAAGCAGCATTTTGCAGTCAGAGTTCAGTTGTGGGTTGGGGGAGGAATTCCTCATGCAGAACTTCACATAATGCACGGCATGTGTCTCCAACAATCCCAGAAAGGGTGGACACTCCAAAGCGGATTGAAAATGTAGAGATGATAAGGTCTCTCCAGTAGCCATGAATCTGCGGAACAGAAAATGGGAAAAAAAACAGTACATGGCTTTTATAACAATAATATTAATGACACATGTTTCTTTTTCAAAATTACGTAGCACAGACGTTCCTCATAGGAATTGCTCAACGTAGTTGTGTGTCCTGCCTGGTGATAGATCCTCGAACACGTAGCAGCAAACCATCAAAGCTCTGTTTTTTAGTAAGTGTTGGTTTGCAAGATGCAGAGCAGGTGGCTCTGCAACATCCAGCTGATGTGTGCAGTCAACACAGAGACAAGGGAAGTGAATGCCTGGTGCCCCTTTACTGTGACACGGTGGTGCAGTCGCCCATGGCAACTGGTCTCTGATGCGGACTGTTTTGACGTCCTGGCTGCAATCCGGAGGATACCGTTTGCTTATCATTTGTGAGTTTTTTGGGCATTAAAGACATTTTGCTTTGCACTTTACTGGTCTACTGTCTCATTACCGCATGGTGTGAACACCGCCGCACTACATATGGTATGTGCCGACGTTCCGGAACTGGCAGTGCTTATGACGCAGTGCATGTTCGCTGCGTCCAAAGGTCTGCTGTTTATTGAATGCTGGTGAATTTGCATGTGTTCACTGAACCATGCGGATTCACAGCGTCCAATAGATTGTATGAGTGAAATTTTGCTTGTGATGACTCGCGTCTCAGCAAGAGAAATTGAAATGCTGTGTTCTGGAGAGATGCATCTCATGTTTGTCTCCACGCGTGAGCCACGGGCATCTCTTGACACATAGTGAGCATGGGATTTCTTTAAATCCCATGCACTATGGTGTAACAGCAGGTCATTGCGGGTAGGACACTGCACAAGAATGCAGCATCCAAACCACAACGTTTACTGATCAAATGCACATATCCTAAGGTCATGTGGATTGGATCTAATATGTGTACTTTTTATTTTGCTTATGATTTAAATGTAATAACATTTATTCTATTTTAAAAAAATATTTTTTCAAATTTTTAGTAGAAAACTATAGTTTTAAAATTTTTTTTATGGATGTTTTATATAGGAGTGTTAACATGGGTGCAGTGTTTCGACACGTGACGCTCACACTTGATACTGCATAAATCGAGATGTTTTGAAAATTCTGTTCCCATTTTCCATATCATTAACATGTCTTGCCATTAATAAGGTTATTATCCCCATCACGACATATGATGTACAGTTACGTCATATATTGTGCCCTTGTGAAGCAGGTAAACGTATGCAGTAACACAGAAGCGCAGAGCAAGGGTAACAAGGGTGCAGTTTAATTAACACAGTAGGGGTTCTCCTTGCAGGGAACCAACAAGGGGTTAAACAGGGTTTAATAAGCTAAAGAACAGTATACTTAAGGCCACAGTCTATGCAATTAACTGTTTCACTTATCGTGAGTCCATTGCTGTCCACTACTCCAAAAACGAAAGGGAAAAGCTGTATGAACGCAGTCTTGGGCCGGTCGTGTTCAACCATTTGCACCTGCTGGCCAGATCCAGAGATGAAAAGTACTTCACCTTTCCTAAGGCAGAAATAGATTCCTCAATTCTGGGCAATGGATAGGAGTTCCGCACTGTACAAGCATTCAGTCATCTGTAATCGACAAAGAAGTGTAGGGACCCATCCTTTTTCCCAACTGAAACGATGGGAGCCTCACACGGACTCTGACTTTCCCTTAAGACTCTACCCTGAGGCATGTGGGCCAGCATCTCCTTTACTTCTTTATACATCTGAGGAGGTATCTGTCGATATCTTTCCCGAACTCGTGCAGCACTTCCCGTGGGAATTTCATTGGTGATAGCTTGAGTGCGCCCGAAGTCATCTTCATGGCGGGCAAAGACCTCTTCATATCATTCTAACACAGCTTCCACCAGTTGTATCTGCTGAGGCAAGAGTCCCGTCAATTTTGCTCGCAATTGCTCCAAGATCCCACAGCCCTCCCTTATGCCTCCAGACAAGTGTTCCAGTGCCATGGTAACGGCCAGTGTCCAGGGATCGCTTTGCATGACTGCTAATTGCACTGCCTCAGGTTGCACCACTTCTTCCAGCATTCCCAGGACCTGAGCCACTTCACTCCTAGGTGAGAGGGTAAGGCTATCTTCTCCAAGGTTGACGCACCACAATACAACATTGCCGTCATGGACTGTGGCCAGTGTCCAAGCTATGAGTAGTCCGGGGGGTACCAGATCCATCGATCTTGGCTCTATCTGCACTTTCAACCCCTCGAGGGGCGTACAGGCTCATACTGATAACGTGAGCACCGTCTGGCCAGGCGGTATAATAAGTTTAGCAGTGGCGGGAACCATCACCTTCCCCAGGACCTTCCCTCCACTTGATGCTTCCTGAGCCTGAGCAGCTCAAATCAGTTGCTGGAATACCTTTCTTTGAGGAGTTTGTGGGCTCCACAGGTACAAAAAAGGCCTCTTGCAGCCTGTTACCGACATCACCGGCAACCAACATGACCCCTTTTCAGTCTACATCCTTCCCACACACTTGGATCTTCATCCAGACCACCCCTGTGACCAGGATGGGCAACTGGTTGGCTGTTGTTAATCTGATTACTGGGCTCCACTCTTGCCACGCCACTTCCAGAAAATGATGCTGGAAATATGCTTCTGGCATTGTGGTCACTTGTGATCCGGTATCAATTAAGCAATGAATTGCTCGCCCATTCACTTCTGCCCAGACAGTAGGGCTTGTAGAGATTAAACGTCCAGGACTCCTGTCTCTCCTCCTTGATCTATCAGGTTCTGTGCTGCATCCCCCAGCCATGGAACCTAATAGTTTAATGGCTGCCGTGGTAGGGACCTTCCCATCTCGAACATCCCCCTGCATAGTGTCCAGAGTTCCCACAACGGAAGCAAGTCAGATTCCATTCTGCACAGGGTTGACAGCTCCCTGGTGAGGCTCGACAAACAAGCGGGACTCTGAATCACTCCTATCTCTGGTCGTGTTTTGGGCTACAGTGGGGACTCTTCTAAGGCTGGACCACTCTTCTTGCATATTCCGTATTTCATTCCAAATTTCCTGGGCGCACTCTGGTTCACCTGCGGGCAGTGTGGGTAACTCATTACTCCAGACCATCCCTTCTAAGGCCCCCGTCCCCGTTCCTGCTCTCTCACTCGCGCTTCCGCTCCTATTTCTAGGAAGGTCATACGTGGTTTAGAACGCAAGCACTCTCGCAAAGCTTGTTTAAGCGGCGCATCCCTGAGGCCTGCCAAAACCGATCCCTCAGTATCACATCAGGGAGTCCCACTCCTATAGCCCCCACATCATCTTGCTTAACGATATGCGCATTCACCTCCTGCAATGCATTAATACACTAGGTGATAGACTCTCCTTTCCTCTGGACACAGTGGAACAGTCGCATCCATAACTCCCCAACATTGTTGGCATTCCCCCATGCATTTCTTCCAGCATGTGCATCACTTTGTCCAGAATATCCCACTCGTGGCGGGGGATAAACATAACAGAGCACCAAGCCTCACCATCCAGGGCCATCACAGCAATCTCTGCTTGCATAGAAGACATCATGGGGTGCATCCTCAATATGCTTTTAACCCGCTCGGTCCAGTCCCACAGCATTATATTACTCTATATTATATTATTATTATATTATTATTATATTACCTTGCAAATTTTGGGAGATTGCTGAGCATGGCCCGCAATGGCAAGCTAGACTTTGGGGCACTCATGATGGATTGGTCTGCTGCGTCTGTGTCCGAAGACTGCATCCTGCTGACTACGCCAAATGTAAAGCAGGTAAATAGTTGCAGTAACAAAGAGGCGCAGTGCAAGGGTTAACAAGGGAACAGTTTAATTAACACAGTGGGGGTTCTCCTCGCAGGGAGCCAACAAGAGGTTAAACATGATTTAGTTAAAAAACACGAAAAAGAATATATTTAAGGTCACAGTCTATGCAATTAACTGTTTACTTATCGTGAGTCCATTGCTGTTCACTACTCCAAAAACGAAAGTGGAAAGCCGGCTGATGCTAGTGCTGTGACCTTCAGATTTCCCTGCCCAACAGATCTGTGTGCACTCTTCTGGCGGCAACAGGCGGCCATCAGTTTGACCCATTGAGCCCCTAGTCCATCATGATGCCTTGCAGCCAGGAGTCCTTTACCACTATCTCCTGCTCAGCGTGCTCTGCAGTCAGGAGTTTTGCACCACATTCTCCCACTTGGTGCACTCTGCAATCAGGAGATCTGCACAAAACCCTCCCGTTCAATGTGCTCTGCAACCAGGAGTCCTGCACGACACTCTCCCGTTCGGTGTATGCTGCCTTTGTTCCCTCTCTCTAGCGCACGGTCTAACTCTGCCCACAGCGAGCAGCAGATCCCTTCTCTCTCTTCTCTCCAGCGGGAACTCTCTGCATATTCCCACGCTAAACCCGCTGTCTTTCCCTCGCTTATCATGACCCTTCTCTCTAGGTCATGGGTATTCCCCATCTCCTATTTCCTTCACCCCTGCAACATTGGATGTGGCATTGGCAGTTCTGGACCCGCTGTCTCATTTGTACCCACTGATTTTCCGAATGTGTCACCCTCATGAAGACCCCCCATTATTTATGCAGCTAATTTAGACGAGTGAGAACAATTTGACGCCTAATTTTCCCTGCTTCAGGAAATTTCAACCTTTGCTGACAGATTTAAAAAAACTGATTCCTTGCTTAGACAAGTTTGTGTTCAGCCTTTTGTCAGAGGCACCTTCGGGGGGACTACTCCTGGCATCCTCCAAACCAGGATTCTTCTATCAGACACTCAGACAACTTTCATGCCATTTTTGGGCATTTTAAAGTGCTTTTTTTATCACTTATTTGACACTTGGCATGATGGTGCATAAAAATCTCAGGCTTGAATGCTTGGCCATAAAACGCCTTAAAGTATGTAATTAATTTATCAGGTAATTCCTGCACAATGGCCTACAGGTGCAATACATGATCATGATTAATGTACACCTTATAAGCCCTGTTCCCTGGGATGAGAACAAAAACACTTTTCACTGTTTTTTCCAGGACATAAAGCCTCATCTGTTTTCCATGTGGCACCAGTTTTACCTATTCAAGCATACACTGAAGAACCGCAGCACCAGACACAGTCTGATATTAGATTTATCACTGTTTTACGTAAAGGTAAAAACAAACACAGAACCTTTTCCCTCAACAATCCCTTTAGGATATGAAAACTGGACAATGAGAAAAATTGTCCAGCTTGTTGTAAAATAACAAATTAAACCATACTCACCTCACTAGTTCTTACATCTCATCTTCCAAGAGAGCCCGAGACCACCAAGTTCTCTGTGCTGTCTAAAGGATTACTGTATATATCCTGTTATTGCAGGTATCCTGTAGCCACATGTAGCCAGAACAGGATATACAAAGACCAGCTGTATACATCCTGTTCTGGCCGAATGGACGCTGGACCGTTGAGAACATTGACTGGTTGAAGCTGTCAAATGCTGTCCATATTAGTCAGGAAATATAAAGACTGTGGAGGTAGTAGGGCAAGTATTATGTCCTATTTTTCTGTTTTTAAGTAGAGTTGGGCAAAACGGGTCGGTCATATTCAAAAGTCGCCGACTTTCGCTGAAGTCGGGTTTCATGAAACGAAACCCGACCATAGCGTGAGGTTGGCCACGAGGTCGGCGACCAGAGCGCCAAAGTCGCGTTTCAAAAGATGCTTCCAGCGCCCTTTTTCAGTCAATGATGGAGGACGCACACCGTGAGCAACGCGATGACATAGGCATCGGTCACCACCATCTTTGAGAAGGGCATGCAAGTAATTGGCTGGCTTTGTGTGGCATCACAGGGGCTATAAAAGGGCGTGCACGCCGACCGCCATCTTACTTCCGCAGCAGGCAACGACATCGCAACAGCTGTTATCTGGCAGAACCGTAGCAGTCCAAAAACGTGTTACAAAAACCAAAAGAGTTGCAGGACAGCTTGGCCAGATGGTCAGATTAGCACAGCGTGCAAGGTCTCAAAATGTCTTCCATAGTAGGAAGAGTGCAGTGTGGCACTTTTTTGAACAAAATCCTAATGATCAGGCAAAAGTTATCTGTAAGAAGTGCGCAAAGACATTTAGCCGAGGGAAAAATCTGAGAAATTTGAATACCAGTTGCATGCTTAGATATTTAACCACCATGCCCTTGCAAGTGTGGATGGACTAGCAAACCTCACATTCCACATGTGTACCTGCTCCGAATGAAGGTTAGCACACCACCAGCAGCAAATGTCAAGGTGTCATCGCAAGGGCAAAGCAGTCTTGGAATCACAATGTTATAGCTACGAAAGACTGAATCTAGGCCATCAGCAACACAACCAACACCATCACCATCACCAACCCTCTCTCAGTCCGCCATGTCCATCGCTAGTTCCACCATATGCAGCTCTCAAGTCCAGCTCACCCTACCAGAGACTCTGAGTAGGACAAGAAAGTACTTATCCTCTCATCCATGTACACTAGCTTTGAACGCCCACATTGCCAAACTAATCTCGTTAGAGATGATGCCTACCAGTTGGTTGAAAGCAAAGCTTGCCGCGAGCTCCTGGCCTACGCAGTACCACGCTATGACCTACCCAGTCGGCACTTCTTTTCGCGAAAAGCCATCTCAGCCCTCCACGTGCATGTGAAAGACCGCATTGTCAATGAACTCAAGCAATCAGTGAGTGGAAAGGTGCACCTCACAACAAATGCATGGTCCAGTTGGCATGGCCAGGGCCGTTACGTGTCCATCACTGCGCACTGGGTTAATGTAGTGGATGCAGGGTCCACAGGGGACAGCGGCGGTGGGCTGCCTAGCCTACGGTATAGGAAACAGTTGGCTGTAGGCGTTCGACCCTCCTCCTCCTCCAGAAGCGAAAGCTCGTCCACAGAGCGCAGTCGTACGAGCACTCCATCCGCAGCTGCCAGTGTTGTACATGAGGTGTCCCACTATCGAACAGCTAGTGGTAAGCATCAGCAGGCTGTGTTGAAGATGATGTGTTTGGGAGACAACAGACACACCACGGAGGTACTGGCCGACTACTTGCAGCGACAAACTGAGTCATGGCTGGGCAGTCTACATCTTAAGGCAGGTAAGGTAGTTAGTGATAACGGCCGGAATTTTGTGGCAGCCATAGCCCTTTCAAAACTCAGACACATACCTTGCCTGGCTCACACCTTGAACCTGGTGGTGCAGTGCTTCCTCATTAATTATCCGGAGTTTACACCCCTGCTCCATAAGGTGCGAAGACTGTGCTCGCACATCCGCTGGTCGCCCGTACACTCCAGTCGTATGCAGAAGCTGCAGCGATTGCTCCACCTTCCCAAGCACTGCCTAATTATTGACGTTGCAACAAGGTGGAACTCCACCCTGCACATGGTTCAGAGACTGTGCGAACAGAGGCAGGCTGTAATTCATTTGTGGGAGGATACACGGGCAGGCAGCTTGCAGGCAGACATGGAGTTGTCTGGAGTGGAGTGGTCGAAGCTGAAAGACCTCTGTAAAGTCCTTCAGTGTTTTAAGGAATGCACATGGCTGGTAAGCGCAGAGGACGCCATCATAAGCATGAGCATCCCACTTATGCGTCTGCTCATGCAAACTTTGACGCACATTAAGGAGCAGGTGTCTGCAGCCGAGGAGGAAGAGGAGGAGGGAAGCCTTGATGACAGTCAGCCATTGTCTGCTCAGGGAAGTCTCGTGGACGAGGTGGAGGAAGAAGAGGAAGAGGAGGAGGATGATGGGGACGATTATTTTGGGGAGGAGGATGCTTCTCAGGGGGCAAGAAAAAATGTTGGCGTGGCAAGGTCAGGTACAGGGTTTGTGCGTGACTGGAGGGATGTGGATTTGCCAGAAAGTGCTCCTCCACCCAGCACTCGCAGTGCATCATTGACACCTGGAACATTGGCCCACATGTCTGATTAAGCCTTGCAGATCCTAAAAAGGGACCCCCGCATTGCCAAAATGATGAACGATGACGACTACTGGTTGGCCAGCATCCAGGATCCACGCTATAAAGGCAAATTCCAAAACATCATGCCACAGGAGAACCTAGAGCTAATATTGGCTAACAAACAAGCAACTCTGGTAAACCGTTTGAGGCATTCCCAGCACACAGCAGCGGTGATGTTCTTCCAACAAGCCGTAGGTGGCAACATGAAAGACGTGTTCTTGGTGCACACAGCCGAAGTGACGTTGGACACAGGGGTTTCATGACCATATTATGAACTGATTTTTCAAGTACCGCTCACACGACTGGTAATACTGCATCAGTCGAAAGTGACAGGAGACAGCAATTGTCAACTATGGTAACAAACTACTTCTCCCATATCAATGTTCTCCCTCACCGGTAGTGTTGAGCGATACCATCCGATACCGTGCAGTATTGGATCGGATTGGATCGGACCGATACCCAAAAAGCATGGGGTATCGCCGATTCCGATACCGGAAGTCCCATTCAAGTCAGTGGGACAGAAATATCGGAATTAAAAAAACCCTTTCTTTACTTGCACATCCTGTTCTGGAGGGGGGAAGAGTGTGGGCGGTGCGTGGGCGGACACTGTGCATGTCTGTGTGTGCGGGCGGGGTCTGTGCGGGCCTGCCGGGGGTCTGTACGGGCCTGCCAGGGGTCTGTACGGGCCTGCCGGGGGTCTGTGCGGACTGCTGGGGTCTGTGCCAGCTGCCGGGGGTCTGTGCTGACTGCCGGGGGTCTGTGCGGGTCTGCCGGGGGTCTGTGCGGACTGCCGGGGGTCTGTGCCGGCTGCCGGGGTTATGTGCGGACTGCCAGTGCTCTGTGTGGACCTGCCGGGGGTCTGTGCGGACTGCCGGGGGTCTGTGTGGGCCTGCCGGGGGTCTGTGCGGACTGCCGGGAGTCTGTGCGGGCCTGTCGGGGGTTGTGTGTGTGTGCACTCATCGTCCGATGGGACTACAAGTCCCATCGGGCTATGCCTGCTACAATGACAGTGATTGACACATTAGCCAATGATGGGACAGTAGTAGTCCCATCATCCGGCTAATGTGCTGAATGTAAAAAAAAAAATGTACATACTACATACATACTACATATATACAACATTCATACAACATACATACATACTACATACTACATACATACTTCATATATACTACATTCATACAACATACATACTACATACATGCTACATATATACTACATTCATACAGCATACATACATACATACATACTACATATATACTACATTCATACAGCATACATACATACTAAATATATACAACATTCATACATACTACATACATACTACATATATACTACATTCTTACAACATACATAGTACATACTACATAGATACTACATTCATACAACATACATACTACATACATACTTCATATATACTACATTCATACAACATACATACATGCATACTACATACTACATACATACTACATATATACTACATTCATACTACATACATATATACTACATACTACATAGATACTACATTCATACAACATACATACTACATACATACTTCATTTATACTACATTCATACAACATACATGCATACTACATGCATACTACATACTGTATATACTACATTCATACAACATACATACATGTATACTACATACTACATACATACTACATATATACTATATTCATACAACATACATACTACATACATACTTCATTTATACTACATTCATACAACATACATGCATACTACATGCATACTACATACATAGTACATACTACATACATACAACATACATACAACATGCTACATACATGCAAAATACATACTACATACATACTACATAATAATACATATATACAACATTCATACAACATACATACATACTACAAACTACATACATACTTGATATATACTACATTCATACAACATACATACATACTACATACATACTACATTCATACAACATACATACATATTACATACATACTACATATATACTACATTCATACAACATACATACAACATGCTACAGACATACAAAATACATACTACATATATACTACATAGATACTACATACATACTACATATATACTACATTCATACAACATACATACAACATACATACTACAAATATACTGCATTCATACAACATACATACATAGTACATACTACATACATACTACATACATAAAACATGCTACAGACATACAACATACATACTACATACAATACATTCATACATTCATACAATACATACATATAGACATACAGTACATATAACATAGAGTACATACTCACCATCACTTGTCACTTTGTTCCCCAGAAGAAAGTGTCATCTATAAAAAATATAAAAAAAACAAACAAGCAATGTACTCCCTGATCCGCAGAAATCCACGAGTGTCCCACGACGATCTCCTGCACTGCATCACTGAGAGGTTACTATAGTTCACTGGTCTCACTTCATGGCAAAAGCGGCGTGGGAATTTCTCACACAGCAATGCCAAACATGAGACTAGGGACTATTTTTTTTCAGTGGTGGAGGAATACAGTGCGGAAGGATACCTACCTCCCGTCATTGTATTCCTGGGGCCCCTAGAGAGCGTTTGCATCAGCTGATGCTGCTGTTGTCCACGGGAGATCGTAGTATGTATGTATGTAGTATGTATGTAGTATGTATGTAGTATGTCTGTAGCATGTTGTATGTATGTTGTATGTATGTAGTATGTATTATGTATGTATGTTGTATGAATGTAGTATATATGTAGTATGCATGTAGTATGTAGTAGGCATGTATGTATGTTGTATGAATGTTGTATATATGAAGCATGTATGTAGTATGTGTGTATGTTGTATGAATGTAGTATATATGTAGTATGCATGTATGTATGTTGTATGAATGTAGTATATATGTAGTATGTATGTAGTATACATGTATGTATATTGTTTGAATGTAGCATATATCTAGTATGTATGTAGTATGTAGTATGCATGTATGCATGTTGTATGAATGTAGTATACAGTGGGGAAAAAAAGTATTTAGTCAGTCAGCAATAGTGCAAGTTCCACCACTTAAAAAGATGAGAGGCGTCTGTAATTTACATCATAGGTAGACCTCAACTATGGGAGACAAACTGAGAAAAAAAAATCCAGAAAATCACATTGTCTGTTTTTTTTTAATTTTATTTGCATATTATGGTGGAAAATAAGTATTTGGTCAGAAACAAGCAATCAAGATTTCTGGCTCTCACAGACCTGTAACTTCTTCTTTAAGAGTCTCCTCTTTCCTCCACTCATTACCTGTAGTAATGGCACCTGTTTAAACTTGTTATCAGTATAAAAAGACACCTGTGCACACCCTCAAACAGTCTGACTCCAAACTCCACTATGGTGAAGACCAAAGAGCTGTCAAAGGACACCAGAAACAAAATTGTAGCCCTGCACCAGGCTGGGAAGACTGAATCTGCAATAGCCAACCAGCTTGGAGTGAAGAAATCAACTGTGGGAGCAATAATTAGAAAATGGAAGACATACAAGACCACTGATAATCCCTCGATCTGGTGCTCCACGCAAAATCCCACCCCGTGGGGTCAGAATGATCACAAGAACGGTGAGCAAAAATCCCAGAACCACGCGGGGGGACCTAGTGAATGAACTGCAGAGAGCTGGGACCAATGTAACAAGGCCTACCATAAGTAACACACTACGCCACCATGGACTCAGATCCTGCAGTGCCAGACGTGTCCCACTGCTTAAGCCTGTACATGTCCGGGCCCGTCTGAAGTTTGCTAGAGAGCATTTGGATGATCCAGAGGAGTTTTGGGAGAATGTTCTATGGTCTGATGAAACCAAACTGGAACTGTTTGGTAGAAACACAACTTGTCGTGTTTGGAGGAAAAAGAATACTGAGTTGCATCCATCAAACACCATACCTACTGTAATGCATGGTGGTGGAAACATCATGCTTTGGGGCTGTTTCTCTGCACAGGGGCCAGGACGACTGATCCGGGTACATGAAAGAATGAATGGGGCCATGTATCATGAGATTTTGAGTGCAAACCTCCTTCCATCAGCAAGGGCATTGAAGATGAAACATGGCTGGGTCTTTCAACATGACAATGATCCAAAGCACACCGCCAGGGCAATGAAGGAGTGGCTTCGTAAGAAGCATTTCAAGGTCCTGGAGTGGCCTAGCCAGTCTCCAGATCTCAACCCTATAGAAAACCTTTGGAGGGAGTTGAAAGTCCGTGTTGCCAAGCGAAAAGCCAAAAACATCACTGCTCTAGAGGAGATCTGCATGGAGGAATGGGCCAACATACCAACAACAGTGTGTAGCAACCTTGTGAAGACTTACAGAAAACGTTTGACCTCTGTCATTGCCAACAAAGGATATATCACAAAGTATTGAGATGAAATTTTGTTTCTGACCAAATACTTATTTTCCACCATAATATGCAAATAAAATTAAAAAAAAACAGACAATGTGATTTTCTGGATTTTTTTTTCTCAGTTTGTCTCCCATAGTTGAGGTCTACCTATGATGTAAATTACAGACGCCTCTCATCTTTTTAAGTGGTGGAACTTGCACTATTGCTGACTGACTAAATACTTTTTTTCCCCACTGTATATGTAGTATGTATGTAGTATGTAGTATGCATGTATGTATGTTGTATGAATGTAGTATATGTGAAGTATGTATGTAGTATATAATATGTATGTATGTTGTATGAATGTAGTATATATGTAGTATGTACTATGTATGTATGTATGTTGTATGAATGTAGTATATATTTAGTATGTATGTAGTATGTATGTTGTATGAATGTTGTATATATGTAGTATGTATGTAGTATGTATGTATGTTGTATGAATGTTGTATGAATGTTGTATGTATGCTGTATGAATGTAGTATGTATGTAGTATATATGTATGTTGTATGAATGTAGTATATATCAAGTATGTATGTAGTTTGTAGTATGTATGTATGTTGTATGAATGTTGTATATATGTAGTATGTATGTAGTATGTATGTAGTATGGTTTGTTTTTTTTTTACATTCAGCACATTAGCCGGATGATGGGACTACTACTGTCCCATCATTGGCTAATGTGTCAATCACTGTCATTGTAGCAGGCATAGCCTGATGGGACTTGTAGTTCCATCGGACGATGCCTGCACACACACACAACCCCCGGCAGGCCCACACATACCCCCGGCAGCCGGCACAGACCCCCGGCAGGCCCGTACAGACCCCCAGCAGTCCGCACAGACCCCTGGCTGGCCCGTACAGACCCCCGGCAGGCCAGCAGAGACCCCCGGCAGTCCGCACAGACCTCCGGCAGGCCCGTACAGACCCCCAGCAGCCGGCACAGACCCCCGGCAGGCCCGTACAGACCCCCGGCAGTCTGCACAGACACCCGGCAGGCCCGTACAGACCCCCGGCAGGCCAGCAGAGACCCCCGGCAGTCCGCACAAACCCCTGGCAGCCGGCACAGACCCCCGGCAGGCTCGTGCAGACCCCCGGCAGGCCCGCACAAACCGCGCATCATGATGCGCACAGACCGCGCATCATGATGACATCATTTCAGCAGACAATCACAGCCAAGCCATTAGTTAACATGGCAAACACAACTGGCTCATTGCATTATGGGAGCTTCCGATTCTGGTATCCGATATTGTAAAAATATTGGTGCTCGGTATCGGAATTCCGATACAGCGAATATTGTCCGATACCCGATATTTGCAGTATCGGAATGCTCAACACTACTCACCTGTTATTCCCCTTTGACTATTGGGCCAGTAAACTTGACACCTGGCCTGAATTGGCACAATATGCCTTACAGGAGTTCACTTGCCCTGCTACTAGTGTGTTATCTGAACGAGTCTTCAGTGCTGCTTGATCAATCCTGACAGAAAAAAGGACCCATCTGTCGACCCAAAATGTTGATGATCTAACCTTCATTAAAATGAACCATGCATGGGTTTCAAAGGATTTTGTCCCACCCTCCCCTGCTGACACTTAGGTTGCCAGAAAAATGGCTTGCTTTTGTCCTCCTCTTCCGCGGACTTCTCCAATTACTCCATTTGCAGCTGCTGAATGTCCAACATCAACATATGCCAACTAACTATGCCCTAACTGGGCTGCCTCCCTCCACAGGGCCGGGGTCACCACCTGGCGCACACACCCATGCGAGTGCCATTGCCCTTGACAGGTGGGTGGGCACACTGTTTGGCAACGGCACTGGCACAAGGTCCCTCATAGTAGAATCAAGTGTCTCTGACGGTGGGGGTGCACACCCGCCGTCAGACACACCGGCGTACTATGAGGGGCCCTGTGCCAGTGCCGTCGCCAACGAGCGGGCCCCCCTGCTTGCTCAGGATCACAGCACTTGCAAAGTTGAAATACTTACCTCTCCCTGCTCCACCGCCGTGACATCTTCTGCGTTTCCTGACAGTGACATTCTGGTCAGAGAGCGCGATGACATCACGTCTGTACGCCCTCTGCCTAAACAGTCCAAGTG
The DNA here is from genome assembly GCF_039654945.1 of Dendrobates tinctorius. NCBI lineage: Eukaryota > Metazoa > Chordata > Amphibia > Anura > Dendrobatidae > Dendrobates > Dendrobates tinctorius. The sequence goes on along the minus strand of NW_027361696.1, from coordinate 94,535,643 downwards.
CAGTGAGATGGAAGATGGGGACGACGAGGAGTCTAGACTAGTTCAGGGATTCCCTAGCAAGGAGACTTATTTAATTGTTTTCAATGTTGGGACAGCTATTTTTGGGGAGCACTATACTCTGGAGAATGATATATGAGGCCCACCATACACTGGAGCATTCCAAAGGTGGACATCAGACACTGGAGCAGCATTTACAGGTCCCATTATGCACTGGAGCATTATATATGGAGCATTATTTGGGCCCATAACACAGTGGAGCTTCATCCATGGGGACCAACATATACTGTAGCATTATGTGGAGCTCATCATATACTGGTTCAAACATTATATGGGACCAATGATTCTGTATGGAGAAATATATGGGCCTCATTACTCTGTATAGCGCACTATGCGGTGGCCATAATACTGTATGGAGTAATATACTGTCCGTTTTTGGAGCTATTGGAGAATTTAAAATGGATATCAGTCATGAGATGTAAGAAGTGAAGTATTTTTCATTGTACTATACCGCTATTTCTCTGCCATATGAGAGGATCATGAATTGTGGCACGTATTAAAGGAGCCCATTGACACTCTTTGGCCATGGGCCCACGAAAATCTGGAGCCAGCCCTACCCCCCCACAACTTTAGCCAAATAACCCCCAGTTTTCATTGCGTAACTATTATTATAAAGTAAATTAAGGTTGACAAGCTTAAGTTATAAGAATTGATGTTATTGGCATTAAAATGGGCACTGTGGGTGTGTTTCCTATCCTCCACTCACTGCCGACTTTTCTTCCCCATTGACTTGCATTGGGTTTCGTGTTTCAGTCGGCCTTCGACTTTCCACGATAATCGGCCGATTTTGAGAAAGTCGGGTTTCATGAAACCCGACTTGACCTGAAAAAAGGCTAAGTCGCTCATCTCTATTTTTAAGTATTCTGTGATTGGGTCAGCTTAGGGGAAGGAATTTTTTTCCCTATGGAAAAAATTGGCTTCTACTCTGTGGGTTTTTTTGCCTTCCCCAGGATTATCAATGCAGAACAGCTCCACTAAAAATAGGCTGAACTAGATGGACATAAGGTCTTCCTTCAGCCTTCAAAACTATGTTACTATGTTACTATCACAGTGATCAAAAATCAGACACCAATAAAAAAAATCCCTGGTGTTGCCAAGGTATTGTGGGGGTTTAGGATCACCATTTCTCTCTCCTCTGACATCTTAGATCATGTCAGATGAGAGAGAGATTATTTTTCCACCGGATCTCATTTTAAATTATGTGATCTCCAATTATTTGTTGAATAACAATAATCATGTGATGGGAGACGAAAGAAAAGGCGCTGTTTGTGTTATCCAGGGTCTCAGCTACCCCTGATAGCTGTAACCTCTTAGATTTTCCAATGCTAGGGGACGCTATTCTGTAATTACCAAAACGGCGATGAGGGAATGAGGCTCCTTAGCGGCCGCCATTTTTATGTGTATCGGCGATCGTTAAGGTGTTAAAGACAAAAAATAAAGACTTTTTTTTACTTTTGTTCAAGAATGAATCAAGTGCACCATGTTAAAGGATTTGGTGCAAAAAATGGCATTGTGTAACACAAGCCTGAAGAAGAAAAGTGACTTAAAAAAAATCCAAAAATTATGAATTGGGCCTTCGAGTCCCTTTTGAGAAAGATGCGTTACAGATGCTTGATGTTGCTGTTCATATTCATAATCTCTTAAGTTTCTCAGTTATTGCCATAATGATTTCTCTCTTTTTTCATCCATAAATTATTCTTTGAAGCTTTGAAATTTGTGGTCGCCTCATGTGAATGTAGAGGATTATGAAAACATAAACCCGGTAAACAGAACTGGTAATTCAAGAGAAGTTCCCACATGTTTAGATTGTGATTTTTTTCTTATATTTTCAATTTATTTTATTTTATTGCATTTCAGAAAAATGCTTGTTGAAAGACTTGATTGTGAACTGTAATGGGAATATTTAATGAAAGAAGATCAGAACAATGCACCAACATGATTTCTTCTTCTATTATAGATGATTGAGCCATTTGAAATTTGAATTTGCTGTCTTTTCTTAATTTTGCCCAAAAGTTGATTCTCAGTATTGCAAAGTCTCTAACTGCCATGAAAACTGTTGTATAACATTTAGAGGTCTCCTGTGACTTTATTGGATCTCTTTTGAACCACTTAATGCAAACACATCCTTATAACAGAAGTGCTTGGTGTTTTTTTCTGATATCCAGCGCCATTTCACTTCTCTTCTCAGTCATTTGATGGTGGTACATACTGTCAGGATCACACTGCACTCTATTGATATTACAGTGTAAACCTTTGAATCTTCCGTCTGGTTTACATTACACTGTGCAACAAATTTCAGGGAAGTTCTTGTTTCCTGAGAAAATTTTATTGTATGTTATAGATTTTGATATGCTGAACATGAATATGAATATGTGCTCCAAAAGTCTGTATCACGTAAGGTTTTTAAGAAACAACAGTTTATAGTCTATATTATGACATCCGAGACACTACATACATGTGCATTAATGTCAGTAGCAAAAGCAATTCTTCAAAAGTGTTTTGCAGACAACTTTAGTTTATATTCCGTGTCAGATGCTTCTCGAATAAGATTCCAGCAATAGTCAGTCGGCATTGACGTGTTCGACTTTCCCTGGTAATTTTTCTCCATCAGCGCAATGTCTTGGTGAAATCTTTCATCGTGTTCATCGCTAACGGCATCAAGATTGGCTGGAAAAAAGTCCAAGTGAGAATGTAGAAAATGCATTTTTAGTAACATATTGCATTTCATCAAATGATATGCTGTGAGCATGTTGTCCACGAGTTGTTCAAAGTTCGGTGCCCTGCTGTTGCCAAGAAAGTTGAAGGTCACATCTTTAAAGGCTCTCCATGCCACTTGTTCAGCACCTTGCAAAAGCCATCAAAGCTACTGTCATTTATTATATCTCTGATCTGTGGGCCAATAAAAATACCTTCTTTAAACTTTGCATCACTTATTCTTGTAAATTTGTGTCGCAAGTAAGAAAAGGCTTCCGATTCTTTGTTCATTGCTTTGCCAAAATTCTTCATAAGCCCAAGATTAAAATGCAAAGGAGGGAGAAATATCTTTGCTGGATCAACAAGAGGATTATGTTTAACATTCTTCTGTCCAGCAACCAGGTTTTTGCAGAGTGGCCAGTCCTTTCTGAAATAGTGCATTTCTCGAGCACGACAGTCCCACTCACAAATAAAACAACAATACTTGGTATATCCAAGCTGCAGTCCAAGAAGTGCAAAAACTTTTAGATCACCACATATGTTCCAGTTTTAATTTCTATTAATGTGGGTCAACAGTAACTCCATATTATCACGTTTCTTTCATATGTACGGCATGTCCAATAGGTATAGAACGATAGATATTTCCGTTGTGTAGTAAAACAGCCTTCAGACTTAAAACTGACGAGTCAATGAACAGTCGCCATTCCTTCGGGTCATGTTCACATTCAAGAGCCCCAAACAACCCCAAGACGTTGTTGCAAAAGGTTAAACTGTCGACATGGTTATAAAATTGATGAAGGTCTTCTTGACGACTGCGAAAAACAGAAACTCTTGTTCCTGGTAATAAGAGATTCCGTTATTCTAGCCTTGATCCCAATAATGCTGCCAGCCTCTTTGACCAAGTCACTCAGATCAGCTTGACTGAACAGATGTGGATTAGATGTAGAAGGCTCAAAATCTGGGTCTGCAGCAGTTTAATTTTCCACTGACATTTTTAGTTTATCTTCGTCATCCTCAATTGTCTATACTTTTGGCAGCTTTGGAGCACGAAGACTTTCATCGTGTTGCACTGGTTTTATGGCTGAAGGAAGATTAGGATATTCTATTGATTTCTTGTTCTTTGCTGAACATCCTGTTACATTTGTAAGGCAGAAATAGCAATCTGTTTAATGATCTCTCTGCTCTCTCCATATCATTGGGAACTGTTTGGTAGAAACAAAACTCGCCGTGTTTGGAGGAGACAGAATGCTGATTTGCATCCAAAGAACACCATACCTACTGGGGTGGCAACATCATGCTTTGGGGGTGTTTCTCTGCAAAGGGACCAGGACAACTGATCTGTGTACATGAAAGTGGCCACGGATCGTGAGATTTTGAGTGCAAACTTCCTTTTATCAGCAAGGGCATTGAAGATGAAACTTGGATGGGTCTTTCAGCATGATAATGATCCCAAGCACACCACCAGGGCAACGAAGAAATGGCTTCGTAAGAAGCATATGAAGGTCCTGGAGTGGCCTAGCCAGTCTCCAGATCTCAACCGCATTTGAAAGTCCATGTTACCTAGCGACAGGCCCAAAACATCACTGCTCTAGAGGTGATATGCATGGAGGAATGGGCCAACATACCACCAAAAGTGTGTGCCAACCTTGTAAAGACACACAGAAAACATTTGACCTCTGTCATTGCCAACAAAAGATATATAACAAAATATTGAGATGAACCTTTGTTAATGACCAAATACTTATTTTCCACCATAATTTGCAAAATAAATCTTGCCAAATCAGACAAGGTGATTTTCTAGATTTGTTGTGGTCTACCTATGATATCAATTACAGGCCTCTCTCATCTTTTTAAGTAGGAGAACTTCCTGTTACGGGCTGGCGGAACGCACTAAATAATAAAGAAGGGATAAGGTGCGTTCGCAGCCTGGGGTCCACCGTGCAGAGATGGTAACTGTTGCTCGGTAATGGCGGACGTTATATGGTGGTACAATAGAGGAACACATGGGGATAACTCCACCTAGTGTGTACAGAGGCAGACTCTGTTACCCCACAGAGCCGCCCGACCACCAAACACAAATGCCGCAGCCTGTTTATGCTCAGATTGCGGCAATGTGAGCACTGGTGTATAGACACAGAACTCTACCCCTGAGACACTAGGTTAGAGTCCATCTAGTCACACCAGTGCTCGGCACCGCAACCGCGATGCCTGAACAGACACCTATAGGATGCTGTGCCCTGTTATAAGCCACAGGGTGCAGCTGACCATTACTTACCACACAGCGCAGCTCTGGTGGACACCACTAACCAGCCCAAACTCAGGCCTGGAAAGCACCTAGGTTGTTCATGACGCCGCACTAACGGATGCTGCAGTAGCTGCGGTAGCATGGTGCCTTAGGTAGATTGGCGCACACAGGCGCTAGCATGTGTGAGGATATGGGAGCACTGCGCCACTAGGCAGTGCTACACAACTCAGCACTGACTCTGAACTCTAACCCTAATAACCATGCGTATCAAAGGGAAGGCGTTTCATAATGAGTCATTCAGCGGTTCACAAGCATCCATCATCACACACATCTCAACCAAATACAGAGTATACTAACGCATGGCCGAACGGCCATGCAAACCTTTTATAGCAGCATCCTTCTGGGACCTTCCTGATGGTCCAATCCGAGCTGGAGAAGGACCTGAGCATGTGACTTCCGATCTCAAATGAGAGATCGTCCCACGGGCTTGCTCAGTAGACCGAAAGGAGGACTTAGTCCCTGGAGTAGCTCGATGCTGACAAGCATGCATTGCTATAGCTGGACCAGGGGTGGCAGCAGCAACCAAGCCCACAGTGCTAGACTGATAAAGACACTGGGAATGACGTCTTTGCTGAGCAGGTTCCACTGTTGCTGGAGAGGAATGGGAGACCGCAGAAGGCAAGGGTGGGGATTCCTTCTGTGCAGAGGCAGGAACCCGATGCCTAACATTACCCCCCCTCCTAGGGCTCCCTCCCCCTGTCCCTTGCTATGCTCAAAGGCCACAATGAGCAAGGGAGCACGAAAATTCTCCACAGGTTCCCAGGTACTATCCTCAGGGCCATGACCCTTCCAGTCCACTAGATAATATTTTTTTGCCCTGTACCACCCTGCCACGATGGCATTCACCTTGTACTCGTCCGAGGACAAGCTTGATGTCCCAGTAGGTGACTCCGAAAACCGGCACATGTGAATGGGCTTAAGGAGGGACACGTGGAAGGTGTCAGTGGTAACCAGGTGTGGAGGAAGAGCCAGAAGGTAGACCACAGGGTTAACCTGTTCGAGGACCTTGAAAGGACCAATATAGCGAGGCGCAAACTTAGTGGACTCGACCCGCAGTCTTTTATTACGGGCGTCGAGCCACACTAAGTCGCCAGGGGTGAAAGTCAGAGCAGAGTGCTGGGGTGCGTCCGTGGAGAGCCTCGTTCTCTCATTGGAGGCACGGATGGCATCCTGGGTGTGGTCCCAAATATCACGTGCCTCCACCGCCCAGTCTGCCACTCTAGAGTCGGTGGAGGACACGGGCATGGGCACAGGGATGCGCGGATGCTGGCCATAATGGGGGTCTGACCAGTGGAATCGGCCACAGCACTGTTTAAGGCAAACTCCGCCCACGGCAGCAAGGATGCCCAGTCATTCTGCCTGGCCGAGACAAAATGTCGTAGGTATGTGAGCAGGGTCTGGTTGACCCTCTCTACCAACTCATTCGTCACAGGATGATAGGCCGAGGAGAGATTCAGCTCAATGCTGAGCAGGTTACAGAGCTCTCTCCAAAACCGAGATGCAAACTAAGAACCCCGGTCGCTGACAATCTTGTCCGTCATTCCATGCAGGTGGAAAATGTGTTTAATGAACAGCGCTGCCAGGCCCCATGCAGAAGGTAACCAGGAGAGAGGTACCAGGTGCACCATCTTGGAGAAATGGACGGTGACAACCCAAATGACCGCGCTTCCCCTGGACTTGGCCAGTCCCACCACAAAGTCCATACCGACCATCTCCCAGGGCCTGTCCACTACCGGCAGGGGGTAAAGTAGCCCAGCTGACCTATTCTGGGCCAAGAGACACACGTCCGAATATAGTATCTGACATTGCGGGCCATATACGGCCACCAGTACGTCCTCGTCGGAAGCTCAGAGGTCCGTTTTGTCCTGAAATGTCCACCCACCTTGGACGAGTGAGCCCAAGAGAGGACTTCTGGTCGCAGACGGACAGGGACAAATGTCTTGCCCGGAGGTACTGACTCAAGGGCAACCGGAGCCACGGTCCTCAGGCTCTCGGACCGGATGATCAGCCGAGGCTCCTCCTCTTCCGATGAAACCACGGAGAAGGAGAGAGCATCGACCTGGACGTTCTTCTCACTGGAGAGAAAATGGAAGGTAAAGTGGAACCGGAAGAAGGACAAGGACCATCTGGCCTGGCAAGAATTTAGCCGCTGGGCTGTCTGCAAATACAGTTCTTGTGGTCAGTGAACACCTGGAAAGGGTGGCGAGCCCCCTCCAGGAGGTGTCTCCACTCCGAGAAGGCAAACTTCATCACTAGCAACTCCCTGTCCCCGATGAAATAATTCCTCTCCGCCGGTGTGAAGGTCTTAGAGAAAAAGAAGCATGGGTGCTTCCGACCTTGCGTGTCCTTCTGGAATAGGACCGCTCCAGCACCGACGGATGAGGCATCCACCTCCAGAATGAAGGGTTTATCTACATCAGGGCGATGTAGAATGGGAGCGCTAAAGAAATGGGACTTAATGGAGGAGAAGGCCTTGGAGACAGGTTCCGACCACAACTTGGGATTTGCGCCCTTCTTGGTGAGGGCCACCAAGGGGGTTACCAAAGTCGAGAAGTGGGGGATGAATTGGCGGTAGTAGTTTATGAACCCCATAAAGTGCTACATCGCTTTGAGAGAATGGGGCTCCTGCCAATCCATCACCGCCTGAAGTTTGGCAGGATCCATGGCCAGTCCCTGGGCGGAGATATTATAGCCCAAGAAAGGCAAGGACTCCTGCTCAAACACACACTTCTCCAACTTGGCATAGAGGGAGTTTGCCCGCAGGAAGTCGAAGACTTGCAAACATCTCTCTGGTGGGAGTCAATATCTGGAGAGTAGATGAGAATATCATACAGATAGACTACTACCAAGGTGGTAAGCATATTCCAGAAGATATCGTTCACAAAGTCTTGGAAGATGGCCGGGGCATTACAGAGCCCAAAGGGCATCACCAGGTATTCATAGTGCCCATCCCTGGTGTTAAATGCTCTCCTCCATTCGTCCCCCTCATGGATGCGAATCAGTTTGTAAGCCCCCGCCAATCGAGTTTGGTAAACAATCTCACTCCCCATAGTCTATCAAACAGCTCCGATATCAGGGGCAGAGGGTACTTATTCTTAACGGTGATAGCGTTAAGACCCCTGTAATCGATGCAGGGATGCAGTTCTCCGTTCTTCTTCTGGACGAAGAAGAATCCCACCCCCGCTGGTGACACTGACTTCCTAATGAATTCTCTTGCCAGATTCTCCCTGATATACTGAGACATGACCTCTGTCTCAGGAGAGAAAGGGGATATACTCAACCCCGAGGAGGCTCAGCACTAGGCAAGAGGTCAATAGGACAGTTGTAGGGGCGATGAGGCAGAAGAGTCTCTGCCGCCCACTTAGAGAACACATCTGCATACTGTTGATAGTGTTTGGGGAGAAAGGAAAGATCTGCGGGGACTTCGGTGGAAGCAACCTGAATGCAGTCCCTCTGGCATCTACCCTCACAGGCTTTACCCCAACCGAGAATCCTCCCTGAGGGCCACTCTATATGGAGAGAGTGGAACCTTAACCAGGGAACCCCTAAAATGACCTGATCGATACCCTCGGGCATGACGAGGAGGGATATCGTCTCCTGATGAGACAGAGACACCGAGAGTATCAACGGGGCGGTCTGGTGGGTAATTTGTGAGGGTAGAGTTGCGCAGTTCACCACACTGACCGTGACTGGCTTGGCCATCATAACCAGGGGATTTGCACGCCGTTGAGCAAAGGCAGAAGACATGAAATTGCCCTCTGCTTCAGTGTCCACGCAAACCTCCACCGCCAGAGTGGATGAACCAACCTCAAGCGTTCCCTTAAAGGTCAGCTTGGAGGAAACCGCCGCTGATTCTAGTTAGTCCCCTCCTATGACCACTAGAAGCGAGCGTTTTTCCAACTGCTGTGGGCACCGGTTGGCAAGGTGACCAGACTGCCGGCAAACATGGCAGACCACAGGTGCTCGTGCGGACCGGGACCTGAATCCCGCGCGAGGAGCCCCCAAGGCCCCCTGAGGCTCGGACGCTCGATCGGGAGATTCCAAAGGTTTAGTAAAACTAGGTGCCAACCTAAACCTCTGCCTACACTGGGCTCACTCCAACCCTCGCTCGACGAAGCGACGGTCTATATGGGTAGAGACGGTAATAAGCTCCTCCAGTGTGGTGGGAATCTCTCTGGTGGACAGAGCGTCCTTCACGTGGTCAGCCAGACCTCTCCAGAACACTGGGATGAGGACCTGTTTGGCCACTCCAGCTCAGAGACCAGGGTCCGGAACTGGATGACATAATGGCTGACCAAGGACGAGTCCTGTGACCGTGCCAGCAGCTGAAGCGCGGTGTCATGGGTGACTCGCGGTCCCAGGGAGACCTACTTCAGAGAAGTCAAGAACCATGAGGCACTCTGCAGCACATGATCAACACGCACCCACAGCGGTGTGGCCCACTCCAAAGCCCTGCACGACAAGAGGGAAACTACAAATCCCACCTTATCCTGCTCAGAGGGGAATCGAGCAGCCAGCAGCTCAAGCTGAATAGTCATTCAGAAAGGGTTGGGATTCCTCCTGTGCAGTGGCAGGAACCCGACGCCTAACACTTCCCCACTGTAATTGTCCCACGCAGAGTTGTAGGATCAGACGTGGTTGGTACATCTGATGAAGAAGGAGCTGCCGAATGCACAACTTCCTCTCCGTGAGAGAGTCCAGCAATGCCCAGAGGCTCTGCTGGTACCGGAACTGGAAGCAGCCACCATCCGTCCTCCATGGGAGATTCTGTTACTCTTGAGGTAGGAGTAGGTGTCTCCCTCATGGTCAAAGGCTCTTAGAAGGTACAGCACCTCAGCATGTTACGGTGAAGGTTTCACAACCCCCAGTCCTCACTGGCTCTACATTATAGACCTGTCTAGACTCCCTGTCCTTTCACCACATATGGGATTGCTTTCCCTCTACTCATCCAACTTTCCAGATGACTTCTTGACCTTAATCACCCGATCTCTTGGAACATACTCATCTTTTCACACGGGTCTCGAGTTAGGTTGTACCACTTGTCTCAGATGCTCCCCCACAACCTTGTGCACAGCCCTCAGCTACTGGCGATGTTCTTGGGCCCACATGGTGTTATTTTGCGGTGGAAGGCTCCTTAGATTGGGCATGTGAAGATCCTCAATATCCTGGCCTGCACTTCTGAACATAAGCATATGCTGGGAATAGCCAGTGGTGTTGTTATAGGCCAACGTTAACTTGAGTAGGTATTACAGCCAGCAAGCCTTTTGACTGTCCTCCAGAGTCCTCAGCATCTAGAGAAGACTGCGGTTAAACTGATCACACACCCCGTTGCCTTTGGGATGGTATGGAGTCATGTGGGAATGCTCAGTACCATAAAGCTGATACAGCTCATTCATCAGGGTGCCCTGAAAACATGCTCCCAGATCTGGGTGAATACTCTGTGGACACCCGAAAATGCCTCAGTGGCTGACTCTTCTGTCTGATCTCTGCCGGCTATGTCCACTGTGCATTTTGTGAATTGGTCGGTCAAGACTAGACAGTATGAGTGTCCCTAGACAGAGTACCTGATCTGTACATAGTCAATCATCAGGATCTCTAAGGGTGCAGACATTCGAATAGCCTGAACTGGAGCCCGTTGTTCAGGGCTCTTGCTCAGACCACAAGGTCGACACTTGAAATATGCCTCAGTCATCATATCTTTCAAGTCAGGGCAATACACCAGGCGCTGTAGCCACTTGTACGTCATGTCATTTCCAAAATTGGCACCTCTCTCAAGGGTTTTTCCAGAGCAGGGTCTACCCCAATGATATTGGAATGACTATCTGCTGTTGGTATTGCAATTCTGATGTAAGTAAACAGCTCGACACAGCAGCCCTTGAGTAACACTCAGCTTATTCCACTGTCTCAATAGCTTCTGACCCTCTGGAGTCAGTCAGGCCTGTTTCTCTGTCCTTGTCCACTCTGGACCCACTATTTCACTCTCTGTAAGTCCAGACAATCATCCTGAACCTTTTCCCAGTCGGCCAAGATCTTCACGAACACAATCAGCATCCCAGAAGCCACCCCACTTGAATGAGCAAGGTTTCGGAATGTGGGTAATTGACTGAGAGTTGGGGTTTCAGTGTCCTCCAGCTCCTTGTCAACATCCTGAATTGGCGACCCTACCAGAACCAGGAAAGTTCAGCATTGCCTTTCTCTTTTCCCAATCAGAACCAGATGCATTTTCTAGGTTGGCCAGTGAGTTCTTGTCTGTCATTACAGTCACTTTCACACCCGTCACATACTCAGCAAACTTTTCGGTCATGGCCAACACTAGTGCAAAAAGTTCCAATTTAAAGGAGCTATAGTTGTCGGGGTTGTGCTCTGAGTCTCTCAAAGATTGGTTGCCATAAGCACTCAATCTATCACGTCCATCTTGAACTTGACATAGCACAGCCTACAGTCCATGTAAGCTTCCATCTGAGTACAACAAGAATGGGGCATTGGACAGTGCATACGCCAAGATCAGAGCACTAATTCAACACTTTAAAGGCTTCCTGCTGCTGCAGTCCCCACTTGTTGGGTTGATTCTTGGGCACCCCTTTAGTGCCTCTCAGTAGCTCATTTAATGGGCCAGCCAAATGGGGGAACTAGGGTATAAACCTCCAATAGTATCCGACAAGACCTAAAAAACAGCACGCACTTCCAGGAGGTTATTCGGCCGAGGCCACATTGCTGGTAGCCGGCTGCACCCCCTCCGACTAATCACATGTCCTAGGTATTCTATCCGCTGTTGACTGCTATGACTGAGACGAGCCATTATACATATTTAGTAATGAGTGAAGGTGCTTAGTCATACTCGAATATTACCCGAGTATCTGGGTGCTCAGATATGCTGGCACTTGTCTATCTGTGGCTGGTTTTCTGTGTGAATGCTCAAATTCTCGCCCCGCATGTTTTCACTTGATACACAACTAATAAACATGCGGGGATTGCCTGCCAGTCATTGTACTGCTGTAGTCATCTTGGTATTGGCATTACTGTGATTGACTGACTGCATTACCTCCTCAGAGGTTATAAAAGGACTGGTGACGCTCTACTCAGCTCACTGATGCCATTGCTCAGTTCAGTAACAGTTGTGATTGGAGGAAGAGAGTAGTTGTCCAGGCCTCTGTGTGCCATTTTCATTAAACATAGTCCTCTAGTGGTGCTACTGGTTCTGATGCTGAACCATAATAATAAAAGTCCTTCTAAGGGCTAATGTTTTTCTTTTTCTATTTCTATTAAATATCTTCTGCATTTAGCCTAGGGACAACTGCTGGAGCAAAGAGAGTGGCTGAATACAACGTTTGTGCAGGACTTAGGCCTTTGCAGTTTGTTGCTAAATATATAGCTGCTACATGTGACCACATTTTTTGAGAGGCGAAAAAATTGACAATTGTCATCCATACAGTTTAGCGTCCTTTGTGTAAAATTACAGTGGATTAAATTTGTAAAAAACTGCTTGTCCTGCTACAGTTCACAAAATGTTTAGTTAAAAAAAATTGACTAATGTCATTCATACAGTTTAACGTGATTTGTGTAAAATTCCGGATGTTTAAAATTGTCATTCTTACAGTAGAATGTACTTTAAAATGTTTTAAAACTGCTTGGCCTGCTATAGTTCACAAAAGTTTTTATTCCAAAAATTGACTATTGTCATCCATACAGCTGAACTTGCTCTGTGTAAAATTACGGTGGTTTGAAATAAATTAGAGGTGACCAAATTTTTTTTGTTAATAAATATTGTTTCCATTTATCAAGGAAACTTGTCTTCCAGAGAACTAACAATTATAAAATGTGTAAGGCGTGCCTTAAGAGATGGGGTAGTGGAAGTCCTGAAGACAGTGCATGCAGACGGTGAGAACGTGGGGCAAGTGTGACTGCACCTGTTGCTGGAGCACAAGTATCAGGTGCATCCACAATACATACAGTTGCATGTAAAAGTTTGGGCACCCCTGGTCAAAATTACTGTTATTGTGAACAGCTAAGCAAGTTGAAGAAGAAATGATCTCCAAAAGGCCTAAAGTTAAAGATGACATATTTCCTTTGTATTTTAGACAAAAAATTTTTTAATTTTTTTACACTTTAGAAATTACTAAAAAGACAATGGGCCTATGCAAACTTTGGGTACCCTTGGAGATTTGTGTGCTCAGATTACTTTGACCAAGGTTTCTGACCTTAATTAGCCTTTCAGTGTTGTGGCTTGTTCACTATCATCATTAGGAAAGGCCAGGTGATGTAAATTTCCCAATTTATAAAAAGTCAGCCTCCTCTAACTTTGTGCCAAAAAACAGCAGTCATGAGTTCTTGTAAGCAGCTGCCTAGGTCTCTGAAAATGAAAATGGTGGAGGTCCACAAAGCAGTAGAAGGCTATTAGAAGATAGCAAAGCATTTTCTAGTTTCCTTATCCTCAGTTTTAAATGTAATCAAGAAATGGCATGTATCAGGAACAGTAGAGGTCAAGATAAGGTCTGGAAGACCAAGCAAAATTTCAGTGAGAGCTGCTCGTAGTATTGCTAGAGAGGCAAATTAGAACCCCTTTTGACTGCAAAAGACCTTCAGCAAGACTTAGCAGACTCTGAAGTTGTGGTACATTGTTCTACTCTTCAGAGAGACCTGCAAAAATATGACATTCATGGAAAAGTCATTATAAGAAAACCTCTCTTGTGTCTTCATCATAAAATTCAGCATCAGAAGTATGCAAAAGAACATCTAAACAAGCTGATGCATTTTGGAAACCAGTCCTCTGGACTGGTGAGGTTGAAATGGAACTCTTTAGTCACAATGATCAAAGGTATGTGAAAAGAAAAAAGGACACATTTCAGGAAAAGAACATCTTGCCAACCATTAAGCATGGGGGTGGATCAATCATGCTTTGGGGTCATATTTCAGCCAATGGCATGGGGAACATTTCACGGGTAGAGGGAAGAATAGATTAAATGAAATTTCAAGAAATTCTAGATTCAAATGTAATATTATCTGTAAAAAAACCTGAAGCTGAAAAGAGGATGGCTTCCACAAATGGATACTGATCCTAAACACACGTCAAAATCCACATAGACTACCTCAAATGGTGCAAGCTGAAGATTTTACAATGACCATCAGAATCCCCTGAGGTGAACATCATTAAATATCTCTGGCTAAACCTGAAAAACAGTGCATGTAAGATGTCCCAGGATTCTCACAGAGCTCGAATAATTTTCCAACGAAAAATTAATTAAAATGCCTTAAGCGAGAATTGAAAGACTCTTGTCACCCTACAAAAAGTGTTTACAAGCTGTGATACTTTCAAAAGGGCATGCTACTAGGTAAAACCATGCAGTGTGCCCAAACATTTGCATTGGTCCATATTCCTTTTTGCAATTTTTAAAATGTAAAAGAAAAAAATATACACTTTTTTTTGCCTAAAATACAAAGGAAGTGTGGAATCTTTAAATTTAGCCATTTTAGAGATAATTTCATCTTCACCGTCCTTAACTGTTCACAATAATAGTCATTTTGACCAAGGGTGCCAAGCTTTTACATGCCACTGTAGCTTCCTGTCCCATTTTGAAGAAAGTCACAGGACATCACTTCTGAAGCCACACCAGTGTGAACAGATGGACTATTTGATTGCAGATAATGCTTCCAGCATGATTGCCTGCACCACACAGTCTTCCACGATGTCCAGTCTCACCTCCCAAGAGTTTGGATCACTTAATTCTCACCTTGATCTACCTTTTCCCTGTAAGGAGAAGGACCTGGCTGCGGGTTCATGTGCCGAGCCGGGTCCGGAACTGTTCAGGCTGCCTCCCCTGTTGCCTAGGGGGAAGAAATGATGAGCTGGACCGACCTCATGACCTGGGGAGGTGGGGTGACATAAAAAGAAAAGCACGCATAGCATCAGGCAGTTTGGCGCCAACCTGTAGCAACGCGCAGTCAGGTGAGGAGCGCGCTCCGTCCCCCGAGTACCAGCACCGTGACAGGCCACATTGTTTGGGTCCTGCCGCCTGCAGAGGGACCGCTGCAATGAGAGGTGTTGGGTGCTTAGTGACTGCTAGAGATAGAGGTGCCGTGTGCTCCGTGACTGTGAGTACTGCACACGTGCACAGGAGGGAAAGCAGAGTACCAGATGAACTCCTGCGGCCCTCCCTGCCACTTGCTCCACAGCCATTCATGCTGGACTCCAATGGTGCTGCTGCCCTGTTTGCTCTGGCGGCATGTGTTTATGGACTAGGGGCTTAGAGAAAGGTACCGGAGACCAACCGCTGCCGCCAGAAGATGGAACACAGTGTAAAGGACCCCATCTGAGGACATCACCTGCCGGAGCTATAACCCCTGCAGGATCATCTCCTACGGAGAACCATACAGGACACAATAAGTTCTTTCTTTGGACTACCCTTGTTTTACAGTTATTATTCCTACCATTCACCCGTTAACCATTTACCTTCCTGCGAGGAGTGAAAACCCTGTTCTATTAAAATGTTACCTTTTATTAACCCTTGCTCTGCCTCTCCCCTGTCACTGCATCCCGCAACCTGCTTACACCCCCACCATATGAAGTCCCAGATCACTAATGATCCCACTCTAGGACACTCCAAGTGTTAGGACTGGCGGAACGCACCAAATTATAAAATAATATTAGGTGCGTTCGCAGCCCAGGGTCCACCGTGCAGCGGTGGTACACTGCTGCTAGGTAATGGCGGAAGTATAGAGCGGCGTAAAAACAGTCACACGTGGGTTACATCACACAATGTGAACAGGAGCGGGCTCTGTTAATTCACAGAGCCGCACAGCCACTGAACATGGATGCCAGAGCCTGTTTAACTCACAGAGCCCCGCCAAAGATTGCACAGCAAGCGGCCACAGAACTCTACCCCAAGGACACGGGGTTAGAGTCCTTCTAGGCCCACTTAGCGTGCGGCGTCGCTGCCACGAGCGCCGCTATAGATGCTGACTATGGAGTGTGGAGCACGGAGCACTGAGGCGTTTCGAGTCACTGATGATGGCTAATGCCTGACTCAAACTCTGACCTACCTACGCCTAAGCCTGGGTGCTAGCAGGCTAGGCTGCACAACACATGCGTACCAAGGGTAGGGGTTTCATAATGAGTCAGTCACCAGAGACATTCATATGTGCATACACCACTCACTCCTTATAGTCTGAAAATACAGGCTATCCTAGAGCATGGCCGAGCGGCCAAGCGAACCATTTATAGCTCCGAGCGTCCGGGACCTTCCTGTTGTGAGTTCATTTTCCCCTTCACCATTGATATCTGATGAACTCCCTCTGCTGGTGAGGAGAGGTAGTGAAATTGATTGGGTTGGGAAGAACCTGTCATCTGAACAGGTGGAGCCTGATTGGACACCCGGAATCACTGAGTGGATATAAGGCAGCCGACGCCCTACAGGGGTGCTGGTGATCCTTTCTGCTCTGAGCTCTTGCAAACCAGTTCAGTACCTGTCTTCTGAAAGCTAAGTTTTTGCTCTCTTATTTTTCCATGAGATTGTGTCTGTTTACTTAGTGTTTGTGTTCTGCCTGCCCTTATTGGTACAGGCTGAGCTCCATTTTTGTCTTTGGTCATGTTGATCTTTTGCTCAGTCTTCAGAATATACTTGAGTGCTGATATAGTGATTTTGAAGTCTAGTGACTTCAGGGCCTTTTTTCTATCAGACGTGTTGGACATTATTTTGGCAGAATTTTTGCGGATTGCAGCCAGCATCTTTTCTGTCAATTCCTATTTAGTTAGTTGGGCCCTATTGTTTGCTCAACATGTCTTTCTGTCTGTGTTTGTGTTTTCATCTGCTTTTCAACCAAAAATACATGTTGGGGGCTGTCTATTGCTTTGGGGTCTGCTCTGGGGCAGTTTAGATTTCCCCTTTCTTTCTTTAGGCTTATTTAGTTCTCCGGCTGTGAACGAGGGGTCTAGGGCATCGTAGGAACCCCCCACGGCTACTGTTAGTTGTGTGAATAGGATCAGGGGTCTGCAATCCGATAGCTACCAACCTCTCCGGTTTTCTGGACTTAGCTTGTATTTTTGTTTTTTCCTCCTTCGGTGACTCATTCATAACACCTAACTGGCTTCTCGGATGGGCCAATCCGAACACGAGCAGGACCTGAGCACGTGACCCTTGATCTCCAATGGGAGATCACTCCACGGGCATGCTCAGTGGCCCGACATGAGGACTTAGTCCCTGGAGAATCTCGCTGCTGAGCAGCATGCATTGCCATAGCTGTGCCAGAGGTGGCAGCAGCAAGCAAACCCGCAGAGCTGTGTTATGAGCTCATTTTCTGCTCCACCAGTTGAGAGTTCCCCTTCCGTTCTCCCTCTGGTGGTGACGGGAGGTAGTGAGGTTGGTTTAAGTGGTAGTGATCTGCCACCTGGTGAGGAAGATAATGATTGGATCTCTGGAGTATCAGACTGGATATAAGACAGCCGACGCCCTATCCTGTTGCTGGTGATTCAGTCTGCTTCTCAGGTTTAGGACTCAGCTCTGTTCCAGTCTTTCAAGATAAGTTTGTTTTTTTCCTAATGTTCACACTTGCTCTTGTTGGTCTTTTCAGTTTTTGTGTGGTCAGCCAGCCCAGTTGGGCTGTGCTGAATTTCCACTCTTATTTGCCAAATTGCCTTTTTTTGTCCCTTGTTAGATTGGCCTCTTTTTGCTCTGTCTCAGAATATTTCAGAGTGGTGATATAGTGGGAGAAGTCTAGTGACTTCAGGGTTAATTTTGCTATCAGTTGTGTTGGACATTTTGTAGGGTTTTTTGGCAGACTGCAGACAGTGTCTTTCCTTTCCTTTCTAGTTAGTCAGGCCCCATCATTTGCTCAGCCTATTTTCCTGCCTTTGTGTGTGTTTTCATCTTGTTTCACCATCAATACATGTGGGGGGCTGTCTTTCCTTTGGGGTCTGCTCTGGGGCAGTTAGTTTTCCTCCTTTCCTGCTTTAGGCTTATGTAGCTCTCCGGTTGTGACGAGGCGTCTAGGACCAACATAGGAACGCTCCACGACTGCTACTAGTTGTGTGGTTAGAATCAGGAATCTGCAGTCTGTATAGTTACCAACCTCTTTGGTTTTCTGAGACTTAGCTTGTGTTGTTTTTTATTTTCTCCTCGGCTACCCGTTCATAACAGAGCTGGTCTGGGCAGAGTGCCGGGACCGACGAGTTTGCTGAGCAACCTCCTCTGCGGCTGGAGAGGAATGGGAGACCGCCGGAAGTAAGGCTCAGGATTCCCGATGTGCAGCGACAGGAACCTAACACCAAGGAGCTCTTTACATAATATTTTCTTGATTGTAGCCTCTCAACCTGCATATTCCAAGAGCTGCTCACAATTAAACATGAACCTTTGCATGCAGAACAGGTGGGAATGTAGGAAGACATACGACAGGGATATAATTCTCAACCCAGCCTCATCTCACTTGCTCAGTGCAGATTGAGTAACAATGAGAAGGTAGACGCTGAGGAGGAGGAACAGAAACTGGCTGCAAGCGCAAAAGACTTTAGTACCCACACAAACTTTGTCCTGTCTCTTGTACGTGGATGGGCTGAGGAGTGGAATGAGGAGGAATAAGTGAAGATGGAGAGTTGTCATCATGGTGGAGACAGAGAAATGTTGGCTGTAGGAAGCTTGGCAAATATGGCCGACTTTATGTACCGCTGCCTTTCCTGGGACCCTCGTTCATGACCCGTTTTCATCTAGGCCAAGCTTCACGGAGAACCTTGCATATCTTCTTCCTGAGGTGGAGAGGTCTACTAAAATGGTGCTATACCAGAAGTCCATTGTGAAAAATATGTTGAAAACATTCCCATCAGGCAACATTAGTGGCAGGGGGCAAGTTTCCTGGCTCAACCAAGGAGAAGAGGCGAGGGACACACACCAGGTTTAGCAAAGGTCTGGTCCAATTTCATGACACCCTCCCAGCGTCCAGGCCCTGATGACCGGGTATTTTTCACCAGGAGAGGAAAGTTTTTAAAACTGGTGAAGCAATACTTGGCTGACAAAAGCAGCATATTCCCTAATTCCTCCGTGACCTTCAACTATTGGGTCTCAAAGCTGTATACCTGGCATGAGCTGTCTCTCTATGCCTTGGAGGTGTTGTCCTGCCACTGACATTTCTCACACAGCGAGCGGTGCCATAAGTGAGGTCACCGGGGTTCATCAGCTCAAGGGAGCTCAGCGCTATCCACTGCAGGAGTGGGATTATGCTCTTGTCTCAGTGTGAGCCAGCTGATGTTGATAGCTGTCAAATCACTCATGTGACCACTATCCAAATCATCTGGATCTTCTTGGGGAAAAATATGGATTATCTTCACATTGGAATGGTGATGTATATGGTTGTTTACTATTTTTTTTTCTTTTACAAGGGACATGGACATCTGTGGTTTAGATGTAGTATTATAGTTGTTTACTATTTTCTGTCTTTTACAGCTGACATGAGCTTCAGTGGATTAGGTGTAAAGGTGAGTATAACTGTGCTTTTTATTTTTATTTCAAATAAAGTAGTCTGTGTCATTATTTCAGTAATAAAAGCTGGAAGGAAAGTAAAAATGCAATAGGGTCTTATCTGGGTATTAAAAGATACCTCTAATCATATTTTACTCACCAGATAGAGCCCAAACACAGGCTCATAGAAATATTAGCTGCTGGAGATCCACCGATCTCCTCATGACCAGCCAGAGTAAAAAAAGGGATAAAAAGGTGGATTAACTCCGCGCTGCATGAAAGATAGAAGTCCAAATGTATATTCAGATGAAAAAGTGGCTTCATTCATCGCGTTTCAGAGTACTATGACTCCTTCATCAGGAAATCTTAAAAGTATATACCTATCTAAATCACCTGGATCTTCATGGGACAAATATGGATTATCTTCACATTGGAATGGTGACGTATATGGTTGTTTACTATTTTTTTTCTTTTACAGTGGACATGGACATCTGTGGATTAGATGTAAAGGTGAGTATGATGGTTGTTTACTATTTTCTTTCTTTTACAGCTGACATGAGCTTCAGTGGATTAGGTGTAAAGGTGAGTATAACTGTGCTTTTTATTTTTACTACAAATAAAGTAGTCTGTGTCATTATTTCAGTTAAATGATTTCATTCTGGCTGTGTTTTTTTACAATCTAGCTATGGGTTTAGTAATGGGGGCGTATTATAGACGCCTCTCCATTACTAACATCTGGGCTTGATGTCAGCGGCCATAAATCAGCTGACATCAATCCCAGAAATAATACCCCACTGGCTACTAGAACAGGGTATGTGAGAAGAGCCAGACAAAGTGCCAGAATTAGCGCATCTAATAGACATGCCTTTTGTAGGGTGGCTGTGGGAGTAATGGAGTAGTATTTCTCTTTCATCAGCCTATGCCTGTGACC
Organism: Dendrobates tinctorius; assembly: GCF_039654945.1. NCBI lineage: Eukaryota > Metazoa > Chordata > Amphibia > Anura > Dendrobatidae > Dendrobates > Dendrobates tinctorius. Next base: position 94,515,215 of record NW_027361696.1, on the reverse strand, counting down.
GGTGGTAATATTTTTACTACCAGTCACAGCTGCTGGCTCATGCTGTCATCTGACAATGTGGGAACAGCAGCATTTTGACCGGCGGTAAGAAACTTACCACCAATCAAGAGCCAGTGTTTCTCGCACTGTTATGCCGATGACAAAGTGGCAAACAACGGACGTTCAAGACCCCAATTCATCTATATGGTTTCGGTTACCGTTCTGGTACCGAAACTGAACTTTTTAGATGTTGGGTCTAACTCGGCGGACCCGAACATCCATGAGATTGCCCATTACTAGTGAAGATTAAAACTAAAATTCTGTTATTAAGGTGTAGTTACTGCAGTACATTGAAAATGAATGGACAGTCATAGAACTATACAGTCACAGTGCTTCCCTGACTAAAACTCTATAATGTGCTTTAACACTTGTGTGGTAATACAACACAATCCATATTTGGCCTTTGGTCATATGTGAAATGAGCTGTGCTCTCTGAACCCCTATCCTGGCACTGTAAGAGCAAAAAATGCTGCTGCTTGGCTGGCCCTCATCTTTTGTACTGGCTGTGATAGTCCTCTCTGATTACCTGTGCTAGGCCATGTGATAGCTGCAGGCAGGTTTGGACTGGCCCATAGGGGTACAGGGGAATCCCCTGGTGGGCCACTGTGCAAATCAGGGCCCCCAACCTTACTGTATGGGCAGTACTTGTCATAATTCGCTTGATTTACTCTTTTCAGAAAAAAACAGCATCTCATCATTCATTAACCAAACTACGCAGTTTATTATTATATAGAGATATAGGTAAATTTGTTAACCAGGGTCGTGTAATATTTGTATACAGGTAAAAAGTGGGCACCCAAAGTCAATGGTACTGGTGGGCCCTTGGCACCCCAGTCCGACACTGGCTGCAGGGCAATATGGAGAAGAATTTTTGGCCTCATCACTAGCCTGCTTTTTGATGTTTCAGTAAGGTATGAAATGGCCCCATGTATTTTTTTTGAGTAGCTGACCCACGCAAATTGAATCTAAAACAAGTTGAATTTGATCAGCAAATTTCAGGAACTTCAACTGGAAGTTAATATTCTTGCTTTCATCGTCTCTACTTTCTAAGTGTTTATTCTGTATGCAACTGAATTTGATGCCCTGGTGGTCTGTTACACAACCCAACATTTTTTTGAGTATCGCAGATATAGGTTGATATTGCATAATTATTCCTAATCTTATTCAAATTACTTACACACTTTATCTTGATCAAAAGGTCCCCAAACCTGTTCACCTACTTTTTCATTTTTATAATTTTTTGCACACAGGAGCTCTGTTTATGTTTCCACCATGTAATTTTTTGATTTGGGTATTGTAGCATATATTTTCCAGCAAAAAAACAGGAAAAAGATGCTGAAAACGGGACATAGTTGCAATTAAGGGCACAATGTGGGGGATTTTTAATTTTAGAGAACACATTATGAGTAGAGATGAGCGAACTTGTTTGGAAAATATTTGCCAATCTCAAATTCTGCAGAAACGTAGCACAATCAGATTCGTGCTTGGTTTCCAGAGCATTTTTCCTCAAAGTCAGGAAAACTCGATCAAAGATTGGTAAATGATCGCGTTTCCACTAATGCTTTTGTTTTAACTTTGTCTAGGATAGTGATGCTGTCAGATGAGCGGGGCGGGGGACGTATTTTATGAGGTGAGGGTGTGTGTCTAGGGCAGAGGAGCTATGTAAATATATGCAAAACACAAGCCGCAGAGACACCATCACATGTTTCTCAACGCAAGCAATGACTAGCCAGGTCTTTACCCGGGAGGGAACAACCACGGGAAGGGCAGTCTCCAATGAAGGAAATCACCTATGCCAAAACATGGTATCCATCCACAGACAGCTGTTTCAGGGTATTGCCCCTCATCAGTGTGGAGTAGGAATCTGGCCAGTAGGAGCAATGCCTAGTAGAAGACTGTGAAAATGAGGATGAATGAACTCATGGAGATCAACATCCAACACTGCGGAGACACCATCACATGTTTCTCAACGCAGTGATTCTAGGGCAATGCCCCCACCCTTATGGGAAATATGTAAATATATGCAAAACACAAGCCGCGGAGACACCATCACGTTTCTCAACGCAAGCAATAACTAGCCAGGTCTTTCCCCGGGAGGGAACAACCACGGGAAGGGCAGTCTCCAATGAAGGAAACCACCTATGCCAAAACATGGTATCCATCCACAGACAGCTGTTTCGGAGTATTGCCCCTCATCAGTGTGGAGTAGGAATCTGGCCAGTAGGAGCAATGCCTAGTAGAAGACTGTGAAAATGAGGATGAATGAACTCATGGAGATCAACATCCAACACTGAGTTCATTCTTCCTCATTTTCATAGGTCAGAGGAGCGGCAGAGTGTAATTTAAAAAAAAAATAAATTAATATGTGTACATTCCGGCAGCCAATCAGGGAGCAGAAACCATCCACAACAGCATGTCACAGGGCTTCTGTGATTGGCTGACGAATTCACATATCCCTCTCTATATAAAATGTGGACATCATGTTTTGCTGGCACGATTTTCTCAGTGTAATAGTGCAGAGAGGCCGCTCCTGCTTGTGCTGCAAGTGAACTTGTCATTTAGTTAGAAAGGATCCAGTCCTGTGTGAAATCAATATTCCAGCATCTAACTAGTTTGTTCTAATAGTGTTGTGCAGGCAAGAGTTCACTTTTCCTAATTCAAAATAGTTTGGGCTTGTCTTGCAGTCAGGAATCAGGAGGCCCCATTTGCTAATCAAAATCATTAGGCCTAATATTGGGGTTCAGCCAGCAGGCCCCATTTGCTAATAAAAATCATTTGAGCTAAAACTGTGTTGCACTAAGGACTTAGGAGGCCCCATTTCCTAATCAAAATCTTTAGACCTAATATTGGGGTTCAACAACAAGACCCCATTTGCTGATCAAAATCATTAGGGCTATTAGTGTTGTTCAGGCACACTGTCTAATAAAATAAATAGTGATTATTCATTTAGTGACAGGTGACTGACAGGTTTGGGCCTAAGGTTGTGAAACAGATGCTTAAAAGAGGGGAAGGGTACATACAACTTGAGTGGGAAAAATAGAGGTTTGTGGTGGAAGAGGGAATAGGCTTGATGTTTGATGTTTACTTGGGTTAGGTGTTAATGTTACTGAAAGCTCAACTGAACAAACACTCTTTCGTCCTATCCAAAGACAACTGACAATATGTGTTACTGGACAGTCTAGTCGACTCCCTTTCTTTGGCAACCATACAGCGGTACACCTTTTAGATGAGGCCCAGAAAGATCATGTGCTCCAGTGGATGGCAAGTGCTGCATTAAGTGGCTCCTCCTCTTCCTTCACCTTAACATCACACACAGTACAATCCTAATAGGTGGAACCCCAATCACCCCTTTTTCCCCATGCGTCACAACTTTCCAACCGCCCTACTGACAGTGGGGAACCAAAGATGGGCTAGTCTGCAGAGCTGTTCACACATTCTATTCCATGGAAATCAGAGGTCTGCTCAAAAGATATACAGAATCAAGATGAGGAAATTATATGCACCGAGGACAACATTTTTTCCTGTTTGATCCCAGGGCTGGACGAAGTAGGGTCCGAAAAGAATCCAGACCCTCGTCAGCAGATGTGAAACCCCAAGGGTGGAAGTGATACTGATGAGACTCAAATACCAGAGATCCTGCACTGTACTGTACTGTCAGGGCAGGAAGAGGAGGAGGGTGACTCTTGAAGCGAGGAGTGGGAGAATGGAGAGGATGATGATGAGGTTAGAGGTTCCACTTGGTGTAAACCCATAAGCACGCAGCATGAGTAGCTCAGCAGAGGAGGTGGAGGAGGAGGAAGATGAGGAGTTTACGTTGGGGCTTCCCACACAAGCAAGAAGTGATGTAACCCCAACAAGTACTGCATCATCAGCCCCAACTCTGGCTGTGGCCAGCTTCAGTTGCGAGTGTGCAGTTTGCAGAGGAGGCAAGGGTTACCTAGCCTAGGCCTTTTTTGAGACACCAAAGGATGACCCAACTCACGTTATCTGCCAACTTTGCAATCAAAAGACTCAGTAGTGGCAAAAATTGCAATAATTTGACCACTACATGCATGAATCGGCACATCTGCGATCAACATGCCTTAGTCTAGGAATCACAGTGCGCTAAAATATGAACTAGCAGGCCTTGCCAAACACCGGCCAACCCATCAACCACATCTGCTTCTTCTTCATCCTCCATCACCACGCCAAGTGTTATCACACAGGTCTCTGTGCACAGAACCTCCACTTGTTTACCCCCTACAGTTGGGGTGAGTGAGAGCCCATCAGCTTTTACAGAAGTGGAGATGCATGCTGCTTTCATTTTACCGAGCACTCCATATCTTTCTCAATCTACCATAAAATCTCTGCCTGCACCACATGTCATGTTCACCCTACTCCGCCCTCTCTTATCACAGCAGCCAGCCCTCAGCCCCACAGTTGTGGTCACATAAAAGAATGTTTCCTCCTACACATGCCAAAGCTAAGAGCTTGAACTTCACCATCTCCAATCTGTTGGCCATGGAAATTCTGTCTTTCTGCCTGGTGGATACAGATGGTTTTAGAAGGTTGATGGCTGTTGCAGTCCCCAAGTACCAGTTGCCCGGTCGCCATTGCTTCTTTTAGAAAGCTGTGCCTGCACTACACCAGCATGTCACAGACAACATCACCCATTCCCTGAAAAAGTCTATGTCTGCCAGGGTGCATTTCACCACTGACACCCGGATGAGAAAATGTGGGCAGTGGTTTTATATCTAACTGATTGGGCACTGGGTGACTTTGGTGGCTGTGGGGGCAGGCGGACAAGCGGTTGCTCCACAATTCTTGCAATCCCCAAGGCTTGCGGAACAAACCTCTATATCTAACACTTCCTCTGCCACTATCCCGGCCTGGATGTGCTGCTGTAGAAAGCATAGTCGAAGTGTGCTCACTTCCGATGATCGCAGCCCACAGGTCCTCAATTGTACTACTACAGAGGTCTTTCGGCCTACCTGTTAACCGTTTCATTTGCGATGTGCCAACATGGTGAAATTACACTCTGCACATGTTGAAGCAACTGTAACAGCAGCGATGAGCTCTGGTGCAGTATGTCCTTTTGCATAGCCTGGGTCAACGCAGTATGAACATGGTGCAAATCACACTTGCGGAGTGGGCACAGGGGAAGGACCTCTGCTCCATTCTGCACAGTTTTGAAATGACTAGTAAGATAGATAGCACTGACAATGCCATCATCATCTTCACTATTCTGGTTATCAAGATGCTGGAGCACACTTTGAGTAGTCTGTGGGAGGAGGTGGTGGTACCAGAGGGAAATGTGTAAGCAGAGGAGGATGCGAAAGGGATAACAATATCATAAAATTTCGGACTGTCTTCGCACAGGTGGGTGTCATGGGAGGGTGGATTCCAGTAATTGAAGGGGACTCTCAGTACCAGAGAAACTGTTAGTCAAGGTGCGGGAGCCGAGGTACAAATGGAGGAAGATGAGGATGAAGAGATGATGGGCGTGCAGCAGTCAGGAGATGAAGAGGATAATAATCCCCTCTTTGTTGTTTGTGGATGGCGGGAGAGGACAGGGGAAGCAAGCTTAAGTGTTACCCTGCCACCAACACACAATGGACTTGGATCCCATGGGAGCGCCCCACACATGAGCACCTTCTTGCTGCACTATCTTCAGCATGATGCAGGTATTTTTGAATTAGAAATAGTATTGAGTACTGGGTTGCCACTCTTTTAGATCCACGGTACAAGAGTAAATTTTGCCAGACGCTTCCACCTTTGGAAAAGGACACGCACATACTGGAGTATGAAAGCACACTTGTAGACAATCTTAAGAGTGGTTTTCCCCAAGGCAGCAGTGAGGCACACTGTGTACATTGCAGTCCTAGACTTCCAACCCTGGGAACATCAAATCATCACCACAAAAACATTAGCAGAAGCATTAGTGCCATAAGCAATTTCTGTGAGTTATTTCACACATTTTTTAGACCAACCCATGCACCAGCAGAACAGAGTACAAGTCTGACATGTTGAGAATGATTGGAGAGGATGGTGCAGGAGTATCTCGAGTTCAATATCAATGACATCAGGAGGAATTTGGACCATTTTGAATTTTGGTTTTCAAAAACAGAAGAGTGGCCTGAGCTCCATGTGTTGGGTTGTCTGTAGTGGAAGGTGTGTCAGAGGCCAATTATACTGTTTCCACTCTGTGGAGATTGAAGTAACTTTAGTGTTGTGTGACAATAATTTTTTGAAGTGTGGAGACTCCAAGTTGGGTCTCCTTCATGTGAGTTGACTGTAGTAGTTGGGCTTCCAGACCAGCACATCTGCCCTTACTTTCAGTTAACTACCTGTGTTACTATTCTTACATTTTTCTAACATTAGTACTCTACGAAGCTGATATTTGGGCCACCTGAGTATGGCTGAGGGAAAAAAAATAGTTTCAGCTTTTACCATGAGGTATCAGGGCTCCCAGCAAAGAAGCCTACACCGCTCCCTTACCCACCTCATAATTGAAACTTCGCTTTAAAGCTGTAAATGCTGGCCAAACCCTGATACCTCATGCATGGCCCATGGCCGACTGCTTCTGGTCCATTTTAAAATTTTCTACTGTGGGTTAATTGATCAGTCAGCTACCTGTGTTAGCATCCATACATTTTTCTACCAATAGTAGTCTACAAAACTGATATTTGTGCCACCAGAGTGTGGCTGGGGAAAAAAACTGTTCCAGCTGCTGCATAAGGTATCAGAGCTTCCAGCAAAGATGGATTATACCGCTCCCTTACCCACCTTGTTTTATCTGAAACTTCAATTCAAAGCTGTTATTGTGGCACCCTTGAGGGTTCAGTCACCACAGAGGTACTGCACCTCATCCAGAGGTGTCGAACCCCACTCTCAGGTAAGGAGGGAGCACCCCACAGGACTCCGACATTCGCACCCCACACATTCTACAGTAGCAGGGACTCCTATCATCCCTGCTAGGTAGGAAAGGGTGGGTGGAGTGTAACAGAAGGACAGTGGGAAGGCCAATGCAGAGTTAGGCAGAACATGAGAGAAAGTGAAAGTAACAGGGGTGTGGTGAAGCAGCTCCCTGTCATGAGGAGTTGTAGAAGGAAAGAGAGAGAAAGAAGCTCCCAGAGGGGAGTAGAAGGGTCTCAGGGGCACGGGAAGTGCGGATGCCACCCGTGGGGCCCAATTCAGTAGTGGAGAGACCAGGTCGCATTGGTATCCCGGCCCCCTAGCCTAGTGGAGATCATCTGACTCAACTAGCAAGCCAGAGGCCGAGGCACCTTTTGGTGTTGCAGCCACAAGTTACAGTTATCGTCGCTGGAAAGGCAGCCATATAGGGGCAATGGAATGCAGACAGCACGTTACCCGACAAGGTTCGTGACTGCTGGCCTGGGACACTGACTGTGAGGTGTTGGGCAGGAGAGGCGAGAAATCAACACAGTAAGAAGGCCAGGAAAGGCACACACTGAATGGAGTCCTGGGAAGGTGTATCCTAATCTACCTGGGAGTTTGCTGGACCCCTCACCTGGAGGACATGGCACCATGAAGGCATCTGTGCTGCAGCCAGAACTGTGAGTAAAGCTTTGGAACTGCACCCAGCTGTGTCCTCTAATTATTCCTGTGTCACCTATCCAACTCTGCTACATCTATCATCACTGAACACCTATTCAGCCCTGTTACATCCCTTGCCAAATAGTACATCTCTTCTATTACAATTGCCCTGGGACAAAGCTCTGCCTGTGGAGAGCTGTACCAACTCTGCTGCATAACCATCAGTCCCAGAGGATCCGCTCTGCAGTGCTGACCAGATACCACAGGTGGCATCACGAACACTTGTTACAAACTTTATAAACTTTATCCCTTGTAAATATCCCCTTTTATTGAACACCCAGGGCCACGGACCGGGTCACAGCTGTCGTGACCCATCCCTTTAAAAAGCGGCCTGGTACCGAATATCCCCACTGTCCTGGCGGGCGATCCATAATAGCTGCCCTGGACCCTGATACCTTATGCATGGCCCATGGCTGACTGCTGCTGTGCCATTATCAAATTTCTACTGTGGTGTCTGTTCCTAAATTTTGGAAATGTTTGGACTCCAAGTTGGGTCTCTTTCACATGTGTTACCTGAATTTGGCAGACCTCTCAGAGCACCAGACCTACACCAGTCACTCATCCCCCTCTTACTGATCAATGTTTTAGCTAGAAATGCTGGTCCAAGTCCTGTCCCATGCATCCATGCTGTGCAATTATACTATTTGTACTCTTGGTCAATTTCTGCCACTTTTCCTGTTGTTTTCCCCTAGTTTGAGCTGTTATGTCCCCCATAAGGTGTTGTGTATACCTTTGGTTTTGCCTCCCATTGAATTCAATGGGGTTCGGGTATGTTCGGTCATCTCTAATTCCGAGTCATATTTTAAGGTCAAAGTATGGAACATATTTTTTATGGGCACAATGTGGGGTATTTTTTATTCTGGGACACAATGTGGGGCATTTGAACTCAGCTGTGTACATACACTTGACTGATTAACTTGTCATTTGCTCCTTGTGATATACAAATACAGCCCAGATGATAAAATGATTGAGATCTCTATTGGTTTATCAGAAAACTTCAAAAGCTAATGTCTTTCTTGCCATAAGTTCATTTTATTACTAATTGTATTTGAAAGAAACAAACACGACTTGGGCTTTGGGATTTACATAACAACTTATAGTTCTATCTGTAATAAGGCATAGTTATAACTATATTATTATAACTTCTAAAAAGCCAATATCAGTGTTTATGTTTCATTGCATTATGGATGATGATATCCAAGGCCTCTGAGGTAAGCTTACAATATCTCACAGTTATAGCTAAATAACATGATTGGTAACAGCATGACGTACAGATGCAATCAAAATTTATTAGCAAAATATACCAACTTTACGCTGTTTACAATAAACCAAGCAAACAATTTAAACCATTGATATCACAAGTGTTTTCTCCAAATTCAGCACAAAATACCATTTTTATTGACTAGTCTTAAGATGTATCCACACTGTAAGATTGTGGAGAACAAACCTTAATAGGAACGCATTTCGTGATAATCTTATAGCGCAAACGCGCTGCTGATCCGCTGATGAATGCGCCAAAAAGGCAGTTTGTCTGGTCAAATTGTCCTTTGTGCTGCACAAAAGATAATTGTTCTCTGCAGCACATTGCCAGATGTAAGCAGGACGTGTGCTGCCAACACACACGGAACATTCTATTAGAGATCACTCTGTGCATGCTGTTAATATAATTAAATGTTTAGTGCTAATATTGCACCCTTACCCATAATAGCTCAGATGGTCACCAGGGGGTAAAGCAAGACCCCCAACATGCGTTTCGCATTCAGCGTGTTGCTGCTTCTGCTCTTCAGCTCAGACGCCTCTAACCCAGCCAAACCAGATCTCACACTTTGCACTGATGTGGGGCAGTACCCCGAAACACAGTGTCTGCTAACTGAGATTTTAGTTTTGGCTTTTATCCTAAGGGCCCCTTTACATTTAGCGATGCACCAGCAATTCCGACCACGATATGAGCCGGTCAGGATCGCTGGTGCATCGCTAAATGGTCGCTAGTGAACTGCCAAACAGGCAGAACTCACCAGCGACACAGCAGCGATAAGCGATCCTTCGGCGGTCGCTCTTACCTGTCACACCGCAGCGATGATGACGACTTCCGCCTGCGTCTATGCGTCGCTAGTCGGCGCCAGTGGGACGCCAATGAGGAAAAAATGGCCCAGGACATTCGAGCATGATCAGCGCTATCCAGCGGTGGGGGCCGGTCATAGGTACGTGTCACACAAAGCGAGATCGCTAGCGATATCACTGTTGCGGGAGAAAATCGGTGACGCTTTAGCGATATCGCTAGCGATCTCGCTATGAGTAAAAGACCCTTAAGTCATGTGACAAGTTTCTTTAAAGGGTTGATATTGACTTTTAGGATTGCTACTTCTTAGGCTCTGTGCACACGCTGCAGATTCTGCTGCGGATCCGCAGCGGATTTGGCTGCTGCGGATCCGCAGCAGTATTTGCTGCGGTGTACAGTAGCATTCTAAGGCTGGTTTCACATTTGCGTTTTTTAGCGCTGGAAAAAAACGCATACCTGCGCATGCGTTTTTTCCCCTATATTTAACATGGGTGCGCATATTTCCTCGCTGGTAAGCGCATGTATGCGATTTTCATGTGCTGCGTTTTTTTGGGGTGTGCGTTGGTATATTCCAGACGCAGCATGTTGCATTTTTTGACCCTGCAAAAAAGCGCATGCGCACATATGCGCACGTTTTGCGCTAAAAATGGCCATTATAGCCTATGGATGCGCATATGTGCGCACTGGCATGCTCATGTATGCGTTTTTTTGCATATGCGTTTTTTTTTTTTAACCATGGAATTTAGGGGTTTGGGTTAGAGTTAGGGTTAGTTAAGGGGGTTTAGGGTTAGGGTTAGGGTCAGGGTCAGGGTTAGGGTTGGGGTTTGGGTCAGGGTTAGGGTTAAGTATGGTTTGGTTAAGGGTTAGGGTCAGGGTTAGGGTCAGGATTAGGGTTAAGTATGGTTTTGTTAAGGGTTAGGGTCAGGGTTAGGGTTAGGGTTAGGGTCAGGGTTAGGGTTAGGGTTGGGGTCAGGGTTAGGGTTAGGGTCAGGGTTAGGGTTAAGTATGGTTTTGTTAAGGGTTAGGGTCAGGGTTAGGGTCAGGATTAGGGTTAAGTATGGTTTTGTTAAGGGTTAGGGTCAGGGTTAGGGTTAGGGTTAGGGTTAGGGTCAGGGTTAGGGTTAGGGTTAGGGTCAGGGTTAGGGTTAGGGTCAGGGTTAGGGTTAAGTATGGTTTTGTTAAGGATTAGGGTCAGGGTTAGGGTCAGGATTAGGGTTAAGTATGGTTTTGTTAAGGGTTAGGGTCAGGGTTAGGGTTAGGGTTAGGGTCAGGGTTAGGGTTAGGGTTAGGGTCAGGGTTAGGGTTAGGGTCAGGGTTAGGGTTAAGTATGGTTTTGTTAAGGATTAGGGTCAGGGTTAGGGTCAGGATTAGGGTTAAGTATGGTTTTGTTAAGGGTTAGGGTTAGGGTTAGGGTTAGGGTTAGGGTTAGGGTCAGGGTTAGGGTTAGGATTAGGGTCAGGGTTAGGGTTAGGGTCAGGGTTAGGGTTAAGTATGGTTTTGTTAAGGATTAGGGTCAGGGTTAGGGTCAGGATTAGGGTTAAGTATGGTTTTGTTAAGGGTTAGGGTCAGGGTTAGGGTTAGGGTTAGGGTCAGGGTTAGGGTTAGGGTTAGGGTTAGGGTCAGGGTTAGGGTCAGGGTTAGGGTTAAGTATGGTTTTGTTAAGGGTTAGGGTCAGGGTTAGGGTTAGGGTTAGGGTCAGGGTTAGGGTTAGGGTTAGGGTTAGGGTTAAGTATGATTTGGTTAAGGGTTAGGGTCAGGGTTAGGGTTAGGGTTAGGGTCAGGGTTAGGGTTAGGGTTAGGGTCAGGGTTAGGGTTAGTAAAGTCATGGTTTGGGTAGTGTGAGGGGCCACCTAAAAATGTTGGAAAAAAACGCAAACGCGGTAAAAACGCACTAAAAACGCATACAAACGCATAAAAACGCTGCGTTTTTTTCATGCATGCTCATAAAAATGCTTGAAAAAAACGCAGCAGTTGTATGCTTATGTATGCGTTTTTTCAATGCGTTTTTTTGCGGGAAAAACGCGCTGCAAAAAAAAGCAAGTGTGAAACTAGCCTTACCTATGGAAAAAAAAACCACTGTGCAGACGGTGCAGATTTTTCCGCACGGATTTGCTACGGTTTCAAAACCGCAGAAAGAATTGACAAGTCAATTCTTTTCTGCGGATTCTGCTGTGGTTTCCCATCTCCATTGTGGAGATGAAAAACCGCAGAGCAAAACCGCAGACTAATCCGCAGATAAAACCACAGGTCTTTTGACCTGCAGATTTACCTGCGGATTTTACAAAATCCGCGCAGCCAAATCCGCACCCCATTCCGCAGCGTGTGCACACACCCTTATAGGTGGCACTAGAGTTCTAGTCCTCTTCCTCTCCGAAGAGACAATTTACATATTTCCCAGAGGAGCACTGCAGCTTAAAAGTCTCCTCACCTCAGGCTTGACAGGATCGGACTTTAGCACGGCTGGTTATTGGACTCTTAAGTATCTGTATTTGTGTGAAATACAGTGAGTATTCTGCTGCTTTTTGAGAAGCTCTTACACCAAGATAGAATCTTTGACCTACCATCTTACCTAGGTCTGAAGTCTCAGGACTACTGCAATTTCTTATGGAATCTGAAGCATGGGATTTTTAATAGTTTATTTTAAATCAAATCTGTCTCTAGGTTTTTGCCACTTAGTCTGAGAGCATCACAACATAGAGAAATAGACCCTGATTCCAGTGATGTGTCACAGCGATGTGGGCTGCTTGCTATAGTTTTATAACATCACTGTTTTATCTGCATGAGATTATCATTTGAGGACTAGTAAACCTGATGTCATGTAGGCCTACACCATCCCCACCACTGATTGGTAGCTTTCGTGTACACTGTGCATAGTTAGAAAACTACTAATCGGTGGTGTGGCCTGAGTTATACAGAGCTCAATATTCAGAGAACTGTCAGATCTGCAGAAGATAATACAGTGACTTTATCAAAATGACAGCAAGCAACCTAGCAAGTGATACATAGCTGGAATCAGGGTCTCTGCTCCTACATCATACTGCTCTCAGATGGGGTAGCAAAAGCATGGCGACAAATTCCCTTTTAGTTCTGAATCTGGAGTCTTTGTTATTTTGTTGCTTGTTTGTCGACTATATTAATTCAATTTGAGGCTTTAGATATGTATTCATTTTAACCATTTAAATTATTCATTTTGGGATCAGAAGCCTGGCGACTGCTTTGATTAATTCTAGAGTCTTTTTGGGTCTGTCTTCCGCTGTTCTCGTGTTTGAAGAGGATTTGTTTGAAAGAGTTTGTTGCATGTCCTCCTCTAAAAATGTGTTTGGAATATGTTCTTCAGCTGAGCTGTCCAGAAACTTTAGAAAAAAATGGATGGTAATTCTCTCCTTAAATCAGTGGAGACTTCGATGCTGCGATGGAGCACTGTCCTGTATAAATATCATGTTTTTTCGTTTTTTTTATTTTATATATAAAATAATTGAAGCTTCCAAGTGGAATCCACCTGAAAAATGGTCAAGTCAATTGTTTTAGCCGCTACACGACTTTCTTGAAGCCATTAAAAACCATTGCAAAAGATGTAATATTTGCATAGCAATCATTTTTTAACCCCTTTCCTTTATTGGACGTAATATCCCGTCCATGTGCCCTGGGCCCTAATTACCATGGATGGAATATTACATCATAGCGATAAGCGGTGCCCACGTGGTGAGCGCCACTTATCGCGGCCGGGTGTCAGCTGATTATCATAGCTGACACCCGTTACAATGTGTCAGGGATGGTCACGGACCGCCCCTGAGACGTTAACCCCTTGTACACTGCGATCAAACACGATCGCGGTGTATCGGGGTTAAAGGGAAGCATCGGCAGGGAGGGCATTCCCTCCTTGCTTCCCTGAGCCCCCCCACGGCAGCGCAATGTGCAGCGCTGCTGCGGGGGGCTCCTTTCCTGCAGGTCCCCGGATCCAATATGGCGGCGGGGACCTCCGGGGGCCTGCAGGAAGCTGGCTTCCTCACTGCCCGCAGAGCGCAGGCATGAGGAAGTCTGCAGCAGTGCCTGTGACAGATCGCTGATGTGTCACAGTGATCTGTGATGTGACAGATCAGCAATCTGTCACATGACAGTGATGTCCCCCCTGGGACATTGTAATAAAGTAAAAAAAAAAAAAAAAAAGTGTAAAAATAATTTAAAAAAAATAGCTAAATAAATTAAGAAAAAAAAAATTCCCCAATAAATTCATTTTTTGGAAATAATAAAAAAAAACAATAAAAGTACACATATTTGGTATCGCCGCGTCCGTAACGACCCTCCCTAAAAACCTGTCCCATTAGTTATCCCCTTATGCGAACCCCTTAAAAAATAAAAATAAAAAACAAAGCAAAAAGTAATGATTTATTATCATACCGCCGAACAAAAAAGTTATAGCTCGCAGAATAAAGCGATGCAAAAATAATTATTTTTTAAATAAAATTGTTTTCATTGCATAAAAGCGCCAAAACATAAAAAAAAGACATAAATGAGGTATCGCTGTAACCGTACTGACCCGAAGAAGAAAACCGCTTTATCAATTTTACCGCATGCGGAACGGTGTAAACGCACCCCCCAAAAGAAATTCATGAAACGCTGGTTTTTGTAAATTCTGCGTCCCAAAAAACGAGATAAAAAGCGATCAAAAAATGTCACGTGCCCGAAAATGGTATCAATAAAAACATCAACTCATCCCGCAAAAAATAAGACCTCACATGACTCAGTGGGTCAAAATATGGAAAAATTATAGCTCTCAATATGTGGTGATGCAAAAACTATTTTTACAATAAAAAGCGTCTTTTAGCGTGCGACAGCCGCCAAACATAAAAACCGCCATAAATAGTAAAACCATCCCCCGTTATCACCCCCTTAGTTAGGGAAAAATAAATTAAAAAAATGTATTTATTTCCATTTTCCCATTAGGATTAGGGCTAGGGCTAGGGTTTGGGCTAGGGTCAGGGCTAGGGTTAGGGTTAGGGGTGTGTTGGGGTTAGGGTGGGAGTTAGAATTGGGGGTTTTCACTATTTGCGCACACAGGGGCTCTCCAAACGCAACATGGCGTCTGATCTCAATTCCAGCCAATTCTGCGTTGAAAAAGTCAAATGGTGCTCCTTCCCTTCCAAGCTCTGCCATGCACCCAAACAGTGTTTTACCCCCTCACCCTACTCAGGACAATTTGCAAAACAACTTTTTGGGTCCTATTTCTCCTGTTACCCTTGGAAAAATAAGAATTGAGTGTGAAAAGATCATTTTTGTGGAAAAAATATGATTTTTTAATTGTACGGCTGTATGTTATAAACTTTTGTGAAGCCCTTGGGGGTTCAAAGTTCTCACCACACATCTAGATAAGTTCCTTCAGGGGTCTAGTTTCCAAAATGGTGTCATTTGTGGGGAGTTTCCACTGTTTTGGTACATCAGGGATTTTCCAATCGCGACATGGTGTCCGATCTCAATTCCAGCCAAAAACGTCAAATGGCTTCCCTTCAGAGCTCTGCCATGCGCCCAAATAGTCATTTACACCCACATATGGGGTATCAGTGTACTCAGGGCAAATTGCACAATAACTTTTAGGGTCCTGTTACCCTTGGAAAAAAAAATTGGGGGTGAAAAGATCATTTTTGTGGAAAAAATATAATTTTTTAATTGTACCGCTGTACGTTATAAACTTCTGTGAAGCCCTTGTGGGTTCAAAGTTCTCACCACTTATCTAGATAAGTTCCCTTGGGGGTCTAGTTTCCAAAATGGTGTCATTTGTGGGGGGTTTCCACTGTTTAGGTACATCAGGGGCTCTCTAAATGTGACATGGCATCCGATCTGAATTCCAGCCAATTTTGCATTGTAAAAGTCAAACGGCGCTCCTTCCCTTCTGAGCTCTGCCATGCGCCGAAACAGTGGTTCCCCCCCACATATCAGGCATCAGCGTACTTAGGACAAATTGCACAATCATTTTTGCAGTCCAATTTCTCCTGTAACTCTTGGTAAAATAAAAAAAATTGAACCTGAAGTATTTTTTTTGTGAAAAAAGTTAAATGTTCATTTTTTTTTTTAAATATTCAAAAAATTCTTGTGAAACACCTGAAGTGTTAATAAACTCCTTGAATGTGGTTTTGAGCACCTTAAGGGGTGCAGTTTTTAGAATGGTGTCACTTTTGGGTATTTTCTATCATATAGACCCTTCAAAGTGACTTCAAATGTGATGTGGTCCGTAAAAATAAAATGGTGTTGCAAAAATGAGAAATCGCTGGTCAACTTTTAACCCTTATAACTTCCAAACAAAAAAAATTTTTGTTCCAAAATTGTGCTCATGTAAAGTAAACATGTGGAAAATGTTACTTATTAAGTTTTTTGTTTGCCATATCTCGGTGATTTAAGGGTATAAAAATTCAAAGTTGGAAAATTGCAAAATTTTCAAAATTTTCGCCAAATTTCCGTTTTTTTCACAAATAAACGCAAGTTATATGAACAAAATTTTACCACTATCATGAAGTACAATATGTCACGAGAAAACAATGTCAGAATCACCGGGATCCACGGAAGCGTTCCAGAGTTATGGCCTCATAAAAGTACAGTGGTCAGAATTGTAAAAATTGGCCCGGGAGTTAACGTGCAAACCACCCTTGGTAATGAAGGGGTTAATTGTTTTTTGAGGACCGTTTCAAGGTTTTTCCAGGTGGAATCCGCTTAAAAAAAACCATTGTGTGCACATGTCCTAATAGTGCTATTCTTTCTTTAAAAGCCTCCTGCACTCAGTGTCCTCAAGTACTATTGTTTAATGAATGGTATGAGTCTGGGATAATGGACACTCTACTGCTCTATCTGGGACATTTATGAAACCTTCTGCAGATGAGTTCATTTTTAGCTCAAGAGATTCTAAGTCCAGTACATAAATAATAAGCGGATAGATAGAGATTGGGAAGAATCATTTACTGCAGCATCCACCAGATCTTTCTGAGTCGGTTGTCTTCTTCCATTTAAAGCCTTATTAAATTAGAGAGTTATATTGTGCACTTAACTTACATTAAGTTTGGAATTCTTTTACACTAAATTATCATCAAAATGTAGAACAAGTTGCTTGGGACAAATATCTGACTGTGTTCAAGTATGTTTAATGACCTAAAGCGATTCAGATCCTATAACTACAGTATATCCTAAGTCTGTCTAGAAAAACAATTTCATTGTCTGCTCTAGGAGTATTCCCTTTTTTGGGACTGGAAGGCTTAGACTGCCTTTTAGAGGCAATATTCATATATCTTTGAAGATTCAGAGTTACGTTTCCCTTACCCTATCGTTACCTCTCGTCAATATTTCCCTTTCTCAGTTTCATGTATTTATTCTATTAATCATAAAACTGTGCCCTCCTGTGCACATGTAGATGAGAAAAAGGCAAAAGCAAACAATAGTACAATTATCATTTCAAAAGCAAAATTAAAGCTGTTTAAGTCTAGCGCCCATGACCATCCAAATTAAGGCCCAGCCCCGTAAGAACGACAATCAGTAAACGCTGCGTGTTGGACTCAGGGTACTTGTCACCCGCGGAGACCGACATGAGGTGCGTCTTTCCAGACCATAACATGTCATTTTTTCTTACACAAACGCGAGCCTCTGCAAGAGAAATTTGACCCATACAGAGTGTCAGATACGGTGAATCCGCATGGTTCAGTGAAAACATGCGGATTCACCTGCGTTCCATAGAAGGTAGAGCTGTGTCAGTGAGGCTGGAGTGCTCCAGGAGTTGAACCCTCAGGACCACGACGACGAACCTCCCTCGGGTGAGCTGGCCAGGTGTACCACCCCCTATACAGGGAGCGTTAGGGGCAGGCCCAGGGGAGACTATCGCCGCGGAAGCTGATACCTGGGGACAGCCGGGGGAAACACAGGTGGGAAACGTGCTGGCGGGCAGAGGGGAGAAGGTGATGACCACAGGGGACACTGCTGTAGCCGCGGGGACGGAGGTAGATGGCACAGGAGGAGGCAGGAACAGACTCTGGGGAAGATGGCCGGCGGGAGCCAGGAGAGGTACAAAGTGCTGGAACAGAGGAAACGCAGGAGAACATGGACCCGAGATCAAGCGTGAACCACAATTGATAATCAGGCTCAGAGCATGAGGTGAGACTGCCTGATATAGGGCACGCTGCAGGACTTCCAGGTCAGGGTGAAGGCCAAGGGATAGGATGGCACAGTCTAGGAGAGGCGTGCCTAGATGTGCACCTGCATACCTGAGAGGGGGCAGAGGCCGGCCGCAGGACGGGAAGGGAAGCTGATTAACAGGCGTCTGCAGTGGGGCGGGCCGAGAGAGCTGGGAGCGCAGGGAAGCCCTAGGCGGCGTGGAGACACGGGAGGCTGCAGGAGCTGCCGGCGCTTTGACAAGGGAAGCTGCGGCAGAAGCGGCCAAAGCAGCGGCCGCAGGAGCAGGGACAGAGGGGGCCGTGGCAGAGGCGGCCAGAACAGAAGCCGCGGGAGAGCGGGAGCCGTGGAACGGAAGGTAGGCGTGACAGTGCCAAAGCGCTGTCAGTTCCAAATCGAGGGCATATACCTTAAGAGCTAACACTCTACATAAGAGAGAGTGGATCCCGATGTTCATAAGAGATTCCAGTCTACAGAAGAGATAGATAACTCCATTGTCCATAAGAGCTTAAACTCTACACTTGAGTGAAAGAGAGAGTCCACTAATCATAAGAGCTTACACTCTACAGAAGAGAGGACCCCACTGTTTCCAAGAGCTTGCATTCTATAGTAGAGAGATCATCCTTCTGACCATAGGAACTTACAATGTACAGGAGAGAAAGAGGATCCTGCTGACCATAAGAGCTTACACTGTACAGGAGAGAAAGAGAATCACACTGA
Organism: Dendrobates tinctorius; assembly: GCF_039654945.1. Lineage (NCBI taxonomy): Eukaryota > Metazoa > Chordata > Amphibia > Anura > Dendrobatidae > Dendrobates > Dendrobates tinctorius. The sequence goes on along the minus strand of NW_027361696.1, from coordinate 94,496,656 downwards.
CCATAACAGCTGACACTCTACAGGAGAGAGGACCCTGCTGATTATAAGCGCTTACTTTCTACAGGAGAGAGAGAGGATGACATTGACCATAACAACTTACATTCTACAGAAGAGAGACCTACCTACTGACTCTGGAGATGGAAAATGACTCTGCGTTACAAACTGTTCTCCGTTGGGAATTTCTGACCTGTCCCAAGTACTGAGCACCACTATATAAGCTATGATAATCTGGTAGATGTCATAGCTGTAGGGCATTATGAGGAGGCCTGTGTGCAGGCTCGGACTGGCCCATAAGGTAACAGGGGAATCCCCCGGTGGGTCCCTGTGCAGATCTGGGCCCCAACCCTACAGTAGTTGGCATAATTCACTTGATTCACTCTGCACAAAAAACATCATCTCATCCTTCATTAACAAAACTACCCAGTTTATTATATAGAAATATTGGTAAATTTGTGAACGAGGTTAATGTAATATTTGTATGAGGGTGAAAAGTGGGCCCACAAAGTCAGTGTTACTGGTGGGCCCTTGTTACCCCAGTCTGACACAGGCTGTGTGGCAATGCAACCATGACATTAACCTGTTCTGTGATGCTTTAACAGTCTGGGAAATGATGTCAGGCAAAATATTTTTTTTTGTGTAAACTGAATTATATTTAAAAATGTTTAAATTCACATGAAGCCACAAATTTAATTAAGCTTTACTCGAACTTAATCCTGACTAATAATTGTACATATTTCTAGAATTGCAAACAGAAAGAACAAAAAGCAGTCACTGAGTCCAAAAGAAGATAAAAAATATCATTTATTGAACAAATTTATATTAAAAGACACACTAGCTGCAAAGGTAAGGCTAAACGATGGAAATAGATGCATTCCAAAAAATGCCCAAGGAGGACAAGACCCGTGTGCAGGAGGACACTCATAGAACATGAATCGAGGTGTTGCTAACTATAGCAAACAATATATGTATATAGGTAGAAAACATATTAAATATTAAGACTACAGTGACCATCCCTCTAATATAGTTTGTACAGCATGGGTAAAACATACAGGTCCCAAAAAGGGAATACCCCCATGACACATGATGAAAGGGAAAAATCCATCTAGAGAGAAGTAAAGATATAAAGCCTCAAAACATACCCTCAGAAGAGTGAGATGCTGCACAGGATCAGTCCGCCTACCCCGACGCGCATTTCGGCCAGTAACGCCTTCCTCAAGGGGCAGAATCAAAATCAGAATCAAAATCAGAATCAAAATTTATAGATTTTTCTCAAGGTGTCCTGTTTTAAATGTGTGTAATTTTCATATCTTTTTAAAATAGCTGAAATGGTTCAGTCACAGTTCTGGTCTGTCAATACAATTGAGATTTTGCTGCAGTATTGTGATAGACAAATGGTAATTGTAAGCTGAACTGACTGTCTGGAATAAAAGACCGAAGACACTAATTAAAAGGTTATTCCCAAAAAAGCAGGGTATCCCTTATTCAGGGGACAGAGCATAACTTGCAATTTGCTGTGGGTCAGACCTCTTAGTCAGCCAAAGGTCCTGAGATGCTCTGGAAACCCGAAAACAGGGCACTTCAGCTGCACAGCCCCGTTCTCGGGATCCCTGGGGGTCAGAGCGGTCATACCTCCTTAATCTGCAAGGTAGCCCCTTTCCTGACATACTTTTGGGAGGAATAACCCTTTAACAGGGAAGTTTTATTTTAATCAGATCATTCTGAGATTTTATAACATAAAATTTCTATTTATTTAACATTATCACAGTGAAGAAGTAATGCGCTAGAAAAATGTAACATTTGACATTTAGTTAAATTAGACCTTCGGTTAGGGATTAACATTTATGATGCACTGTTATTTTCGAAACTGAAAAAAACCCTCATGTCCGTGGTCATGTGTCATTGTGACCTTAACAAAATACAAAACAAAGGCAAATTTCCAGAAAAGCATGTGAAAGCACACATAAATGTAGGGGCTCCATTTTTAAAACAGAAACACTGCAATGCAATTTATAGTTGTGCAATTGCATAACATATTTTTATATATATAGAATGGCTTAATTAGGAGAGCTTGGTCATGACTAGGGTTTTATATGGTTGCAGTGGGTTGATGACGAAGTGTCATCAAGGGGCAAGCCGCAGCCTGTGACCCCTCCCTGAAACAAAGCATTATAAAACAGGTAGCTCCTGAACTGGAAGTCCAATGAGTTTTAGAACTACATTGACTGTGTTTTTTTCCATTAATGTTCAAGCTTTCGCCTTCTTTTTTAGCTGCTTTATGCAGTGGTCAAACCAAGGCAGATAATGCTTTGTGGTGATCCTCGTCCATGGTAGCTCTTTTCCAATCTGTGAGAGGAAGTCATCTATCCAAACACTGAAGCCACCAAGTACAATCCATCATTGATGTTCAAGTGTTAAACAGTTTTGCAAATTTCTTAAGAAATGTTGTGGTCAGTATGTTGTGGTTGTTCAGTATGTTGTGGTCATCATGTGCTGGTCGGTATGTCAGTAACATTTTGATGCTTTTGTCTGATGACATTTGAGCACCAATACATTCAGGAGTTAGCAGTACTCAGAGGTAGCATTCTTACCTTGAAAGTGAATTTGTAGCAAATAGATACCCCACCTTTCATTTGTCTCTATCTCTACTTTTGTAGTACTGAGTAATTTCATCATATTGCAGATTCTAAAGCAGGGGTGGGGAACCTTTTTTCTGCCAAGGGCCATTTGGAATTTTATAATAGCGTTTGGGGACCATATAAAATTATTAATAGTGATGAGCGAGTATACTCGTTGCTCGGGTTTTCCCAAGCATGCTCGGGTGTCCTCCGAGTATTTTGGCGTGCTCGGAGATTTAGTTTATGTCGACGCATTTGCATGATTTGGGTGGTATATGGAGTCTGAGGTATACAGGACATGGGGGGTACATGGGACCTGAGGTATACAGCATACGGGGGGTACATGGGGTCTGAGGTACCGTGATTACCCAGCACACTGCAGCCGTCTCCCCAGTGCAGCCATCTCCCCAGTGCAGCCATCTCCCCAGTGCAGCCGTTTCACCCTCACTACACCGCTAATCATCATACCCAGCTCTGCTACTCCGCTCCTATCACCCACACTACTGCACTATCCATCATACACAGCTCTGCTACTCCCCTCCTTTCACCCTCATTACCCAGCACACTGCAGCCGTCTCCCCAGTGCAGCCAACTCCCCAGTGCAGCCATCTCCCCAGTGCAGCCGTTTCACCCTCACTACACCGCTAATCATCATACCCAGCTCTGCTACTCCGATCCTATCACCCACACTACAGCACTATCCATCATACCCAGCTCTGCTACTCCGCTCCTATCACCCACACTACAGCACTACCCATCATACCCAGCTCTGTTACTCCGATCCTATCACCCACACTACAGCACTATCCATCATACCCAGCTCTGCTACTCCGCTCCTATCACCCACACTTCAGCACTACCCATCATACCCAGCTCTGTTACACCGATCCTATCACCCACACTACAGCACTATCCATCATACCCAGCTCTGCTACTCCGCTCCTATCACCCACACTACAGCACTATCTATCATACCCAGCTCTGCTACTCTGATCCTATCACCCACACTACAGCACTATCCATCATACACAGCTCTACTACTCCGATCCTATCACCCACACTACAGCACTATCCATCATACCCAGCTCTGCTACTCCGATCCTATCACCCACACTACAGCACTATCCATCATACCCAGCTCTGCTTCTCCGCTTCTATCACCCACACTACAGCACTATCCATCATACCCAGCTCTGCTACTCCGCTCCTATCACCCACACTACAGCACTATCCATCATGCGCAGCTCTGCTACTCCGATCCTATCACCCACACTACAGCACTATCCATCATGTACAGCTCTGCTACTTCGATCCTATCACCACACTACAGCACTATCCATCATACCCAGCTCTGCTACTCCGCTCCTATCACCCACACTACAGCACTATCTGTTATGAGTTCATTTTCTCCTTCACCTCTGATGTCTGATGAACTCCCTCTGCTGGTGAAAGTAGGTAGTGAAATTGATCTGGATGGGAAGAACCTGTCATCTGAACAGGTGGAGTGTGACTGGACATCCGGAATTTCTGAGTGGATATAAGGCAGCCGACGCCCTGCAGGTTTGCTGGTGATCTTTTCTGCTCTGAGCTCTGGCATCCAGTTTAGTTCCTGTCTGCTAAAAGCAAAGTTTTTGCTCTGCTATTTTTCCATGAGATTTTGTCTGTTTACTTAGTGTTTGTGTTCAGCCTGCCCTGGTTGGGATGGGCTGAACTCCATTTTTGTCTCTGATCAGTTGATCTCTTTGCTCTGTCTTCAGAATATACCTGAGTGCTGATATAGTGTTTTGGAAGTCTAGTGACTTCAGGGCCTTTTCTATCAGACGTGTTGGACATTATTTTTGGCAGGGTTTTTTGCGTGATTGCAGCCAGCATCTTTTGTGTCCTTTTCCTATCTAGTTAGTTGGGTCCCATCATTTGCTCAGCCTGTCTTTCTGTCTGTGTTTGTGTTTTCATCTGTTTTTCACCGACAATACATGTTGGGGGCTGTCTATTGCTTTGGGGTCTGCTCTGGGGCAGTTTAGATTTCCCTTTTCTTTCTTTAGGCTTATTTAGTTCTCCGGCTGTGACGAGGGGTCTAGGGCACCGTAGGAACCCCCCACTGCGACTGTTAGTTGTGGTGAATAGGATCAGGGGTCTGCAATCCGCTAGCTACCAACCTCTCTGGTTTTCTGGACTTAGCTTGTGTTTTTGTTTTTTCCTCCTCCGGTGACTCATTCATAACAGAATCCCTAGCCATACCGCATATTCTAGGGTGCTCAATAGCAGGAAAGAATTGTAAAAAAAAAAAAAGTGTCAGAATTTTTTTTTTCTGTGTATATTTTTTCCTCTATTTCTCTGAGGCCGTAGGGGGAATTTTTTCTCAATGGAGATTAAGCAATTGTCTGATAGTGTGGAGCAGCTCACTGCTGAAGTGCGGGGAATTTCCGCCTATCTTGCTCATTCACATGCTGCTGAACCAAAGATCCCTACTCCTGATGTGTTTTTTGGGGATCGGTCTAAATTTTTGAATTTTAAGAATAATTGTAAATTATTTTTTGCCTTGAAGTCTAACTCATTGGGGAGCTCCGCACAGCAGGTTAAAATTGTCATCTCTTTGCTGCGCGGCGATCTCCAGGATTGGGCGTTTTCTTTAAAACCTGATGATCCTATTCTAACTAATGTGAACGCATTCTTTCAAGCCTTGGGGTTGTTGTATGATGAACCTAATGCTATTTATCAGGCGGAAAAGGCCCTGTTGGCATTGAGCCAGGGTCAGGATTCTGCAGAGTTGTACTGTCAAAAATTCCGAAAGTGGGCGGTCCTTACTACCTGGAATGATGGTGCCTTGGCAGGTGTTTTTCGGAAGGGTTTGTCAGAAACCGTAAAAGATACTATGGTGGGATTTCCTGTTCTCTCTGGTCTTGACGATTCTATGTCATTAGCCATTCAGGTTGATCGGCGTTTGCGTGAACGCAAAACTGCACAAGAGGTGTTGCCACCTGTTGAACAAATGTCTGAACCTATGCAATGTGATAGAGTTTTGTCTAGGACGCAACGTCAGGAGTTCAGAAGGCATAATAAGCTGTGTTTTTTTTGTGGAGATGCCTCTCATATTATTTCTGTCTGCCCTAAATGAGAGAAACGTTTTGCACACATATTTGCTGTGGGTGGTGTTCAACCTAAGTTTCTTCTGGCAATTATTCTGATCTGCTCCCTGTCCACATTTTCCGCTAAGGCTTTTGTGGATTCGGGAGCAGCTCTGAACCTGATGGACTTGGATTTTGCTAAACATTGTGGGTTTCCTATGACACCTCTGCGGATGCCTATCCCTTTGAGGGGTATTGATGCTACTCCTTTGGCGAAGAATAAACCTCAGTTGTGGACCCAGGTGGTAATGCGGGTCGCCCCAGACCATCAAGAAAATTGCAGATTTTTGGTGTTGCATAATTTGCATGATACCATTGTTCTGGGGTTTCCTTAGTTGCAAATCCATAATCCAGTTTTGGATTGGAAATCTTTGTCTGTGGTGGGTTGGGGTTGTCGGTGTGCCCTTAGTGATGCTCCTGTTTTCTCCACCTCTCCCCAGTCGCATGATGTTCCTGACTATTTGGCTGATTTTTATGATGTATTTAGTGAGAATGAGTCTGCGTCTTTGCCTCCTCATAGTAGTTATGACTGTGCAATTGAGCTGAGCCCTGGGTGTAAATTTCCCAAGGGTCGACTTTTCAATTTATCTGTACCTGAGCACGAGGCTATGCGATCCTATATTAAGGAGTCATTGTAGAAGGGTCATACTAGACCATCCTCTTCACCCTTAGGTGCTGGGTTTTTTTTGTGGCCAAGAAAGATGGTTCATTAAGGCCTTGTATTGACTATCGTTCCCTCAACAAAATTACGGTTAAATATCAGTATCCGTTACCCCTGATTTCTGATCTATTCTCCAGAGTTAAAGGTGCTTGCTGGTTTACCAAGCTTGACCTCAGGGGGGCGTATAATCTTATTCGCATTAAGCATGGGGATGAATGGAAGACGGCGTTTAATACTCCGGAGGGACATTTTGAGTACCTAGTGATGCCTTTTGGGCTCACTAATGCCCCTTCTGTCTTTCAGTGCTTCATGAATGATATTTTCCGAGACTTTGTGGATAAATTTTTGATCATCTGTCTGGATGATATTTTGATTTTTTCCAGGGATTGGGACTCTCATGTGGAACATGTTCGGACTGTGTTCCGGATTTTGAGGGAGAATTCCCTGTATGTCAAGGGATCGAAATGCCTTTTTGGGGTACAGAGGATTTCATTTTTGGGATTTATTTTGTCTCCGTCAACTATTGAAATGGACCCGGCCAAGGTACAGGCCATTTATGATTGGGTTCAGCCCACTTCTTTGAAGGCCCTCCAGAAGTTTTTGGGTTTTGCTAATTTTTATCGTAAATTTATAGCTAATTTTTCTGGTATTGCCAAACCATTAACTGATTTGACTAAGAAGGGTGCTGATGTGCTGAATTGGTCTCCGGAGGCTGTTTCTTCCTTTCAGGAGCTGAAGCGAAGGTTCACTTCTGCTCCGGTCTTGCGGAAAGCTTTTGTCTCACTCCCGTTTCAGGTAGAGGTGGACGCTTCTGAGATTGGTGCAGGAGCCGTTTTGTCCCAAAAAGATCCTGTAACATCTAAAATGAATCCCTGTGCTTTCTTTTCCAGAAAGTTCTCCCCATCCGAACGTAACTATGATGTGGGGAATCTGGAACTGTTAGCCATGAAATGGGCATTTGAGGAGTGGAGACATTGGTTGGAGGGAGCTAAACATCAAGTCGTGGTCTTTACTGACCACAAGAATTTGATTTACCTGGAGTCGGCCAAACGCTTGAATCCTAGACAGGCTTGGTGGGCCTTGTTTATCACACGTTTTGATTTTGTGGTCTCTTTTCTTCCGGGCACTAAGAATGTCAAGGCAGACGCCCTCTCTAGGAGTTTCTTTGCTGATTCTCCTATTGTGACCAAGCCTGCTACCATCTTAGGTGAGGGGGTAGTTCTTTTTGCCATCTCGCCCGATTTGAGACGTACTCTGGAAGAGTTTCAGAAGGACAAACCTGAGCGTTGTCCCATTGGAAAATTGTATGTTCCTGACCAGTGGAGGAAGAGAGTAATGTCTGAAGTTCATTGCTCCGCATTGGCTGGTCATCCAGGTATTTTTGGTACTAGAGATCTGGTGAGTCGGTCTTTTTGGTGGCCCGCCTTGTCTCGTAATGTCAGTAATTTTGTGCAGTCCTGTGGGACTTGCTCCCGGTCTAAACCTTGTTCTCGCTCTAGTGGGTTGTTGATGCCATTGCCGGTGCCCAGGTGGCCATGGACCCATATTTCAATGGATTTTATCTCTGATATGCCTGTCTCTCAGAGAATGACTGTTATTTGGGTGATTTATGATAGATTCTCTAAGATGGTCCATCTTGTACCACTCCCTAAGTTGCCATCTTCCTCAGAGTTGGTGCCCTTGTTTTTGTAACAGGTGGTTCGCTTGCACGGGATTCCTGAGAACATTGTATCTGACAGAGGAGTTCAGTTTGTTTCTAGATTTTGGAGGACATTCTGTTCCAAGCTGAGAATTCAGTTGTCCTTCTCCTCTGCGTTTCACCCTCAGACCAATGGGCAGACGGAGAGAACAAACCAGACTTTGGAGTCGTATTTGAGATGTTTTATTTCTGCTGATCAGGATGATTGGGTTTCATTTTTGCCCTTGGCCGAATTTGCTTTAAATAATAGAGCTAGTTCTGCCACTTTGATGTCACCTTTTTTTTGTAACTTTGGGTTTCATCCTCGATTCTCTTCAGGGCAGGTGGAGTCTTCTGCCTGCCCAGGTGTTGACACTGTGGTGGAGAGAATGCACCAGATCTGGGACCAAGTGGTGGATAAGTTGTCTCTCTCCCAGGAAAAGGCCCAGCAGTTTTCCAGCCGGCATAGGACCATTGGTCCCCGGTTTAAGGTGGGTGATATGGTTTGGTTGTCATCAAAGTATATCTCTATGAAGGTGGCTTCTCCAAAGTTTAAGCCTAGATTTATTGGACCTTACAAGATTTTGGAGATTCTTAATCCAGTCTCGTATCGATTGGCTCTTCCTGTTACATTCAAGATCCATAACGTGTTTAATAATTCTCTGTTAAAGAGGTTTGTTGAGCCAGTAGTTCCTGTGGTGGCACCTCCTGACCCTGTATTGGTTGAAGGTAATGTGGAATATGAGGTTGAGAAGATACTGGACTCTCGTCTGGCTAGACGGAGACTCCAGTATTTGGTAAGATGGAAGGGTTATGGCCAGGAGGATAATTCTTGAGTCTCTGCATCCGATATTCATGCCGGAAGATTGGTTCGTGCTTTTCATCAGGCCCATCCTGATCGCCCTGGTGGCGTGGAGGAGGGTTCGGTGACCCCTCCTCAAGGGGGAGGTACTGTTCTGAGTTCATTTTCTCCTTCACCTCTGATGTCTGATGAACTCCCTCTGCTGGTGAAAGTAGGTAGTGAAATTGATCTGGATGGGAAGAACCTGTCATCTGAACAGGTGGAGTGTGATTGGACATCCGGAATTTCTGAGTGGATATAAGGCAGCCGACGCCCTGCAGGGTTGCTGGTGATCCTTTCTGCTCTGAGCTCTGGCATCCAGTTTAGTTCCTGTCTACTAAAAGCTAAGTTTTTGCTCTGCTATTTTTCCATGAGATTTTGTCTGTTTACTTAGTGTTTGTGTTCAGCCTGCCCTGGTTGGGACGGGCTGAACTCCATTTTTGTCTCTGATCAGTTGATCTCTTTGCTCTGTCTTCAGAATATACCTGAGTGCTGATATAGTGTTTTGGAAGTCTAGTGACTTCAGGGCCTTTTCTATCAGACGTGTTGGACATTATTTTTGGCATGTTTTTTTGCGTGATTGCAGCCAGCATCTTTTCTGTCCTTTTCCTATCTAGTTAGTTGGGCCCCATCATTTGCTCAGCCTGTCTTTCTGTCTGTGTTTGTGTTTTCATCTGTTTTTCACCGACAATACATGTTGGGGGCTGTCTATTGCTTTGGGGTCTTCTCTGGGGCAGTTTAGATTTCCCCTTTCTTTCTTTAGGCTTATTTAGCTCTCCGGCTGTGATGAGGGGTCTAGGGCACCGTAGGAACCCCCCCACGGCTACTGTTAGTTGTGGTGAATAGGATCAGGGGTCTGCAATCCGCTAGCTACCAACCTCTCTGGTTTTCTGGACTTAGCTTGTGTTTTTGTTTTTTCCTCCTCCGGTGACTCATTCATAACAACTATCCATCATACCCAGCTCTGCTACTCCGCTCCTATCACCCACACTACAGCTCTATCCATTATGCACAGCTCTGCTACTCCGATCCTATCATCCACACTACAACACTATCCATCATACCCAGCTCTGCTACTCCACTCCCATCACCCACACTACAGCACTATCCATCATGCACAGCTCTGCTACTCCGCTCCCATCACCCACACTACAGCACTATCCATCATGCACAGCTCTGCAACTCCGATCCTATCATCCTCACTACAGCACTATCCATCATACCCAGCTATGCTACTCCGCTCCTATCACCCACACTACAGCACTATCCATTATGCACATCTCTGCTACTCCGATCCTATCACCCACACTACAGCACTATCCATCATACCCAGCTCTGCTACTCAGCTCCTATCACCCACACTACAGCACTATCCATCATACCCAGCTCTGTTACTCCGCTCCTATCACCCACACTACAGCACTATCCATTATGCACAGCTCTGTTACTCCGATCCTATCATCCACACTACAGCACTATCCATCATACCCAGCTCTGCTACTCCACTCCTATCACCCACACTACAGCACTATCCATTATGCACAGCTCTGCTACTCCGATCCTATCATCCACACTACAGCACTATCCATCATGCACAGCTCTGCTACTCCGATCCTATCACCCACACTACAGCACTATCCATCATAACCAGCACTGCTAATCCGATCCTATCACCCACACTACAGCACTATCCATCATGCACAGCTCTGCTACTCCGCTCCTATCACCCACACTACAGCACTATCTATCATACCCAGCTCTGCTATTCCGATCCTATCACCCACAGTACAGCACTATCCATCATACACAGCTCTGCTACTCCGATCCTATCACCCACACTACAGCACTATCCGTCAAACACAGCTCAGCTACTCCGATCCTATCACCCACACTACAGCACTATCCATCATACCAGCCCACCTCCCGCACACCCACCTGCCCTGCCTGCCATACCACCTACCTCTTCTTAGCGATGGAAGGAGCTGCTGGGGCCGACCTGCTTGTATCTGGAGATGACCTCAGCCTGCACTGATAACAAGCAGATACCGGGGAACCCTCGGCCACCTCAATGCTTCCGTGTTGTGTGGAGGAGGGGGGCCGAGGGGAAAGGTCACAGCGAGGGCACTCTGTGGCTTCCCATCAGGCAGCGCGAAGGCCGTTATTAAGCAACCTGCCAGGGAATGAGGCGGGACGGATCATCACGTGGGACCCCTGCAGCAGCCTGAAGACTGAGGTGGGGGTGGCACAATACCGCGCGCACCTCTTAAAGGGCCCGCAGCCAAAAAATGGAGAAAGTGACTGCGGGCCGCACAAGATGATATGGCGGACCGTATACGGCCCGCGGGCCGGACGTTCCCCACCCCTGTTCTAAAGTAACATAGTTTGCAAGGCCAAAAAAAGACATTTGTCTATTCAGTTCAGCCTATTTTCCATCAGAATAAATCCCAAGATCTACGTCCTTCTAAAGAACCTAATAACAGCAAGATACAATATTGTTACACTCCAGGAAGACATACAGGCCTCCTTGAACCCTTCAACTGAGATTGCCATCACCACCTCCTCATAGAAGGAATTCCAGATTCACTCTGCCCTAACAGTAAAGAATCCTCTTCTATGTTGGTGGAAAAACCTTCTCTCCTCCAGATGCAGAAAATGTCTCCTTGTGGCAGTAACCTTCCTTGGTGTAAACAGATCCTCGGAGTGATTTTTGTATTGTCCCCTTATATACTTATACATGGTTATTAGATCGCCTCTCAGTCGTCTTTTTTTTAGACTAAATAATCCTAATTTTGCTAATCTCTCTGGGTATTGTAGTTCCCCCATTCCTTTTATTAATTTTGTTACCCTCCTTTGTACTCTCTCTAGTTCCATTATATCCTTCCTGAGCAGCGGTGCCCAAAACTGTACACAGTACTCCATGTGTGGTCTAACCAGGGATTTGTACAGAGGCAGTATAATGCTCTCATCATGTGTATCCAGACCTCATTTAATGCACTCCATGATCTTGTTTGCTTTGGCAGCCGCTGCCTGGCACATTTACCCAGTGGCTTCCCATTCAGTGTGTAATGGTGATATTGCTTCCTTCTTCCCATGTATATAAACTTACATTTATCATTGTTAAACCGCATCTGCCACCTTTCGACCCAGGTTTCCAATCTATCCAGCTCCATCTGTAGCAGAATACTATCTTCTCTTGTATTGACTGCTTTACATAGTTTTATATCATCTGCAAATATCGATATTTTACAGTGCAAACTTTCCACCAGATCATTAATAAATATGCTGAAGAAAATAGGTCCCAACACCGACCCCTGCGTTACCCCACTGGTCACAGCGACCTAGTTAGAGAATATACCATTTATAACCACCCTCTGCTTTCTATCACTGAGCCAATTACTCACATTTTCCCCCAGACCCAGCATTCTCACTTTGTGTACAAATCTCTTGTGTGACACGGTATCAAACGCTTTGGAAAAATCAAGTTATACTGTACCACGTCCAATTATTCACCTTGGCCCAGTCTATAGCTTAGTTCTTCATAAAAACTGATTAGATTGGTTTGACAGGAGCGATTCCTCATAAACACATGCTGATACGGAGTTAAACAGTTATTCTCATTGAGATAATCTAGAATAACATCCCTCAGAAACCCTTCAAATATTTTACCAACAATAGAGGTTAGAATTAAGGGCCCATTACACACAACGATCTCGCTGGCGAGATCGCTGATTTTGTGACATATCAGCGATCTCTCCAGCGAGATCGCTGTGTGTGACATCCAGCAGCGATCGGCCCCCCCACGGGGTATCGCTGATCGTGCTGGATCATCCTGGCCCAATTTTTCATCACTGGTCTCCCGCTGGCCAGCGCTTATTGCTGCGTGTGGCAGCGGGAGCCAGCGATGAGCGACACTACACGCTGGTTACCAACGTAAACATCGGGTTTCTAAGGGCCGCGGGGCCCTTAGAAACCCGATGTTTACCATAGATACCATCATGCACTGCAGGCAGGGCGGGAGGTGGAGGCAGAGCGGCGCACAGACAAGAGTAGCTCTGCTATCTGCTACTCCAGTCTGTCAGACCGGAGTAGCAGATAGCAGAGCTACGCCGGCAGAGCTACGCCGGTCCTGATGTTTACGTTGGTAACCAGCGTGCTCGCTGGTCCTGATCGCTGGAGGGGCTGTCTATGTGACAGCTCACTAGCGATCAGCTAACAATGTCCCAGCGATCCCATCCACGTTGGATCGTTGGTGGGATTGCTGGGACATCGTTATGTGTAACGGTACCCTTACTGGCCTATAATTTCCAGGTTCACTTTTAGAGCCCTTTTTGAATATTGGTACCACATTTGCTATGCGCCAGTCCTGTGGAACAGACCCTGTCGCTATAGAGTCCCTAAATATAAGAAATAATGGTTTGTCTATTACATTACTTAGTTCTCTTAGTACTCGTTGGTGTATGCCATCCGGACCCGGAGATTTATCTATTTCAATCTTATTAAGCTGGTTTCGCACCTTTTCTTGGGTTATAGATTGGTAACCCTTAATATAGGGTTTTCTTTGTTTCTCGGCATTTCACATAGCATTTAATTTTCCACCGTGAATAAAATGGAGAAGAAAGTGTTTACTATATTAGCTTTTTCATCGTTATCTACAACCATTCTTTCCTCACAAGTTTTTAAGAGGCCTACACTTTCGCTTTTGATTCTTTTACTGTTGATATAGTTGAAAAACAGTTTGGGATTAATTTTATTCTCCTTAAAGTGAGGACTGAATTTCCATCGAGCGTTGTTTTAGGTAAAAATGTACGAAATTTGGATTTGAGATGGTCATGTATGATGACTCTTTTGTTGTTGATTGACATTTCATTACAGGGTCCAGCTCTGAATTGGTTTTTAATGGCTTATTTTGAGCTTTGAGCCTTAAATTGTATCCCATCTGTGTCCTTTCTGAATATTCATTGTTTCAGGAATATTTACTTTTACTGCATTGCTGACATGGTTGAGAGAGTGCTAAACTATTTTCCTTTTCACACTCCTTCTGCAGTCTCTTTATGTCTTTTTAAAATTCTCCAGAGATTTTTAAAAGTTTATGTGAGTTGGGTGTAGATGAGAAGAAGCCCTGGAAGGTTGAGTTGAAAGCATGAAATCAGTTAAGTATGTGTATTTTGGCATTGTAATCATTTGTGCATACAGGGATCGGGAGGCAGCTTTTAATTGTGAGTGTTGCTTACATCAAAGTGTGAGAGAGGAATTCTTTTAAAATCTAGGTGTGAACAACCTTTTAGAACCTAGGTGTTACTAGCATTCAAGATGTAAATTGGGTTGTTTTAGCAGGAACCTAGTAGATTGCTGCTAACCTTAGGAAAAATGAAGTTTTGTTGAAACCTTAATTTCCTTAAAAAAGATATGACTGTATTTTCAGCATTTCTGGGGATCCCTCAGAAACCCTATTAAGGTTTCAGGGACTCAGGATTGCAATGAAATACATACAGTGAGAACAGTTGGGGTCAAAAGCCAATCGAATTAAATCCTTTGGTTTTCTGTAGTCAGCTTTCTAGTGTTTTTTTTTTATCTGTCCAGTGAAGTATAGGATGTGCCTCAGACTTAAGATCTTAACTTAATCTAATGTGTATCACAGAGCATGGTTATTATCCACGTCTTCTTGAAGGCTTGAAGATGTAGAGGTCAAAGCTGTGAAATAGGATATGTCTATAGTTGTTTTTTTTTTTTGCATATGTGTGCCAAGATCAATGTTGATCTTTTCACCATAATCAATTTTCATCTTTTCACCTGTCCTGAAAGGTTCCTTACTGTTCAAATAGTTGCAGCCTTTTTGAAATTCTTGAACTGTACCAACGACAATGACAACGTCCTTAGAGAGAGCCAAGTATATTTTTGACTACTTGTGCTTAGTGATACCGGGAAAAAATCCAGAAGAAAAAAAGAGGGAATACAACTTACCTACATATGGAAAATTATGTGTCAACAAGTCATACGGTACTCTCATTCATTTACATGAAAAGTTCTGCCCCTCCCTTTGATGCAGAATCTGGTTCTGAGCTTGCATCATTCCTTGCACTTGATAACTGATTTAATCAGTCAACTGCCTTTAACAGTTGTGGGTGCAGGGGTGCTCCACCCACAGCTGTTAACCAGTTAAATTCCATAGTCAGTCACTGACAACGGGATTTAACATGCGCCAGTTGGAAGCACGGGAGTCTGCAGAAGAAAGTGACTATTGAAGACAGAAAAATTTGTGAAAAGTACTTTTTTAACCCCTTTACGTCATGCACCATTCATGTACAGAACATGTCGTGTCCCTCCCTTTGATGTAGTCTCTGACGCTGAGCCCACATCTTTCCCGGCACATATCAGCTATTTTGCCACCTGTCACATGTCAGCGGAATGACTTGTCAATGATGCCCAGAAAGAGCATGTGCTCGAGTGGATGGCAAGTGGAGAATTAAGTAACCTCTCCTCCTCCTCCTTCACCTCAACATCACATCCCGTTCAGTCAACAGAGGTGGCACCAAAATTCCCCCTTTGTCCCAACTATCCAACCATTCAACTGACTGTACGGAACCATAGATGGGTGAGTCTGAAGAGCTGTTCAAACATTCTATGCCATGTTCATCAGAAGTGTACTCAAATGCTTCTTAGAGTCAAGAGGAAGAAATCTGCACTGATGCTCAATTTTTTTTAGCTTGGATCCAGGGCAGGAAGAAGTATGGTTTGAACAGCATCCTTACCCTCATCATCAGACATTAACCCCTGGAGGGGAGGTGATCCTAATGAGACTCAGATATCTGAGGCTCATGTGGACTGTACTGTGCTGTGCTGTCAGGGCAAGAAGAGGAGGAGGGTGACTCCAAGGGCGAGGAATGTGATAACACAAAGGATGATGATGGTGTGAACATAGAGGTACACAGCTGAGTATGCCATGTGAGGAGGAAGATGAGGAGGTTATGTTGCGCAGTAGGCTGCAGACACGTAGTGATGCAGCCATGAAGAGCGATGCATCCTCAGGTACAACTGTGCCTGTGACCAGCAGCATCCGCATGTCTGCAGCTCACAGGGGTGGCAAGAGTTGCCTAGCCTGAGCCTTTTTTGACATTGCAAAGGATGAGCCAACTCACGTAAACTGGCAACTTTGCAAAAAAAAACTGAGTCGAGGTAAAAAGTGCAATAATTTAACTACTACATGTATGAATCTTCACATGCGCAATCAACATGTTTTACTGTGGGAATCCCATTGCGCAAATATGCGGACCAGCGGATCTCAAGAACCATCAGCCACCCCATCAATCGCATCTGCTGCTTCTTCCTCCTCCATTGTCACCATGCATTCAGCTGTGACACCTGCTGTTTTTGACTGATCTCAGAGAACGAGCACACCACAAGTTTCTCAACCAACAGTAACTTCTCTGCCTGCACATCTCTCATGGTCCAGCAGTTTGTCTGGTTCACCATACTCCACCCTCTCTCAGTGCTGCAACCAGCCCATGGTTCTGCAGTTGTGGTCACGTAAAAGATTGTTTACTCCTACGCATGACAAAGCTAAGATGTTGAACTCCACCATTTCCAATTTGTTGCCCATGGAAATTGTGCCTTTCTGCCTTGTAGATACAGATGGTTACCGAAAGCTGATGGCCGTCGCAGTCCCCCAGTACTTACCCAGTTTCCACTACTTTTCAAAGAAATCTGTGCCTGCGCAACACCAGCATGTTGCAGACAACAACACCCGTTCCTTGACAAAATCTCTGTCTGCCAGGGTACATTTCACCATAGACACTGGACGAGTAAGCATTGGCAAGGGCGTTACATCTCACTGACTGGGCACTGTGTGACTGTGGTGGCTGTGGGGACAGGCGCTGCTCCACAAGTTTTGGAATCCCCAAGGTTTGCAGGACAAACCTCTACATTTAACACTTCCTCCACCGCTTCTGCCTCCTCTTTCTCCTCTAGCGCCTCCACCAGCTCTCTCAACCTCTGGCTTAACAAGAAACGTTTTCCAACAGTGTAGAATGAACCCCCCACCTCCGTACTGCGCAACCAGGGCTCACTGCATTACTGCGATCAAAAGGGGCTGATGTTAGCTGACAAACTGTTATTGAAGGTTCAAGATCCGAGGAACAAATGGAGGAGGAAGAGGTGATGGGTGAGCAACTCTCAGATGAAGAGGATAATCCTCCCCTCTTCATTGTTCGTAGTTGGCAGGAGGGGACAAGCATTATCAACACAGCATGTGTTTGGACCTCATCGTAGAGCCCAACAAATGAGTGCCTTCTTGCTGCACTATCTGCAACATGATCCCCGTATAGTTATGATTAAGAATAATGCTGACTACTGGGTTGCCACTTTGGTAGATCCACATTATAAAGCCAAATTTTGCCTGATGATTCCCGCCCTAGAAAGAGACGTGAATGCTGGATTATTTGAAACACGCTTTTACACAACATTAAGAGAGCTTTTCCTCAAGACAGCAGTGAAGCACACAGTTCGCATCGCAGCTGTAGACTTCGAACCTCTGGCACGTCAATTCATCAATGCCAAAACAGCAACAGCAGCAGTGGTGGAATTGGAAGAAGCAATTTCTTTGAGTCCTTTAACACCTTTTTGAATCCAACTTGTGCACCAGCACAACAAGTCCAAGTCTTACACGTGGTGAACAAATGGAGAGGATGGTGCAGCAGTATCTAGAACTAAATATCAATACCATCAGGGAGGGTTTGGACCCTTTCACATTTTGGTCTTCCAAAATTGATGAGATGCCTGAGTTTGCCTCTCACGCCTTGGAGATTTTATTGTGCCCGGCAGCCAGCTTTCTCTCAGAACATGTCTTCAGCGCTGCGGCTGGTGTCCTGATGAACAAGTCATGGATCTCCAAGGACTTTTGCAACCCAATCGCAGACTGTAATGTCACATAACTGCACTCTGTGATAGCTTTAGTGTGGCTTCTGTGCCTGCTGTGGCTGCTGCTGCTGATGTTAACACAAATTTGTGGAAATGTGAACAGTCATGGTTGGTCTACATCTGCTGGTTTAGCTGTAGTGGAAGACGTCTCGGTCCCAATTATACTATTTCTATTCTCCTGACAGTTAATCCACTTCAGTGGTGTCAAGCACTCATTTTTTAGTGTCCATCTGCTGTATTGGTTGTAGTGGAAGACCTGTCTGTCACCATTATACTATTTCTATTGTGGTGAAATTGATGCCACTTTGGTGGTGTCTGCCAATAATTTTTGGAAATGTGAACACTGCTTGTTGGGTGTCTATCTGCTGTATTGAGTCTAGTGAAAGACCTGTCAGTTCCTATTAAACTATTTCTACTGTGTTGAAATTGATGCCACTTTGGTGGTGTCTGCCAGTAATTTCTAGAATTCTGAACACTCCTGGTTGGGTGTCCATCTGCAGTATTGGGTGTAGTGAAAGACCTGTCAGTCAATATTATACTATTTCTACTGTTGTGAAATTGATGCCACTTCTGTGGTGTAAGGCCCTCATTTCTTCAAATGTGAACACTCCTTGTTGGGCGTCCATCTGCTGCATTGGGGGTAGTAAAAGAACTGTCAGTCCCTATTACACTATTTTGCTTGCGGTGAAATGGATGCCACTTTTGTGGTGTAATGCCCTCATTTCTTTAAATGTGAACACCTTGTTGTGTGTCCATCTCCTGTATTGGGTGTAGTGGAAAACCTGTCGGTCCCTATTATACTATTTCTACTGTGGTGAAATTGATGCCACTTTGGTGGTGTCTGCCAATAATTTTTGGAAATGCGAACACTCCTGGTTGGGTGTCCATCCGCTGGGTTGGGTGTAATGGAAGACTTATCGGTCCCTATTATACTATTTCTACTGTGGTGAAATTGATGCCACTTTGGTGGTGTCTGCCAATAATTATTGGAAATGTGAACACTCCTGGTTGGGTCTCCTTAATGCATGTTACTGTAGCAGTAGGCCTCCAACACTGTCAGGCCTCCATTTCCTTGGCTCAACTACCTGGGTTACTATCCTTAAATTTTTCTGACAACGGTAGTCTACAAAACTGATATTTGTGCTACCTGAGTGTGGCTCAGCATGAAAGCAGGTAGTGGTGTTGCATGTGGTATCAGGGCTCCCAGCAAAGGGGACATGCACTGATGCCTCACCCACCTAGTCTTACTGTGACGTTCAATTGAATGCTGTAAATACTGACCCAGACCCCGATACTTCATGCCTGGCTGATTTCTGCAGCTCCATGCTGCAATTTGTACTTTGGTTGAATTGAGGTCACTTTCCTGCTGTCAGTCCCTCATTTGATGTATTTTGGCAGCTTTTGGGGCCATTATAAGGTGTTGTGCATGCATTTGTTTTTGCCTCTCATTGACGTGAATGGCGTTCGGTTATGTTCGGCGAATATTCGATGAATTGATCGGCGAATATTGCAAATTTGGCGACCGTAATCCAAACCGAAAATTGAAATATTCGCTCATCTCTAGTCACTGCTGAAGGACCAGACAAACAGTCAGAACACGGTCCAAAGGGTCAGGCAGCAGAAGATCAGAACTCAGAGCAACAGAATCAGGCTAACACCGAGAAGCATAAGCTATGTCTGGCAGGTATCAGGGGCAGACAGCTCAGTTAAGTTGCTATGTGATTGTAAGAAGATGAGCCGAGACAGAGTCATTGGTTTCCGGTGCCCTTTAAGGCCAGAACTATCGGGACTGTCACCACTGTTGCCGGGGGAGGCTTCTTCTGGGAGGGAAGGACCTTCCTGCTGGACAGCAGGGGGCACGGGGTATGCAAGAAGGACTAAGCGCGGGAACGGGTCAGACTTGGCGGGAAAGCGACAGGAGAAGGTTGACTCCCTCGTTGCTCCTCCGTCTGACAACTCCACGCCATTCATCCCTCAGCGTGCTGACTATAAGATTGACTTTGACGCTATTGAGTTATCATCTGACCCTGTTATTCTGGACAGCCCTTTCCTTTCTGTGGTAACGGATTAGCTGCCTAGAGACTACCCCAGAGGACTGCCCTCTGCCGCGGTCTGTGAGCATGCCAACGGCTTGTGTTCGGCGCCATACCTGAGGAATCAACATAAAGGACTGTTTCCATGTTCCAGTGCACTCAAGCAAAGCAGGACAGGATCCATAAGCACCATCGGGAGACAGTGCTTCTCGTTCCTCTGTAGCAGAGCTAGAGACTTTGTCCATGATTTGCGTTGCCGCCGGGAGATTTTCCAGCCTTTCCCCTGCAAGAACTACAAGCAATAAGTTACCTTGTTTTTGTATATCTTATTCTTCAGCATTGTGTTTGTGTGCAGTTCCCGCCGCTGCAGTACTATTTTTGCTGCCATGCGTGGAGTATTACTTGTTAATTGCCTGTTCAGTAAATCCTGATATCCCCTTCTCTGCCTCCGGCTCTTCACTGCATAAAAAGAACCTTACTCGTTTTACACGATTACCAGAACACTGAAAAACTGCAGAAAGTCCCAGGCACAGATTGGACAGCTATACTGTCAATCAAGGCACCATCAGTCCAGCAAGCCCATCCCAGTATTGGACAACCAAGCTGTCAATCAAGGCACAGACAGCTCAGCAAGACAGTTTCCATAGAACAGCATAGCAATCACTCACTGAGCAGAGGAATCGTGACAGTAACTAATGTAATCTGTCATCAGTTATCTGTCATTAGTTCTCCTGCAAAGGTGTCAGTCTGAGTTCATTTACTAGAACTAGGGAAGCAGGGGACTTGGTTTTGTAGTCAAACCAAAACCTTGTCAGCAGTGAGGAGAGTTGTCACCTAGGTAAGCAGTACACTTATCAGATGAGGCACATCAGAACACTGTCTACTTCCTCTGCCATGGCAGTGCAAGTAAATGAAGTCGGACTGGCAACTCAGCAGTGGTCAGGAGAGGTATTGAAGAGTGAAATCTGATAAAAAAAGGGAAGAATCGGAGGGTGTCAGTAGAAAACCAGTGGGGACAATTTGAATATAATAATTTTTCTTATTTTAACCCTTTCTTGACTCTAATAAGAATCTAGCAAAATGATGTGAAATCTGACAAATCAAGTCCTTTATGGGGAACTCAGTGTGTGTTTCTGCCGACCAATAAATTGTCTCTTCAGAGAGGAAGAGGAGTAGAACTCTAGTGCCACCTGTTCGAAGTAGCAATCCTAAAAGTCAATGTTGACCCTATAGCAGGCCTTGTCACATGACTTAGGATAAAAGTCAAGCAAGTCAAACCAACAGATTATTGCAGGTCAACAAGTCAGCAATAGTAATTAATAGAGTTGAGCGACTTTTGGTTTTTTAGGGTCGCGTTTCGTTCCGTGAAACCCGACTTTTCCAAAAGTCGGGTCGAGCAAGATCGTCCGATTATAGGGAAAAGTCGGGGTCATCCCGAAACACGAAACCCAATGTAAGTCAATGGGGAATAAAAGTCGGCAGTGAGAGGAGGACAGGAAACACACCAACAGTGCCCATTTGAATGCCAAAAGCATCAATTCTTCTTACTTAAGCTTGTCAACCTTAATTAACTTCATAATAAAAGTAACGCACTGAAAAATGGGGGTTATTTGGCTACAGTTGTGGGGGGGAGGGCTGGCTCCAGGTTTTCATTTGCCCTGGGCGAAAGAGCGCCCCTTTAACACATACCACAACTCATCATGCTCTGATACGGCAGAGAAATAGCGGTATAGTACAATGAAAAATACTTCACTTTTTACAGCTCATGACAAGGTCCATCTATTTCTCCATACAGAATCATTGGTCCCATATAATGTTTGAAACAGTATATGATGAGCTCCACATAATGCTACAGTATATGTTGGTCCCCATGGATGAAGCTCCACTGTCTTATGGGCCCAAATAATGCTCCAAACATAATGGGCCCCATTTCTAATGCTCTAGTGTATAATGGGCCCTGTAAATGCTGCTCCAGTGTCTGATGTTCACCTTTGGAATGTTCCAGTGTATGGTGGGCCCCATCTATCATTCTCCAGAGTATAGTGCTCCCCAAAAATTGCTGTCCCAACATTGAAAACAATCAAATAAGTCTCCTCGCTAGGGAATCCCTGTACTAGTCTGGACTCCTCGTCGTTCCCATCTTCCATCTCACTGCACAGTATTTCAACCTTGCAAGTGCTGTGATCCTGAGCAAGCGGGGGGGCCCACTCGTTGGTGACGGCACTGGCACAGGGCCCCTGATAGTACGGTGGTGTGTCTGATGGCGGGTGGGCCGAACCTGCACTTTCATCTGCAGCTTCCTCTTTGTCACCGTGTAAGATGGAACTGTATATGGGAAGGGTAACCTGAGTTTCATCAGGGTCAGATTCAGGCCGTGTAGCGTGCGAGGGGAATGTAGTGGTCTGGGTCAATGTACCAGCAGATTCATCGAGCAGTGGCTGGGCATCAGTGCACTTGTGTCGCCCACAGGAGTACAGTCGCCACAGTGGCATTACCTTCCTCCTAGGGAGTGTGACGTCATGCTTGGGAGCAACGAAGGATCTCTCTAGCAGGTTAACTGATTGGGCTGCGTTATTCCCATGAGTCATGACCCTCCAAACAGCGTTCATGAAGGCAAAGTGTTTGTTTTACGTGGGCAGTATGGTTGCAAAGCTGAACCTTAAAGGAATGTCCAGAAGGGCACCACCAGGAGTGGAGCCTACGGTTTAATTCGACTCCACCTGGGAAACCTCAACCATGCAAGCTACAGAACAGATGAACACATTGCAAGCTTAATTCCGTTAACGAACGAGACTCCGTCATGCCCCGCAGTCCGAGTCCGGCTTACTAGAGGGACACGTGAGGCTCTGGCACATGAGATTGGCCAATAACTGGTGTGTCATGCCCTTACATGTCCGTGGCTGCATGTGCGCTACACTGAAAAGGCCAGCGTTTGTCGCTTACAGGTGCAGATAACCCGCTGAACAACGTTAGTGATGGGGATCTGTGATTACAATTATTACCCGCGAACGATGATTTCCCAGTAAGTGCAGGTCAACTGCAGTTCCGGAATTAGGCCTAACCGTCATTCCTGATAAAATGAAAAACTTACGTGTGCAAACCACAGGTGCTGTAGCTTGCTTAACAGCTCGCCAGCCGTTCTCAGGCCCAGTATGGATTACACGTGATTGCACAAAGGTGAGAAAGGGTACCGTATCCCCGGATAACATGTATGGATAGCATAGTGTACACATTCAAAAGATATGTCTATACATCAGGAGGCAGGATCAGACGGTGTTAGGCCCAGTATGGATTGCACGTGATTGCACAAAGGTGAGAAAGGGTTCCGTATCCCCAGATAACATGTATGGATAGCGTACACATTCAAAATATATGTCTATACATCAGGAGGCAGGCTCAGACGGTGTCAGGCCCAGTATGGATTGCACGTGATTGCACAAACGTGAGAAAGGGTTCCGTATCCCCAGATAACATGTATGAATAGCGTACACATTCAAAATATATGTCTATAAATCAGGAGGCAGGCTCAGACGGTGTTAGGCCCAGTATGGATTGCACATGACTGCACAAAGGTGAGAAAGGGTACCGTATCCCCAGATAACATGTATGGATAGCGTACACATTCAAAATATATGTCTATACATCAGGAGGCAGGCTCAGATGGTGTCAGGCCCAGTATGGATTGCACATGATTGCACAAAGGTGAGAAAGGGTTCTGTATCCCCAGATAACATGTATGGATAGCGTACACATTCAAAATATATGTCTATACATCAGGAGGCAGGCTCAGACGGTGTCAGGCCCAGTATGGATTGCACATGATTGCACAAAGGTGAGAAAGGATACCGTATCCCCAGATAACATGTATGGATAGCGTACACATTCAAAATATATGTCTATACATCAGGAGGCAGGCTCAGACGGTGTTAGGCCCAGTATGGATTTGACGGCCCAGACAACACAGCGGAGGAGCAGGGAGAGGTAAAGATTGCAAATGCTGGGGCCCTGCCCAAGCAAGGGGGGCCCACTCGTGGGCGTTGGTACTGGCACTGGGCCCCTCATAGTACGGCGGTGTGTCTGACGGCTGGTGTGCACCACCACCGTCAGAGACACTTGATTGCACTATGAGGGACCCTGTGCCAGTGCCCGCGCCCAAGAGTCGGCCTACCCACCTGTCCAGGGCAACGGCACTCGCACGGTGTCGTGCGCTAGGTGGTGACCCCGGCCATGGGGGGGGGAGGCAGCATAGTTAGGGAGTTTTAGAAAGTGGCATATGTTGATGTTGGACATTCAGCTGATGCAAAAGGTGAAATAGGTCAAGTCCCAGGAAGAGGTGGACCAAAGCAAGCCATTTTTCTGTCACCCTATGTGTCATCAGGGGAAGGTGGGACAAAATCCTTGGAAACCCATGCGTGGTTCATTTTAATGAAGGTTAGATCATCCACATTTTGGGTTGACAGACGGGTCCTTTTTTCTGTCAGGATTGATCCAGCTGCACTGAAGACTCTTTCCGATAGCACACTTGCAGCTGGGCAAGCGAGCTCCTGTAAGGCATATTGTGCCAATTCAGGCCAGGTGTCCAGTTTAGCGGCCCAATAGTCAAAGGGGAATGACCTGTGTGGGAGAACATCGATATGGGAGGAAAAGTAGTTTGTAACCATAGTTGACAACTGCTGTCTCCTGTCACTTTCCATCGATGCAGTATTACCAGTTGTGTGAGCGGTACTTGAAAAATCAGTCCACAACATTGTCATGAAACCCCTGTCTCCAACGCCACTTCTGCTGTGTGCACCACGAACACCTCTGCCAAGCTGACCCCGGCCCGTACGGCTCGTGTGAGAACCATCACCGCTGCTGTGTGCTGGGAATGCCTCAAGCAACCGATTTACCAGAGTTGCTTGTTTATTAGCCAATATTAGGTCAAGGTTCTCCTGTGGCATGATGTTTTGTAATTTGCCTTTATAGCGTGGATCCAGGATGCTGGCCAACCAGTAGTCGTCATCGTCCATCATTTTGGCAATGCAGGGGTCCCTTTTTAGGATCTGCAAGGCATAATCTGACATGTGGGCCAATGTTCCCGGTGTCAATAATGCACTGCGAGTGCTGGTTGGAGGAGCACTTTCTGGCAAATCCACATCCCTCCAGTCACGCACAAACCCTGTACCAGACCTTGCCACGCCAACATTTTCACTTGCCCCACGAGATGCATCCTCCTCCCCTAAGTAATCATCCCCATCATCCTCCTCCTCTTCTTCCTCCACCTCGTCCAGGAGAGGTCCCTGAGCAGACAATGGCTGAATGTCATCAAGGATTCCCTCCTCCTCTTCCTCCTCATCAGCATTGGCTGCAGAAGCCTGCTCCTTAAGGTGCGTCAAAGTTTGCATGAGCAGACGCATAAGTGGGATGCTCATGCTTAGGATGGCGTCGTCTGCACTTACCAGCCGTGTGCATTCCTCAAAACACTGAAGGACTTTACAGAGGTCTTTCAGCTTCGACCACTGCACACCGGTCAACTCCATGTCTGCTCTCAAAGTGCCTGGCCGTGTATCCTCCCACAAATGCATTATGGCCTGCCTCTGCTCGCACAGCCGCTCCACCATGTGCAGGGTGGAGTTCCACCTTGTTGCAATGTCGATAATGAGGTGGTGGTTGGGAAGGTGGAGCAATCGCTGCAGCTTCTGCATACGAACGGAGTGTACAGGCGACCGGCGGATGTGCGCGCACAGTCTTCGCACCTTCTGGAGCAGGGCTGTTAACTCCGGATAATTTTTGAGGAAGCACTGCACCACCAGGTTCAAGGTGTGAGCCAAGCAAGGTATGTGGCTGAGTTTTGAAAGGGCTATGGCTGCCACAAAATTACGCCCGTTATCACTAACTACCTTGCCTGCCTCAAGATGTACACTGCCCAGCCATGACTCAGTTTGTCGCTGAAAGTACTCGGCCAGCACCTCGGCGGTGTGTCTGTCGCCCAAACACATCATCTGCAACACAGCCTGCTGACGCTTTCCACTAGCTGCTCGATAGGGGGACACCTCGTGTGCAACAGTGGCAGCTGCAGATGGAGTGCTCGTACGACTGTGCTCTGTGGACGAGCTTTCGCTTCTGGAGGAGGAGGAGGAGGAGGGTCGAACGCCTACAGCCAACAGTTTCCTATACCGTGGGCTAGGCAGCACTGTCCCACCACCGCTGTCCCCTGTGGACCCTGCATCCACCACATTAACCCAGTGCGCAGTGATGGACACGTAACGGCCCTGGCCATGCCGACTGGACCATGCATCAGTTGTGAGGTGCACCTTTCCGCTCACTGACTGCTTGAGTGCATAGACAATGCGGTCTTTCACATGATGGTGGAGGGCTGGGATGGCTTTGCGAGAGAAGAAGTGGCGACTGGGTAGGTCATAGCGTGGTACTGCATAGGCCATGAGTTCGCGGAAAGCTGCGCTTTCCACCAACCGAAAGGGCATCATCTCAAACGAGATTAGTTTGGCAATGTGGGCGTTCAAACCCAGTGTACGCAGATGAGAGACTGAGTACTTTCTTGACCTACTCATAGTGTCTGGGAGGGTGAGCTGGACTTGAGAGCTGCATATGGTGGAAGTAGCGGTGGACAGGGCGGACTGAGAGAGGGTTGATGATGGTGATGGAGTTGGTGTTCTTTCTGATGGCCTAGAATCAGTCTTTCGTTGATATAACAGTGGGATTCCCTGACTGCTGTGGCCTTGCAACGACACCTCAACATTTGCTGCTGTGCTAACCGGTGGGCTTACAGTGGGGGAAACAATGTAGCGTTGCTGACTACCTTCGTTGTGATCAGTTGCACATGAGGTTTGGTGTTGTGTCCACGCTTGCAAGTGCATGGTGGTTAAATGTCTAAGCATGCAACTGGTATTCAAATTTTTCAGATTTTTCCCTCGGCTAAAGGTCTTTGCGCACTTCTTACAGATAACCTTGGCCTGATCATTAGGATTTTGTTCAAAAAAGTGCCACACTGCACTCTTTCTACTATGGAAGACATTTTGCGTCCTTGCACGCCGTGCTATTTTGACCGTCTGGCCAAGCAGTCCAGCAACTTTTCGGCTTTTTGTAACCCGTTTTTGGACTGCTCCGTGCCTGCCAGATAACAGCTGTTGCGATGTCGATGCCTGCGGTGGATGCTCCTCCTCCTCTTCTGAGCTATTGGCAGCGGCACCCTCTTCCCCCAATGGATGCCAATCTGGGTCAACACCTGGGTCATCCATCACCTCCTCTTCAATGTCATATGCACCTTCCTCTGTGTCACCGTGTATGGTGGTATAGTGTGCGGGAAGGGGCACCTGAGTCTCATCAGGGTCAGAATCTGGCTCTGTACACTGCGAGGACAATGTAGTGCTCTGAGTGAATGTACCAGCAGAATCATCCATCAGCGGCTGTGCATCAGTGCACTCCATGTCAGATTCATCTTGACCTGGGTAATTCACCATTTCACTTGATAATCCAGGCATGGTATGTGAAAACAGCTCCATGGAGTAATCAGTAGTATGGCCTGCGTCATCCTTCAATCTTGGTTGGGGTGAAGGACACAAGGAAAGGTGTGGTTCATGAACATGAGCCTCCAATGACGACTCAGTGCTTTTACTTTTTACAACTGAAGAAGAGGAGGCGATAGAGCTGGAGGCTGAGTCAGCAATGTAAGACAAAACTTTTTCCTGATGCTCTGGCTTTAAAAGCGGTTTGCCAACTCCTAGAAAACTAAGCCTTCGAAGCCTTATGGAGCCAGACGATGACGCAGGCTCAACACCTCCTGCATTTGGTCCTATTTTGCTCTTGCCTCTACCATCAGATCCACCACCAACACCATCATTACCAGCTGCCAACCCCTGCCCAATTCCACGGCCTCTTCCACCAGCCTTCCTCATTTTTGGTAAAAATGTAGACAAAATCCAACAAACTATATAGTAATGTAAAACAAGGTACAAGGTGTCTATAGGACAGGTGAGATTTTGAATTTCTGCTCACACTAGTGGACACTGGACACTTTTGGATTGTGTGAGGCCCAATGAATATCTGAGCGCTATGTGACAGGCTTGATGGCACAGCTGTGACCAAAGTGACTAGAGGATAAGTGAGATTTTGAATTTCAGCAGACACTTGTGGACACTGGACACTTTTGGATTGTGTGAGGCCCAATGAATATCTGAGCGCTATGTGACAGGCTCAATGGCACAGCTGTGACCAAAGTGACTAGAGGATAAGTGAGATTTTGAATTTCAGTAGACACTTGTGGACACTGGACACTTTTGGATTGTGTGAGGCCCAATGAATATCTGAGCGCTATGTGACAGGCTTGATGGCACAGCTGTGACCAAAGTGACTAGAGGATAAGTGAGATTTTGAATTTCAGCAGACACTTGTGGACAATGGACACTTTTGGATTGTGTGAGGCCCAATGAATATCTGAGCGCTATGTGACAGGCTCGATGGCACAGCTGTGACCAAAGTGACTAGAGGATAAGTGAGATTTTGAATTTCAGCAGACACTTGTGGACACTGGACACTTTTGGATTGTGTGAGGCCCAATGAATATCTGAGCGCTATGTGACAGGCTCGATGGCACAGCTGTGACCAAAGTGACTAGAGGATAAGTGAGATTTTGAATTTCAGCAGACACTTGTGGACACTGGACACTTTTGGATTGTGTGAGGCCCAATGAATATCTGAGCTCTATGTGACAGGCTCGATGGCACAGCTGTGACCAAAGTGACTAGAGGATAAGTGAGATTTTGAATTTCAGCAGACACTTGTGGACACTGGACACTTTTGGATTGTGTGAGGCCCAATGAATATCTGAGTGCTATGTGACAGGCTCGATGGCACAGCTGTGACCAAAGTGACTAGAGGATAAGTGAGATTTTGAATTTCAGTGGACACTGGACACTTTTGGATTGTGTGAGGCCCACTGATATCTGAGCGCTATGTCACAGGCTCGATGGCACAGCTGTGACAAAAGTGACGAGAGGATAAGTGAGATTTTGAATTTCTGCAGACACTTGTGGACACTGGACACTTTCGGATTGTGTGAGGCCCACTGACATCTGAGCGCTATGTCACATGCTCGATGGCCCAGCTGTGACAAAAGTGACGAGAGGATAAGGGAGATTTTGAATTTCTGCAGACACTTGTGGACACTGGACACTTTTGGATTGTGTGAGGCCCACTGATATCTGAGCGCTATGTCACAGGCTCGATGGCACAGCTGTGACAAAAGTGACGAGAGGATAAGGGAGATTTTGAATTTCTGCAGACACTTCTGGACACTGGACACTTTTGGATTGTGTGAGGCCCACTGATATCTGAGCGCTATGTCACAGGCTCGATGGCACAGCTGTGACAAAAGTGACTAGAGGATAAGAGAGACTGGATTGCTTTTAAAAAAGCAGTTTGCAGAGCAGTGGGTAAACAGCAATGCCAGCCTGTCAGGAAGCCTTAAAAGGCAGCCCAACAACCAACACCACTGATACACCACAATATAGCCTCCCCTTGCACTGCACACACAGTGACTGGTGTGTTGTGCAGGCCAAATCGCTAGCAGCAGAAGCAGTTATTTTGTCTTCTTCCCTGCCTAACGCTCTCCCTACAGAATCAGCAGCAACCTTTCCCTATACTGAGATCGGCAGAAGTAAGATGGCGGTCGGCGTGCACGCCCTTTTATACCCCCTGTGACGCCCACCAAAGCAAGCCAATCACTTGCATGCCCTTCTGAAAGATGGTGGTGACCCGTGCCTATGTCATCACGTTGCCCACAGTGTCCGTGGATCCTGATTGGCTGAAAAAGAGCGCAAAACAAACTTTTGAAACGCGACTTTGGCGCGTAAGTCGCCGACCTCGTGGCCGACCTCATCCTAGGGTCGGGTTTCGTTTCATGAAACCCGACTTTGCCAAAAGTCAGCGACTTTTGAAATTTTTCGACCCGTTTCGCTCATCCCTAGTAATTAACTACCTACTGTGACCAATGGTGCAGAACCATACACTAGTTAAACTTCCAGTTGTCCGCTGGAAGTTGCCAGTTAAAAGTGTATACTTGCCCTTGCTTATGCCTTAAATCCACCTACCTGACTTGATTTGTTTGATCCCCATTGATGTCTATGCATACGGGGGAAATAGGAAAGGAAAGTCAGCTCAATCAAGATGCAGCATGGATCCTGCAGGTTGCTTTGCATGGACAAGCCTGGAACCTGCAGAGTAACGAAATCCAGTAAGGCAGCAGGTGTATAGGATAAAATCCAAAATTTATTATATAAAAGTAAACCAAAAGTGCATAGTAGCTCAAATTTGATTGAGACCTACTCGTTTCAGCTCCTTAGAGCCTTACTCATTGTTATGGGTGCCTGTGCGAACATGTCTTTAAAAAGCAAATGGAAGATAACAATCATGGTGGGTTCCTCTCCATTCGTTCATCTCCATCACTGTCTATGGACTCTTTTAACCCTCCATTTTCTGATTGATTGCTTAGTATTGGACCTGACCTTGGATATTTCCTGATTTTGTCTTTCACCTGTCTTATTTTTTTAACCTAATAAGTTGAATTTCCTCTGCCAGATTATTGCATCAACCAGCAGCTACTCCATGGATGCCACACAGGGGTCCCCGACTTAAGGCCAGATCCCTGTATGTTAAAGTATGATGGTTAGGGAACCTTTGGGACCTGCTCATTGCAGTGTCTTGTGCAAAGTGTGTCTTTTGAGGGCCAATTAAAAGCTGTCAGATTTCTATGAACAATTCAGTTTTACAGGGATGTTATTTTTGGGCAATTAGGGAGGAGAGGGGGAACATGTCTATAATCTAGATTTAATGCTGATATGTCAATGCCAATTTACTTGGGTACCATTTTTTAAAAATAGGAAATGCGATATTATAATTAATTATTTTGACTTATTTTGCATTTACATTAATTTAAAACAGTTTAATTAATTTTTCAGTCATATTGTAGGCAATTAGAGCATAATGGTCTGGAGGTTAAGCTTTATGTGTTTAAGTATAGGGATTCGAGCAATGCAGGTGCAGCATCTTACCATATATTTAAATTCCTATGTAAAATCAGTATTTGCAACATGTAAATCTGTAGAAAATATAACCCATCGCTTCCTAACATTTTCATAATCCCCAAAGACAGCTTTTTCAGTGATTAACATACTACAAAACAAAAGATAAATATTTGCATTTTTTTGCATTGGTTAAGTCTTTGTTTTATAGGAAAAGTAGTTTGTCAAATTATTTCTGAGTTTTGAAACAATAAATATTTTCAAAGCTATTTCTACCCTGAATGTGCAATACACTTAATACGAATTAGGATATGTGTGCATGTTGAGTATTTGCTTGCACAAATTTCTACAAGGTTTCTGCATCTCTTGGCAGTAAAAATGCTGCAGAAAAAATGCACTTTTTTGGTGCGTTTTTGCCATGCTTATGTATTTTTTTGCATGTGTTTTTGTACAGCAATGAATGCTATTTTGAGCTAAATAAAGATATTTAAAAAAAAGTTTTGTGATGTAATTTCTTGGTTCAACACCACCTTTTGCATGCTGAAGCAGTAGTAGGGCTTCGTGTCAGCCGCTGTCTTTGACACCTAGCTCTAGACTTAGTAATGAAAAGGTGTCAGCCGGATAGAACAAAAGTACATAGGCTGTAACCAGACAGCAACTGTTATTTCTAATGAAAAAAAATGAAACAAATATGTGGGCTCCCGAGTAATTTTAGTAACCAGCAGAGGGAAAGCCAACGACTGAGGGCTAATGTTAATATTCTTGGAAGAAGTCAATAGCCATAATGATTCCCAGGCTATTAATATCTGCTCACAGCTGTTTGCTTAAACTTTACTGGCTAGTTTACGGGGGGACAACAGAAAAAAATGACATAGTGTTCCCCTATAAAATCTATCCAGTAAAGGCTAGGCAGACAACTGCGGGCTGATATTAATAGCCTAGGAAGAGGAAGAGGTCATGGATAATGGCCCCTCCCAGACTAAAAACATCAGCTCTCAGCCACCCCCAAAAAGGTGCATCTTTAAGGCTGGTTTCACACTTGCGCTTTTTTGCGCTGTTTTTTAGTGCAAAAAAACACATGCTGCGTTTCTTTCATGTGTTTGTGTGCGCAAAAAACGCACCACAAAAAAACGCAAGCGTGAAAGTAGCCTAAGATGTGCCAAATCTGGCAATTAGCCTCACTCTTCCCACTTGTCCTGTAGAGACACTTACACACATAGACCAATTCAAATCTATGGGTCTGCGCCCATGTCAGTGTGTTTCTACGGATTATGTACCTGTGTGCAAAACACATTGACTTGTCTGTTTTTTTTTTCCAGCAGCAAAGTCTGCAAAACATCCTGCGCATGTGCACACTGATAACACACAGATGACATCCGTGTGTCATCAGTGTGACACGTAGCGGTGCCTGGGAAAAGCAGTACAGTTAGCGCTGTTCCCAGAGACTTTTTGCTGAATGCAGCTTTCAGCATTGTCGCCTGGTCCCCCTGCAATTAATGAGACAAGATGACACTGATGAGACTTGTAGTCAACACCCGACATCGGTGTATCACGCATATCAAATAAATAATTAACCTCTTAACATCTAATGATGGGCAGTGTCCCTTTCTGGCACATGACAGCTGATCTAATCAGCTGACATGTGCCCCTAACAGCCGTGGGTTAAATCGCTGGTAACATGTAAAATGCCGCTGTCAAATTCTGACAGCGGCATTTAACATTCACGCACAGGAAGCGCGTCTTTACCTCCTCCCATCGGCGCCCTTGTCACATGACTGTGGGTTGCCGATAGGTCAGCAGGAGATCCCTGTGGTTGTCATAGTCAGATAGCTGTGAGCACTTCTGTTATGAATGAGTCACCGTAGGAGGCAAAAACAGAAATACAAGCTAAGTCCAGAAAACCAGAGAAGTTGGCAACTATCAGATTGCAGACCCCTGAACCTATCAACACAACTAGCAGTAGCCGTGGGGGGTTCTTACGATGCCCTAGACCCCTTGATCACAGCCGGAGAATTAAATAGGCCTAAAGAAAGAAAGGGGAAATCTAAACTGCCCCAGAGCAGACCCCAAAGCAATAGGCAGCCCCCAACATATAATGACGGTGAAGCAAGATGAAAACACTAACACAGACAGAAAGATAGACTGAGCAAAGACGGGGCCCAAAACTACCTAGATAGGAAAGGACAGGAAGGCTGCTGTCTGCAATCTGCCAAAACCCTATCAAAGACATAAGCCAACAAGCTGATATGAAAAAGGCCCTGAAGCAGCTAGGCTTCAAAAACTAAATCAGCACTCAGGTATTTTCAGAAGACAGAGCTAAAGGAATTCACCACATCCCAGCAGGGAATGGCAGAAATCCAGAAAAACAAAGCAAAACAAAGTCAAAGCACCAATGCAAAAGGCCGAGCAGCAAACTTAGCTTTAGAGGAGCAGGAATTCAGACTGGTCTCCAAGGATCCCACAGAGAAATCACCCGCAGGGCAGAAAGGTGTCGGCAGCCTTATATCCAGTCAGTAACTCCACTCAGCCAGTCATCATCATCAGCCTCAGGTGTTTGATAATCAGGCTCACTACCTTTCTTTACCAGAAGAGGGAGTTCCTCGGGCCTCAGTAATGAAGGGGAAAATGAACTCACAACACACTTCCCAGTGGTCGGCACTCATGGCAAGTGAGGTATTCTGCTACATACAGGTGATCTGATCATGGCCTGTATGTAGTAGAGCCGATGGGATTATGGCAGCTTCTAGTCTCCTATGGAGACTATTGAAGCATGCCAAAAGTTAAAAAAATGTTTTAAAAATATTAAATAAATGAAAAAAAAAAAAGTTCAAATCACCCCCCTTTCGCCCCATTCAAAATAAAGCAATAAAAAAAATCAAATATACACATAGTTGGTATCACCGCATTCAGAATCGGCTGATCTATCAATATAGAAAATAATTAATCCGATTAGTATTAGTAAACGGCGTAGCGAATTAAAAAATCAAAACGTCAGAATTACTTTTTTTGGACGTTGCTACATTGCAATAAAATGCAATAACGGGTGATCAAAAGATCGCAAAATTAATGTTCAAAGAAGAAAATGTGGCACTCACCACGTTGAATCTGATTCTTCAAAGTCCTTTATTTCACCTTAAGTGGCATCGACAATGAAATGGGCGTGAAGGTCAAGGAGGCATGCGGGGAGAAGAGAGATGGACTACGGCCGTTTCGCATGTGATCGCTTCAAAGGGTCCAGGTGAGTAGTTACGTGAGGTCATTTCCTTTTGAAGGGATGGACCGAATAACATTTTCTGACAAATGTTAATATACTTCTTTATCGTGAACAAAGTGCGTAGCGCATTTAGTAATTACATCTTATTACAGACTGCAAAAAATATTATATATTATTACTGTAGAGGAAGACTGATAAATCTGTTCTGTCATTTAAGCCCAAAGGACCATGTGCGTTCCTTTTCAAGATCCATTGTGCTTCCCGTTTTAATAAGATTTTATTATGATTACCACTAGAGTTGAGCGAAACGGGTCGAAAAAATTCAAAAGTCGCCGACTTTTGGCAAAGTCGGGTTTCATGAAACGAAACCCGACCCTAGGATGAGGTCGGCCACGAGGTCGGTGACTTACGCGCCAAAGTCGCGTTTCAAAAGTTTGTTTTGCGCTCTTTTTCAGCCAATCAGGATCCACGGACACTGTGGGCAACGTGATGACATAGGCACGGGTCACCACCATCTTTCAGAAGGGCATGCAAGTGATTGGCTTGCTTTGGTGGGCGTCACAGGGGGTATAAAAGTGCGTGCACGCCGACCGCCATCTTACTTCTGCCGATCTCAGTATAGGGAGACGTTGCTGCTGATTCTGTAGGGAGAGCGTTAGGCAGGGAAGAAGACAAAAAAACTGCTTCTGCTGCTAGCGATTTGGCCTGCACAACACACCAGTCACTGTGTGTGCAGTGCAAGGGGAGGCTATATAGTGGTGTATCAGTGGTGTTGGTTGTTGGGCTGCCTTTTAAGGCTTCCTGACAGGCTGGCATTGCTGTTTACCCACTGCTCCGCAAACTGCTTTTTTAAAAGCAATCCCAATTTTTTTTTTTGTCCTGCTGAGAAGAAAAAAAAACTGCTTCTGCTGCTAGCAATTTGGCCTGCACAACACACCAGTCACTGTGTGTGCAGTGCAAGGGGAGGCTATATAGTGGTGTATCAGTGGTGTTGGTTGTTGTTGCTAGCAAGTGAGGTTCATATTTGTGGGGTCGATGTTACCTTTGTATTGTCAGGTGACATCAAACCCACAGGTAAGTAATGAAGAGGTGTCTATAAGACACCTATCCATTAGCAACCCCATAGTGATATTGTATAAAATACAGACGCTCAGAATAAAGTCCTTTATTTGAAATAATGACACATACTCCTTTAATAATCTTAATTAAACCATGCTTACTGAATGTCTAATCCACCAATGTTAACTTTTCCTGCAACAAAAATAAAATAAAAACCACAATATTCCTCACCTGTCCACCGAGAAGATAATCCATAATGTCCCACAATGATCATGATCATTTTGAGAGCAGCCACATCAGTGATGTGACTGCTCTCAAAGACAGCTGGCAATACACTGACAGTGGTAATTGCTCCCTCAGCGTATCACGGAGCTGCCGTGAGAGAGTTCACCAGAGTTCATCAGCTGATCAGCTCCAGTGATTTCCCTTACAGCACCACTGCTGTGTGGGAAAGTTCTCACCAGCAGTGCCGTAAGTGAGAGCAACAGAGCTGATGAACTCCGGTGAACTCTCACAGCAGCTCGGTGATACACCGCAGTAGCAATCAGCTCCTGTCAGTGTATTGCCGGTGGCCGGGTAGAGCAGTCACAACTCCAGATGTGACTGTTCTACACTTGAGGTTGCCATGGGACCCTCGAGATTACCTTAACTATGGTGAACAGCTGAGTATATGGTGATTTATTATTTTACATTATTTCTAGGAGACGAGGGCGTTAAGGTGAGTATAATTTTTTTATTTTTATGTGAATATGTTTGTAATTTTTTCTTTTTTTTTTTTACTGTGAACACAGATGCCAGCAGATGAGACTACATTTCCCAACAGGGGCACCTGCTGTCACTGTTATTAGTGACAGCAGACGTAGCCCAGTGAGAGCAGTAGTCACATCAGCCCACACCTGCGGGTCACTGTCACAGCAGCAGGGTCACGCTGACATCTGACAGCATGACCCCGCAGCGCTTTAACTGACAGTACCGGTGGTAGCAATTACCGCGGGTGACAGTCACAGCTGCGGAGTCATGCTGACATCTGCCAGCATGATCCCGCAGCACTCTGACCGACGGTCTTACCAGCAGTAGCGTTACCGCCAATAAGAACTACCGCGCCGGTGTTTCCCATGCTGTCACACAGATGACAGCATAGGAAACACCATAGGAAGCTGGTAAAACAAAAACTTACAAATCCGCAAACATTTTTATCCATGCATTTTTGCTGTGGATATGACTGACTCAATTGAAGTCAATAGGTGCAGAAATGCTGCAGAAACGTAAAAAAGAACTGACATTCTGCAAAAAAAAACGCCTTGCTAATACGCACGGAAATTTACTGATCATGTGCTCAACACTTCAGGATTGTCACTGTATAAGCTTGCATAAGGATTCCATAGTGTTTTTGGCCCATTTCTGCGCTGAAAAAATGCATCAAAATGCACATAGCCTTAGAGTTTCCCATTCGCATATTGCAGTTTTGTTTGCTACAATTTTCCAGCATTAGCCAACCTGCAGGAAGTTTGCAGTTTAGTAGAAATGTTCAAATTGTTGCTATTATAGAGATGCCAATTTTATAGGGCACATTTATCAATAGTGTCTAATTCACCACAGTGCAAACTTAGGCAGTCAATCAGAACCCTCTCACTCCGGGAGAATTTTTAATTGAATTTTTATGTCTTTCATTTGCGGGACAAGTCGTAGTTTAAACGATACCATTCAAATGACTTTACAAATGTAAAAATGGATAAAAATTTCCAAATAAGATCAAATGGTGGAAAAATGCAATTCTAACATACATTTTTTTAGATTTTGATTTTACAGTTCTTATTGTATGGTGGAAATTAAATTGAAATATGATTCTCCAGATCATTACAGCTAGAGACAAGCAGATTGAATTTGAGTTCAATTTCCTGAAATGTGCAGTTCCATGCAAATAATATCCAATACGATTTGTGAGGATTGGCAAAAACAAATGTGCATAGCCTTATCTCATGTGCTGCACACTAAGGGTACCGTTACACTTAGCGATGCACCAGCGATCCCGACAACGATATGGATCCCTGGTGCATCGCTAAGTGGTTGCTAGTGAGCTGCCACACAGGCAGATCTCACCAGCGACATAGCAGGGGTCGAGGGTCGCTACTTACCTGTCAGACGCGGCGATCCTGACGTCCCCCCGCCCGCATCCATGTGTCGCTTGTCGGCGCCACAGGAAGCCCAGCAGGAAGCGCCCGACGAGAAATGGTCCAGGACGTTCTCGCGCCACCAGCGGGGGAGCCGGTCGGAGGTAAGTATCAGACATAGCGATATCGCTAGCAATATCGCTGCTACGTCACAAAATAGGTGACATTGCAGCGATATTGCTAGCGATATCGCTATGTGTAACGGGGGCTTTAGGCCTCTGTCACACATTAGTGACTCAAGTACAGGTGATGACAGTTTCCACAAGTACTAGAGACACTTACACACATAGACCAATTCAAATCTATGGGTCTGCGCCCATGTCAGTGTGTTTCTACGGATTATGTACCTGTGTGCAAAACACATTGACTTGTCTGTTTTTTTTTTCCAGCAGCAAAGTCTGCAAAACATCCTGCGCATGTGCACACTGATAACACACAGATGACATCCGTGTGTCATCAGTGTGACACGTAGCGGTGCCTGGGAAAAGCAGTACAGTTAGCGCTGTTCCCAGAGACTTTTTGCTGAATGCAGCTTTCAGCATTGTCGCCTGGTCCCCCTGCAATTAATGAGACAAGATGACACTGATGAGACTTGTAGTCAACACCCGACATCGGTGTATCACGCATATCAAATAAATAATTAACCTCTTAACATCTAATGATGGGCAGTGTCCCTTTCTGGCACATGACAGCTGATCTAATCAGCTGACATGTGCCCCTAACAGCCGTGGGTTAAATCGCTGGTAACATGTAAAATGCCGCTGTCAAATTCTGACAGCGGCATTTAACATTCACGCACAGGAAGCGCGTCTTTACCTCCTCCCATCGGCGCCCTTGTCACATGACTGTGGGTTGCCGATAGGTCAGCAGGAGATCCCTGTGGTTGTCATAGTCAGATAGCTGTGAGCACTTCTGTTATGAATGAGTCACCGTAGGAGGCAAAAACAGAAATACAAGCTAAGTCCAGAAAACCAGAGAAGTTGGCAACTATCAGATTGCAGACCCCTGAACCTATCAACACAACTAGCAGTAGCCGTGGGGGGTTCCTACGATGCCCTAGACCCCTTGATCACAGCCGGAGAATTAAATAGGCCTAAAGAAAGAAAGGGGAAATCTAAACTGCCCCAGAGCAGACCCCAAAGCAATAGGCAGCCCCCAACATATAATGACGGTAAAGCAAGATGAAAACACTAACACAGACAGAAAGATAGACTGAGCAAAGACGGGGCCCAAAACTACCTAGATAGGAAAGGACAGGAAGGCTGCTGTCTGCAATCTGCCAAAACCCTATCAAAGACATAAGCCAACAAGCTGATATGAAAAAGGCCCTGAAGCAGCTAGGCTTCAAAAACTAAATCAGCACTCAGGTATTTTCAGAAGACAGAGCTAAAGGAATTCACCACACCCCAGCAGGGAATGGCAGAAATCCAGAAAAACAAAGCAAAACAAAGTCAAAGCACCAATGCAAAAGGCCGAGCAGCAAACTTAGCTTTAGAGGAGCAGGAATTCAGACTGGTCTCCAAGGATCCCACAGAGAAATCACCCGCAGGGCAGAAAGGTGTCGGCAGCCTTATATCCAGTCAGTAACTCCACTCAGCCAGTCATCATCATCAGCCTCAGGTGTTTGATAATCAGGCTCACTACCTTTCTTTACCAGAAGAGGGAGTTCCTCGGGCCTCAGTAATGAAGGGGAAAATGAACTCACAACACACTTCCCAGTGGTCGGCACTCATGGCAAGTGAGGTATTCTGCTACATACAGGTGATCTGATCATGGCCTGTATGTAGTAGAGCCGATGGGATTATGGCAGCTTCTAGTCTCCTATGGAGACTATTGAAGCATGCCAAAAGTTAAAAAAATGTTTTAAAAATATTAAATAAATGAAAAAAAAAAAAGTTCAAATCACCCCCCTTTCGCCCCATTCAAAATAAAGCAATAAAAAAAATCAAATATACACATAGTTGGTATCACCGCATTCAGAATCGGCTGATCTATCAATATAGAAAATAATTAATCCGATTAGTATTAGTAAACGGCGTAGCGAATTAAAAAATCAAAACGTCAGAATTACTTTTTTTGGACGTTGCTACATTGCAATAAAATGCAATAACGGGTGATCAAAAGATCGCAAAATTAATGTTCAAAGAAGAAAATGTGGCACTCACCACGTTGAATCTGATTCTTCAAAGTCCTTTATTTCACCTTAAGTGGCATCGACAATGAAATGGGCGTGAAGGTCAAGGAGGCATGCGGGGAGAAGAGAGATGGACTACGGCCGTTTCGCATGTGATCGCTTCAAAGGGTCCAGGTGAGTAGTTACGTGAGGTCATTTCCTTTTGAAGGGATGGACCGAATAACATTTTCTGACAAATGTTAATATACTTCTTTATCGTGAACAAAGTGCGTAGCGCATTTAGTAATTACATCTTATTACAGACTGCAAAAAATATTATATATTATTACTGTAGAGGAAGACTGATAAATCTGTTCTGTCATTTAAGCCCAAAGGACCATGTGCGTTCCTTTTCAAGATCCATTGTGCTTCCCGTTTTAATAAGATTTTATTATGATTACCACTAGAGTTGAGCGAAACGGGTCGAAAAAATTCAAAAGTCGCCGACTTTTGGCAAAGTCGGGTTTCATGAAACGAAACCCGACCCTAGGA
Organism: Dendrobates tinctorius; assembly: GCF_039654945.1. Lineage (NCBI taxonomy): Eukaryota > Metazoa > Chordata > Amphibia > Anura > Dendrobatidae > Dendrobates > Dendrobates tinctorius. The sequence continues at coordinate 94,456,663 of NW_027361696.1, read as the reverse complement.
TGAGGTCGGCCACGAGGTCGGTGACTTACGCGCCAAAGTCGCGTTTCAAAAGTTTGTTTTGCGCTCTTTTTCAGCCAATCAGGATCCACGGACACTGTGGGCAACGTGATGACATAGGCACGGGTCACCACCATCTTTCAGAAGGGCATGCAAGTGATTGGCTTGCTTTGGTGGGCGTCACAGGGGGTATAAAAGTGCGTGCACGCCGACCGCCATCTTACTTCTGCCGATCTCAGTATAGGGAGACGTTGCTGCTGATTCTGTAGGGAGAGCGTTAGGCAGGGAAGAAGACAAAAAAACTGCTTCTGCTGCTAGCGATTTGGCCTGCACAACACACCAGTCACTGTGTGTGCAGTGCAAGGGGAGGCTATATAGTGGTGTATCAGTGGTGTTGGTTGTTGGGCTGCCTTTTAAGGCTTCCTGACAGGCTGGCATTGCTGTTTACCCACTGCTCCGCAAACTGCTTTTTTAAAAGCAATCCCAATTTTTTTTTTTGTCCTGCTGAGAAGAAAAAAAAACTGCTTCTGCTGCTAGCAATTTGGCCTGCACAACACACCAGTCACTGTGTGTGCAGTGCAAGGGGAGGCTATATAGTGGTGTATCAGTGGTGTTGGTTGTTGGGCTGCCTTCTAAGGCTTCCTGACAGGCTGGCATTGCTGTTTACCCACTGCTCCGCAAACTGCTTTTTTAAAAGCAATCCAATCTCCCTTATCCTCTAGTCACTTTTGTCACAGCTGTGCCATAGAGCCTGTCACATAGCGCTCAGATATTCATTGGGCCTCACACAATCCAAAAGTGTCCAGTGTCCAAAAGTGTGTGCAGAGATTCAAAATCTCCCTTATCCTCTAGTCACTTTTGTCACAGCTGTGCCATCGAGCCTGTCACATAGCGCTCAGATATCAGTGGGCCTCACACAATCCAAAAGTGTCCACTGTCCACAAGTGTGTGCAGAAATTCAAAATCTCCCTTATCCTCTAGTCACTTTTGTCACAGCTGTGCCATCGAGCCTGTCACATAGCGCTCAGATATCAGTGGGCCTCACACAATCCAAAAGTGTCCACTGTCCACAAGTGTGTGCAGAAATTCAAAATCTCCCTTATCCTCTAGTCACTTTTGTCACAGCAGTGCCATCGAGCCTGTCACATAGCGCTCAGATATCAGTGGGCCTCACACAATCCAAAAGTGTCCAGTGTCCAAAAGTGTGTGAAGATATTCAAAATCTCCCTTATCCTCTAGTCACTTTTGTCACAGCAGTGCCATCGAGCCTGTCACATAGCGCTCAGATATCAGTGGGCCTCACACAATCCAAAAGTGTCCACTGTCCACAAGTGTGTGCAGAAATTCAAAATCTCCCTTATCCTCTAGTCACTTTTGTCACAGCAGTGCCATCGAGCCTGTCACATAGCGCTCAGATATCAGTGGGCCTCACACAATCCAAAAGTGTCCAGTGTCCAAAAGTGTGTGCAGATATTCAAAATCTCCCTTATCCTCTAGTCACTTTTGTCACAGCAGTGCCATCGAGCCTGTCACATAGCGCTCAGATATCAGTGGGCCTCACACAATCCAAAAGTGTCCACTGTCCACAAGTGTGTGCAGAAATTCAAAATCTCCCTTATCCTCTAGTCACTTTTGTCACAGCAGTGCCATCGAGCCTGTCACATAGCGCTCAGATATCAGTGGGCCTCACACAATCCAAAAGTGTCCAGTGTCCAAAAGTGTGTGCAGATATTCAAAATCTCCCTTATCCTCTAGTCACTTTTGTCACAGCAGTGCCATCGAGCCTGTCACATAGCGCTCAGATATCAGTGGGCCTCACACAATCCAAAAGTGTCCAGTGTCCAAAAGTGTGAGCAGATATTCAAAATCTCCCTTATCCTCTAGTCACTTTTGTCACAGCAGTGCCATCGAGCCTGTCACATAGCGCTCAGATATCAGTGGGCCTCACACAATCCAAAAGAGTCCAGTGTCCAAAAGTGTGTGCAGATATTCAAAATCTCCCTTATCCTCTAGTCACTTTTGTCACAGCAGTGCCATCGAGCCTGTCACATAGCGCTCAGATATCAGTGGGCCTCACACAATCCAAAAGTGTCCAGTGTCCAAAAGTGTGTGCAGATATTCAAAATCTCCCTTATCCTCTAGTCACTTTTGTCACAGCAGTGCCATCGAGCCTGTCACATAGCGCTCAGATATCAGTGGGCCTCACACAATCCAAAAGTGTCCAGTGTCCAAAAGTGTGTGCAGATATTCAAAATCTCCCTTATCCTCTAGTCACTTTTGTCACAGCAGTGCCATCGAGCCTGTCACATAGCGCTCAGATATCAGTGGGCCTCACACAATCCAAAAGTGTCCACTGTCCACAAGTGTGTGCAGAAATTCAAAATCTCCCTTATCCTCTAGTCACTTTTGTCACAGCAGTGGCATCGAGCCTGTCACATAGCGCTGAGATATCAGTGGGCCTCACACAATCCAAAAGTGTCCAGTGTCCAAAAGTGTGTGCAGAGATTCAAAATCTCCCTTATCCTCTAGTCACTTTTGTCACAGCAATGCCATCGAGCCTGTCACATAGCGCTGAGATATCAGTGGGCCTCACACAATCCAAAAGTGTCCAGTGTCCAAAAGTGTGTGCAGAGATTCAAAATCTCCCTTATCCTCTAGTCACTTTTGTAACAGCAGTGCCATCGAGCCTGTCACATAGCGCTCAGATATCAGTGGGCCTCACACAATCCAAAAGTGTCCAGTGTCCAAAAGTGTGTGCAGATATTCAAAATCTCCCTTATCCTCTAGTCACTTTTGTCACAGCAGTGCCATCGAGCCTGTCACATAGCGCTCAGATATCAGTGGGCCTCACACAATCCAAAAGTGTCCACTGTCCACAAGTGTGTGCAGAAATTCAAAATCTCCCTTATCCTCTAGTCACTTTTGTCACAGCAGTGTCATCGAGCCTGTCACATAGCGCTGAGATATCAGTGGGCCTCACACAATCCAAAAGTGTCCAGTGTCCAAAAGTGTGTGCAAATATTCAAAATCTCCCTTATTCTCTAGTCACTTTTGTCACAGCATTGCCATCGAGCCTGTCACATAGCGCTCAGATATCAGTGGGCCTCACACAATCCAAAAGTGTCCACTGTCCAAAAGTGTGTGCAGATATTCAAAATCTCCCTTATCCTCTCGTCACTTTGGTCACAGCTGTGCCATCGAGCCTGTCACATAGCGCTCAGATATCAGTGGGCCTCACACAATCCAAAAGTGTCCAGTGTCCAAAAGTGTGTGCAGAAATTCAAAATCTCCCCTGTCCTATAGACACCTTGTACCTTGTTTTACATTACTATATAGTTTGTTGGATTTTGTCTTCATTTCTACCAAAAATGAGGAAGGCTGGTGGAAGAGGCCGTTGAATTGGGCGGGGGTTGGCAGCTGGTAATGATGGTGTTGGTGGTGGATCTGATGGTAGTGGCAAGAGCAAAGTAGGACCGAATGCAGGAGGTGCTGACCCTGCGTCATCGTCTGGCTACATAAGGCCTCGAATGCTTAGTTTTCTAGGAGTTGGAAAACCGCTTTTAAAGCCAGAGCATCAGGAAAAAGTTTTGTCTTACATTGCTGACTCAGCCTCCAGCTCTATCGCCTCCTCTTCTTCAGTTGTAAAAAGTAAAAGCACTGAGTCGTCATTGGAGGCTCATGTTCATGAACCACACCTTTCCTTGTGTCCTTCACCCCAACCAAGATTGAAGGATGACGCAGGCCATACTACTGATTAATCCATGGAGCTGTTTTCACATACCATGCCTGGATTATCAAGTCAAATGGTGAATTACCCAGGCCAAGATGAATCTGACATGGAGTGCACTGATGCACAGCCGCTGATGGATGATTCTGCTAGTACATTCACTCAGAGCACTACATTGTCCTCGCAGTGTACAGAGCCAGATTCTGACCCTGATGAGACTCAGGTGCCCCTTCCCGCACACTATACCACCATACACGGTGACACAGAGGAAGGTGCACATGACATAGAAGAGGAGGTGATGGATGACCCAGTTGTTGACCCAGATTGGCATCCATTGGGGGAAGAGGATGCTGCTTCCAATAGCTCAGATGAGGAGCATCCACAGCAGACATCGACATCGCAACAGCTGTTATCTGGCAGGCCCGGAGCACTCCAAAGACAGGTTCCAAACATCAAAAGAGTTGCTGGACAGCTTGTCCAGAGGGTCAAAGGATCACAGCGTGCTAGGCCGCAAAATGTCTGCCAAAGTAGGAAGAGTGCAGTGTGGCACTTTTTTGAACAAAATCCTCATGATCAGGCCAAGGTTATCTGTAAGAAGTGCGCAAAGACCTTTAGCCGAGGGAAAAATCTGAAAAATTTGAATACCAGTTGCATGCTTAGACATTTAACCAGCATGCACTTGCAAGCGTGGACACAATACCAAAACTCAAGTGCCACATGTGCAACTGATCACAACGAAGGTAGTCAGCAACGCTACATTGTTTCCCCCACTGTAAGCCCACCGGTTAGCACAGCAGCAAATGTTGAGGTGTCGTTGCAAGACCACAGCAGTCAGGGAATCCCACTGTTATATCAACGAAAGACTGATTCTAGGCCATCAGAAAGAACACCAACTCCATCACCATCATCAACCCTCTCTCAGTCCACCCTGTCCACCGCTACTTCCACCATATGCAGCTCTCAAGTCCAGCTCACCCTCCCAGACACTATGAATAGGTCAAGAAAGTACTCAGTCTCTCATCCGCGTACACTGGGTTTGAACGCCCACATTGCCAAACTAATCTCGTTTGAGATGATGCCCTTTCGGTTGGTGGAAAGCACAGCTTTCCGCGAACTCATGGCCTATGCAGTACCACGCTATTACCTACCCAGTCGCCACTTCTTCTCTCGCAAAGCCATCCCAGCCCTCCACCATCATGTGAAAGACCGCATTGTCCATGCACTCAAGCAGTCAGTGAGCGGAAAGGTGCACCTCACAACTGATGCATGGTCCAGTCGGCATGGCCAGGGCCGTTACGTGTCCATCACTGCGCACTGTGTTAATGTGGTGGATGCAGGGTCCACAGGGGACAGCGGTGGTGGGACAGTGCTGCCTAGCCCACGGTATAGGAAACAGTTGGCTGTAGGCGTTCGACCCTCCTCCTCCTCCAGAAGCGAAAGCTCGTCCACAGAGCGCAGTCGTACGAGCACTCCATCTGCAGCTGCCACTGTTGCACACGATGTGTCCCCCTATCGAGCAGCTAGTGGAAAGCGTCAGCAGGCTGTGTTGCAGATGATGTGTTTGGGCGACAGACACACCGCCGAGGTGCTGGCCGAATACTTGAAGCGACAAACTGAGTCATGGCTGGGCAGTGTACATCTTGAGGCAGGCAAGGTAGTTAGTGATAACGGCCGTAATTTTGTGGCAGCCATAGCCCTTTCAAAACTCAGCCACATACCTTGCTTGGCTCACACCTTGAACCTGGTGGTGCAGTGCTTCCTCAAAAATTATCCGGAGTTAACAGCCCTGCTCCAGAAGGTGCGAAGACTGTGCGCGCACATCCGCCGGCCGCCTGTACACTCCGTTCGTATGCAGAAGCTGCAGCGATTGCTCCACCTTCCCAACCACCGCCTCATTATCGACATTGCAACAAGGTGGAACTCCACCCTGCACATGGTGGAGCGGCTGTGCGAGCAGAGGCAGGCCATAATGCATTTGTGGGAGGATACACGGCCAGGCACTTTGAGAGCAGACATGGAGTTGACAGGTGTGCAGTGGTCGAAGCTGAAAGACCTTTGTAAAGTCCTTCAGTGTTTTGAGGAATGCACACGGCTGGTAAGCGCAGACGACGCCATCCTAAGCATGAGCATCCCACTTATGCGTCTGCTCATGCAAACTTTGACGCACCTTAAGGAGCAGGCGTCTGCAGCCAATGTTGATGAGGAGGAAGAGGAGGAGGGAATCCTTGATGACATTCAGCCATTGTCTGCTCAGGGACCTCTCCTAGACGAGGTGGAGGAAGAAGAGGAGGAGGAGGATGATGATGGGGATGATTACTTAGGGGAGGAGGATGCATCTCGTGGGGCAAGTGAAAATGTTGGCGTGGCAAGGTCTGGTACAGGGTTTGTGCGTGACTGGAGGGATGTGGATTTGCCAGAAAGTGCTCCTCCACCCAGCACTCGCAATGCATCATTGACAACGGGAACATTGGCCCACATGTCAGATTATGCCTTGCGGATCCTAAAAAGGGACCCCCGCATTGCCAAAATGATGAACGATGACGACTACTGGTTGGCCAGCATCCTGGATCCACGCTATAAAGGCAAATTACAAAACATCATGCCACAGGAGAACCTTGACCTAATATTGGCTAATAAACAAGCAACTCTGGTAAATCGGTTGCTTGAGGCATTCCCAGCACACAGCAGCGGTGATGGTTTTCACACGAGCCGTACGGGCCGGGGGCAGCTTGGCAGAGGTGTTCGTGGTGCACACAGCAGAAGTGGCGTTGGAGACAGGGGTTTCATGACAATGTTGTGGACTGATTTTTCAAATACCGCTCACACAACTGGTAATACTGCATCGATGGAAAGTGACAGGAGACAGCAGTTGTCAACTATGGTTACAAACTACTTTTCCTCCCATATCGATGTTCTCCCACACAGGTCATTCCCCTTTGACTATTGGGCCGCTAAACTGGACACCTGGCCTGAATTGGCCCAATATGCCTTACAGGAGCTCGCTTGCCCAGCTGCAAGTGTGCTATCGGAAAGAGTCTTCAGTGCAGCTGGATCAATCCTGACAGAAAAAAGGACCCGTCTGTCAACCCAAAATGTGGATGATCTAACCTTCATTAAAATGAACCACGCATGGGTTTCCAAGGATTTTGTCCCACCTTCCCCTGATGACACATAGGGTGACAGAAAAATGGCTTGCTTTGGTCCACCTCTTCCTGGTACTTCACCTATTTCGCCTTTTGCATCAGCTGAATGTCCAACATCAACATATGCCACATCCTAAAACTCCCTAACTGTGCTGCCTCCCCCCCATGGCCGGGGTCACCACCTACCGCACGACACCGTGCGAGTGCCGTTGCCCTGGACAGGTGGGTAGTGTCTCTGACAGTGGTGGTGCACACCCGCCGTCAGACACACCGCTGTACTATGAGGGGCCCAGTGCCAGTACCGACGCCCACGAGTGGGCCCCCCTTGCTTGGGCAGGGCCCCAGCATTTGCATTCTTTACCTCTCCCTGCTCCTCCGCTGTGTAATCTGGGCCGTCAAATCCATACTGTGCCTGACACCGTCTGAGCCTGCCTCCTGAAACATATATTTTGAATGTGTACGCTATCCATACATGTTATCCAGGGATACGGTACCCTTTCTAACCTTTGTGCAATCACGTGCAATCCATACTGGGCCTAACACCGTCTGAGCCTGCCTCATGCTGTATAGACATATATTTTGAATGTGTACGCTATCCATACATGTTATCCAGGGATACGGTACCCTTTCTAACATTTGTGCAATCACGTGCAATCCATACTGGGCCTAACACCGTCTGAGCCTGCCTCATGCTGTATAGACATATATTTTGAATGTGTACGCTATCCATACATGTTATCCGGGGATACGGTACCCTTTCTAAACTTTGTGCAATCACGTGCAATCCATACTGGGCCTAACACCGTCTGAGCCTGCCTCCTGAGACATATATTTTGAATGTGTACGCTATACATACATGTTATCCAGGGATACGGTACCCTTTCTAACCTTTGTGCAATCACGTGCAATCCATACTGGGCCTAACACCGTCTGAGCCTGCCTCATGCTGTATAGACATATATTTTGAATGTGTACGCTATCCATACATGTTATCCGGGGATACGGTACCCTTTCTAACCTTTGTGCAATCACGTGCAATCCATACTGGGCCTAACACCGTCTGAGCCTGCCTCATGCTGTATAGACATATATTTTGAATGTGTACGCTATCCATACATGTTATCCAGGGATACGGTACCCTTTCTAACCTTTGTGCAATCACGTGCAATCCATACTGGGCCTAACACCGTCTGAGCCTGCCTCCTGAGACATATATTTTGAATGTGTACGCTATCCATACATGTTATCCAGGGATACGGTACCCTTTCTAACCTTTGTGCAATCACGTGCAATCCATACTGGGCCTAACACCGTCTGAGCCTGCCTCATGCTGTATAGACATATATTTTGAATGTGTACGCTATCCGTACATGTTTTCCGGGGATACGGTACCCTTTCTAACCTTTGTGCAATCACGTGCAATCCATACTGGGCCTAACACCGTCTGAGCCTGCCTCATGCTGTATAGACATATATTTTGAATGTGTACGCTATACATACATGTTATCCAGGGATACGGTACCCTTTCTAACCTTTGTGCAATCACGTGCAATCCATACTGGGCCTAACACCGTCTGAGCCTGCCTCATGCTGTATAGACATATATTTTGAATGTGTACGCTATCCATACATGTTATCCGGGGATACGGTACCCTTTCTAACCTTTGTGCAATCACGTGCAATCCATACTGGGCCTAACACCGTCTGAGCCTGCCTCATGCTGTATAGACATATATTTTGAATGTGTACGCTAGCCATACATGTTATCCGGGGATACGGTACCCTTTCTAACCTTTGTGCAATCACGTGCAATCCATACTGGGCCTAACACCGTCTGAGCCTGCCTCCTGAGACATATATTTTGAATGTGTACGCTATCCATACATGTTATCCAGGGATACGGTACCCTTTCTAACCTTTGTGCAATCACGTGCAATCCATACTGGGCCTAACACCGTCTGAGCCTGCCTCATGCTGTATAGACATATATTTTGAATGTGTACGCTCTCCATACATGTTATCCGGTGATACGGTACCCTTTCTAACCTTTGTGCAATCACGTGCAATCCATACTGGGCCTAACACCGTCTGAGCCTGCCTCATGCTGTATAGACATATATTTTGAATGTGTACGCTATCCATACATGTTATCCGGGGATACGGTACCCTTTCTAACCTTTGTGCAATCACGTGCAATCCATACTGGGCCTAACACCGTCTGAGCCTGCCTCCTGAGACATATATTTTGAATGTGTACGCTATCCATACATGTTATCTGGGGATACGGTACCCTTTCTCACTTTTGTGCAATCACGTGTAATCCATACTGGGCGTGAGAACGGCTGGCGAGCTGTTAAGCAAGCTACAGCACCTGTCCAGACAAGTACAGGGATTCCCTAGCGAGGAGACTTATTTGATTGTTTTCAATGTTGGGACAGCAATTTTTGGGGAGCACTATACTCTGGAGAATGATAGATGGGGCCCACCATACACTGGAACATTCCAAAGGTGGACATCAGACACTGGAGCAGCATTTACAGGGCCCATTATACACTAGAGCATTAGAAATGGGGCCCATTATGTTTGGAGCATTATTTGGGCCCATAAGACAGTGGAGCTTCATCCATGGGGACCAACATATACTGTAGCATTATGTGGAGCTCATCATATACTGTTTCAAACATTATATGGGACCAATGATTCTGTATGGAGAAATAGATGGGCCTCGTCATGAGATGTAAAAAGTGAGGTATTTTTCATTGTACTATACCGCTATTTCTCTGCCGTATCGGAGCATGATGAGTTGTGGTATGTGTTAAAGGGGCGCTCTTTCGCCCAGGGCACATGAAAACCTGGAGCCAGCCCTCCCCCCCCACAGTTTGTAGCCAAATAACCCCCATTTTTCAGTGCGTAACTTGTATTATGAAGTTAATTAAGGTTGACAAGCTTAAGAAAGAAGAATTGATGCTTTTGGCATTCAAATGGGCACTGTAGGTGTGTTTCCTGTCCTCCTCTCACTGCCGACTTTTATTCCCCATTGACTTACATTGGGTTTCATGTTTCGGGACGACCCCGACTTTTCCCTATAATCGGACGATCTTGCTCGACCCCACTTTTGGAAAAGTCGGGTTTCACGAAACGAAACGCGACCCTAAAAAACCAAAAGTCGCTCAACTCTAATTACCACCTTGTGGTGGGCATTGCACTACTTCGAGAACTGCAAAACTCAGCATCTCGAGGTTAGAATTGTGCTTTTCTTGTATATGTTTTATGAATCTTAAAGAACCCTTCCCTGAAGTTATTGATGAGTAATGTTTGCGTCACCTGGTTGTTAATGGTCTTATTGTTTTTCCTATGTAATAAAATAAGCAAGAACAGAATAAGCTATAGACTAAAAATTTAGTTTTCCAAGATATAAAGTCTGAGACTTTATGGGAAACGGAACCAATGCGGAATGGGTTGGATGTGACGTTCAAATGACAACTGGCACAGTTTCTTATAAGGCCACTTTGTCCTGTTTCAAGATAGCACCCCTCTCTATTTTAATATATGTTTCAGTCCTTTTCTTGTTTTTATATGTTTTATGTTTTTTATCCATCTTGATTTAGTTCGAGGTATCCTGGCCATATGTGGCTCTCTGATATATATGGGAGCAAGATTATTTCAAGAACATCTGAGGCAACATATGTACTGTAACTATTGATGAAAAAATGAAGAAAATGAGATCCATTTCATTCCTGGGGTTTTAAACAATTATACAATGGACTCTTTATTTATGAATAATCCTATACAATTTATACCATTGGATACTCTTATTTTTATAGACTATAGATGAATAGGATAAAATTGTTATAATTGTTTTAAGGAAAGTATTTTGGCCTCTCAATCATTATTTTTTTCCTGTCCCCATGTGGTCATTGTTATAATTTTGACTTGTTACTAATGCATGGTGTTATTATCTTATCAATGGGTACATTTTCATCTATGTACATTAGAATATTTATATCTATGAATGGATTATGGACACTTTTCACTTTTTATCATCCTTATGGTAGTATACTTTCTAATTGTATTCACTAGCACAAACACTTTATTATCAATACATTGTACATTTGGCAATGACACATTTATTCATTGTTTTGAGTTATTGCGCTTTTCATTGTATTTGGTCACATGCAGGATATCTTTGCACACTGTATCATAGAATTTTCAATTTACTATTGCTGCACTCAGCATCTTACATTTGCTGTGCACGTGCACCATGTCCCGAATCTCTCTTCCTCTCTTTTACCTTCGCTGCCATCCTGCCTGTGACTGTGTGGTGTTTGGCTTGGCGCCGGCCTCCTCATGTTACCGTGGTGTTGGCGTTCTCTGGCAAGAAAGCAGTGGAGACGGCGGGATGCAAGCGCATGAGCCATGCTCCGTAATATAATATTTGATAGGCTGCTGACCAGTCAGGTGACTGGAGCGGCATGATATTTATACCGGAATCATACTGTCACAGATTGACTGACCCAGTATGACACGACCCAACGGTTGGTCGGTCACCAAACAGCATAACGCACAAGGGAGCATCAGGGAAACTATAACAATGGTGGGCCCTGTCGATAGGGAACGGGGGAATGGACACTTCCTGCACTCAGCTGAGGATGTGCCCTGATCTCTCTATCATCCCTATATGGGTTCTTTCACCCCATCGCTGAGCAGGATACCTAATCCCTCACTTGATGTACTTTTATCCCTAAGTAGGGAACTGGCAGGTGAGAGCACTGGTCCCACTGCTGCACTAAGGCTGGAGTCACACTGCCGAATTTGTTGTGCGATAATCGCATCGCACAGTGCAGACTGGCCGGCACCTCTCCTGACCTGAGCATAACGTGGTGGATTACTATGCAGCTGTCAAGCTCAGGTCAGGAGAGCCGACATCCAGTGTAAGTTTTACGATGCAATTCTTGCACGAGAAATACGGCAGTGTGTCTCTGCCATAATACAACAAAAGGAATGGAGAGACAGACACCCAAAGGGACAATATAACAAAAAATGCAACACTTAGCTTTCTGCTGCAAAGCATTGCACAGGATATAGACACTAGATCAGCGAACTTGGCAAGGCACCGCTGCACCCAGCAAGCTCCCTCCTCCAGTTTAGTCACTGTAGAATCCTCTAACACCGACAGTCAGCTGATGCATCAGGTGACCTGTTGAAAGATGGTGGGTGTGGTCGCCACAAACATAAGCAGACCCAGCAGCAATGCAATTACTCCAGCAGGCCAGTGGGGAAAAAACTGACATTAACCCCCCCCCCCCGGTGGCCTGAAAGGAAAAAAGTTTTAACTTAGTGGAGCCAGAACTGCCACAAATCCAAAAATGGATCGTGACACAAACCTTACTATAGCACTTAAATTGGTGGTGGTCTGCTGTGTGCGGTCTTCCCCAAATGCCCCAATGTGCGTTTCGTCCCTTCATTTAATAATAGCCTTAGTAGGACACGGCTGGTACCGGGGACAGGAGACGTTATGTGGCTATAAGGGAGAACTTTATTATGCACTGTTTTACATGAGTTGTAGGTTAGGCTCATGGTGGTGTTATTCCCCTATTACGTAGTAACCTTGATTTGTTATTTGGAATTATTTAGTATCATTTGTTTATTAATTACTGTGAGTATATTGAATAAAGGTTGTACATTTTAATATTGGCACATTACACTGGATTTCTTCTCTTGTGGTAATTAAACTATTTTTAAAATCAGATCCCTTATTGTATGACATTAATGACTGAATAATTTTTTGTCCTCTGGATCAGGCCTCTGCAGCTTAATTTTATCCCAATGACAAAGTGTGATACGGCGGGTTGTCTAACTTTTTCCAACTGAAAAATTATCATTTTTTTTAAAATGTGCCTTAGGTCTGCAGACAGGTTCATATCACCTCCACATAATGACAACGTGGGATACAGCAGGCTGTTTCACATTTAGCAACAGAAAAATACTATAACTTTTTTAACTGTGCCTTAGGTTTGCAGACAGTTTTATATCAGTTTTTATATGGGCAGCACAGTGGCTCAGTGGTTAGCATTGCAGCGCTGGAATCCTAGGTTTGAATCCCACCAAGGACAACATCTGCAAGGAGTTTGTATACTCTCCCTGTGTTTGCGTGGGTTTCCTCTGGGTACTCTGGTTTCTTCCCACATTCCAAAGACATACTGATAGGGAATTTAGATTGTGAGCCCCATCGGAGACAGTAATTATAATGTGTGCAAACTGTAAAGGACTGCAGAATATGTTAGTGCTATATAAAGATTATTATTATTCACCACAGCACTAAATGACAAGGTGGGATACAGCAGGCTGTTTAATATTTTTTCACAAGCTACATGTGAATTAGAATGCAATGTAGTGCATGGATCACAATAGTAGCAGTGCACAACACGTGCCCTGCTGGCATCCTTTGTGGATCTCAGCATGGCCAAAAAAGAAAAATGTGCTGGAAGGTAAATTTATCAGCCACATTGGACACTAGCTACCTACAGTGTCTGACTGATATACACTACCTATCTATGAAGCTGAAATGTGGGCTACAGCAGGCTTTTTCACATTTCACTAGTGAAAAAATATTATTTAGAATGCTATACTCGTGCATGGAGCACTATAGAAGCAGTGCACAACACACTTGTATGACATGTGCCCTGCTGGCTTTGTCTGTGAACCTCAGTAATAGCCAAAAAAAAAAAAATTCCACAAGGTAAATATTACAGCCACACTGGACACTACCTAGCTACACAATCTGACTGATGTACAACCACCTAACTAACTAGCTAAAATCTTGCTGTGAACAGTGGAAGTATCAGGAGCAGCCTCTCTCTGCTGTTACAGTGTCAAAATGGCACTAAAACAAGATGTCCGCTATTTATATGGAGAGGGACATGTGATTTCAGCAGCCAAAAACACAAGCCGTTGTGTCAGGGCATTGTGGGTGTTTCCTGCACCCTGATTGGCTAGCCGCAATGTGCACACATAAAGTGAGGGAAAAAAAAAGACTGCTGTGCTGTGCTTACAAGAATGCCACACTTCTGGGCAAATTCCCTCCTCTCATCAAGCACATGCCAAATGCTCATGATACACCATCATTATCGTTGTTAAAGTGCTGAAAATATTTTTGTGGCAACGCAAATATTGTCCTGCGCTTTTACTGAATGTTACCGATTTTTACCGATTTTATAAAATTTTGCTTGGTTTCTGATCACAAATCCGAATGTGCCATATTCGTGCCCAATTTATGTTTAGCGATCATTTTCCGAACAAATTCAGTCATCGCTACTATTATCCCCTTCACCTACATTGTGTTTTTACCTTCATGACCATGCCAATTTTTATAATTCTCACCAATGTCACTTTATGTGGCAATAACTCTGGAACGCTGCAGTGATTCTGGGACTGCTTTTTTGTGAGTTTTTGTAGCTCATGATTGTGGTAGAATTTATTCAATATGACTTTTGCTTATTTGTTCAAAATATTTGAAATTTAGCTCAAATTTTGAAAATTTCACAATTTTAAAATTTTAAATAATTGCCCTCAAACCAGAGAGTGACGTCACATAAAAGTTAATAAATAACATTTATCATATGTTTATTTTATGTGTGCATTTTTTTAAAACTTTTTTTGTTAGGAAGTTAGAAGGGTTACAGTTTATCAGTAGAGTTGAGCGATACCGTCCGATACTTCAAAGTATCGGATCGGAATGGATCGGCCGATCTTTAAAAAAAGTATCGGTATCGCCGATTCCGATACCGGAAGTCCCATTCAAGTCTATGGGACTTCCGGTATCGGAATAAGAAAAACCCTGTTTTTGCCTTGTACAGCCTCTCTGGGGTCTGTACGGGCCTTTCGGGGGGCTGTGCCGGCCTGCCAGGGGGTCTGTGCAGGCTCCGGTGGTCTGTGCCGGCCTGCCGGGGGGCTGTGCCGGCCTGCCGGGGGGGCTGTGCAGGCTTCGGTGGGCTGTGCCGGCCTGCCGGTGGTCTGTGCAGGCTCCGGTGGGCTGTGCCGGCCTGCCGGGGGGCTGTGCCGGCCTGCCGGTGGTCTGTGCAGGCTCCGGGGGGCTGTGCCGGCCTGCCGGGGGGCTGTGCCGGCCTGCCGGGGGGCTGTGCAGGCTTCGGGGGTCTGTGCAGGCATCATCCGATGGGACTACAAGTCCCATCGGGCGATGCCTGCTACCATGACAGTGATTGACACATTAGCCAATGATGGGACAGTAGTAGTCCCATCATCCGGCTAATGTGTTAAATGTTAAAAAAAAAAAAAAAAAAAAATACTACATACATACTACATGCTACATACATACTACATGCTACATACATACTACATATATACTACATGCATGCTACATACATACTACATGCTACATACATACTACATGCTACATACATACTACATATATACTACATACATACTACATACATACTGCATGCTACATACATACTACATACATACTACATGCATGCTACATGCATGCTACATACATACTGCATGCTACATACATACTACATACATACTACATGCATGCTACATGCATGCTACATGCATGCTACATGCATGCTACATGCTACATACATACCACATACATACTACATACATACTACATACATACTACATACATGCTACATGCATGCTACATACATACTACATGCTACATACATACCACATACATACTACATACATACTACATACATACTACATGCTACATACATACTACATATATACTACATGCATGCTACATACATATTACATGCTACATACATACTACATGCATGCTACATACATACTACATGCTACATACATACCACATACATACTACATACATGCTACATGCTACATACATACTACATACATACTACATACATACTACATACATACTACATACATACTACATGCATGCTACATGCATGCTACATACATACTACATGCATGCTACATGCATGCTACATACATACTACATGCTACATACATACCACATACATACTACATACATACTACATACATGCTACATGCTACATACATACTACATATATACTACATGCATGCTACATACATACTACATGCATGCTACATACATACTGCATGCTACATGCATGCTACATACATACTACATACATACTACATGCTACATACATACCACATATATACTACATACATACAATACATTCATACAATACATACATAGACATACAGTACATATAACATAGAGTAACATACTTACCAATACTTGTCACATTGTTCCCCGAAGCCATTGTCTTTTCCGGAATAAATATTAACATAACAAACCACAAAAATACTCACCCACGATCCGAAGCAGTCCACGAGTGTGTCCCACGACGATCTTGGGTAGAGAACGGCAGCATCAGCTGTTGCTGCCGTTCTCTACGGGCTGCAGGAATCCAATGACGGAAGGTAGGTATCCTTCCGCACTGTATTCCTCCGCCACTTAAAAAAAAAAAAAGTCCCTAGTCTCACTTTATGCCATTGCTGCGTGGGAAATTCCCACACAGCAATGGCATAAAGTGAGACTATGGACTTTTTTTTTTTTAAGTGGCGGAGGAATACAGTGCGGAAGGATACCTACCTTCCGTCATTGGATTCCTGCAGCCCGTAGAGAACGGCAGCATCATCTGATGCTGCAGTTCTCTACCCAAGATCGTCGTGGGACACACTCGTGGACTGCTTCGGATCGTGGGTGAGTATTTTTGTGGTTTGTTATGTTAATATTTATTCCGGAAAAGACAATGGCTTCGGGGAACAATGTGACAAGTATTGGTAAGTATGTTACTCTATGTTATATGTACTGTATGTCTATGTATGTATTGTATGAATGTATTGTATGTATGTAGTATATATGTGGTATGTTTGTAGCATGTAGTATGTATGTAGTATGTATGTAGCATGCATGTAGCATGCAGTATGTATGTAGCATGCATGTAGTATATATGTAGTATGTATGTAGCATGCATGTAGTATATATGTAGTATGTATGTAGCATGTATGTAGTATGTATGTAGTATGTATGTGGTATGTATGTAGCATGTAGTATGTATGTAGCATGCATGTAGCATGCATGTAGTATGTATGTAGCATGCATGTAGTATGTATGTAGCATGCATGTAGTATGTATGTAGTATGTATGCAGTATGTATGTAGCATGCATGTAGTATGTATGTAGTATGTATATAGTATGTATGTAGCATGTAGCATGTATGTAGCATGTATGTGGTATGTATGTAGCATGTAGTATGTATGTAGCATGCATGTAGTATATATGTAGTATGTATGTAGCATGTATGTAGTATGTATGTAGTATTTTTTTTTTTTTTTAACATTTAACACATTAGCCGGATGATGGGACTACTACTGTCCCATCATTGGCTAATGTGTCAATCACTGTCATGGTAGCAGGCATCGCCTGATGGGACTTGTAGTCCCATCGGACGATGCTTGCACAGACCCCCGGACATCAGCACAGCCCCCCGGCAGGCCGGCACAGCCCCCCGGCAGGCCGGTACAGACCCCCACAGGGTGCACAGACCACCGGCAGGCCGGCACAGCCCCCCGGCAGGCCGGTACAGACCCCCACAGGGTGCACAGACCACCGGCAGGCCGGCACAGCCCCCCGGCAGGCCGGTACAGACCCCCACAGGGTGCACAGACCACCGGCAGACCGGCACAGCCCCCCGGCAGGCCGGTACCGACCCCGGGCAGTCCACACAGCCCCCCGGCAGGCCGGCAGAGACCCCCGGAAGGCCCGAAATGACGGCGCATCATGATGCGCGCACACCGCGCATCATGATGACGTCAGGCCGTCAATCAACTTTGAACTTCCGATTCCGATGCCGAATTCCGATATTGAAAAAATATCGGAAGTCGGTATCGGAATTCCGATACAGCAAGTATCGGCCGATACCCGATACTTGCGGTATCGGAATGCTCAACACTATTTATCAGCAATTTCTAATTTTTCAAAAAAAATTTCCAAAAACATTTGAAGTGGCTTTGAATGACCTATTTGACAGAAAATACCCAAAACTGATGCCATAATAGAAATTGCACCCCTCAAAGTGCTTCAAACCACATTCAAGAAGTTTATTAGCCCTTCAGGTGCTTTACAGGAATTAAAGCATTGTGGTGGGAAAAAATTAACATTTAATATTTTGTCACAAAATTTTTAATTTTAGGCAAATTTTTTTACTTTCACAAGGGTAACAAAAGAAAATGGGCTCCAAAGTTATTGAGACTTTTCTCCCGAGTATGCTGGTACTCAATATGTGGGTGCATTGGTGCATGGCCGGGCTTGGAAGTGAAGGAGCAGCATTTGACTTTTTGGATGTGTGGCGCCCCTGAGGGTTCAGTTGCCACAGAAATACTGCACTCCTCCTGAGGTGTGGTACCCCACCATCCAGGTGAGTTGGAGGCTCCTAACCACGCTCCAACACTCGCATCCCACACAACACGGTAGTTCAGCAAAGCCTCATTGCGGCTCCCTGCTTGGAGTGTAGCAGAGCACCTTTGGTGGTTCCCTGCTTGGAACACGAAATGTGCTGGGAGGCGGGTGGAGTTTAGAATACATAAAAGAGTGGGAAGGTTTAGAATTTCAGTCAGTCAGTCAGTGAGTTTGAAGTCAGTGAGTGGGGAGAGAAGATTCCTGAGAGAGGGATGGAGGAAGGAGGTGCTGTAGCAGATCTCAGTGACCTGGGTCTGCTGGCACGGGAAAGGAAAGAAAGAGAAGGAGTCCCCGAAGCAGGCTACAGCTGTCTGCCATACAAGTAGAGTACTTGGGAACATCTGTCAGGAGGCACTCCAGTGTAACACAGTACTAGGAGTACTTCACACTTAAAGGCGCTATAAGAGGAGACGTTCAGAAAGGCACATGTTGGCGGAGTGTTGGAAGGGAGCATTCCATCTGGCCTGGAGGTTGATTGAGTCCCTGACCCGGAGGACACAGCACGGAGGCAGGCACCTGTGTGTACTACAGACTGTGAGTAAAGCTTTGGAACTACAAGCCCTGGTGTCCTCCATTCATTCCCACGACAACACACCTGGTACCGCTGCATCTGGGTACCCGCTTCTACACTGCCTGCACCTCTCAGCTACCCCTCCATCTATACTGCCCTGGGAATACAGCTCCACCTGTGGGGAGCTTCACCATCTTGGCTGCAACACACCACCAGTCCCAGAGGATCTGCATGCAGCGTCGGCTTAACATCTCCCTTGCCGAACACCACAGGTGGCGTCACGAACTTTTCATCAATTCTATTTCATTGTTCTTTCACCCCCTTTTGCCATGGAGCCCCAGGTCCACGGACCGGGTCACAGCTTCTGTGACAACTCCCATTGAGATCAACGGGCCCAGTGCCGAGTACCCCGATAGCCCTGGCCGGGCGCCCCAGATGCAAAATTGGTTAACAACGAGAGCAGATGCCATGTTGCATTTGGAGAGCCCTTGATATGCCTAAAAAGTGGACACTCCCCAAAAGAGACTCCATTTTGAAACCTAGAGTCAATAAGGAATTTTTATAGATATATGGTGAGCGCCTTGAACCCCAAGGTTCTTCAAAGAAGTTTATAACGTTGAGCTGCTAAATAAAAAAAAAAATCACATTTTTCAAACAAAAATTTTGCTTTAGCCCCAATTTCTTTATTTTTACAAGGGTAGCAGAAGAAATTGTACCATACAATGTGTTATAAAGTTTTTCCTGAGTACGCCAGTACCCCATATATAAGAGAAAACTACTGTCTGGGTGCATGGCAGGACTCTGAAGGGAAGGAGAACCGTAAGACGTTTTGAACATAAAACTGGCTGGAATCAAGATCAGATGCCATGTCGCATTTGGAGAGCACCTGATATGCTGAACAGTGGAAATACCCCACCAGTGACCCAGTTTTGGAAACTAGACCCCCTAATGGAATTTTTGTAGATGTTTGTTGAGCACTTTGAACACCCAGGTGCTTCACAGAAGAAACATTGATCCTAGAAATGAAAAAAAAATCAAAATTTTCCCACAAAAGAATTGTTTTAGCCCTAATTTTATTATTTTCACAAGGGTAACAGCAGAAAATGGGCCACAAAATTTGTTGAGCAATTTCTCCTGAGTGTGATTGTACCCCATCTGTCGAGGGCAGAGCAAAATACTGCATTGTGCAGGCATTGGGAAAGGTCAGAGAGGCCCAGCACCTGCACACTGCAGTACTTTGGTCTACACTCAAGAGGGCAGATCAGTACGCCTGCGCAGGAGCGCATCATGAAGCAAGCAGGATGACGACAACGCATGAAGATGGGAGGCACTGCACCCGGGGACTACGACACCCATCGGACCGGACCGCCCCAGGATGAGTATAATAAAACGTGTTTTTCTTCTCTTTCAGGTCGGACCGGGGGCTTATCTACAGCATTATAGAATGCAAAAGGCAGTGGCCGCATCTTAAAGCGGCAAAACGAGGTCACAGGTTCCCTTTAAACAGTGTACAACCCCCACAAATGTATTGGAATTGATCTAGTGTTTTCCTGGTATGTGAATTTTAGAATGTGATAATGTGTTGGCATACGTCAGTTCTGCATCAGGCTGACTTACGTGAGTTGTGTATAATACATCAGATTGGCTTAAATGAGGTTGGCATATGTGAGTTGTTTAAAACACATCAGGTTGGCATATGTGAGTTTTGTAGAGTGCATTAGGTTGAAATACATGAGTTATGTAGAGTGCATTAGGTTGACATACGTAAGTTGTGTACAGTGCATCCAGATGGCATGTGAGAGTTGATTAAAGCACACCAGGTTGTCCTATGTGAGCTGTGTGGAGTGCATCAGGTTGGCATATGTAAATTATGTAAGTCAGAAATAAATTTAGTAGCCCATTGATGAGCTGTGCATTTTGAAGTATTCATTTATAGACAGCCAGGTTTGTCGGGCAGGAGTCGCATTTAGTAAGGGCAAGCACAAAAATGCTCGTTGCTCGGGTCGAGCAAATTGGAATGCTCAGGTGCTTGACCCGAGCAACAAGTCCAATGTAAGTCTATGAGAAACTTGAGCATTTTTCCAGCGGCCCCCCGGTGGTCTGCAGAAGGACTAGAAATTGTGGAAATCGATGGGAACAGTGCTCAAATGACATGGGAACAGCATGAGGAAGACCTCTGGAAGCAGTTCTGACTCCCAAGTCACTGCTGTGAGCAATGTTGTCAGAGTCTTACGCCACTTTTACAGACTCACAATAAAACATACAAAAACGAAACCAAAATGGATTTTCCTGGGAAAAATGTTAAGGAACACCCTTTCCAGGGTAATGACTTGTATATTAGGCAAAATAAATGACCAAAACCAAAAATGCTCCTCTACACTGTGGGCTATGTTCACACGTAGTACTTTTGATGCATTTTTGAACTTTAGCATTGCTTTCAACCAAGATAGATGCATTCACTGGGAAATGTCATTTTAACATTTTACAACCTTATCTGACCATCCTATTTCATTTATGAAGGAGGGACTCTGAAAGTCACAAGGCCTATTATTATAGGGCCATCAGGTGGCCTTTTCTATTCTTAAAGGGCCAGCAGTTGGCCCTAACTATTCTTAGAGAGCCATCAGCCAGCTATGCTTTGTTGTGCCTATTATTAAACAGTGAGTCTCCTATACTGTTATTGTGTATGCAGTGAGTGGCTGGGCTGCCCAAAATTTGGATGCACACCAATACCTCTTTGAAGAGACGTACAGGAGGGCCTCCTGAAAACAATGTTCCTATTATTAGGAAGTGCGTCTCCCATAGTGTTTTCCTATGCAATGAATGCAAGGGCTGCCAAAAATTTGGAGACACTCCAATGCCCCTTAGAAGAGACGTAGAGGAGGGCCTCATGAAAAAATGCTCCCATCAGAAGGGGAAAGGGTCTCCTATACTTGTAATGCTCATGCAGTAAGTGCATGAGCTGACAAACAGTTACCTGTTATGAATGGGTCACCGAGGAGGAGAGAAGGTCCAGGCTAAGCCACAGAAAACCAGAGAGGTTGGTACCTAAGTGGATTGCAGACCCCTGATCATATCCACACAACTAGTAGTAGCCGTGGAGCGTACCTACGATGATCCTAGACGCCTCAGCATAACCAGAGAGCTAACTAAGCCTAACGCAAGAAAGGGGAAATCGGTGAGACAAGGTGAAAACACAAACACAGGCAGGAAAATAGACTGAGCAAACGATGGGGCCCACACTGACTAGACAGGACAGGAAAGGAAAGACACTGTCTGCAAACACACAAAAAACCCTACAAAAAGTCCAACACGTCTGATGCAAAAAACACTGAAGATGCACGACTTCACCCCCCACTATATCAGCACTCTGGAATTTTCTGAAAGCAGAGCAAAAAGACACCAATCTAACAGGCAATAAAATGAACTGGCACAAGCAGTAACATATAGGCAGTGAATCGCAGACTCAGCCGGAGCTGGCTGACCCACAGCAAGAAGAGATAGACAAAACCAGATCAAATGCAAACAGAATAGCAAATAAACCACTTAGCTGAACATGCAGGGACAGAGCTGCAGAAAGCAGACCTCAGAGGGAACAGGAAGCAAAATCACCAGCAGGGATAGAGGGAGTTGGCTGTCTTAAATCCCAATCTGAAACCCTAGATCTCCAATCGTCATCATCATTATCAGGTGGCAAGCCTCTGTCAATCAGATCAGCTCTATTACCTCCAGTAACCACCAGAGGGAGCCCAGAAAGAGAACTCACAACCCCTCTGTCGATCTGACCAGCTCCACTACCTTAAGTAATAACCAGAGGGAGGCCGGAAAGCGAATTCACAACAGTTACCCCTGGGGGGTATGCATGAACATACTGTGTAATAATTTTTTTTTAAGGGCATCATAGACACCCTTTAAAAAACTTATGTGGGTGTTGCATCATGGATCATGGTCACCCTGGTGATATGGTGGTGGAGGATGAGGATGAGGAGAAGAAGGAGGACAACAGCATATAGCCAAAATCAGGAAGCGTATACTCATGTGTGGGTGTGAGGAGGTGCATGGGAAATATACCTCCCCCAAAAAAAACACTGGATTTGAGCTTCTGTTATGCTGCTATAATTTGGTGGTGTTGAGAAGTCTGGTCCAATCCAGCCCTTGTTCATTTTTATAAGAGTCAGCCTGTCCACAAAAATTCAGCCATGCATGTCAGACTGGTAACAGGCAAGACTTCCATGTCCTCACCAAGAGGATGACTGACCATGCTCTCCTCCTCCTCCCTGTCCTCAGGCCATCCACGCTGAACAGACGGTATGACAGTTGTGCAGGTAGTACCGTCTATAGGGCATGAAACTAGCTCCTGTTCTTCCTCCTCCTCCTCTTCCTCATTGTCACCCAATGCACATTGGGATGAGATGAGGCTGGGCTGTGTGTAATCACCCTGTATGGCACCTTGCTCCATCTCATCGTGCCCTGCCTGCAATGCATCCTCTTTGATTGTGAGCAGAGACCATTTCAGAACACATGGAAGTGGGATGGTGACGCTTCTCTGTGGTGTCATCGCCACTCACCATCTTGGTGGAGTCCTCAAAGTTTTGGAGGATGGCACATATGTCTGACATCCATGTCTACTCCTGAGGTCTTATGTGTGGAGTCAGTACTGAATACCGACGGCCTTGTTGATGCTGGTAGTCAACAACTGCCCTTTTCTGCTCACAAATCCTTCCCAACATCTGTGGTGTAGAGTTCCAATGCGTGAGGACATCACACACCAGTTGGTGGGTCGGAAGCTGCAAACGCTGCTGAAGCATGGCAAGGGCGGCGGAAACTGCAGCTGACTTTCCAAAATGTGCACACAGGTGGTGTACTTTGACAAGCAGATCCAACAGCTCCGGGTAGGTTTTGAGAAACCGCTGAACCACGAGGTTAAGCACATGGGCCAGGCATGGTACGTGTGTGAGCTCACCTCGCCTCAGAGCCGCCAGCAGGTTCCAATATTGTCACACACGACCATGCCTGGCTGTAGGTTCAGCGATGTCAGCCACAGATCTGCCTGCTTTTTAAGAGCTGTCCACAACTCTTCAGCATTGTGCGGTTTCTCACCTATGCAGATTAGCTTCAGCACAGCCTTTTGCCTCTTGGCTGAGGCAGTTCTGCAGTGCTTCCAGCTTGTGACTGATGAGGTCATTTCGGAGATGGAGGCTCAAGAGGAGGAGAAGGATGAGGTGCAGGAGTTGTAGACTGTGGGGGCAACTCTGATTGACATAGGGCCCGCAATCCTCGGCATCTGGAAGACATGTTCCATCCCAAGGTCCGACTGGGTCCCAGCCCCTCTATATTTACCCAGTGTGCAATCAGTGAGATGTACCATCCCTGCCCACAAGCATTTGTCCATGTATCCGTGGCTAAAAGGCAACATTTCGAGCACAAGTAGTTGCGAAATGTGGAAATTTAATTGTGTGGCCTGAGGGGGGTTGGCTGCGTATTTGCGCTTTGGTTCCAAGGACTGGGGTATGGACAACTGAACACTGTGGTGGGACAAGGACGTGGACGTACTTGATGTTGGTTCTAGTTGAGTGTGTGCAATGAGAGGTACAAGGCACGCGGCATCTTCGCATGCACCATGGACAGGAGATTGGCTTGCATACACAACAGTGGAATAAGCGGTGGTGTCACCCACAGACACTGTTCCTGGACCCTGGGGTTTGGCCCACAAAGTCGAGTGCTATGCTGCTATGTGACTGATCATGCTGGTGGTGGTCAGGCAGGTAGTTTTGCTACTCTTGCTGATGCTGGTGGATCGCCTGCCAGGGCAGTGGGGTAAGGACTCCCATATCCAGATCAATAGGCAACTTGCCAGGCCTCGCTTTAATTAGGGAGGCTGGAGTGCAGTTGGTGGAATTCACAGGAATGTGATTGTAGAGGTCTACCAGATCTGGCAACTTTTCTGGCCACAGATTCCTCTCTTCCAAAGGCAAGGTCTTCAGTAGGTCAATCACCACCTGGTTCATCTTTTCACACATGCCATTGGTCTGTGGATGGTACGGGGTTGTTCTGATCTTCTTGCAACCGTACAAGTTATAGAATTCCTGGAACACTTCTGCCTCGAATGCTGATTTGTAAGCACTCTCTCAGGGTAACCGTGTGGTGGGCAAAAGTGCTGTTGGAATGCTCTGGCTGCTGTCCTGGCTGTTTGATCCTTGACAGGCACTACTACCAGGAATCTCGAGTAGTGATCAACGATGGTAAGAGCATGAATGTAGCCGGAACGGCTTGGGACCAGCTTCACATGGTCCAGGGCAACCAACTCAAGTGGTTGCTTGGTTATTATTGGCTGCAAAGGAGCTCGCTGGCTGTTACGGTCCTTTCTGCGCATTTCCACAAACCTTTTTAAGTCCAATAAATTGTAGGCACACAGAACCCGGTGGCACCGGGCTTCGTCATCCTGTTCGTGATGCCAAAAATGGGTCGCCCTCCCAGGGCTGTGGGATACTCGGTACCGGGCCCGATGAGCTTCAATGGGAGATGTCACAGCAGCTAGGATCCGGCCCATGGTCCTGGGCGCCCATTGTAAAAAGGGGAAAGTTTATAAGTGATTCGTGACGTCACCTGTGGTGTTTGACAATGTAGATGTAAGCCGACGCTGCAGACAAATCCTTTGGGATAGATGGTGTGGTGCAGCAGTGATGTTATAGCCCTCCACAGGCAGGGCTGTAGTCCCAGGGCAGAATAGATGAAGTGAAACTTAGATGGTGTAGTGTCGGGCACAAGGGATGTAGCCGTGCTGGGCGTGTTGGCGCGGGAATAAGTGGAGGACACCAGGGCATGTAGTTCCAAAGCTTTACACACAGTCTGTTGTGGTACAGGTGCCCGCATCCGTGCTGTGTCCTCTGAGTCAGGAGCTCAGCCAACTTCCAGGCAAGATGAAGTACCCCTTTCCAACACTCCGCCAACATATGTGCCTTCTCTGAACGTCTCCTCTTATAGCGCCTTTGAATGAAGTACTCACAGTACTGAGTTACACTGGAGTTCCTCCTGTCAGATGTTCCTATGAACTCTACTTGTAAGGCAGACAGCTGTAGCCTGTTTCGGGGACTCCTTACTACCTAGTCCTGGCTCACTATTGTTGCTGTTGTGCCCCCAAGTCTTGTGTGGGAATAAAGTGGTCACTACTTCTATTCCTCCGGTATCTGCTGCTGGACCATTAGTATCCATACAACCTCGGGGACCAGACCCCGGCCTTGCGCTTAGAACTTGGGAAGGGTTCTCTCTTCCAACCCTGATCCTTAGTCCTCCTATTCTCCTTACGTTCCGTACTAATCTTTCTTTCCAATGGAGAATCAAGCTTCCTTTCTCTGTCTCTTTACTGTGCCAGCAGACCCAGATCACTGTGGGCTGCTGCAGCACTTCCTTCTTCCATCCCTCTCCCGGGGATCTTCTCTTTCTCACTCTCTGTCCTTCTACATCCTCACTCACTGACTGAATGAAAGACTGACTCAACTCTTCCCGCTCTTTTATGTGAACTAAACTTCACCCACCTCCAAGCACGTTTCGTGTTCCAAGCAGGGAGCCACCAAGGGGTGCTATGCTACACTCCAAGCAGGGAGCCGCCGAAGGTGCTTTGCTACACTACTTTGCGGTGTGGGGTGCAGGTGTTGGAGTGTGGTCAGGTGTCTCCACCTTACCTGGATGGTGGGGCACCACACCTCAGGAGGAGGTGCAGTACCTCTGTGGCAACTGAACCCTCAGGGGCGCCACATAGGCCTGGCAGGTGGTGCAAATGGCCTTTTTGGGGTTATTGGCAGAGTCTTTAAAAAAACACCAGACTCAGGAAGACCTAACAGTTGTAATAACAACTTCTGTTGTGTTGGTTTTACATGGAACTGTTGCCCGCCTTCTGTCTGCGTCCACCATACTGCTTCTTCCTGCCTGTTGGGGTGCTACACCTCCCTCCCCCTGTGTGCTGCTGTCCTTGCTCTGCATGTCCTCCTGCAAGCTTGGGTCAGTTACTATATCATCCACCACCTCATCTTCCACTTCTGCACCCTGGTCCTCCTCCTGACTTTCTGACAATTGTGTCTCATCATCGTCCATCTCTTGTGACACGTTCCCACCGTCGCCTTCGTGTGACCATGGCTGCTTGTTGGTAGAGGATAATTCAGGATACTCTCCAAGCGTGTGACAACATAGCTTCTTTATTCAGGAGCAAACAGGAACAATATATGATAAGTTTAACAGATCAGGAATACATCATTTTTGTGTCTATCTGTGCAGTTTCTACAGCAGGCTTCTTCATCTTCCATTCACAGACACATGAAAAACAGGAAATACAGTCACATGCTCTCCATGTGTGAGCCTCTGGGAGTTTTTTGTTCTAACTTCATGAACAGCACGCAAATCTCGCAACTAACATTCAAAGACAGGAAGGGAGTTGTTGCACCAAACATATTCCAACACTGCTCAAATATTTGGGTATCGCTACATGCGGTCTCCTCTTGCCCCGCTTCAAGTGGACAGGGTGAGAGGCCCAAATGTAGAAATGGAAAAGTGAACAGCTCTTCAGAGTGTCCAAGTGTGGGATCAGTTTTCTCCGGGCACTCGGCATGGTGGGAGGAAGGAGGATCAGGGTGAGGAATATGCGGTACAGACTCATGGCTATGGAGACTTGACCGTGTGGAAGACAGGGTGGTGGTGGCGGCAAAGTGACTGGAAGCATTATCCGCTATCCAACCAACAACCTTTTGACACAGCTCTGGGTTCAATAATGGTGTGCTGCGGTCCCCTAGTAATTGAGACAGGAAGGTCGGGCGAGAAGATGTGGGTGTTTGCTGTGGCACAATTTTTCAGCTTTCCCACAGCCTCGGCATCTGCATGCACCATCACCATCACATCCAGTTCCCCATCCTTTGCCACACGCCTTGCCCATTTTAAATGAAGGACAATATTTTCCACATTCACTACAAATGGCTGAATTTGGAGCGAACTTATACATGATCCATGTGATGGAAAACAACAGTTTTAAATAGCTGGCCAGTAGGTAACTATTTTTAACAGCAAACTGGTTTCAATAATTTTGATAACACACTGCAAAAAAATTGAATTAGAGGCCAGAAATGGCAGAATTTTGAGCGGTCTTATATGTGATCTGTGACGGACAAACCACAGTTTTAAATAGCTGGCCTGTAGGTAACTATTTTTAACAGCAAACTGGTTTCAATAACATCGCTAACATACTGCAACAAAATTTAAATGGAGGCTAGAAATGGCATTTTGAGCGCATTTATATGTGGTCCGTGTGACAGACAAACCTCAGTTTTAAATATTTGGATTTTTAGCACTGTACTATGGAAAGCATCTGGCTGTGTTCTGCAGTGCCAACAAGCAAATGGAGCAGAAAAACAGTGTTCTCTGCATTGCTTTTTAAGCAAATAATCAGGATAAAGATTCCCAAAAAATTATTCCTGGCTCCTGATACCTGGGGCTATGTCTACTAATATCGGTAAAAGCTGCAGCAGCAGACAGAACTGGAATGGACCCTCTTGCTATATGCACTGCAGTCTGCCACATACACTGCCTGCCTGCTGTCTAAAGAGCGCAAAACATGCAGGGCGGGGACCCGAGCTCCCGC
Source organism: Dendrobates tinctorius (assembly GCF_039654945.1). Lineage (NCBI taxonomy): Eukaryota > Metazoa > Chordata > Amphibia > Anura > Dendrobatidae > Dendrobates > Dendrobates tinctorius. The sequence goes on along the minus strand of NW_027361696.1, from coordinate 94,428,178 downwards.
CTAGCAACTCCGGAAATAAACGGCGAGCTCCGAGCATCTCGAGTTGTGAGCTGCTCGGGCGAGTACTGAGTAGTGGTGAGCATGGTCTTTCATAACTAGTCGCATTTAGAGTTGAGCGAAACGGGTCGAAAAAATTCAAAAGTCGCCGACTTTTGGCAAAGTCGGGTTTCATGAAACGAAACCCGACCCTAGGATGAGGTCGGCCACGAGGTCGGCGACTTACGCGCCAAAGTCGCGTTTCAAAAGTTTGTTTTGCGCTCTTTTTCAGCCAATCAGGATCCACGGACACTGTGGGCAACGTGATGGCCTAGGCACGGGTCACCACCATCTTTCAGAAGGGCATGCAAGTGATTGGCTTGCTTTGGTGGGCGTCACAGGGGGTATAAAAGGGCGTGCACTCCGACCGCCATCTTACTTCTGCCGATCTTAGTATAGGGAGAGGTTGCTGCTGATTCTGTAGGGAGAGCGTTAGGCAGGGAAGAAGACAAAAAAACTGCTTCTGCTGCTAGCGATTTGGCCTGCACAACACACAAGTCACTGTGTGTGCAGTGCAAGGGGAGGCTATATTGTGGTGTATCAGTGGTGTTGGTTGTTGGGCTGCCTTTTAAGGCTTCCTGACACGCTGGCATTGCTGTTTACCCTTTGCTCCGCAAACTGCTTTTTTAAAAGCAATCCAATCTCCCTTATCCTCTAGTCACTTTTGTCACAGCTGTGCCATCGAGCCTGTCACATAGCGCTCAGATATCAGTGGGCCTCACACAATCCACAAGTGTCCAGTGTCCAAAAGTGTGCGCAGAGATTCAAAATCTCCATTATCCTCTCGTCACTTTGGTCACAGGCAGCTGTGCCATCGAGCGTGTCACATAGCGCTCAGATATCAGTGGGCCTCACACAATCCACAAGTGTCCAGTGTCCAAAAGTGTGCGCAGAGATTCAAAATCTCCATTATCCTCTCGTCACTTTGGTCACAGGCAGCTGTGCCATCGAGCCTGTCACATAGCGCTCAGATATCAGTGGGCCTCACACAATCCACAAGTGTCCAGTGTCCAAAAGTGTGCGCAGAGATTCAAAATCTCCATTATCCTCTCGTCACTTTGGTCACAGGCAGCTGTGCCATCGAGCGTGTCACATAGCGCTCAGATATCAGTGGGCCTCACACAATCCACAAGTGTCCAGTGTCCAAAAGTGTGCGCAGAGATTCAAAATCTCCATTATCCTCTCGTCACTTTGGTCACAGGCAGCTGTGCCATCGAGCCTGTCACATAGCGCTCAGATATCAGTGGGCCTCACACAATCCACAAGTGTCCAGTGTCCAAAAGTGTGCGCAGAGATTCAAAATCTCCATTATCCTCTCGTCACTTTGGTCACAGGCAGCTGTGCCATCGAGCGTGTCACATAGCGCTCAGATATCAGTGGGCCTCACACAATCCACAAGTGTCCAGTGTCCAAAAGTGTGCGCAGAGATTCAAAATCTCCATTATCCTCTCTTCACTTTGGTCACAGCTGTGCCATCGAGCCTGTCACATAGCGCTCAGATATCAGTGGGCCTCACACAATCCACAAGTGTCCAGTGTCCAAAAGTGTGCGCAGAGATTCAAAATCTCCATTATCCTCTCGTCACTTTTGTCACAGGCAGCTGTGCCATCGAGCGTGTCACATAGCGCTCAGATATCAGTGGGTCTCACACAATCCACAAGTGTCCAGTGTCCAAAAGTGTGCGCAGAGATTCAAAATCTCCATTATCCTCTCGTCACTTTGGTCACAGCTGTGCCATCGAGCCTGTCACATAGCGCTCAGATATCAGTGGGCCTCACACAATCCACAAGTGTCCAGTGTCCAAAAGTGTGCGCAGAGATTCAAAATCTCCATTATCCTCTCGTCACTTTTGTCACAGGCAACTGTGCCATCGAGCCTGTCACATAGCGCTCAGATATCAGTGGGCCTCACACAATCAACAAGTGTCCAGTGTCCAAAAGTGTGCGCAGAGATTCAAAATCTCCATTATCCTCTCGTCACTTTGGTCACAGCTGTGCCATCGAGCCTGTCACATAGCGCTCAGATATCAGTGGGCCTCACACAATCCACAAGTGTCCAGTGTCCAAAAGTGTGCGCAGAGATTCAAAATCTCCATTATCCTCTCGTCACTTTTGTCACAGGCAGCTGTGCCATCGAGCGTGTCACATAGCGCTCAGATATCAGTGGGCCTCACACAATCCACAAGTGTCCAGTGTCCAAAAGTGTGCGCAGAGATTCAAAATCTCCATTATCCTCTCGTCACTTTGGTCACAGGCAGCTGTGCCATCGAGCGTGTCACATAGCGCTCAGATATCAGTGGGCCTCACACAATCAACAAGTGTCCAGTGTCCAAAAGTATGCGCAGAGATTCAAAATCTCCATTATCCTCTCATCACTTTGGTCACAGGCAGCTGTGCCATCGAGCGTGTCACATAGCGCTCAGATATCAGTGGGCCTCACACAATCCACAAGTGTCCAGTGTCCAAAAGTGTGCGCAGAGATTCAAAATCTCCATTATCCTCTCGTCACTTTGGTCACAGGCAGCTGTGCCATCGAGCCTGTCACATAGCGCTCAGATATCAGTGGGCCTCACACAATCCACAAGTGTCCAGTGTCCAAAAGTGTGCGCAGAGATTCAAAATCTCCATTATCCTCTCGTCACTTTGGTCACAGGCAGCTGTGCCATCGAGCCTGTTACATAACGCTCAGATATCAGTGGGCCTCACACAATCCAAAAGCGTCCACTATCCACAAGTGTGTGCAGAAATTCTAAATCTCCCCTGTCCTATAGACACCTTGTACCTTGTTTTACATTACTATATAGTTTGTTGGATTTTGTCTACATTTCTACCAAAAATGAGGAAGGCTGGTGGAAGAGGCCGTGGAATTGGGCGGGGGTTGGCAGCTGGTAATGATGGTGTTGGTGGTGGATCTGATGGTAGTGGCAAGAGCAAAATAGGACCGAATGCAGGAGGTGCTGACCCTGCGTCATCGTCTGGCTACATAAGGCCTCGAACGCTTAGTTTTCTAGGAGTTGGCAAGCCGCTTTTAAAGGCAGAGCATCAGGAAAAAGTTTTGTCTTACATTGCTGACTCAGCCTCCAGCTCTATCGCCTCCTCTTCTTCAGTTGTAAAAAGTAAAAGCACTGAGTCGTCATTGGAGGCTCATGTTCATGAACCACACCTTTCCTTGTGTCCTTCACCCCAACCAAGATTGAAGGATGACGCAGGCCATACTACTGATTACTCCATGGAGCTGTTTTCACATACCATGCCTGGATTATCAAGTGAAATGGTGAATTACCCAGGCCAAGATGAATCTGACATGGAGTGCACTGATGCACAGCCGCTGATGGATGATTCTGCTGGTACATTCACTCAGAGCACTACATTGTCCTCGCAGTGTACAGAGCCAGATTTTGACCCTGATGAGACTCAGGTGCCCCTTCCCGCACACTATACCACCATACACGGTGACACAGAGAAAGGTGCACATGACATAGAAGAGGAGGTGATGGATGACCCAGTTGTTGACCCAGATTGGCATCCATTGGGGGAAGAGGGTGCTGCTTCCAATAGCTCAGATGAGGAGCATCCACAGCAGACATCGACATCGCAACAGCTGTTATCTGGCAGGCCCGGAGCACTCCAAAGACAGGTTCCAAACATCAAAAGAGTTGCTGGACAGCTTGTCCAGAGGGTCAAAAGATCACAGCGTGCTAGGCCGCAAAATGTCTGCCAAAGTAGGAAGAGTGCAGTGTGGCACTTTTTTGAACAAAATCCTCATGATCAGGCCAAGGTTGTCTGTAAGAAGTGCGCAAAGACCTTTAGCCGAGGGAAAAATCTGAAAAATTTGAATACCAGTTGCATGCTTAGACATTTAACCAGCATGCACTTGCAAGCGTGGACACAACACCAAACCTCAAGTGCCACATGTGCAACTGATCACAACGAAGGTAGTCAGCAACGCTACATTGTTTCCCCCACTGTAAGCCCACCGGTTAGCACAGCAGCAAATGTTGAGGTGTCGTTGCAAGACCACAGCAGTCAGGGAATCCCACTGTTATATCAACGAAAGACTGATTCTAGGCCATCAGAAAGAACACCAACTCCATCACCATCATCAACCCTCTCTCAGTCCGCCCTGTCCACCGCTACTTCCACCATATGCAGCTCTCAAGTCCAGCTCACCCTCCCAGACACTATGAGTAGGTCAAGAAAGTACTCAGTCTCTCATCCGCGTACACTGGGTTTGAACGCCCACATTGCCAAACTAATCTCGTTTGAGATGATGCCCTTTCGGTTGGTGGAAAGCACAGCTTTCCGCGAACTCATGGCCTATGCAGTACCACGCTATGACCTACCCAGTCACCACTTCTTCTCTCGCAAAGCCATCCCAGCCCTCCACCATCATGTGAAAGACGACATTGTCCATGCACTCAAGCAGTCAGTGAGCGGAAAGGTGCACCTCACAACTGATGCATGGTCCAGTCGGCATGGCCAGGGCCGTTACGTGTCCATCACTGCGCACTGGGTTAATGTGGTGGATGCAGGGTCCACAGGGGACAGCGGTGGTGGGACAGTGCTGCCTAGCCCACGGTATAGGAAACAGTTGGCTGTAGGCGTTCGACCCTCCTCCTCCTCCTCCAGAAGCGAAAGCTCGTCCACAGAGCGCAGTCGTACGAGCACTCCATCTGCAGCTGCCACTGTTGCACACGATGTGTCCCCCTATCGAGCAGCTAGTGGAAAGCGTCAGCAGGCTGTGTTGCAGATGATGTGTTTGGGCGACAGACACACCACCGAGGTGCTGGCCGAGTACTTGAAGCGACAAACTGAGTCATGGCTGGGCAGTGTACATCTTGAGGCAGGCAAGGTAGTTAGTGATAACGGCCGTTATTTTGTGGCAGCCATAGCCCTTTCAAAACTCAGCCACATACCTTGCTTGGCTCAGACCTTGAACCTGGTGGTGCAGTGCTTCCTCAAAAATTATCCGGAGTTAACAGCCCTGCTCCAGAAGGTGCGAAGACTGTGCGCGCACATCTGCCGGTCGCCTGTACACTCCGTTCGTATGCAGAAGCTGCAGCGATTGCTCCACCTTCCCAACCACCGCCTCATTATCGACATTGCAACAAGGTGGAACTCCACCCTGCACATGGTGGAGCGGCTGTGCGAGCAGAGGCAGGCCATAATGCATTTGTGGGAGGATACACGGCCAGGCACTTTGAGAGCAGACATGGAGTTGACAGGCGTGCAGTGGTCGAAGCTGAAAGACCTTTGTAAAGTCCTTCAGTGTTTTGAGGAATGCACACGGCTGGTAAGCGCAGACGACGCCATCCTAAGCATGAGCATCCCACTTATGCGTCTGCTCATGCAAACTTTGACGCACCTTAAGGAGCAGGCGTCTGCAGCCAATGTTGATGAGGAGGAAGAGGAGGAGGGAATCCTTGATGACATTCAGCCATTGTCTGCTCAGGGACCTCTCCTGTACGAGGTGGAGGAAGAAGAGGAGGAGGAGGAGGATGATGGGGATGATTACTTAGGGGAGGAGGATGCATCTCGTGGGGCAAGTGAAAATGTTGGCGTGGCAAGGTCTGGTACAGGGTTTGTGCGTGACTGGAGGGATGTGGATTTGCCAGAAAGTGCTCCTCCACCCAGCACTTGCAGTGCATCATTGACAACGGGAACATTGGCCCACATGTCAGATTATGCCTTGCGGATCCTAAAAAGGGCCCCCCGCATTGCCAAAATGATGAACGATGACGACTACTGGTTGGCCATCATCCTGGATCCACGCTATAAAGGCAAATTACAAAACATCATGCCACAGGAGAACCTTGACCTAATATTGGCTAATAAACAAGCAACTCTGGTAAATCGGTTGCTTGAGGCATTCCCAGCACACAGCAGCGGTGATGGTTCTCACACGAGCCGTACGGGCCGGGGGCAGCTTGGCAGAGGTGTTCGTGGTGCACACAGCAGAAGTGGCGTTGGAGACAGGGGTTTCATGACAATGTTGTGGACTGATTTTTCAAATACCGCTCACACAACTGGTAATACTGCATCGATGGAAAGTGACAGGAGACAGCAGTTGTCAACTATGGTTACAAACTACTTTTCCTCCCATATCGATGTTCTCCCACACAGGTCATTCCCCTTTGACTATTGGGCCGCTAAACTGGACACCTGGCCTGAATTGGCCCAATATGCCTTACAGGAGCTCGCTTGCCCAGCTGCAAGTGTGCTATCGGAAAGAGTCTTCAGTGCAGCTGGATCAATCCTGACAGAAAAAAGGACCCGTCTGTCAACCCAAAATGTGGATGATCTAACCATTAAAATGAACCACGCATGGGTTTCCAAGGATTTTGTCCCACCTTCCCCTGATGACACATAGGGTGACAGAAAAATGGCTTGCTTTGGTCCAGCTCTTCCTGGTACTTCACCTATTTCGCCTTTTGCATCAGCTGAATGTCCAACATCAACATATGCCACTTTCTAAAACTCCCTAACTGTGCTGCCTCCCCCCCCATGGCCGGGGTCACCACCTACCGCACGACACCATGCGAGTGCCGTTGCCCTGGACAGGTGGGTAGGCCGACTCTTGGGCGCGGGCACTGGCACAGGGTCCCTCATAGTGCAATCAAGTGTCTCTGACGGTGGTGGTGCACACCCGCCGTCAGACACACCGCTTTACTATGAGGGGCCCAGTGCCAGTACCGACGCCCACGAGTGGGCCCCCCTTGCTTGGGCAGGGCCCCAGCATTTGCAATCTTTACCTCTCCCTGCTCCTCCGCTGTGTAATCTGGGCCGTCAAATCCATACTGTGCCTGACACCGTCTGAGCCTGCCTCCTGAGACATATATTTTGAATGTGTACGCTATCCATACATGTTATCCGGGGATACGGTACCCTTTCTAACCTTTGTGCAATCACGTGCAATCCATACTGGGCCTAACACCGTTTGAGCCTGCCTCCTGATACATATATTTTGAATGTGTACGCTATCCATACATGTTATCCGGGGATACGGTACCCTTTCTAACCTTTGTGCAATCACGTGCAATCCATACTGGGCCTAACACCGTCTGAGCCTGCCTCCTGAGACATATATTTTGAATGTGTACGCTATCCATACATGTTATCCGGGGATACGGTACCCTTTCTAACCTTTGTGCAATCACGTGCAATCCATACTGTGCCTGACACCGTCTGAGCCTGCCTCCTGAGACATATATTTTGAATGTGTACGCTATCCATACATGTTATCCAGGGATACGGTACCCTTTCTAACCTTTGTGCAATCACGTGCAATCCATACTGGGCCTGACACCATCTGAGCCTGCCTCCTGAGACATATATTTTGAATGTGTACGCTATCCATACATGTTATCCAGGGATACGGTACCCTTTCTAACCTTTGTGCAATCACGTGCAATCCATACTGGGCCTAACACCGTCTGAGCCTGCCTCCTGAGACATATATTTTGAAGGTGTACGCTATCCATACATGTTATCCGGGGATACGGTACCCTTTCTAACCTTTGTGCAATCACGTGCAATCCATACTGGGCTTAACACCGTCTGAGCCTGCCTCCTGAGACATATATTTTGAATGTGTACGCTATCCATACATGTTATCCGGGGATACGGTACCCTTTCTAACCTTTGTGCAATCACGTGCAATCCATACTGGGCCTAACACCGTCTGAGCCTGCCTCCTGAGACATATATTTTGAATGTGTACGCTATCCATACATGTTATCCAGGGATACGGTACCCTTTCTAACCTTTGTGCAATCACGTGCACGCTATCCATACATGTTATCCGGGGATACGGTACCCTTTCTAACCTTTGTGCAATCACGTGCAATCCATACTGTGCCTGACACCGTCTGAGCCTGCCTCCTGAGACATATATTTTGAATGTGTACGCTATCCATACATGTTATCCAGGGATACGGTACCCTTTCTAACCTTTGTGCAATCACGTGCAATCCATACTGGGCGTGAGAACGGCTGGCGAGCTGTTAAGCAAGCTACAGCACCTGTCCAGACAAGTACAGGGATTCCCTAGCGAGGAGACTTATTTGATTGTTTTCAATGTTGGGACAGCAATTTTTGGGGAGCACTATACTCTGGAGAATGATAGATGGGGCCCACCATACACTGGAACATTCCAAAGGTGGACATCAGACACTGGAGCAGCATTTACAGGGCCCATTATACACTAGAGCATTAGAAATGGGGCCCATTATGTTTGGAGCATTATTTGGGCCCATAAGACAGTGGAGCTTCATCCATGGGGACCAACATATACTGTAGCATTATGTGGAGCTCATCATATACTGTTTCAAACATTATATGGGACCAATGATTCTGTATGGAGAAATAGATGGGCCTCGTCATGAGATGTAAAAAGTGAGGTATTTTTCATTGTACTATACCGCTATTTATCTGCCGTATCGGAGCATGATGAGTTGTGGTATGTGTTAAAGGGGCGCTCTTTTGCCCAGGGCACATGAAAACCTGCAGCCAGCCCTCCCCCCCCCACAACTTTAGCCAAATAACCCCCATATTTCAGTGCGTAACTTGTATTATGAAGTTAATTAAGGTTGACAAGCTTAAGTAAGAAGAATTGATGCTTTTGGCATTCAAATGGGCACTGTAGGTGTGTTTCCTGTCCTCCTCTCACTGCCGACTTTTATTCCCCATTGACTTACATTGGGTTTCGTGTTTCGGGACGACCCCGACTTTTCCCTATAATCGGACGATCTTGCTCGACCCGACTTTTGGAAAAGTCGGGTTTCACGAAACGAAACGCGACCCTAAAAAACCAAAAGTCGCTCAACTCTAGTCGCATTGATAAGTGGTGTCCTTTCTAATTCCTCTTCTGTAACACACTATGCACTATTCTTGCAACTTTCCTTTATTTGAAATTTGAGGGACCTCACCTGGAAAATATTGCCTTGATACGATATGGGCATATTCAGTTCCAGAAGTATTGGGGCCAGCTCCTTTCTGACTTTCAAATATTAGTACCTTGATTACTACTTCCTGAAGCTGAAGGAATGGGTCAGTCTGGCCTTGAATGAAATATACAATGACATCTGTATGTTGCGCATGGCCAGCTTTTTGTACACTTTAGCTTTCTACATGGCATTGTTGGGCTGGAGGACTTTATCAGATATATCAACCATATTTTTATTGTACCTCAGGACACAGTACAGTTTGTAGACCTGTGTAGAGGTACCTCATACAGTAAAGGGAGTGCTGCTATCACCATGTATAGTGGTGAAGAAAACAACATCCTTCTTATCCGTGTATTTGACCACTAGCATGTTGTCGCTACATTGAGCTCTGCTCTCACCCTTTCTGAGCAGATGCCCAATTTGGGACCTAGAAAGTACTCTGTAATTTTTGCACACAGAACCACATGCTCTAGTAGCTTTGATAGAGAGGGACTTGAAGAGTAGGATGCTGCTATAAAAGTTATCTACATAGAGTTGATAATCTTTATCTAGCAGTGGGTGCACCAAATCCCACTCAATTTTCCCACTCACTACAATGACAGGGGCATTCAGGGGGTTGAATCCAGGTGTCTGTTCCTTCATAAACCCTAAATCTGTGGGTGTACCCAAAGGTAGTCTCGCACAGCTTGTGAAGGTTATGTCCATACCTGGCCCTCTTACTAGATAAGTAATGTTCGAATTTGAACCTCCACTTAAAATGTATTAGGGAGTCACCCACACAGAAGTTCCTTTGGGGAAAATACACCTCAGCAAACTTGTTGCTGAAGTGATCGACTGTCCAAAATTTGAAAAGGAGGTCAAAATTGGGGTCATCTCGGGGATGGTACAGTGCATTATCATTGTAATGCTAAAATTTGTGGATAGCCTGAAAATGTTTACAGGCCATAGCCATGCAAAACACTGGTTTGTTACATAAAACATCAGCACTCCAATATTACCAAAGTTAAGGCTTCTTCTCTATCCCCATGTAAAGGACAAGGACCCAAAACCTAATAATTTCTAATGCATCTATGGGAGTCCAACTAGAAAATTATGAAGTGGGGTTCTGGGCCAAAAATTGTTAGGCAGATAAATTTGTCTTGGCCACCATGAATTTTTTCAAAATCCTTAGAGAAAAAAACCTTTGAAAAAGTCAATATCATTAAGGCCCATAGTGTCAATTTGATTCTTGATTGTGCCCCAAAATCAGGAATCTGTGGCTTATAGTCTTCCAGGGGTGAGATCCAAAGGGGTCACTAACAGTGGACACTAGCAAATTTACTGTCCTGAGGTGTCTGCATGATGGTTCGTTATCACTTGCAGAAGAAGAGGTGGAGAAAGAGGAAATATAAGAAAGGTAGCATCCTCTCTCTCACTATGAGTATCAGAGGGAAGCAAAGGTGTATGCCTCCTTGGCTGAATACCATGTTTGGGATGTGTGGGACATTTTCTTACACTTGTGTGGTGTGTTTGATTAAAATAATCACATTTTATTCAGGTGTGCGTGTGAGAATGTTTGTTGTAAACTTTTTTATTTCTTAAAAAAGAATAAAGAAAAATAGAATAGAAGAAAATAATCTAGAATCAAAAAGATAAAAATAAAAATGTGATAAAATAGGAAACAAGCTTCCTAAATGGACATCAGTTAAAAAAAATCCTGAGAGCCCAGAACTATCTGGCACTAATCCTGATTATATTTAGTAAAAAAAATACTGCAGTAGTCACTGATTACCACAGTATATTCTTCTGTCCTTAATCTACCCATTGAACTAATCTAAAACTATTATTTTTTATTATTTTTATCCTTTACTGTCTGATACTAACCCTGACTATATTCGGCAACAAATACTGTAGTAGATGCTGATTACTACAGTTTATTTTTACTGTCTGTAATCTACCCCTATTAACTAATCTAAATTATTATTTTTGCTTGATCTTTTTTTCACGTGTTGAAAAAAACAATAACAACTGGATGCCGATCAGTGATGTGTGTCACTGATCAGCGCTCTGTGTCTGTAGGATGCATGCACAGAGGGGGTGCTAAAGTGGGTTAACAATGGACAGAAAAAAAGTCTTGGGCTAAAGCGAGCATGAACTCTGAGCAGTGATGTGCATCACTAATCAGTGCTCAGCAGCTGTAGGAGGTATGCATGGATGTAGTGCAAAATGGGGGAAAAGATAGACAGGAAAAAAAGTCCTGACAAAAAGCAAGCACAGACCATGATCACATTAGTGGCTCAGCAGCTGCACATGTAGGCGTTAGGCATCAGGTTCCTGCCGCTGCACAGCTGGAATCCAGAGCCTTCCACTCAGGGTTCTCCTATTCTCCTTCAGCCACAGTGGAGCCTGCTCAGCAGTCTCATCGGTCAAGGCGCTCTGCCCAGACCAGCAGCGTGGGATCAGTTGCTGCTGCCACCTCTGGTTCAGGTATGACAATGCACCCTGGCCAGGAGCAAAAGACTCCAGAATCTAAGTCCTTCCGTCACTTCACTGAGCATGCTCATGGGACGATTCCCCATTGGGGATCGGGAGTCACATGCTCAGGTCCTTCTCCAGTTCTGATTGGGCCATCAGGGGGATCTGGAAGGTTCCGAAAGGTCTCGGCTATAAAAGACTCGCATGGCCGCTCGGCCATGCGCTAGTATAGACTCTAGTTGCTATATGTGTGGATGATGATGGATGCATGTGCCTGGTGAATGACTTATTAAGATTCCCCTCCCTTGGATATTACGCATGTGGTTAGGGTATCAGTATTACAGTCAGTACCAGTCAGTGGCTAAGCTATAGGCCACAGTGCACATCAGTCCACAGCACTAGCGTCCGATGGTGTCGCCTACTATAGGGCACTATCGTACCGTGGCAGTCACTGTTGCTCCGCTGCAGTCAGCCTCAGTTAGCGGCGTTCGGGGTTGCGACACCGCACGCTCAGTAGGTCTAGAGGGATGCTGGCCTTGTGTCCTTGGGCCCGAGTCCTGTGACCATATACTGAGCGTTCATCTCCCCGAGCTCTGTGAGCTTGAACAGGCTCGGTATTTGTGTTTAGCGGTTCGGCGTCTCTGTGAAGCAACAGAGTTCGCCTTGTGCACACCGGGTGACGTTTAACCCGCGTGTGTTCTGCCATTATACTGCCATATTGAGCGTCCGCCATTATCTAGCAGCAGTGTACCACCTCTGCATGGTGGACCCTGGGCTGCGAACGCACCGAGTATTATTTTATAATTTGGTGTGTTCCGCCAGCCCTAATATTATACTAGCGCCAGGGTCTGGCTAGTAATGGCAGATAAACAGCAGCTACTGCAGCACATTCGGCAGCTGGGGGGGTAGGTTAGTGGCTCTCGAGCGTTCAACCTCAGCTGCAAATTTTACTGCTGCCGCTGCTCAGGCAGCCGCAGAGGCTGTCTCTTCATCCCTGCACTGGTGTTATCCCACCTCCCGCTGCCTGAGAAGTTCTCGGGTGATAGTGCCTCCTGTAGGGGATTCGTGAGCAAGTGTACTATTCAGCTAGAGCTGCTGGCCGCGCGATTTCCTTCTGAGTGGGCTAAGGCCGGATTCATCATTTCCCTTCTGGCTGGCAGGGCTGTGGAGTGGGCCACCCCACTGTGGGAGCGTGGTGACCCCACGGTTCAGAGAACCTCTCAGTTCCTAGGCTCTCTGAGGCAGGTCTTTCTGGGACCACAGGTCAAACACGATATCACGCTCCAGCTGTTGGCTCTTACACAGGGTTCATCCCCGGTCAACCAATATGTCATTCGTTTTCTGACACTGGCTCCCCGAGTTGGAATGGTCAGATAAGTCCCTCATACCAATCTATTGGAGGGGTTTGGCTGACCACGTTAAGGACGCTCTGGCCACTCGGGAGGTTCCCGACACTCTGGAGGAGCTCATTACCATCTCCACCTGTATAAATCTCCGCTTCTTAGAGCGAGGGTTGGAGTGCTCCCAGTCCAGACAGAGGTTTAGGTTGGCTCCAACTTTCTCTAAACCTCTGGAGCCATCCGATCGAGTGTCCGAGTCGTCGGTGGTTATGGAGGTGCCTCACACAGGCTCTAAGTTCCGCCTAGTTCGAACCTCCATGGCTCGCGCTCACTGCCGACAGTCTGGTCACTTTGCCAATAGGTGCCCACTGCGCTCAGAGAAACGCCCGCATCTAGTGGCAACAGCAGGAGGGCTACCAGACACCACACCATTTTCCTCCCAGCTAACCTTCAAGGGGGTGCTGGAGTTCAGATCCTCCACTCTGGTGGTGGAGGTTTGCGTAGATTCTGGAGCGGAGGGTAATTTTATGTCCTCAGCCTTCGCTCTCCAGCACGCAATCCCCTTGGTTATGCTACCTCAGCCAGTCACCATCAAAGTGGTGAATGGCTCGACATTACCCTCGCAGATTACCCATCAGACTGCTCCATTAAGACTCTCTCTGTCTCCGTCCCATCACGAGACAGTGTCCCTCCTTATTATGCCCAAGGGTATCGATCAGGTTCTCCTGGGAGTTCCCTGGTTGCGTTGCCATTCTCACCATATTGAGTGGTCCTCAGGGAAAATTCTTAGTTGGAGTAAGTCCTGTGAGGGTAGATGTCTGAGCAACTGCGTTCAGGTTGCCGCCACTGCAGCTCCCGCAGATCTCTCTTCGCTCCCTAAACACTATCAGAAGTACGCTGATGTGTTCTCCAAGAGAGCGGCAGAGACTCTCCAGCCGCACCGCCCCTACGACTGTCCTATAGACCTCTTGACTGGTACAGAGCCTCCCCAGGGTCGTGTATATCCCCTGTCTCTCCCGGAGATGGAGGCCATGTCACAATACATCAAGAAAAATCTGGCTAGGCGATTTATTAGGAAGTCGGTGTCACCAGCAGGGGCGGGATTCTTCTTTGTGCAGAAGAAGAGCGGTGAATTGCGGCCTTGCATCTATTACAGGGGTCTTAACGCCATCACCGTTAAGCATAAGTACCCTCTTCCCCTGATATCGGAGCTGTTCAATAGGTTGTGGGAGCAAGAGTATTTACCAAACTCGATCTGCGGGGAGCCTACAACCTGATACACATACATGAAGGAGACGAGTGGCAGACGGCTTTTAATACCAGGGATGGCCATTATGAGTATCTGGTCATGCCCTTTGGCCTATGTAATGCCCCTGCTGTCTTCCAAGACTTCGTAAACGATATCTTTCGAGATATGATTTCCTCTTCGGTGGTGGTCTATCTGGATGATATTCTCATCTTATCTCCAGATTTGGAGTCCCACCGGAGAGAGGTCTTCGATCTCCTGTGGGCAAACTCTCTCTATGCCAAGTTGGAGAAGTGTGTGTTTGAGCAGGAGTCCTTGCCTTTCCTGGGCTATATCATCTCGGCCCAAGGTTTGCCATTGATCCTGCCAAACTGCAGGCAGTAATGGATTGGCAGGAGCCTCTCTCCCTTAAAGCGGTGCAGCGCTTTATGGGATTTATTAACTATTACCGCCAATTCATCCCACACTTCTCGACTTTGGTAGCTCCCTTGGTTGCCCTCACCAAGAAGGGAGTGAATCTTAAATTGTGGTCTGAGGAGGAATCTAAGGCCTTCCTCTCCATCAAGTCTCACTTTGCTAGTGATCCCATTTTACGTCGACCCAATGTGGATAAGCCATTTATTTTAGGTGGATGCCTCGTCCGTCGGTGCTGGAGCAGTCCTGTTCCAAAAGGATGCTCAAGGTCGGAAGCATCCTTGCTTCTTCTTTTCCATGACCTTCTCACCAGCAGAAAGGAACTATTCCATTGGGGACAGGGAGCTGCTAGCCATGAAATTGGCCCTTTCTGAAGGGAGACACTTCCTGGAGGGGGCTCGCTATCCCTTCCAAGTTTACACTGACCACAAAAATTTGGTCTATCTCCAAACCGCTCAGCAGTTAAATTCTCACCAAGCTCAATGGTCTCTCTTCTTCTCTTTGTTCCACTTCACCTTACATTTCCTTTCTGGTGAGAAGAAAGTCCGAGCCGATGCACTCTCTCGCTCCGTGGTATCAGCAGGGGAGGAGGAGGAGCCTCGGTTGATCGTCCCATCGGAGAGTCTGAGGACAGTGGCTCTGGTCGCCCTTGAGTCTGTACCCCCGGGCAAGACTTTTGTCCCTGGCCGTTTGCATCCAGAGGTCCTCTCTTGGGCTCACACGTATAGGGTGGGTGGACACTTTGGTACCAAGCGGACAGTTGAGCTTCTGGCAAGGACGTACTGGTGGCCGCATATGGCTCGTGACGTCAAAGACTACATACAGGCGTGCGTCTCCTGCGCCAAGAATAAGCCTTCCCGGAAACGACCTGCTGGGTTACTCTATCCCTTACCGGTGGAGGATAAGCCCTAGGAGATGGTTGGCATGGACTTTGTGGTGGGTCTACCCATGTCCAGTGGCAGCACAGTTATTTGGATCGTCACCGACCACTTTTCTAAGATGGTGCACTTAGTGCCTCTCTCTCGGCTACCTTCCGCATGGGGTTTAGCAGTGCTGTTCATCAAACATGTTTTCCGCTTACACGGCATTCCTGGCAAGATTGTCAGTGACCGGAGTCCCCAGTTTGCGTCCCGCTTCTGGAGAGAGCTCTGTCGCTTGCTCAGTATTGAACTGAATCTCTCCTCGGCCTATCATCCCTAGACGAATGGGTTGGTGGAGAGGGCCAACCAGACCCTGGTCACATATCTCTGACATTTTGTCTCGGCCAGGCAGGATGACTGGGCATCTTTGTTGCCGTGGGCAGAGTTCGGCTTGAACAACACGGTGGCCGATTCCACCCACCAGATGCCATTCCTCCTTAACTACGGCCAGCATCCTCGTTTCCCTGTGCCCATGTCTGTGTCATCCACTGACTCTAGGGTGGCAGACTGGGCAGTGGAGGCACGTGATATTTGGGATCGCACCCAGGATGCCATTCGGGCCTCTAAGGAGAGAATGAGGTCCTCCGCAGACGCACATCAGTGTCCTGCTCCAACCTTCTCCCCTGGCGACTTAGTGTAGCTCTCCGCCCATAACATCAGGCTGCGAGTCGAGTCCACTAAGTTTGCTCCTCGCTACATTGGTCCCTTCAAAGATCTCGAGCGGATCAGCTCTGTGGTCTATCGTTTGGCTCTTCCTCTACATGTGGCTATCTCTGACGCCTTCCACGTGTCTCTCCTTAAACCTGGTCACATGTCCTGGTTCTCTGACTCATCTGCCGGGACATCAGACCTGCCTTCGGATGCGTTTGAGGTCAATGCCATTGTGGGATGCAAGGTGGTGCATGGTAAAAAGTTTTATTTGGTGGACATGAAGGGTAATGGTCCAGAGGCTCGGACCTTGGAGCCAGCAGCATTATCAGCATTTGAGCGTAGCGAGGCTCAGAGGGGAGAGGGTCCTAGGAGGGGAGGTAATGTTAGGCGTCGAGTTCCTGCCACTGCACAGGTCAGTGACTTATTGGCTGCAGGATGCATGCACAGCGTTGGTACAAAAGAAAAAACTGCCAAAAAACAAGTGAAGAAGTATTGATTGGTGATCAAGAACTAATCAGAGCTCAGTGGCTGAAGTGGCGCTGGGAAGGAGCTGGGGAAATGGGAGAAGGTGGGAAAGGGGGAACTGGTGTACAGGGGGATTGGGGTCTATTAGAAAAAAGCAGGGGGCAGGAACATGTGAGGAACAGATTTGGAACATCTTCTTTCAACTATCAATAGCAGCACAAGAAGTGATGGCACAGGCTTCAAAAAGTCTGCGGCACCACAAGGCACAGAACATCAGCAGTAGAACGACACAGTAACCGCTGGGCAATGTCTCCAAATCAGAATGAGGAGAAGCAGAGCTGTCACTGTGAGGTCAGACTGCATCTCTTCACCTTTTGAATAGCCAAGGCTGGAGTCCCGTGGATTAATCCGCTCATCCTTTATGAGAGAAGTAAAGTTCTTGCACCTATAGTATTGGCAGAATGCTAATGAATAGAAGTTGCTGACTAAAATGTAGAGTTGATGGCAAAATACAAAGCATAGGAATCAGGATAGTTGCTGGCCATAAAAGACTGGTATATACACTAAAAACAGTGAAGAATAAAAGCTGCACATCCATGGGTTTCGACAGATTTGGGGTTAAAATAGTGGTATTTTTAAACATTCTGCTCTACTTATGATGCCTAAATTAATAACAGATGCTGCCAAAAATATATTTTTTGTTACTATATTGAATACTGAAGAGCAGTTAGAGTTTAGTGTTTTATTAGTACTTATTTTTTCTACATCCATTGTTGATTTAAAGTAGATTTCTGTCATATCTAAATAATATTAAGAACTAAATCTAAAACCAAAGCATGAAATAGTAAAACTGAATCTCTACGACGTAAATATCTATTGCATCACATGAGTGACAAGTAATGTCATTTTGAAGTTTACAAATTACACATGGATGGTTTCGTTTGTCCATGACTTGCTCAGTTTCAGAGAAAAAACAAAAGTCTCTATTTAGGAAATTAAATATCCTTTCTTTCCCAGTGCTTAGTTTTTCTTTTCAAATAATTTTATTGGTTTTCAGTAATTAAACAGGGTAAGGGAAGGAAGGTAGGAAGGGAGGAAAGGGAATGGGAAGTAAAGAACCTTGTACAGGTACGGAAAAAATTTAAAACTAGAGAACCCACAAATAGGCATTAAATAGCATATAGCAAATAACAACATAAAAGGAAAAGAAAATCGCCAATCCTTATTATGGGGTAACATTCTTGGAAGGAGATACAACATCCCGGTACTACAACGGCCATGTTTAGGCCTCAAAATATCATACCTCTTAATAGGTCTTTTTGATATGGAATTTGTTGTTCCAAGTCTTCCATATTTTTGTAAATTTGTGGATGTGATTGTTGTTAATCGCAAATCTGAGTTCTAAATCACTATGTTAGCCTATCTTATCAAGTATGTCCAAAAACTTAGGAACCTCGACTTTCTTCCACCATTGTGCTAACATGGTCTTAGTCACTAAGAGGATGTGTATGAAAATGTATCTTACCGAATCATCAAACTGTTCCATGTCTAATGAAAGAAGTGCTTTTTCAGGCGTAATTGTGAAGTCCTTAGCAATGAGGTTAATGTGCTGTGTGACCTGGAACCAGAGGTTTTTAATCTTTGAACAACCCCAAAATATAGGGTAGAGGTTCCCTTGATGTCCACAGCCTCTCCAGCACAAGGAAGATAATTCTGTGTTAAAATGTGATAACCTTGTCGGGGTATAGTACCACCTATTTAACAGTTTAAAATAACCCTCGTGAAGACCCATTGATATGTTGGAATTGTAAGTGAATTTGATGGCATCGTTCCAATTCTCGAGACGGATATCAGCACCTAAATCGGACTCCCATCTCTTCATGTATATGTTTTTGTGGCTCGTTAGGTCCTTGACGACAGATCTATACAAATTACGCAGACTCCAGAGGTTTTTATTTTTAAGGTTGCACAACAGTGAAGTTAGCATTTCATAATTTAAAGTCTTCTCTTTTATGATTTTCAAAATTCTGTCTTTCAACATGGTGTAAAAGACCAGCTCAGATGATGGAGTGCTTAGTTTTTCAAACATGACTCTGCTAAAAATACAGACCGTTAAGTAGCCATTAAAAAACCTATGTTTGTGTTACCAGTTTTAATGGTACAAAATGCTGGGCATCTATGAAGGGAAATGTGATGAAGAATTTTGTGATAGAATAGTTGGTGGTGAGAGGGCACATAGTGTCCTCGGAGAAGTTCGGAAGGGTTTTCATTACTTGAATTACAGTTACCAAGGGAAAGTCAAAACAAACATGTTTTCTATGAGTGTTGACAGCTTCAGATGAATCATCTGACAAACTGGATAATAAACTATGGAGCTGAAGGAAGACTTGATATTTATACACTTCTCAGTGGGTCTTTGGAGAGCTGTGAAAGCTTTTGTAACTGATTGTTTCATCAAGATATCTATCCAGAAAAGCAGAAAGTAGAGGAAGCCAATAAAGTACTAAGCATTCGTTGTGCTAATGATACTAATGGATTTGGCAGTTCATTATGTATTAATTTTCTATGACATCAATAGTCCATACAAGCATGTAAGACAATGAAATACTTCAGCCTAATTGGTCTGATAAGTGATCAGTGAATATTACAAAATAACTGAGGCTCTTTTCAAACTGTGTTCATATAGCTTTCATTTTTTTATCGGACATATTATGAAACTATACTGTATATACTAGTTACATGTATGAGCCTGAGTAGAATGACCGGTGACTGATGTTGGCGATGGGACAGGGATGTCAAACAGTGATGAGCGAACGTGCTCGCCACTACTGGGTACTCACCCGAGTATCACTGTACTTGGTGTACTCGGCGAGCACCAAGCATTTCTGGGATTACTTGGCGGAAACTCGGATCTCCACCCAGCATTTTTGGCAGATTTTAGAGACCCAATCACACTGCAGGGATTGTCTGCCAGGCTATGAAATGCCACAGCCATCTTAGTTGTGGTCATGCAGTGATTGGCTGGCCGCACAGCATCATCAGGGGTATAAGAGACTGGATGCCGCCCTGCCCGGCGCATTCAGCTCCTGATTGAGAGAGTGTAGGGAGAGCGGCTGCCTTGATAGGGTCAGAATTGGGGATTTCTTAGTGTGGGGCCTACCATCCTAATTACTCACATCCAGCTAAACCAACATTCCTTGTAAGGACTAATTCTGGAATATATAGGTTCCAGTGTTAGGCAGGCAGGGTAGTGTATGTCGCTGTATACACATCATTGCAAGGCCTGCAGGCACTGTATGTGTGTATATAGATCATTGCATACATCAAAAGGGTCCATTCCCTTCCTGTGTTCTTGTGCTGCTGCTACCTGTGGGATATGTTAACCATATATAGCTAGCCCCAGGTGTAATTGGAATACAGGCCACACATTTTTTGGTGTGGTCGCTCCGTGTCAGCTTACATCTGTGCATGCTCAAAGTTTGGCCAGTTTATGGCTGCTTTTTTTTTTGCCTGGCTGTCACTTTTGGTTAAGTACAGCAGTATTTAGCCAAAAAAAAATTAATACAGGCCACACATTTTTTGGTGTGGTATCCCCGTTCCAGCTCATATCTGTGTGTGCTCAAAGTTTGGCCAGTTTATGACTGTTTTCTTTGTTTTTCCTGGCTGTCACTTTTGGTTAAATCCAGCATTATTTATCTAAATACAAAAATAATACAGGCCACACATTTTTTTGGTGTGGTATCTCCGTGCTAGCTCCCACCTGTGCGTGCTCAAAGTTTGCTAGTTTATGGCTGTTTTCTTTGTTTATCCTGGTTGTCATTTTTGGTTACATCCAGCATTATTTAGCCAAAAACAAAAACAATACAGGGCACACATTTTTTGGTGTGGTATTTCCGTATCAGCTCATATCTGTGCGTGCTCAAAGTTTGGCCAGTTTATGGCGGTTTTCTTTTTTGTCCTGGGTGAAACTGTACTTATGTAAAGCACTATTTAGACAAAATAAAAAAAAAAATAATACAGTCTGTTATCTCAGGATGAGGCCTGGTGTATCTGTGTGGAAAAATCTTTGCTTCGCAGGCATACGTTGGATAGTTCTGTCTGTTAGCCTTGTTCTACTCATTATTTGGGGTTTTCAAAAGTGAACACAAAACCTCCAAAAAAATTCATACACTCTGTTATCTCAGGCTGAGGCCTGGTGTATCTGTGTTGGAAAAATCTTTGCTTCTCAGGCATACTGATCACATATAATTTTTCTCCGAATAAATCCATTTTTATTGAGCATTTAAAATATTTCAGTGTTATGAGCTCATTTTCTGCTCCACCAGTTGAGAGTTCCCCTTCCGTTCTCCCTCTGGTGGTGATGGGAGGTGGTGAGGTTGGTTTGAGTGGTAGTGATCTGCCACCTGGTGAGGAAGATAGTGATTGGATCTCTGGAGTATCAGACTGGATATAAGACAGCCGACGCTCTATCCTGTTGCTGGTGATTCAGTCTGCTTCTCAGGTCTAGGACTCAGCTCTGTTCCAGTCTTCAGATAAGTTTGTTTTTTGCTATTGTTCACACTTGCTCTTGTTGGTCTTTTCAGTTTTTTGTGTGATCAGCCAGCCCAGCTGGGCTGTGCTGAATTTCCACTCTTATTTGCCAAATTGCCCTTTTTTTGTCCCTTATTAGATTGGCCTCTTTTTGCTCTGTCTCAGAATATTTCAGAGTGCTGATATAGTGGGAGAAGTCTAGTGACTTCAGGGTTAATTTTGCTATTAGTTGTGTTGGACATTTTGTAGGCGTTTTTGGCAGACTGCAGACAGTGTCTTTCCTTTCCTGTCCTTTCTAGTTAGTTAGGCCCCAACGTTTGCTCAGCCTATTTTCCTGCCTTTGTTTGTGTTTTCATCTTTTTTCACTGTCAATACATGTGGGGGGCTGTCTCTCCTTTGGGGTCTGCTCTGGGGCAGTTGGTTTTCCTCTTTTCCTACTTTAGGCCCCATCGTTTGCTCAGCCTATTCTCCTGCCTTTGTTTGTGTTTTCATCTTTTTTCACTGTCAATACATGTGGGGGGCTGTCTCTCCTTTGGGGTCTGCTCTGGTGCAGTTGGTTTTCCTCTTTTCCTGCTTTGGGCTTATTTGGTTCTACGGTTGTGATGAGACGTCTAGGACCACCGTAGGAACGCTCCACGACTGCTGCTGGTTGCGTGTTGGGATCGGGGGTCTGCATAGTTACCAACCTCTTTGGTTTTCTGAGACTTAGCTTTGTTGTTTTTTTTTCCTCCTCAGCTACCCGTTCATAACATTTCAGTAGTCCATTTAAAATGGACAAGGCAGGGGGCAAAGCAGAGGACGAGGCAGTGGCCAAGCTGAAAGTGGGCCACAGAAAAGATCCACATCTTCGCGCTCGACCTTCCTGTCCCAGTTTCTAGAGGACCGCACCTCACCACTATTGAAGCCAGAGCAGTGTGAAATGGTTGCTTGGATAGCGGATAATGCTTCCAGTCACTTAGCCACCACCACCATGTCTTCCACACGGTCAAGTCTGAGTAGCCATGAGTGTGGACTGAATATTACTCACCCTGATCCTCCTTCCTCTCACCATGCTGAGAACCCTGAGACAACTGATCTCACACTCGGACACTCCGAAGGGCTGTTCAGTTTTCCATTTGGAGATTCGTGCCTCTCGCCCACTCCACTTGAAACAGGGCAAGTTGATATTTCATGTAGCGATGCACAAATCTTTGAGCAGCCACGGTCACAAGAGGTGGATGATGATGAGACACAATTGCCGGAAAGTCAGGAGGAGGAGCAGGGTGCGAATGTAGAAGACGAGGTGGTGGATGACATAGTGACTGACCCAACCTGACCGGAGGACATGCAGAGCGAGGACAGCAGCACACATGGGGAAGGAGGCATATCACCCAAACAGGCAGGAAGAAGCAGTGTGGTGGCCGCAGACAGAATGAGTGCATCCATTCCCCGTAACACCCCAGGACGGAAGTTGCCATTCCAACTGTTAGATCTTCCTGAGTCTGGTTATTTTTTAAAGACTCTGCCGATAACCCCAAACAGCCCATTTGCAGCACTTGCCATGCCCGCATCAGGAGGGGTAGCAAAACTACCAGCCTGAACACCACCAGCATGATTAGGCTTATGGCAGCAAAGCACCCGACTTTGTGGGCCGAACCCCAGGATCCAGGCACACTGACTGCAGGTGAAAACACTTCTTCCACTGTTTTGCGTACAAGCCAATCCCCAGTTCACTGTGCCTGTGAAGATGCCTCGGGCCCTGCACCTGTTGTTGCCCACAGTCAACCAGCACCATCATCAAGCACATCCATGTCCTTGTCCCAGCCCAGCCTTCAGTTGTCTATACCCCAGTCATTGGAATGCAACTGGAAATACGCAGCCAATGCCCCTCAGGCCACAGTCCTTAATTCGCACATTTCTGGTCTGATTGCGCTCGAAATGTTACCTTTTAGGCTCGTTGAGATGGAAGCTTTCCGCAACTTGATGGTGGTGGCCGTCCCAAGGTACTCAGTCACCAGTCGCTACTATTTCTCCCGTTGTGCCGTACCGGCATTACATCAGCATGTGTCCCACAAAATTACCCGTTGCCTCAACAATGCTGTTACTTGGAGAGTCCACCTAACCATGGACATGTGGACAAGTGCTTGTGGGCAGGGACGGTACATCTCACTGATGGCACACAGGGTTAACATAGTGGAAGCCGGGACCCAGTCAGACCTTGGGATGGAACACATCCTCCCCACGCTTGGATTGCGGGCCGTATGTCAATCAGTGTTGCCCTCACAGTCTACAGCTCCTGCACCTCCTCCTCCTCTTCTTCAGTCTCCATCTCTGAAATGAGCACATCAGTCAGAAGCTGGAATCACTGCAGCACTGCCTCAGACAAGCGACAACAGGCTGTGCTGAAGCTAATCTGCATTGGTGACAAATCGTACAATGCAGAAGAGTTGTGGACAGCGCTGAAAGAGCAGTGAGATATTTGGATGACACTGCTGAACCTACAGCTAGGCATGGTCCTGTGTGACAATGGCCAGAACCTGGTGGCAGCTCTGAGGCAAGGTGGACTCACACACACACTTTGCCTAGCCCATGTGCTTAACTTCGTGGTTCAATATTTTCTCAAAAGCTAACCGGAGCTGCCGGATCTGCTAGTGAAAGTACGCCATTTGTCTGCGCATTTTAGAAAGTCAGCTACAGCTTCAGCCGCCCTTGCTGTGCTTCAGCAACAGTTGCAGCTTCCAGCTCACTGACTGGTGTGTAATGTCCCCACGCATCCCAGGCAGAGCACTAGGACATGGAGCAAGGAGCCATACAGGGTGATTACACTCAGCCCAGCCTGATGTTATTGCAATGTGGATTGGTAGACAATGAGGAGGAGGAGGAAGAACAGGAGCTACTTCATGCGCTATAGAAGGTAATACAAGCACAGCTGTCATACCATCTGTTCAGCGAGGATGGCCTGAGGACAGGGAGGAGGAGGATGAGGATGAGGAGGAGGAGGACAGCATGGTCAGTTGTCCTGTTGGTGAGGACATGGAAGTCTTGCCTGTTAGCAGTCTGGCACACATGGCTGACTTTATGTTGCGCTGCGTTTCCCTTGACCCTCGCATTATCAAAATTTTTGGTGACACTCATTACTGGTTGGTGACACTTCTAGACCCACGCTACAAGGAGAACTTTCAATCTCTTCTTCCAGAGGCAGAGAGATGTACAAAAATGTTGCTGTACCAGAGGGCCCTTGCAGCGGTATTACAGAGAAATTCCCATGTGAAAATGCTGGCAGCAGACATCAGAGTTTGTTGTACAACCAAGGAGTCCAAGCGAGAGAGACAGAAGTACAATCCAGTTCAGGCAGGGGAATAATGGCAAAGCTGTGGGACCGTTTTCTCACACCCTCCCATCGTGCCATCGAAAACACCGTGTGCACTACTGTAGTGGTGCCAAGTAAGGTTCCCAAACCATATATGATAAAATGAAAACCTGGCACTCAACTTAATGCTTGGTGAGGCAGTTTATTGTAGCAACAGAAAACGTTTCGGTCAATATAGACCTTCATCAGCTACTACAGTGTGAAAAAAATAAATAAACAAGAATAAATAAAGTATGTATCACATAAAATGTAATTTGGTCGTGGATATATACAATATTATACAAGAAATACTACAACAGAGACCAAAAAATATATCTTGGGTGCTCAGATTGAAGGAGAAAAGGATAAGACATACCGTGCTAGTATGTTTGAAAGTAGCTTGAAGGAGGGCACTTTTTATGTTATTCACTGATAACGCCTAAAAAGAAGTGATTGGCGCTGTTAAAGTGTATACATAAGGTCAATTAGGTGGTGTTTCAGAATGGTACATACCAGTAATCAAATGGTCAGAATACTGCTGTAACGCAGGATAATCTGTAAGGTAAACATCATGTAGAATGACATAAGACAGCGGTATGCTGTAGATCAAAGTTGTGAGTGTCGCTATAAATGGCGAGGTAGTTACCTTAATAGTTGAAAATATCAGCGCAGCCTGGTCCTCCTGGACGTGGGTAAACACCACTTGTCAGTGGAGACAGAGGTGAGCTGAGCTTAAGTGGAGGAAGGGCGGGTCTGTGGTCTTGACGGACAGGAGGGTAGGGCCAATGGGAGAGAGCTGGGTGGTGATGTCAGCTGAGCTAAGATGGCTGCGCGCTCAGAAGCAAAATAGGATGCATTGTCGTGTAATAAAGGGTTATAGAGTCAGGATGCACAGTTTTTCTGTGTGAAATCCATAGCTGTATAGGGGAGAGACTATGAGGAATGTGTATACATCAGAATGTATTAATTATGTGACACTGTTTTTATCCATATGATGTGTGATTATGTATCACTATGAGGGGGAAGAAAATATATGTACATGAATACATGAGAGACATTATTACACATGGAAACAAGTGGGAAAGAGGATGAATAAATAAATACAACAAGCCAGGATACTGAGGATGGTTCCAAGAATAGAGATGAAATTTTCCATGGAAAGCATATAGTATAAGATGGGTGCAGTCCAACAGAAGGTTCTCGCACCGAATGGTGGATTTATGTTTCGAGATCCTATCCCGAATGGCCTGGGTAGTCTCGCCAACATATATTCGTCCACACGGACACTTTATAAGGTACACGACAAATGATGTGTCGCATGTGAAAAATCCATTTATAGGGAAGCTTTTTCCTGTAAGGGGATGATGGAATTTATTGCCTTTAAGTATGTTGCAGCACTGCATACAATGCAAAGTACCTGTCTTTGGTCTCTGTAGAAAACGTTGTGTTTGTGAATGGTAGAGCCTATGTCAGCTTTGACTAGGCTGTCTCTGATGTTTGGTTCTCTCCTAAAACAGGGTAGAAAAGAATGCTGGAATTCTGGTATGTCAAGGTGGGCGGTAGAGAGAAGATGCCAATTTTTCCTGATAGACTTGTGGATAATATTATTATTATTATTATTATTATTATTTATTGTTATAGCGCCATTTATTCCATGGCGCTTTACATGTAAGGAGGAGTATACATAAAAACAAGTACAATAATCTGAAACAATACAAGTCAATACAAGTCATAACTGGTACAGGAGGAGAGAGGACCCTGCCCGCGAGGGCTCACAATCTTCAAGGGATGGGTGATAATACAGTAGGCGAGGGTAGAGCTGGTCGTGCAGCGGTTTGGTCGATCGGTGGTTACTGCAGGTTGTAGGCTTGTCAGAAGAGGTGGGTCTTCAGGCTCTTTTTGAAAGTTTCGATGGTAGGTGAGAGTCTGATATGTTGTGGTAGAGACTTCCAGAGTAGGGGTGATGCGCGAGAGAAATCTTGTATGCGATTGTGGGAAGAGGAGATAAGAGGGGAGTAGAGAAGGAGATCTTGTGAGGATCGGAGGTTGCGTGCGGGAAAGTACCGGGCGACGAGGTCACAGATGTATGGAGGAGACAGGTTGTGGATGGCTTTGTATGTCATGGTTAGCGTTTTGTAATGGAGTCTCTGGGCAATTGGGAGCCAGTGAAGGGATTGACAGAGGGGAGAAGCTGGGGAATAGCGGGGGGACAGGTGGATTAGTCTGGCAGCAGAGTTTAGAATAGATTGGAGGGGTGCGAGAGTGTTTGAGGGGAGGCCACAGAGCATGAGGTTGCAGTAGTCAAGGCGAGAGATAATGAGGGCATGGACTAGGGTTTTTGCAGATTCTTGGGTGAGGAATAGTGTTGAGCATTCCGATACCGCAAGTATCGGGTATCTTGCTGTATCGGAATTCCGATACCGACATCCGATATTTTTTCAATATCGGGCATCGGAATCGGAAGTTCAAAGTTGATTGACAGCCGAAATGACGTCATCATGATGCGCGGTGTGTGCGCATCATGATGCGCCGTCATTTCGGGCCTTCCGGGGGTCTCTGCCGGCCTGCCGGGGGGCTGTGCCGGCCTGCCGGGGGGCTGTGTGGACTGCCCGGGGTCTGTACCGGCCTGCCGGGGGGCTGTGCCGGCCTGCCGGTGGTCTGTGCACCCTGTGGGGGTCTGTACCGGCCTGCCGGGGGGCTGTGCTGATGTCCGGGGGTCTGTGCAGGCATCGTCCGATGGGACTACAAGTCCCATCTGGCGATGCCTGCTACCATGACAGTGATTGACACATTAGCCAATGATGGGACAGTAGTAGTCCCATCATCCGGCTAATGTGTTAAATGTTTAAAAAAAAAAAAAAAAATACTACATACATACTACATACATACTACATGCATGCTACATACATACTACATGCTACATACATACTACATGCATGCTACATACATACTACATGCTACATACATACCACATATATACTACATACATACTACATGCATGATACATACTACATGCTACATACATACCACATATATATTACATACATACTACATGCATGCTACATACATACTACATGCTACATACATACTACATGCTACATACATACTACAAACATACTACATGCATGCTACATACATACTACATGCTACATACATACCACATATATACTACATACATACTACATGCATGCTACATACATACTACATGCTACATACATACTACATACATACTACATATATACTACATGCATGCTACATACATACTACATGCTACATACATACTACATGCATGCTACATGCTACATACATACTACATACATACTACATACATACTACATGCATGCTACATGCTACATACATACCACATATATACTACATGCATGCTACATACATGCTACATGCTACATACATACTACATACATACTACATACATACTACATGCTACATACATACCACATATATACTACATACATACTACATACATGCTACATACATACTACATGCATGCTACATACAATACATTCATACAATACCTACATAGACATACAGTACATATAACATAGAGTAACATACTTACCAATACTTGTCACATTGTTCCCCGAAGCCATTGTCGTCTACGGAATAAATATTAACATAACAAACCACAAAAATACTCACCCATGATCCGAAGCAGTCCACGAGTGTGTCCCACGACGATATTGGGTAGAGAACTGCAGCATGTGGAAATTCCCACACAGCTTTTACCATAAAGTGAGACTAGGGACTTTTTTTTTTTAAGTGGCGGAGGAATACAGTGCGGAAGGATACCTACCTTCCGTCATTGGATTCCTGCAGCCCGTAGAGAGCGGCAGCATCAGCTGATGCTGCAGTTCTCTACCCAAGATCGTCGTGGGACACACTCGTGGACTGCTTCGGATCATGGGTGAGTATTTTTGTGGTTTGTTATGTTAATATTTATTCCGTAGACGACAATGGCTTCGGGGAACAATGTGACAAGTATTGGTAAGTATGTTACTCTATGTT
Source organism: Dendrobates tinctorius (assembly GCF_039654945.1). Taxonomy (NCBI): domain Eukaryota; kingdom Metazoa; phylum Chordata; class Amphibia; order Anura; family Dendrobatidae; genus Dendrobates; species Dendrobates tinctorius. The sequence goes on along the minus strand of NW_027361696.1, from coordinate 94,399,827 downwards.
ATATGTACTGTATGTCTATGTACAGTATGTATTGTATGAATGTATTGTATGTAGCATGCATGTAGTATGTATGTAGTATGTATGTAGCATGTAGTATGTATGTAGCATGCATGTAGTATGTATGTAGCATGCATGTAGCATGTATGTAGCATGCATGTAGTATATATGTAGTATGTATGTAGTATGTATGTAGTATATATGTAGCATGTAGTATGTATGTAGCATGCATGTAGTATGTATGTAGTATGTATGTAGCATGCATGTAGTATGTATGTAGTATGTATGTAGCATGTAGTATGTATGTATGTAGCATGCATGTAGTATATATGTAGTATGTATGTAGTATATATGTAGCATGTAGTATGTATGTAGCATGTATGTAGTATGTATGTAGCATGCATGTAGTATGTATGTAGTATGTATGTAGCATGTAGTATGTATGTAGCATGCATGTAGTATATATGTAGTATGTATGTAGTATATATGCAGCATGTAGTATGTATGTAGCATGCATGTAGTATGTATGTAGTATGTATGTAGCATGTAGTATGTATGTAGCATGCATGTAGTATATATGTAGTATGTATGTAGTATGTATGTAGCATGCATGTAGTATGTATGTAGCATGCATGCAGTATGTATGTAGCATGCATGTAGTATATATGTAGTATGTATGTAGTATGTATGTAGCATGTAGTATGTATGATGCATATATGTAGTATGTAGTATGTATGTAGCATGTAGTATGTATGATGCATATATGTAGTATGTATGTAGGTTGTAATGATGTATTATTTATGTAGCATGTAGTATGTATGTAGTATGTATGTAGCATGCATGTAGTATATATGTAGTATGTATGTAGTATGTATGTAGCATGTATGTAGCATGCATGTAGTATATATGTAGCATGTAGTATGTATGTAGCATGTAGTATGTATGTAGCATGCATGTAGTATATATGTACTATGTATGTAGCATGTAGTATGTATGTAGCATGCATGTAGTATGTATGTATGTAGTATTTTTTTTTTTTTTTACATTTAACACATTAGCCGGATGATGGGACTACTACTGTCCCATCATTGGCTAATGTGTCAATCGCTGTCATGGTAGCAGGCATCGCCCGATGGGACTTGTAGTCCCATCAGACGATGCCTGCGCAGACCCCGGACATCAGCACAGCCCCCCGGCAGGCCGGCACAGCCCCCCGGCAGGCCGGTACAGACCCCCACAGGGTGCACAGATCCCGTGCAGTCCGCACAGCCCACCGGCAGGCCGGCACAGACCTCCGGCAGGCCGGCACAGACCCCCGGAAGGCCCGTACAGACCCCCGAGAGGCTGTACAAGGGCAGGAAAGGGTTTTTCCAATTCCGATACCGGAAGTCTCATAGACTTGAATGGGACTTCCGGTATCGGCATCGGTGATACCGATACTTTTTTTAAAGATCGGCCGATCCATTCCGATCCGATATTTTGAAGTATCGGACGGTATCGCTCAACTCTAGTGAGGAATGAACGGATTCGTGAAATATTTTTGAGTTGAAGTCGGCAGGAAGTGGAAAGGGCTTGGATATGTGGTTTGAAGGAGAGATCAGCGTCAAGGATTACTCCGAGGCAGCGAGCTTGTGGGACTGGGGAGAGTGGGCAGTCATTTACTGTAATTGATAGGTTCGTAGGGGGGGTCACGTGAGATGGGGAAAAGATGATGAATTCTGTTTTGTCCATGTTGAGTTTCAGAAATCTAGCGGAGAAGAAGGATGAAATAGTGGACAGACATTGAGGGATTCTGTTTAGTAGGGAGGTGATATCTGGTCCAGAGATGTAGATCTGTGTGTCATCAGCGTAAAGATGATACTGAAAGCCATGAGATTCTATGAGCTGTCCCAGGCCAAAGGTGTAAATAGAGAACAGCAGGGGCCCAAGGACTGAACCTTGTGGGACTCCGACAGATAGGGGGCGAGGTGAGGAGGTGGTGTGTGAGAGGGAGATGCTGAATGTCCGGTCTGTTAGGTATGATGAGATCCAGCATAGGGCCAAGTCTGTGATGCCGAGGGATGAGAGGGTCTGTAATAATAGGGAATGGTCCACTGTGTCAAAGGCAGCCGACAGGTCCAGGAGGAGGAGGACAGAGTAGTGTCGCTTGCTCTTGGCGGTCAAGAGGTCATTGGTGACCTTAGTAAGGGCAGTTTCAGTGGAGTGGTGTGACCGGAAGCCAGATTGTAAGCGGTCGAAGAGGGAGCAAGAAGAGAGATGGGAGGACAGTTCAAGGTAGACGTGTTGTTCCAGTAGCTTGGAGGCGTAGGGGAGAAGTGATATAGGGCGATAGCTAGATACAGAGGATGGGTCAAGAGAGGGCTTTTTGAGGATAGGTGTGATGGAGGCATGTTTAAAGCTTGAGGGGAAAACCTAATATAGGAGAAAGGATGAAAGGAATGGACAAACGGGATCCGGTTGGTGGGCCTATTTTGGGAGGAGGTTCTTTCAGACCTTGCTTCATCTAGTACTGAAGGGGGATAAGCCCTTTCAGAAAATCGTGCAGACATCTCATTAAGCTGTACTGAACGGATAGTATTATCAGAGACAATCCTGGACACCCTATGAAATTGTGATCTTGGAATCGCATTCTTTGTGGATGAAGGGTGTAGACTCTGATAATGTAACAAACTGTTATGGTCTGTAGATTTAGTATATATGTCAGAGGACCATCCACCCTCTACTATCCAATTCTGACATGGACCCAGACCAAGTGAACCTCTGTATAGAACTTTTTACACTTGTTCTAACCACGAACCATTTTTTATTCCAGGACACCTTTTACTTACAGATCCGTGGCACCGCAATGGGCTCGAACGTAGCACCCCCGTATGTAAATTGTTACATGGCAGATTTCGAAGAAAACATCATCTACAAAAATGACTTATTCAAATCCAACGCTCTTCTGTTGAAACGCTATATCGATGATGTCTTTTGCATATGAGGGGGCACGTTGGAGTCCCTTCTCTCCTTCTTTGATATATTCAATTCCTCCTGGCCAGGTATTTCTTTTACAATTAGTCACGATTCACACAAGATGAATTTTCTGGACACCATGATCATCAAGGATCCTAAGGCATACTGTCCTCTGACCTATATACTAAATCTACAGACCGTAACAGTTTGTTACATTATCAGAGTCTACACCCTTCATCCACAAAAAATGCGATTCCAAGATCACAATTTCATAGGGTGTCCAGGATTGTCTCTGATAATACTATCCGTTCAGTACGGCTTAATGAGATGTCTGCACGATTTTCAGAAAGGGGTTATCCCCCTTCAGTACTAGATGAAGCAAGGTCTGAAAGAACCTCCTCCCAAAATAGACTTACCAACCGAATCCCGTTTGTCCATTCCTTTCATCCTTTCTCCTATATCATCCACAAGTCTATCAGGAAAAATTGGCATCTTCTCTCTACCGCCCACCCTGACATACCAGAATTCCAGTATTCTTTTCTACCCAGTTTTCGGAGAGCACCAAACATCAGAGACAGTCTAGTCAAAGCTGACATAGGCACTACCATTCACAAAACACAACGTTTTCTACAGAGACCAAAGACAGGTACTTTCCCCTGTCTGCATTGTATGCAGTTCAGCAACATACTTAAAGGCAATAAATTCCATCATCCCCTTACAGGAAAAAGCTTCCCTATAAATGGATTTTTCACATGCGACACCTCATTTGTCGTGTACCTTATAAAGTGTCCGTGTGGACGACTATGTGTTGGCGAAACTACCCAGGCCATTCGGGATAGGATCTCAAAAAATAAATCCACCATTCGGTGCAAGAATCTTCTGCTTCCCATTCCTTCTCATTTCATCACCTTTGGCCATAATATCTCCCAGTTACAGTTCCAGGTCATTGAACACGTCCCTCAACCCAGACAAGGTGGCAATAGGATCACCACTCTAAAACACCGTGAGGCCTTTTGGATACACGCCCTTGAGACACTTGAACCTAAAGGTTTAAACCGAGATTATGATTTGTTATCTTTTGTATAATAATTTTGTACCATTGTCTCATAAGAATGTTGATTATGATTATGTTTCAAACATGACTAACTTTTATCTCTTTTTTATAGAGTCACTTATATTTATGTGATCTGCACCTATGGCTCTGTCGGACTGCACCCATCTTATACTATATGCTTTCCATGGAAAATTTCATCTCTATTCTTGGATCCATCCTCAGTATCCTTGTTTGGTGTATTTATTCATCCTCTTTCCCACTTGTTTCCATATGTAATAATTTCCCACTTGTTTCCATATGTAATAATGTCTCCCATGTATTCATGTACATATATTTTCTTCCCCCACATAGTGATACATAATCACCCATCACATGGATAAAAACAGTGTCACATAATTAATACATTCTGATGTATACACATTCCTCATAGTCTGTGCATCCTGACTCTATAACCCTTTATTACACTACAATGCATCCTATTTTGCTTCTGAGCGCGCAGCCATCTTAGTTCAGCTGACGTCACCACCCAGCTCTCTCCCATTGGCCCTACCCTCCTGTCCATCAAAGCCATAGACCCGCCCTTCCTCCACTTAAGCTCAGCTCGCCTCTGTCTCCACTGACAAGTGGTGTTTACCCACGTCCAGGAGGACCAGGCTGCGCTGATATTTTCAACTATTAACCCCTTCACGACCAATGGCGCCACATAGGCGTCATGAAACCTGGTTCAAATCTGACCAGTGACGCCTATGTGGCGTCATGACTTCAAAGCCCCCCTGCGGGTCGGGTGACCGGGGTCACTGAAAGGTCACCCGACCCGCAGATACAGGGGGCTTTGTAATTCACCACAGGGGGTGTGCCTTCGCCCCCACGTGGCTACGATCGCTCTGATTGGCTGTTAAAAGTGAAACAGCCAATCAGAGCGATAGTAATATTTCATCAATGAAAATTGATGAAATATTACAATCCAGCCATGTCCGATGCTGCTGTAGCATCGGACATGGCTGGAGACACCGATTCCACCCCCCCCACCGGCGATCGCCCCCCCGCAACTGAATGACAGCGGCGATCTGCCGCCGCTGTCATCATCTGCCCCCCTCCCATTCCCTCTGCTCCCCGCCAGCCTCCGATCCCCCCTCACCCCCCCGGTACCTCCGGTGTCCCCCCGTCCCTCCCGGTGTCCCTCGGGTCCGGATGATGGGCGCCGCCATCTTTGAAAATGGCGGGCGCATGCGCAGTGCGCCCGCCCGAATCTGCCGGCTGCAGATTCCATTCTTTCATTTTGATCACTCTCACAGTGATCAAAATGAAAGAAAAAGTAAATAAACCCCCCGATTATCACCCCCATAGGTAGGCAGAACTAATAAAATAAAGATAATATTTTTTTTTTTTTTTTTCCATTAGGGTTAGGGTTAGGGTTGAAAAGAGGGTTAGGGTTAGGGTTAGGGTTGAAAAGAGGGTTAGGGTTAGGGTTGAAAAGAGGGTTAGGGTTGAAAAGAGGGTTAGGGTTGGAAAGAGGGTTAGGGTTGGAAAGAGGGTTAGGGTTAGGATTGGAAAGAGGGTTAGGGTTGGAAAGAGGGTTAGGGTTGGAAAGGGTTAGGGTTGGAAAGGGGGTTAGGGTTGGAAAGGGTTAGGGTTGGAAAGAGGGTTAGGGTTGGAAAGAGGGTTAGGGTTGGAATTAGGGTTAGGGTTGGAATTAGGGTTAGGGCTGGAATTAGGGTTAGGGCTGGAATTAGGGTTAGGCTTGTGGTTAGGGTTATGGCTAGGGTTGGGATTAGGGTTCGGGGTCTGTTGGGGTTAGGGTTATGGTTAGGGTTGGAATTAGGGTTAGGGATGTGTTGGGGTTAGGGCTGTGGTTAGGGGTGTGTTGGGGTTAGGGCTGGAGTTAGAATTGAGGGGTTTCCACTGTTTAGGCACATCAGGGGGTCACCAAACGCGACATGGTGCAACCATTGATTCCAGCCAATTTTGCGTTCAAAAAGTTAAACGGTGCTTCCTCCCTTCCAAGCCCCGACGTGTGCCCAAACAGTGGTTTACCCCAACATATGGGGTATCAGCGTACTCAGGAAAAATTGCACAACAACTTTGGGGGTCTAATTTCTCCTGGTACCCTTGGGAAAATAAAAATTTGGGGGCTAAAAAAGTATTTTTGTGGAAAAATTTTTTTTTATAATTTTCACGTCTCTGCGTTATAAACTTCTGTGAAGCACTTGGGGGTCCAAAGTGCTCACCAGGCATCTAGATAAGTTACTTGGGAGGTCTAGTTTCCAAAATGGGGTCACTTGTGGGGGGTTTCTATTGTTTAGGCACATCAGGGGCTCTGCAAACGTAATGACGACCGCAGACCATTCCATCAAAGTCTGCATTTCAAAACGCCACTACTTCCATTCCGAGCCCTTACGTGTGCCCAAACAATAGTTCCCCCCCATATATGGGGCACCAGCGTACTCAGGACAAACTGTACAACAACTTTTGGGGTCCAATTTATCCTGCTACCCTTGTGAAAAAAAAAATTGCTGGCTAAAAATCATTTTTTTTGAGGAAAAAAAAATATTTTTTATTTTCACGTCTCTGCGTTATAAACTTCTGTGAAGCACTTGGGGGTTCAAGGTGCTCACCACACATCTAGATAAGTTCCTTGGGGGGTCTAGTTTCCAAAATGGGGTCACTTGTGGGGGGTTCCACAGTTTAGGTACTTCAGGGGTTCTGCAAATGTAACATGATGCCCGCAGACCATTCCATCAAAGTCAGCATTTCATAATGTCACTACTTCCCTTCCGAGCCCCGACGTGTACCCAAACAGTGGTCATCCCCCACATATGGGGTATCAGCGTACTCAGGACAAACTGGACAACAACTTTTGGGGTCCAATTTATCCTGCTACCCTTGTGAAAAAAAAAATTGCTAGCTAAAAATCATTTTTTTTGAGGAAAAAAAAATATTTTTTATTTTCACGGCTCTGCGTTATAAACTTCTGTGAAGCACTTGGGGGTTCAAGGTGCTCACCACACATCTAGATAAGTTCCTTGGGGGGTCTAGTTTCCAAAATGGGGTCACTTGTGGGGGGTTCCACAGTTTAGGTACATCAGGGGTTCTGCAAATGTAACATGATGCCCGCAGACCATTCCATCAAAGTCAGCATTTCATAATGTCACTACTTCCCTTCCGAGCCCCGACGTGTACCCAAACAGTGGTCCCCACCCACATATGAGGTATCAGCGTACTCAGAACAAACTGGACAACAACTTTTGGGGCCAATTTATCCTGCTACCCCTGTGAAAAAAAAATTGCTGGCTAAAAATCATTTTTTTTTTTGTGGAAAAAAAATTATTTTTTATTTTCACGGCTCTGCGTTATAAACTTCTGTGAAGCGCTTGGGGGTTCAAGGTGCTCACCACACATCTAGATAAGTTCCTTGGGGGGTCTAGTCTCCAAAATTGGGTCACTTGTGGGGGGTTCCACAGTTTAGGTACATCAGGGGCTCTGCAAATGTAACATGACACCCGCAGACCATTCCATCAAAGTCAGCATTTCAAAATGTCACTACTTCCCTTCCGAGCCCCAACGTGTGCCCAAACAGTGGTTCCCCCCCACATGTGGGGTACCAGCGTACTCAGGACAAACTGGACAACAAATTTTGGGGTCTAATTTATCCTGGTACCCTTGTGAAAATAAAAAATTGCGCACTAAAAAATAATTTTTTGAGGGAAAAAAATTTTTTTTTATTTTCACGGCTCTGCGTCATAAACTTTTGTGAAGCACTTGAGGGTTCAAGGTGCTCACTACACATCTAGATAAGTTCCTTAGGGGGTCTAGTTTCCAAAATGGGGTCATTTGTGGGGGAGCTCCAATGTTTAGGCACACAGTGGCTCTCCAAACACAACATGGTGTCCGCTAACGATTGGAAGTAATTTGCATTTTAAAAAGTCAAATGGCGCTCCTTCCCTTCTGAGCCCTGCCGTGTGCCCAAACAGTGGTTCCCCCCCACATATGGGGTACCAGCGTACTCAGGACAAACTGGACAACAAGATTTGTGGTCCAATTTCTCCTGTTAGCCTTGTGAAAATTAAAAATAGTGTGCTAAAAATCATTTTTGAGGAAAAAAAATTATTTTTTATTTTCACTGCTCTGTGTTATAAACTTTTGTGAAGCACTTGGGGGTTCAAAGTGCTCCCTACACATCTAGATAAGTTCCTTAGGGGGTCTAGTTTCCAAAATGGGGTCACTTGTGGGGGAGCTCCAATGTTTAGGTGCACAGGGGCTCTCCAAATGCGACATGGTGTCCGATAACGATTGGAGCTAATTTTCCATTCAAAAAGTCAAATGGTGCTCCTTGCCTTCCGGGCCATGCCGTGCACCCAAACAGTGGTTTATGACCACATATGAGGTATCTGTGCACTCAGGAGAAATTGCTCAACAAATTTTAGGATCCATTTTATCCTGTTGCCCATGTGAAAATGAAAAAACTGAGGCTAAAAGAAAATTTTTGTGAAAAAAAAGTGTTTTGTTTTTTTTACAGATCAATTTGTGAAGTACCTGGGGGTTCAAAGTGATCACTATGCATCTAGATAAGTTCCTTGGGGGGTCTAGTTTCCAAAATGGGGTCACTTGTGGAGGAGCTCCAATGTTTATGCACACAGGGGCTCTCCAAACACGACATGGCAACCGCTAAATATTCCAGCATATTTTCCATTCAAAAAGTCAAAAGGGGCTCCTTCCCTTCTGAGCCGTGCCATGCACCCAAACAGTGGTTTATGACTACATATGAGGTATCGTTGTACTCCGGAGAAATTGCCCAACAAATTTTAGCATCCATTTTATCCTGTTTCCCATGTGAAAATGAAAAAATTGATGCTAAAAGAAAATTTTTGTTGGAAAAATTAAAATGTCCATTTTTTCTTTCCACATTGCTTTAGTTCCTGTGAAACACCTGAAGGGTTAATAATCTTCTTGAATGTAGTTTTGAGTAGCTTGAGGGGTGCAGTTTTTAGAATGGTGTAACTTTTGGGTATTTTCTGCCATATAGACCCCTCAAAGTGACTTCAAATGTGAGGTGGTCCCTAAAAAAATGGTTTTGTAAATTTTATTGTAAAAATGAGAAATCGCTGGTCAACTTTTAACCCTTATAACTTCCTAACAAAAAAATATTTTGTTTCCAAAATTGTGCTGATGTAAAGTAGACATATGGGAAATGTTATTTATTAACTATTTTGTGTCACATAACTCTCTGGTTTAACAGAATAAAAATTCCAAATTTGAAAATTGCAAAATTTTCTAAATTTTCACCAAATTTCTGATTTTTTGACAAATAAACGCAAAAATTATCAACCTAAATTTACCACTAACATGAAGCCCAATATGTCACGAAAAAACAATCTCAGAATCGCTAGGATCCATTGAAGCGTTCCTGAGTTATTACCTCATAAAGGGACACTGGTCAGAATTGCAAAAAATGGCCTGGTCATTAAGGTCAAAATAGGCTTGGTCATGAAGGGGTTAAGGTAACTACCTCGCCATTTATAGCGACACTCACAACTTTGATATACAGCATACTTTACCGCTGTCTTATGTCATCCTACATGATGTTTACCTTACAGATATCCTGCGTTACAGCAGCATTCTGACCATTTGATTACTGGTATGTACCATCCTGTAACACCACCTATTTGACCTTATGTATACACTTTAACAGCGCCAATCACTTCTTTTTAGGCGTTATCAGTGAATAACATAAAAAGCGCCCTCCTTCAAGCTACTTTCAAACATACTAGCACGGTATGTCTTATCCTTTTCTCCTTCAATCTGAGCACCCAAGATATATTTTTTGGTCTCTGTTGTAGTATTTCTTGTATAATATTCTATATATCCACGACCGAATTGCATTTTATGTGATACATACTTTATATATTTTTGTTTATTTATTTATTTTTTTCACACTGTAGTAACTGATGAAGGTCTATATTGACCGAAACGTTTTCTGCTACTACAATAAACTGCCTCACCAAGCATTAAGTTGAGTGCCAGGTTTTCATTTTACCTCCCATTGTGCCGGCACAGAGGCAAGGGGTGCTGGCCCAAGAAGTGCAATGTTTGGGAAGATGGTGAGGGAGTACCTTGCAGATCGTACAAATGTCCATCAGGATTCCTATGTGTTTTTCAATTATTGAGCATCCAAGCAGGACACGTGGCATGAACTGGCTCTCTACGCCTTGGAAGTTCGGGCCTGCCCTGCTGCTAGCGTTCTGTCAGAGCGAATTTTTAGTACCGCTGGTGGAATTATAACAGATAAGCGCATCTGCCTGCCAACTAACAATGCTGATAGGCTGACTCTTACAAAAATCGACAAGGGCTGGATTGGGCCAGACTTCTGTACACCACCGAATGAAAACAGAGAAACATAACCTCAAATACATTATCTTTTTTGTGGAGGTGTATTCTCTTGCACCTCTTCACCAGAAATGCTACCAGGGGCAATCCCTATGATGTTCCTGTGTCATTTGAGCAGTGTTTCCATCATTTTCTGACGTTTTTAAACCATAAAAGGACCCTTGGGGGGGATCACGGTAAAAATGCGCGGGTCTTCCATAGATTTACATTGGGCTCGTTGTTCTGTCCGAGCACTTTAGTATTCCAATTTGCTCGACCTAAGCAACGAGCATTTTAGTGCTCGCCCATAGCTAACTATTATCTATTAATTACATCAATTTTGCCTGTATCTTATATGCACATGACAATTTCACCTTAGGCCTCTTTCACACTTCAGTTTTTTGCATCAGTTATAATCCGCCAAAAAGGCGGACAAGCGGATCCGTTCTCAACTGATGTGAACGGATGGCACAGGATCCGTTTTCAGACGGATCCTGAAAATGAAGAAATTTAAAGGAATCGCTGGCCGGGAAAAGAGAGAGAGAGAGAGAGAGAGAGAGAGAGAGAGAGAGAGAGATGTTTTTTTTTTTGTCCGGCACCCAGAAAGAAATTCGGGTTAAATCAGTGTTTGCAGGATCCGCCAGAGAAAAAAACGTTACAAGCTCCGTTTTGAAATTTTTGAGGATGGTGACGGACAGCAACTTTTGGCGGATCCTCACAAAAAACGGATGCAACGGACAGCAATCCGTCACAATCCGCCATTAATGCAAGTCAATGGGAAAAAAACGGATCCTCAAAAAAAATTTGAGGATCCGTTTTTTTTCAAAACCTGGCGGATTGTGACTGATTGTAAAAAACGGAAGTGTGAAAGAGGCCTTATAGGTCTTTCTATTTGTCATGCCATCTGTTGATCAATACAGCTGTTTGGTTTGTATAACTGCATGCACCATCATGATTCCCTACTGATACTGTGTTTTTTTGAACATTTTTGATGAGTGCCCTTTTCTTTTGTGTACCCACTTGTTACCATCCTGACCCCCAATAAAGTATTTACCTTTCATTTATATTGTGATTTATGGACTTTTTTCAGTTGGATTCTTCTCCATTTGGTTTCCTCCATTGAATAATAAAGAAACCGCTAGCTTTTCTATAAGCAAAGATGATGGCAAAGCAACCCAGAAAAAAAATGGCCATTTCAGGTTTCTGGCATCTTTTGAACTATCATTCCTATTGACTTACATGGTAAAGTACAGAGCATCTTCCGATTGGAAGATGCCAGAAGAATGGACATGTCAATTCTTTTAACCTCCTGGATTTATTTTTTAAAAGCCTGAAAAAATTAAAAGACATTCAGGGCTATAAATATTTATATAGTTCGTCAAGTCTACATAAAAATTCACACATTCATTATTCTGAATGTTTCTTGATAGCTTTCCGCAATGAAATCCTCCTGAAAAAGACATTGTGTGCCCATAGCATAAATGTACAGTATATAGCAGGGTTGCAATTTGAACAGATTTCCTTTAAACAAGAAGCTGAAATGGTTACGTTAAATTAAGTGGCAACTGCATAAAAAACAGTGCTGGTTATACAAACGTTACAGTGCCTTGCGAAAGTATTCGGCCCCCTGGAACTTTTCAACCTTTTCCCACATATCATGCTTCAAACATAAAGATACCAACTGTAAATATTTGGTGAAGAATCAACAACAAGTGGAACACAATTGTGAAGTCGAACAAAATTTATTAGTTATTTTAAATTTTCGTGGAAATTCAAAAACTGAAAAGTGTGGCGTGCAATATTATTCTGCCCCTTTACTTTCAGTGCAGCAAACTCACTCCAGAAGTTCATTGTGGATCTCTGAATGATCCAATGTTGTCCTAAATGACTAATGATAATAAATATAATCCACCTGTGTGTAATCAAGTCTCCGTATAAATGCACCTGCTCTGTGATAGTCTCAGGATTCTGTTTAAGCACAGAGAGCATCATGAACAGGGGCGGGCTGGGCCGGGTGGCAGGGAGGCATTTGCCCCCCAGGCCGGTTAGTTTGCAAAAGACAGGCCCGCCCCGCAGCGTGTGTACATATGGGTCGCCCTCTGTCCCAGGGCTGTGGGGTACTCGGTACCGGGCCGGTGTCAGGGGGGGATGTGTCACAGCAGCAGTGACCCGGTCCGTGGCCCTTGGCGCCCAAATCAATAGTTGTTTGTAATATAGTTTATGGAATAGTTCGTGACGCCACCTGTGGTGTTTGGCAAGCAAGATGTTAAGCCAATACTGTGTGCAGATCCTCTGGTGCCGATGGTGTGTTGCAGCATAGATGGTATAGCTCCCCACAGGTGAAGCTGGAACCCCAGGGCAGTGTGTAGGCGCAGGTAGTGAAAAGGATGATACCCAGATGTAGCGGCGCTGACGGTGTTGGCGCACAATGACTGGAAGACACAAGGGCTTGTAGTTCCAAAGCTTTACTCACTGTTCGTGGTACACACTGGTGCCTGACTCCGTGTCGTGTCCTCCGGGGCAAAGACTCAATCAACCTCCCGGGCAAGTCAGGCTTCTCCTCTCCATCACTCTGCCAACATGTACCTGTCCTGAACGACTCCGCTATTGCGCTTTTTAGTGTGAAGAGCTCCAGTACCGTGGTTACTCTGAAGTTCCTCCTGTCAGATGTTCCTAACAACTCTACTTGTATGACAGACAGCTGTAGCCTGATCAGGGACCTCCTGGTTCCCGGCTCTCTATCCGTGTTGCTGTTGTGTCCCAAGTCTTGGATAGGAGTAATGCATTTACAGCCAACTACTCCACCGGTGTCTGCTGCAGAACCATAAGTGTCCATACAACCTCGGGGACCTGTCTCCGGCCTTGCGCTGAGAATCTATATGCAGGGTTCCTCTTCCAACCCACAACTCTTCTCTGTTCTCTTACTCCTTCGTTCTGCGCTGTTCCTTCTCTCTCTTATGAAAGCTTAGGTTGCAGTTCTACGTCTTTCTCCTTCTGTTCCTTTCCCGTGCCAGCTGGCTCAGGTCACTGAGGCAGCTGCAGCACTCCTTCCTCCATCCTTCCTTCCTGGGATCCGTCCTCAGTCTCTCCTGACTGACTGACTCCTTAGCCTCCTCTCTCTACTGACCTCCCGTCAGACTGAACTGTAATTCTAAACTTTCCCACTCTTTTATATCTAACTCCACCCACCTCCCAGCACATCTCGTGTTACGAAGCAAGGACCCATGAAAGGTGCTCTGCTATCCTCTAAGCATGGAGCCGCAATCTGGTCCATTACTGAACTATCCTGTGTGTGGGTGCAGGTGTTCGAGTGTGGAAAGGAGTTCCCAACTTACCTAGTTGGTGGGGCACTACACCTTAGGAGAAGGTGCAGTACCTCTGTAGCGACTGAGCCTCAGGGGCGCTACACATACATATTTACTATGACAGAGTCAGTCAACATCACAACAAACATGGCAGCCGTGGCCATGTCAGAGGAGACAGGAGGAGCGTGAGCGGCCGCACTAGCATACACAGGGGGGCCGGGCCGGTGGGCGGCGATCACACACACATAGCATTAGCTGACACAGGGGGGCCCGGGCGGGCCGCCACACTCACATAGCATTAGCTGACACAGGGGGGCCGAGTAGGCGGGCGGTCCGCCGCACACATAGTACTAGTAGCAGACACATGGGGGAGGGGTGGGACTGGGCAGATTGGCGGCACTCAGACACTGCACTGACTGCAGGCTGAGACTGCAATGTCGTGGCAGCCAATGGCATGCTGTGATTGGAGAATCTGGCTGGGGTTCAGAGAGGCAGGTCATGTACAACGTGCTACGTAAGCACGCCTATGAACCCCAGCCAGATCTGAGTGAAGAGGCAGAGAGCAGCCGCCATTGCTCACAGTGACAGCCTCAGCTAGGCCACAGTCCACTGACTCGCTCCACTGAGTGCTGATTGAATCGATTGCTGCTACTTAGCTTACCTCTCCTCACATGTGTCCTCCAGCCCAGGCAGGCTCCTCCAGCAGCAAGTATGGGAAAATGTGTTTTATCCACAGACACAGACAATATTAATGTGGATGTGGCTCTCTAAAATGTTGATGTGATGTGTCCCTCTAAGGCTACTTTCAGATTTGCGTTCGGAGGCGCAGCGCAGGGCCGCCGCTAAGCTCTGCCCCCGGCCGCGCCTCCTCCGGTCAGCCCCTGCAGCGTCATGCGATCAGCGTACCCTATAGTTAGCATTGGGTACGCTGGTCATGCGCTGGTACACTTTTGCCGGTGCTTGCTCCCTTTTGGCGCTGCGCCGAGCGCACAAAAAAGCGCCATGTTGCATTTTTGTGCGCTCGGCGCTGCACCGAAAGGGCACAAACGCCGGCAAAAGAGTACCAGCACACGACCAGCATACCCAACGCTAACTATAGGGTACGCTGATCGCATACAGAGTCATGCGATCAGAGGAGGAGCTGACCGGATGAGTCGCCACCAGGGGTGGAGCTTAGTGGTGGCCCTGCGCTGCGCCTCCGAACGCAAATCTGAAAGTAGCCTAAAATGTGGATGTGATGTGGCCCTCTAAAATGTGGATGTGTCATGCGACCCTCTAAAATGTGGATGTGACCCTCAGAAAAGTGGATGTAGGTGACATCCACATTTTAGAGGGTGACATCCACATTACAGATTCTGTAATGTGGATGTCACCCTCTAAAATGAGGATGTGATACGACCCTCTAAAATGTGGATGTGAGTCATGTGACCCTCTAAAATGTGGATATGGCCAGGGTGTGGATGTGGGTGACATCATCCACATTGTAGAGTCACATCCACATTTTAGAGGGTCACAACATGTGACAGCCTCCCTATATACACTGCATGAGCCTCACACAACATCCATCCATATATATGGCATGAGCCCCACACAGCCTTCCTATATACACTGCATGAGCCCCACACAGCCACCCTATGTACACTGCATGAGCCTCACACAGCCTCCATCCATATATATGGCATGAGCCCCACACAGCCTCCCTATATACACAGCATGAGCCCCACACAGCCTCCCTATATACACTGCATGAGCCCCACACAGCCTTCATCCATATATATGGCATGAGCCCCACACAGCCTCCCTATATACACTGCATGAGCCTCACACAGCCTCCATCCATATATTTGGCATGAGCCCCACACAACTTCCCTATATACACTGCATGAGCCACACACAGCCTCCCTATATACAGCATGAGCCTCACACAGCCTCCCTGTATACGGCATGAGCCTCACACAGCCTCCCTATACACTGCATGAGCCCCACACAGCCTCCCTATATACACTGCATGAGCCTCACACAGCCTCCATCCAAATATATGGCATGAGCCCCACACAGCTTCCCTATATACACTGCAGGAGCCTCACACAGCCTCCCTATATACAGCATGAGCCTCACACAGCCTGCGTATATACGGAATGAGCCCTACACAGCCTCCATATATACACTGCATGAGCCTCACACAGCCTCCATCCATATATATGGCATGAGCCCCACACAGCCTCCCTATATACATTGCATGAGCCCCACACAGCATACCTATATACACTGCATGAGCCTCACACAGCCTCCATCCATATATATGGCATGAACCCCACACAGCCTCACTATATACACAGCATGAGCCCCACACAGCCTCCCTATATACACTGCATGAGCCTTACACAGCCTCCCTATATATGGCATGAGCCCCACACAGCCTCCCTATATACGGCATGAGCCCCACACAGCCTCCCTATATACGGCATGAGCTCCACACAGCCTCCCTATATACGGCATGAGCCCCACACAGCCTCCCTATATACGGCATGAGCTCCACACAGCCTCCCTATATACGGCATGAGCCCCACACAGCCTCCCTATATACGGCATGAGCTCCACACAGCCTCCCTATATACGACATGAGCCCCACACAGCCTTCATTCATATATATGGCATGAGCCCTCACAGCCTCCCTATATACACTGCATGTTGCCCCCATAGCCTCCCCATGTGCAGCATGTCACCCCCATATGCAACACCACGCGCAGCAGCAGCACCATATCACCCCCTCATGTCACCTACCCCAGGTTTGCAGCACCATGTCGTCACCCATCCCAGGTGTGCAGCACCATGTCGTCACCCACGCCAGGTGTGCAGCACCATGTCGTCACCCACCCCAGGTGTGCAGCACCATGTCGTCACCCACCCCAGGTGTGCAGCACCATGTCGTCACCCACCCCAGGTGTGCAGCACCATGTCGTTACCCCCATATCCTTCCCATGCCCACTCAAAGGGAAATACCAAGGCCAGGTATCCATCCACAGACAGCTGTTTCGGGTTGTTGCCCCTCATCAGTGTGGAGTAGGATTCTGGCTAGGTGGGAGCAATGCCTAGTAGACCAACATCACAAAACAATCACTGACCTCAGGGAGACCAGTCAAAGATGGATACCTGGCCTTGGTATTTCCCTTGTCATATCTGTAAACTCGTAAAGAGCTGGATATTGACTTAAAGGGCCACTTAATATGGTGGTAATGGTGGTTTCCGAAAGGAGCCACTCCTTGGCTGGGTCCTTCCCTGGAGAAAGATCTGGATAGTCCCGTGTTTGAGACTCTTAAATGAAGCTCCACAGACTTTATTTGCATATTCGTATTTCCCAGGGAGCAATGCACCTAGGATTTCACTGATTGAGCTCCTTTGCCGGCTGCCGCAGTGTTTTCTTTGACTGGTCTCCCTGAGGTCAGTGATTGTTTCGTAATGTTGGTCTACTAGGCATTGTGTTGTGAGTTCATTCTCCCCTTCACCTTTGATGTCTGATGAACTCCCTCTGCTGGTGAAGAGAGGTAGTGAAATTGATTGGGATGGGAAGAACCTGTCATCTGAACTGGCGGAGTGTGATTGGACATCTGGAGTTTCTGAGTGGATATAAGGCAGCCGACGCCCTGCAGGGCTGCTGATGATCCTTTCTGCTCTGAGCTCTTGCATCCAGCTTAGTTCCTGTCTACTAAAAGCTAAGTTTTTGCCCTGCTATTATTCCATGAGATTTTGTCTGGTTTCCTTAGTGTTTGTATTCAGCCAGTCCTGGTTGGGACTGGCTGAATTCCATTTTTTGTCTCTGGTCAATTGATCTCTTTGCTCTGTTTTCAGAATATACCTGAGTTCTGATATAGTGATTTTGAAGTCTAGCGACTTCAGGGCCTTTTTCCCTATCAGACGGTTGGGACATTTTTTTGTAGGGTTTTTTGCGGATTGCAGCCAGCATCTTTTCTGTCCTGTCCTATCTAGTTAGTTGGGCCCCATCGTTTGCTCAGCCTGTCTTTCTGTCTGTGTTTGTGTTTTCATCTGTTTTTCACCGACAATACATGTTGGGGGCTGTCTATTGCGCTGGGGTCTGCTCTGGGGCAGTTTAGATTTCCCCTTTCCTTCTTTAGGCTTATGTAGTTCTCCGGCTGTGACAAGGGGTCTAGGGCACCATAGGAACCCCCCACGGCTACTGTTAGTTGTGGTGTATAGGATTAGGGGTCTGCAATCCGATAGCTACCAACCTCTCCGGTTTTCTGGACTTAGCTAGTATTTTTGTTTTCTCCTCCTCCGGTGACTCATTCATAACAGAATCACCAGCCATACCACAGATTCTAGGGTGCTCAATAGCAGGAAAGAATTGTAAAAAAAAAAAAAAAAAAAAGTGTCAGAATTTTTTTTTTTGTGTATATTTTTTCCTCTATTTCTCTGAGGCCGTAGGGGGAATTTTTTCTCAATGGAGATTAAGCAATTGTCTGATCGTGTGGAGCAGCTTACTGCTCAAGTGCAGGGAATTTCCGCCTATCTTGCTCATTCACATGCTGCTGAACCAAAGATCCCTACTCCTGATGTGTTTTTTGGGGATCGGTCTAAATTTCTGAATTTTAAGAATAATTGTAAATTATTTTTTGCCTTGAAGCCTAACTCATCGGGGAGCTCCGCGCAGCAGGTTAAAATTGTCATCTCTTTGCTGCGCGGCGATCCCCAGGATTGGGCGTTTTCTTTGAAACCTGATGATCCTATTCTGACTGATGTGAACGCATTTTTTCAGGCCTTGGGGTTGTTGTATGATGAACCTAATGCTATTGATCAGGCTGAAAAGGCCCTGTTGGCATTGAGCCAGGGTCGGGATTCTGCAGAGTTGTACTGTCAAAAATTCCAAAAGTGGGCGGTCCTTACTACCTGGAATGATGGTGCCTTGGCAGCTCTCTTTTGGAAGGGTTTGTCAGAAATCGTAAAAGATACTATGGTGGGATTTCCTGTTCCCTCTGGTCTTGACGATTCTATGTCATTAGCCATTCAGGTTGATCGGCGTTTGCGTGAACGCAAAACTGCACGAGAGGTGTTGCCACCTGTTGAACAAATGTCTGAACCTATGCAATGTGATAGAGTTTTGTCTAGGGCGCAACGTCAGGAGTTCAGAAGGCGTAATAAGCTGTGTTTTTTCTGTGGAGATGCCTCTCATATTATTTCTGTCTGCCCTAAACGAGAGAAACGTTTTGCACACACATTTGCTGTGGATGGTGTTCAACCTAAGTTTCTTCTGGCAATTACTCTGATCTGCTCCCTGTCCACATTTTCCGCTAAGGCTTTTGTGGATTCGGGAGCAGCTCTGAACCTGATGGACTTGGATTTTTCTAAACGTTGTGGGTTTCCTATGACCCCTCTGCGGACGCCTATCCCTTTGCGGGGGATTGATGCTACTCCTTTGGCGAAGAATAAACCTCAGTTTTGGACCCAGGTAGTAATGCGGGTCGCCCCAGACCATCAAGAAAATTGCAGATTTTTGGTGTTGCATAATTTGCATGATACCATCGTTCTGGGGTTTCCCTGGTTGCAAATCCATAATCCAGTTTTGGATTGGAAATCTGTGTCTGTGGTGAGTTGGGGTTGTCGGTGTGCCCTTAGTGATGCTCCTATTTTCTTCACCTCTCCCCAATCGCATGATGTTCCTGACTATTTGGCTGATTTTGATGATGTATTTAGTGAGAATGAGTCTGCGTCTTTGCCTCCTCATAGGAGTTATGACTGTGCAATTGAGCTGAGCTCTGGGTGTAAATTTCCCAAGGGTCGACTTTTCAATTTATCTGTACCCGAGCACGAGGCTATGCGATCCTATATTAAGGAGTCGTTGGAGAAGGGTCATATTAGACCATCCTCTTCACCCTTAGGTGCTGGGTTTTTTTTGTGGCCAAGAAAGATGGTTCATTAAGGCCTTGCATTGACTATCGTTCCCTCAACAAAATTACTGTTAAATATCAGTATCCGTTACCCCTGATTTCTGATCTATTCTCCAGAGTTAAAGGTGCTTGCTAGTTTACCAAGCTTGATCTCAGGGGGGCGTATAATCTTATTCGCATTAAGCAGGGGGATGAATGGAAGATGGCGTTTAATACTCCGGAGGGACATTTTGAGTACCTGGTGATGCCTTTTGGGCTCACTAATGCCCCTTCTGTCTTCCAGTGCTTCATGAATGATATTTTCCGAGACTTTGTGGATACATTTTTGATCATCTATCTGGATGATATTTTGATCTTTTCCAAGGATTGGGACTCTCATGTGGAACATGTTCGGACTGTGTTCCGGATTTTGAGGGAGAATTCCCTGTATGTCAAGGGATCGAAATGCCTTTTTGGTGTACAGAGGATTTCATTTTTGGGATTTATTTTGTCTCCGTCAACTATTGAAATGGACCCAGCCAAGGTACAGGCCATTTATGATTGGGTTCAGCCCACTTCTTTGAAGGCCCTCTAGAAGTTTTTGGGTTTTGCTAATTTTTATCGTAAATTTATAGCTAATTTCTCTGGCATTGCCAAACCATTGACTGATTTGACTAAGAAGGGGGCTGATGTGCTGAATTGGTCTCCGGAGGCTGTTTCTTCTTTTGAGGAGCTGAAGCGAAGGTTCACTTCTGCTCCGGTTTTGCGGCAACCTGATGTCTCACTCCCATTTCAGGTAGAGGTGGACGCTTCTGAGATTGGTGCAGGAGCTGTTTTGTCCCAAAAAGATCCTGCAACATCTAAAATGAATCCCTGTGCTT
Source organism: Dendrobates tinctorius (assembly GCF_039654945.1). Taxonomy (NCBI): domain Eukaryota; kingdom Metazoa; phylum Chordata; class Amphibia; order Anura; family Dendrobatidae; genus Dendrobates; species Dendrobates tinctorius. Next base: position 94,379,390 of record NW_027361696.1, on the reverse strand, counting down.
TCTTTTCCCGAAAGTTCTCCCCATCCGAACGTAACTATGATGTGGGGAATCGGGAACTGTTAGCCATGAAATGGGCATTTGAGGAGTGGAGACATTGGTTGGAGGGAGCTAATCATCAAGTCATGGTCCTTACTGACCACAAGAATTTGATTTACCTGGAGTCGGCCAAACGCTTGAATCCTAGACAGGCTAGGTGGGCCTTGTTTTTCACACGTTTTGATTTTGTGGTCTCTTTTCTTCTGAGCACTAAGAATGTCAAGGCAGACGCCCTCTCTAGGAGTTTCTTTGCTGATTCTCCTATTGTGACCAAGCCTGCTACCATCTTAGGTGAGGGGGTAGTTCTTTCTGCCATCTCGCCCGATTTGAGACGTGTTCTGTAAGAGTTTCAGGAGGACAAACCTGAGCGTTGTCCCATTGGAAAATTGTATGTTCCTGACCAGTGGAGGAAGAGAGTGAGTGATGTCTGAGGTTCATTGCTCCGCATTGGCTGGTCATCCAGGTATTTTTGGTACTAGAGATTTGGTGAGTCGGTCTTTTTGGTGGCCCACCTTGTCTCATGATGTCAGGAATTTTGTGCAGTCCTGTGGTTTAGATTTCCCCTTTCCTTCTTTAGGCTTATGTAGTTCTCCGGCTGTGACGAGGGGTCTAGGGCACTGTAGGAACCCCCCACGGCTACTGTTAGTTGTGGTGTATAGGATCAGGGGTCTGCAATCCAATAGCTACCAACCTCTCCGGTTTTCTGGACTTAGCTTGTATTTTTGTTTTCTCCTCCTCCCGTGACTCATTCATAACAGCATTGCTCCCACCTAGCCAGAATCCTACTCCACACTGATGAGGGGCAACACCCCGAAACAGCTGTCTGTAGATGGATACCTGGCCTTGGTATTTCCCTTGTCATATCTGTAAACTTGTAAAGAGCTGGATATTGACTTAAAGGGCCACTTAATATGGTGGTAATGGTGGTTTCCAAAAGGAGCCACTCCTTGGCTGGGTCCTTCCCTGGAGGAAGATCTGGCTAGTCCTGTGTTTGAGACTCTTAAATGAAGCTCCGTGGACTTTATTTTCTGAAAATGAGAAATGGTCAAATTTAGAAAAAAAATGCAGATCTTTCAGACCTTAAATAATGCTAAAAAACAAGTTCATAATAATTTAGAAACAACAATACTAATGTTTTAACTCAGGAAGAGTTCAGAAATCAATATTTTGTGGAATAACCATGATTTTTAATCACAGCTTTCATGCATCTTGGCATGCTTTCCACCAGTCTTTCACACTGCTTTTGGGTGACTTTATGCCACTCCTGGTACAAAAATGTAAGCAGTTCTTTGTTTGATGGCTTGTATCCATCTTCTTGATTACATTCCAGAGGTTTTCAATGGAGTTCAGGTCTGGAGAATGGGCTGCCCATGACAGGGATTTGATGTGGTGGTCTCTTAATGTTTTTCCCCATAAATATATATATATATATATATATATATCACTGCGCTGAAAATATGGGGCTGCGATATCGTCTGGTTGTAAAGCCGCTACTACAACCACTACCAAACATTTAGTAAAATTACGGTAGTATTACCATGTACTGATAGTGGTGGTATAGTGTGCCGAGGGTTCAGAGAGCTGGACCTGCAGCAAGGCAGGATTTGTGCTGATATCAATTTATAGTATGCTATGGACCCCTGGCTGACACGCTGATATGAAGCAAATGAGAGAAATAAATTTGATAATTGAGCACTTATGTTTTCGGTGGTGATTCACTAACAGAGCCTTTTTTCTATTAAAAAGTATAAGGGTGTGTGCACACGTTGTGGATTCTGCTGCAGATCTGCAGCGGATTTGGCCCTGTGGATCCACAGCAGTTTTTGCTACGGTGTACAGCATCATTTTAGTCTATGTAAAAAGAAAAACGCAGTGCACATGCTGCGGATTTTTCCATGCGGATTTGCTCCGGTTTCAAAACCCCAGCATGTCAATCCTTTGTGCAGATTCCGCAGCGGTTTGGCACCTGCTCCATGACAGATGTCAAACCGCATGCTAAACTGCACTAAATCCGCAGATAAACCACAGGTCTTTTGACCTGTGGATTTGGACAAATCTGCGTGGAAAAATCCGCAGCAGAATCGGCAACGTGTGCACACACCCTTATTGTTCCTCAACTATTTTTATGAAATGGGTTGTTAGAAGGTGTACCTCTGTCGCACATGTGCTATACTCAAGTGCTACTACAGGAGACCCAAACCTTAAGATGGGCCGCGGCCCGCATCACAGTTGGCCACTGCATTGTGCTTGCCCCCCAGGCTAAAATTTGCCAGCCAGCCCCTGTTTCCAACTTATCCAGATCCATCTGTAGCAGAATATTATCTTCTCTTATATTGACTGCGTTATACAGTTTTGTATCATCTGCAAATATCAATATTTTACTGTGTAAATTTTCTACTAGATCGTTAATAAATATGTTGACGAGAATAGATCTCAACACCGACCCCTGCGGAACCCCACTGGTCACATCGATGCAGTTAGAGAATATACCACTTACTAGATGGAGGTCTGATGCTATCTCATTGGGAGGGTGGTAATGTCACGATGGGGGTAGGCTTTGCAGCATTGAGAATCTCTCCCCCCATGTGCTCACCCACCTATCCACTCTCTTTCCCCATGTGCTGACTTCTCCCATCTATGCGCTCTTCTTTGACCTGTCTACCCCATGTGCTATCCCCCTTGTCTGCTGTCTATCTCCTTCCTGTGCTGTGTTCTCCCCACATGTGCTGTACCGTTTGAGCTGTCTCCCCCCTGTGCTCTCTCTCTCTCACCCCTGTGTCTGACTGTGCACAGAACATACCACAGCTCCTGGGCAGGGGAGGAAGCAAAAGACAATACTGACATTACAGCAGATCGCAGAGGAAACATTTTGTGAGGTAAAATATTGTTTAACCCCTTTCTGTCATGTGACATACTGTCCGGTCCATGTGCCCTGGGACTTAATTCCCAGGGACGGGATAGTACGTCACAGCGATCAGTAGCGCCCACATCGTGAGCGCCGCTGATCGTGGCCGGGTGTCAGCTGATTATCACAGCTGACACCCGGCACAATGTGTCAGGTGCGGTCACGGACCACCCCCGACACGTTAACCCCTTGCACACCGCGATCAAACACGATCGCGGTGTACCGGGGGTTAAAGGGAAGCATCGGCAGGGAGGGGGCTCCCTTCGTGCTTCCCTGAGCCCTCACAGCAGCGCAATGTGCAGCACTGCTGCGGGGGGCTCCATCCCTGCAGGTCCCCGATTCCAAGATGGCGACGGGGACCTTCGGGGGCCTGCAGGGAGCTGGCTTCCTCAGTGCCTGCAAAGCGCAGGCATGAGGAAAGCCTGTGCAGTGCCTGTCACAGATCGCTGATCTGTCACAGTGATCTGTGATGTGACAGATCAGAGATCTGTCACGACAGGTATGTCCCCCTGGGACAATGTAATAAAGTTAAAAAAAAAGTATAAAAATAATTTTAAAAAAATCGCTAAATAAATTTTAAAAAAAATATTGCCTAATAAATTCATTTTTTGGAAATAAAAAACAAACAAACAATAAAAGTACACATATTTGGTATTGCCATGTCCGTAACAACCCGCCCTATAAAACTGTCCCACTAGTTAACCCCTTTAGCGAACCCCTTAAAAAATAAAATAGAAAACGAAGCAAAAAATAATGATTTATTATCATACCGCCGAACAAAAAGTGCAATAACGCAAGATCAAAAAGACGCATATAAATATCCATGGAACCACTGAAAACGCAATTTGGCCTGCAAAAAACGAGCCACCACACAGCATCATCAGCAAAAAAATAAAAAAGTTAAGGCTCGCAGAATAAAGCAATGCAAAAATAATTATTTTTTATATAAAATTGTTTTCATTGCATAAAAGCGCCAAAACATAAAAAAACGACCTAAATGAGGAACTGCTGTAGCCGTAATGACCCGTAGAATAAAAGGGCTTTATCAATTTTACCGCAGGCGGAACGGTGTAAGCGCACCCCCAAAAGAAATTCATGAAACGCTTGTTTTTGTTCATTCTGCGTCCCAAAAATCGGACTAAAAAGCGATCAAAAGATGTCACGTGCCCGAAAATGATACCAATAAAAACGTCAACTCGTCCCGCAAAAAATAAGACCTCAGATGACTCAGGTCAAAATATGGAAAAATTATAGCTCTCAATATGTGGTGATGCAAAAACTATTTTTACATTATAAAGCGTCTTTTAGCGTGTGACAGCTGCCAAAAATAAAAACCCGCTGTAAATAGTAAATCAAACCCCCCGTTATCACCCCCTTAGTTAGGGAAAAATAATAAAATTAAAAGAAAATATATTTATTTCCATTTTCCCATTAGGGCTAGGGCTAGGGTTAGGGCTAGGGTTAGGGCTAGAGTTAGGGCTGAGATTAGGGTTAGGGGTGTGTTGGGGTTAGGGTTGGAGTTATAATTGGGGGGTTTCCCCTGTTTGGGCACATCAGGTGCTCTCCAAATGCAACATGGCGTCTGATCTCAATTCCAGCCAATTCTGCGTTGGAAAAAGTCAAATGGTGCTCCTTCCCATCCAAGCTCTGCCACACGCCAGAGCGTTATAAACTTCTGTGAAGCACAGGGGGGTTCAAAGTGGTCACCACACATCTAGATAAGTTCCTTGGGGGGTCTAGTTTCCAAAATGGTGTCATTTGTTGGGGGTTTTCACTGTTTTGGTACATCAGGGGCTTTCCAAACGCGACATGGTGTCTCATCTCAATTCAAGCCAAAAGCGTCAAATGGCGCTGCTTCCCTTCCGAGCTCTGCCATGCGCCCAAATAGTGGTTTACCCCCACATGTGGGGTATCAACGTGCTCAGGACAAATTGCACAATAACTTTTAGGGTCCTGTTACCCTTGGAAAAATAAGAATTGAGGGTGAAAAGATCATTTTTGTGGAAAAAATATGTTTTTTTAATAGTACGGCTGTACGTTATAAACTTCTGTGAAGCCCTTGGGGGTTCAAAGTTCTCACCACACATCTAGATAAGTTCCTTGGGGGGTCTAGTTTCCAAAATGGTGTCATTTGTGGGGGGTTTCCACTGTTTTGGTACATCAGGGGTTTTCCAATCGCGACATGGTGTCCGATCTCAATTCCAGCCAAAAAAGTCGCTGCTTCCCTTCTGAGCTCTGCCATGCGCCCAAATAGTCGTTTACACCCACATATGGGGTATCAGCGTACTCAGGACAAATTGCACAATAAATTTTAGGGTCCTGTTACCCTTGGAAAAATAAAAATTGGGGGTGAAAAGATCATTTTTATGGAAAAAATATGACTTTTTAATTGTACCGCTGTACGTTATAAACTTCTATGAAGCCCTTGTGGGTTCAAAGTTCTCACCATATATCTAGACAAGTTCCTTGGGAGGTCTAGTTTCCAAAATGGGGTCACCTGTGGGGGTTTCCACTGTTTAGGTACATCAGGGGCTCTCCAAACGTGACATGGCGTCCGATCTGAATTCCAGCCAATTTTGCATTGAAAAAGTCCAACGGCGCTCCTTCCCTTCTGAGCTCTGCCATGCGCCGAAACAGTGGTTGCCCCCCCACATATCAGGTATCAGCGTACTCAGGACAAACTGCACAATAACTTTTGCAGTCCAATTTCTCCTGTTACCCTTGGTAAAAAAAAAAAAGTGAACCTGAATTATTTTTTTTGTGAAAAAAAGTTAAATGTTCATTTTTTTTAAATATTCAAAAAATTCCTGTCATGCACCTGAAGGGTTAATAAACTTCTTGAATGTGGTTTTGAGCACCTTAAGGTGTGCAGTTTTTAGAATGGTTTCACTTTTGGGTATTTTCTATCATATAGACCCCTCAAAGTGGCTTCAAATGTGATGTGGTCCGTAAAAATAAATGGTGTTGCAAAAATGAGAAATCGCTGGTCAACTTTTAACCCTTATAACTTCCTAACAAAAAAAAAAATTTAGTTCCAAAATTGTGCTGATGTAAAGTAAACATGTGGGAAATGTTACTTATTAAGTTTTTTGTGTGCCGTATCTCTGTGATTTAAGGGCTGTGATAAAACACTCCGGGATCGCCTTTGCTGGGGTCAAAGGTCACGTGCGTTCCGCATGAAACTCAGGCGCAGAGCTGGGATTCGGGTGTAACTGACCCTGGGTCAGGTTTATTAATAGTGAAAGCAATGCAAAAGGAAATAAAACATAAAACAAATCCTTGCCTGTCCGGCACTAACTAAACAATGGACAACCTAACTACCAACTGGCGGGCTTCTCCCGTCCAGCCAAACCACAGTTGCAGTGGGCACTGCTTTCACTCACGTATGTGTCTCTCACACAGACAAGCTCTCTGTGTTCCCAGGCTGAGACACTCACACAACCACCTGGCATCCTTTTATATCCACCTCCCATTATCCATTAGTAAGCAGGTGCGATACTGACCAGACTAGGCCACATAGGAAAGGAATCTGGGCGAGATATACCTGCCCTCATCCACTATTCCCACATGATTCTCACATATCCCCCCCCTCTGCTCAGACCACTCCGGTCGAGCAATGACACCTGCCAAACAGTGCACTCGGGTCAGGGCATCTGCGTTTCCCATCTGTACTCCTGGGCGGTGCTCCACCGTAAAAGTGTAGGCCTGCAGGGCAAGGAACCACCGGGTCACCCGGCTATTCCGTTCCTTGTTCAAGTGCATCCACTTGAGAGGGGCATGGTCAGTGATCAGCCTGAACTTTCGGCCCACCAGGTAATATTTGAGGGCCTCTAGAGCCCACTTAATGGCGAGGCACTCTTTTTCTACGACTGCATACCTTTGCTCGTGTTTATTCAGCTTCCTGCTGAGATAGAGGACTGGGTGTTCCACTCCGTCCCTCACTTGTGAGAGTACGGCCCCGATACCGGTATCAGAGGCATCCGTTTGTACCACAAACTCGCTGCGGAAGTCCGGAGTCACCAGTACGGGCTGAGAGCAAAGTGCCCGTTTTAGGCTATGGAAGGCTTCTTCAGCCGCTAAACTCCATTTAATCATGACGGAGTCTTTCCCTTTTGTAAGATCCGTCAGGGGGGTAGCGATGGCTGCAAAATTGGGTATGAACCGGCGATAATAGCCGGCGATCCCCAGGAAGGCTGCACCTGCTTCTTGTTGACAGGTTGTGGCCAGTCCTGAACCGCCTGAATCTTATCAACCTGGGGTTTAACAACACCCCTCCCAATTACATACCCCAAATACCGGACTTCTTCTAGCCCGATGTGACATTTCTTGGGGTTCGCGGTTAGACCTGCCTCCCACAGGTCGTCAATCACAGCTTGTACTTTTTGGAGATGAGTCTCCCAGTCCAAGCTGTAAATGACAATGTCGTCCAAATAGGCCGAAGCGTACTGCCTATGTGGCCTCAGGACTCGATCCATCAGTCTCTGGAAGGTCGCCGGTGCTCCGTGCAGTCCAAACGGCATATACACATACTGAAATAAACCTTCCGGCGTAGCAAATGCCGTCTTTTCTCTGGCAGCCTCCGCCAGAGGGATCTGCCAATACCCCTTTGTTAGGTCTAGGGTCGTAATATACCGGGCTTTTCCTAACCGATCTATCAACTCGTCGACCCGGGGCATGGGGTAGGCATCAAATTTTGAGACCGCATTCAGTTTCCTGAAGTCATTGCAGAACCGGATGGTGCCGTCCGGTTTAGGAATTAGCACAATGCGATTCCTCAATGACTCCTAACTCTAACATTGCCTTCACTTCTCGGGAAACGGCTTCACGGCGCGCTTCCGGGATTCGGTAGGGCTTTACGTGAACTGTGACACCAGGTTCCGTTAAGATTTCATGTTTCATTAGCATAGTCTGCCCGGGTTTTTCTGAGAAAAACTTTTGGTTGTGAAGTAGAAACTGCCTGACTTCCGTCTTTTGCCGCTCCGAGAGAGTCTCTGCAACCCGTACCTCCGGTACGGTATGCGAGCAGACAGGACGGGCCAGCTCCGCTGACAAGGCAGACCGATCCTTCCAGGGCTTTATCAGATTTACATGATAAATCTGTTCAGGTTTCCGTTTACCTGCCTGGTACACTTTGTAGTTTACTTCACCAACTCTTTCCTTGATCTCAAAGGGGCCCTGCCACTTTGCCAGGAACTTACTCTCCACCGTGGGGACCAGGATCAACACCCTATCTCCGGGTGCAAACGTACGGATCTTGGCGCCCCTATCATAGATTCTTTTTTGGGCTCCTTGAGCCTGCATCATGTGTTCTTTGACGATAGGCATAACAGCCGCAATACGGCCCTGCATTTGTGTGACGTGATCTATCACTGTTTTAAATGGAGTGACCTGACCCTCCCAGGTTTCTTTTGCAACATCTAACAGTCCGCGAGGAGGTCGGGCGTACAATAACTCGAAAGGCGAGAATCCCGTGGAAGACTGGGGTACTTCCCTGATGGCAAAAAGCAAATACGGAAGTAAATAGTCCCAGTTCTTCCCATCCTTGTCTATCACCTTTCTCAGCATCTGCTTCAGAGTTTTATTGAACCGTTCGACCAACCCGTCTGTTTGAGGGTGATACACGGATGTGCATAACGGTTCGATTTGTAACAATCGGCAGAGCTCCTTCATTACCCTGGACATAAAGGGGATCCCCTGGTCGGTGAGTATCTGTTTTGGTATACCGACCCGACTAAACACATGCACCAGTTCCTTGGCAATCGTCTTGGTGGCCGTGTTATGCAAAGGGATGGCCTCCGGGTAACGAGTGGCATAATCCAAGATGACCAGGATATGTTGGTGTCCACGTGCAGACCGTGGAAGGGGCCCAACTAAATCCATCCCAATCCTCTCAAACGGGACTTCAATAATAGGTAGGGGTACCAAAGGGCTACAGAACCGGGGCTTAGGTGCAGAGGCTTGGCAGTCAGGACAAGACTCGCAATATACACGAATATCATGATGCATGCCTGGCCAAACAAAACAGTGTAATATCCTTTCGGTGGTTTTCTGGACTCCCAGGTGACCTCCCATCACATGTCCGTGGGCCAGGTCCAGCACCTGCCGCCGGTAGGGTTTTGGCACGACTAATAGTTGCACCGTATCTTCCCCCTTTTTCTCTATCTGATAGAGTAAATCATTCTCCAGAACCATGTAAGGATATGCCAGCCTAGAGCCAGGTTCTACGGGTACCCCATTTATCACTTTTACATTTGTCCTAGCCTGAGAAAGGGTAGGATCCTTTATTTGCTCGCTTTGGAAGTCATCTTTCTGAACTTCTAAATCCGGCAAACGGGGAGGTGGACGGCTGTCAGCCTCCTCCTCTTCCCCGGTCTCCTCATTATCACCCGCCATGACTGAAAACGGGAACTGCAGGTCATCTCCCACAGACTCTTCCCCCGAGTCTTTCGGGGAGACCTCTTCCAGGGGTTCGGGACCCACACGCGCCCTGGGAGAAGAATCATGTACCCGATTACCCGAGGGCATCAACTGATTCTCCCACAATTGCCAGAAGTGGGGAAAATCCCGGCCCAGGATAACATCATGCAATAACGCCGGGACGAGTCCCACTTTATGTTGCACAGACCCATAGGAAGTAGTAATGCATATGACCGTGGTGAGGTACGAACAGGTGTCTCCATGCACACACGTTACAGAAAATTTGTCTGATGGTCCAGTCGGGGCTGACACCAGACTGGCCTTCACCAGAGTCACCACACTTCCCGAGTCTAACAATGCCACCACATTTTTGCCATCAACAGTTAAATCACACAGGTGTTTTTCCACATCCTTTTGACCGGCATTCACACTCACTACCCGTGCAACCATAGACATGCGGTTTTTAGAGTCTGTGATGTCGCACTGCATGGGTTCAGTAGTGACCGGACAGTTCGCAGCAATATGTCCCATCTCTTGGCAGCGGAAACACCTAACGGGCCCCTTGCTTAGACCATAGTTCGTTACTCTCGGCCTCGCAGTGCGGGCAGTCCCGTTTTCCTCCCCCACTGTCTTAGGGATTTTTCCATCTCCCCTACTCCCTGGAACAGTCTTACCGGTTCCACGTGGAGATGATGAAGAACGAGGTGGGGTAGCGTCGTCTCGGAGTCCTTCCGCCACGGAGTAACGTTCAACCAGATCGACCAGTTGATCTGCCGTCGTAGGATTTCCATGGCTTACCCACTTCCTCAGGGCTGGCGGTAGAGCTCTCAGGTACTTGTCCATGACGACTCTCTGGATTATCTCTGGCGCTGTCAGCACCTCGGGTTGTAGCCACTTCTTCGTCACGTGGATCAGGTCGAACATCTGTGACCGCGGTGGTTTATCTGGCTGATAAGTCCATTGATGCACTCTCTGTGCACGGACAGCGGTCGTCACTCACAGCCGGGCCAAGATCTCGGCTTTCAGTTTGTCAAAGTCCTGCACAGCTTCAGGCTCTAAGTCATAATAAGCCTTTTGGGCCTCACCGGAAAGAAACTGGGCAATCAGGCCGGCCCATCGTGCCTTCGGCTATTTTTCTCGTACCGCCGTCCGTTCAAACGTGGTCAGGTATGCCTCGACGTCATCTTCGGTCGTCATCTTCTGCCAGTACCGACTCACGTGAATCACTCTCGACTCGGCTTCCAGGTTAACCTCATGTAGGCTTGCCAGGCGCTGCGCCACCTGCTGGAGAAGCGAACGATCGGTAGCTGTCATGTCCACCAACTCCTTCAGCTGGGCCATCATCACCCAATTAGCTTCTTGCTGGACGGCGGTGGACTGTACCAGCGCTTTCACCACGTCCTCCATGCTCATGCTTGCAACGTGATGCCCGCATTCTCCACCACAATGTGATAAAACACTCCGGGATCGCTTTTGCTGGGGTCAAAGGTCACGTGCGTTCCGCATGAAACTCAGGCGCAGAGCTGGGATTCGGGTGTAACTGACCCTGGGTCAGGTTTATTAATAGTGAAAGCAATGCAAAAGGAAATAAAACATAAAACAAATCCTTGCCTGTCCGGCACTAACTAAACAATGGACAACCTAACTACCAACTGGCGGGCTTCTCCCGTCCAGCCAAACCACAGTTGCAGTGGGCACTGCTTTCACTCACGTATGTGTCTCTAAGGCCGGTTTCACATTAGCGCTTTTTAAGCGCATGCACGGCCGGGGGTAGCTCCGCCCCCGAGCCGGCTCTCTGCCCGGCGTGCCCGCCCCTTGCTTGTAGCGCCGCCTCCTAGTGGACAGCGGCGCCTGCGATCGGCGCACCCTATCTTTAGCATAGGGTGCGCAGATCGTGCGCAGACCGTGCGCTAGTTGCGCTTTGACCTGCGCTGCGCACTTTTGACGGTGCGCCGTGCGCGCCAAAATCAAACTTTTCGGATTTTGGCGCGCACGGCGCACCGTCAAAAGTGCGCAGTGCAGGTCAAAGCGCAACTAGCGCACGGTCTGCGCACGATCTGCGCACCCTATGCTAAAGATAGGGTGCGCCGATCGCAGGCGCCGCTGTCCACTAGGAGGCGGCGCTACAAGCAAGGGGCGGGCACGCCGGGCAGAGAGCCGGCTCGGGGGCGGAGCTACCCCCGGCCGTGCGTGCGCTTAAAAAGCGCTAATGTGAAACCGGCCTAACACAGACAAGCTCTCTGTGTTCCCAGGCTGAGACACTCACACAACCACCTGGCATCCTTTTATGTCCACCTCCCATTATCCATTAGTAAGCAGGTGCGATACTGACCAGACTAGGCCACATAGGAAAGGAATCTGGGCGAGATATACCTGCCCTCATCCACTATTCCCACATGATTCTCACAGGGCATGAAAATTCAAATTTGGAAAATTGCTAAATTATAAAAATTTTCGCCAAATTTCCATTTTTTTCACAAATAAACGCAAGTTATTTGAATGAAATTTTACCACTAACATGAAGTACAATATGTCACGAGAAAAATGTCAGAATCACCAGGATCCATGGAAGCGTTTCAGAGTTATGACCTCATAAAGGGACAGTGGTCAGAATTGTAAAAATTGACCCGGTCATGAACGTGCAAACCACCCTTGGGGGTTAAGGGGTTAAAAACAGTCAGTGAAATATTTTGTCTCATAAAATGAATCCTCTTTGATCCCCTGCTGTACTGTCAGTATTGTCTTTTGCTTCCTCCCCTGCCCAGGAGATGTGGTATGCTCCATACACGGTCAGACACAGACAATTTTTAAAATGAACTTTCATTTGTGGGAAAACCCCTTTAATGTGACCAGCTTCCTCTGCCTGTAGACATGGCGCACTTCAGCCAAATGATTCACAGTGCCTGCACAGAATTCGCACAGGCGCAGAGCGAAAGTGTTCCGCTGGTGGTACCGCGCAAGAGGCTGCATGAGTGTGAGTATGAGTGAGTGTGAGTGAGTGTGTGAGTATGAGTGTGTGAGTGAGTGTGTGTCTGAGTGTGAGTGTGAGTGAGTGTGAGTGTGTGTGTGTGGTGCGATGGTGTTCTGCTGGTGGTACCGGGCAATAGGTTGGTACCAGCAGCAGTTTCCATACTGAGACACCCATCACTTGGATGTCCCAATATGGCGGTCGGTGAACTTCCTCCGTTTGGATTTCTGGGATACGGTAACATCTGGACAGATCAGGAAATGAAAAACATTACAAGGCAATTATATAAATAGATAACCACCCTCTGCTTTCTATCACTAAGCCAGTTACTTATCCATTTACACACATTTTCCCCCAGACCCAGCATTCTCATTTTGTGTACCAACCTCATGTGAGGCACGCTATCAATCGCTTTGGAAAAATCAAGATGTACCACGTCCAATGACTCACCTTGGTCCAGTCTATAGCTTACCTCTTCATAAAAATAGATTAGATTGGCTTAACAGGAGCGATTCCTCATAAACACATGCTGATATGGAGTTAAACAGTTATTTTCATTGAGATCCAGAATAACATCCCTCAGAAACCCTTCAAATATTTTACCAACAATAGAGGTTAGACTTAATGGCCTATAATTTCCAGGTTCACTTTTAGAGCCGTTTTTGAATATTGGTACCACATTTGCTATGCGCCAGTCCTCTGGAACAGACCCTGTCATTAGCGTCCCTAAATATAAAAAAAAATAATTTGTCTATTTCATTACTTAGTTCTCTTAATACTTGTAGGTGTATGCAATCCGGACATGGAGATTTATCTATTTTAATCTTATTTAGCTGGTTTCGCATCTCTTCTTGGGTTAGATTGGTGACCCTTAATATAGGGCTTTCTTTGTCTCTCGGCATTTCAGCTAGCATTTTATTTTCCACCGTGAATACCATGGAGAAGAAAGTGTTTAATATATTAGCTTTTTCCTTGTCATCTACAACCATTCTTTCCTCACAACTTTTTAAGTGGCCTACACTTTCACTTTTGATTCTTTTACTATTGATATAGCTGAAGAACAATTTGGGATTAGTTTTACTCTCCTTGGCAATGTGCTTCTCTATTTTCTTTTTGGCAGCTTTACTTAGTTTTTTAGATAAAGTATTTTTCTCCCAATAGTTTTTTAGAGCCCCTTTTACTCCTTTGTTTAGCCACATTGGATTTTTCCTATTTCTTGTCCTTTTATTCCCACAAGGTATAAACCGCTTACAGTGCCTATTTAGGATGTTCTTAAACATTTCCCATTTATTATCTGTATTCTTATTTCTGAGGACATTGTCCCAGTCAACCAGATTTAGGGCATCTCTAAGCTGGTCAAACTTTGCCTTCCTAAAGTTCAGTGTTTTTATTACTCCCTGACAAGTCCCCCTGGCGAAAGACAAGCGAAACTGTACAATATTGTGGTCGCTATATCCTAGATGTCCGACGACTTGCTGATTTGTTATTCTGTCAGGTCTATTAGATAGTATTAGGTCTAAAAGTGCTGCTCCTCTGGTTGGATTCTGCACCAATTGTGAAAGATATTTTTTCTTGGTTATTTGCAGAAACCTGTTGCCTTTATGGGTTTCGTAGGCCTCTGTTTCCCAGTTAATATATGGGTAGTTAAAGTCCCTCCTAACAAGGGCCTCATGGGTTGCTTCACCTATCTGACTTAGGCCAGGATCACACATGCGAGAAACTTGGATGAGTCTCGAATCTTAATACCCAGCACTGCTGCCGGCAATCGGGAGCAGAGCGTGCAGCTGCATGTATGTATACTGGGTATTAAGATACGAGACTCATCTGAGTTTCTCGCATGTGTGAAGACTGGCCTTAGTAGTAGACTTTCCATGATTTCTGTTATATTTGGGGGTTTGTAACAGACCCCAATGAGAATTTTGTTACTATTTTTCCTTCCATGTATTTTGACTCATATGGACGCAACATCCTCATTCCCTTCACTAATATGCTCCCTTAAAGTGGACTTTAGACAAAACTTTATATAAACACAAATCCCTCCTCCTCTCTGATTTTTATGATCCTTTCTAAACAGACTGTATCCCTGTAAGTTAACTGCCCAGTCATAGCTTTCATCTAACCATGTCTCGATTATTCCTACTGTCACATGTCATATGATTCTCTGCACTGCTCGGCAGGGGGTGCACTGTAGTAACATCATCGTGCTCTCTTCAGTGAGATGTCACAGAGAGTCAGAAGACGCTGAAGAGACCAGAGCAGCGTGGAATGGAGAGAAGTGAATATTTGAGAACAAGACTCAGTTCCAGCGCTGGCACCAGGCTCCCTCGACTCATGGACCCTATAGCGTGCTGGTGTCCCTGACGGCAAGTGGACCCCACATTCGTCCAGGGCCCTGTCATTTGCCCAGGTGCGCCGGGTGTTGACGTCAGCCCTGTGGCACCTCTTATACCAGAAATCTTAGTCTAGTTTCTGACTGATATACATGTTTTTTTTCGTAGCGAGATGCTCAAGTTTTTAAATGATAAAATATCATGTCTTTATAAATATCTTAATATTCTTTTCAAAATATGATTAGACAAATATGTGAAAAATAAGAAATGAGTTAATCTGAAAATTTTAGTGTCTGTATTTTAGGTGTAGAATGATTCATAGGTGCTAATGACTCATAACATCATGAAGGCTTTTTATGTTTATGAATTCTCATTATTAAAAATAGATAAGAATACAGCATATGTGTCAGAGCTAAAAAAAATAGTAAGAACATTCAGAATTCCCTAAGTAATTGGAAAAATACTTTTTAGGGAAAATTAAAAGGAGACAAATGTGAACAAACACCATTAATAGAGCTTCCAATTAAAATTATTAATTAATTTGCAAACTAACATTTCCTAAGCGCTATTATAGATATTCTAGCCAGTGGATGTCATGTGGAAAATTCACATTCTTATGGAAATTGGGATGTGTCACCCATTCAGTAGAAGAATTGTAGGTTCATTCTTATATACTTAACCCCTTGACCCCTGGAGGGATTTTCGGTTTTCGCTCCCCTTCTTCCCAGAGTCATAGCCATATTGATGGAAAATAAAGTTATGTGAGGGCTTGTTTTTTTGCGAGACAAGTTGTACTTTTGAACCACACCATTGGCTTTACCATGTAATGTACTAGAAAATGGGAAAAAAAATCCAAGTGTGGTGAATTTGGAAAAAAAGTACAATCCCACACTTGCTTTTTGTTTAGCTTTCTTACTAGGTTCACTAAATGCTAAAACTGACCTGCCTTTATGATTCTCCAGGTCATTATGAGTTCATAGACACCAAACATATCTAGGTTCTTTTTTAATCTAAGCGGAGAAAAAAAATTCCAAACTTTGTTAAAAAAAGGAAAAAAAATTGCGACATTTTCTGATACCCGTAGCGTCTCCATTTTTTGTGATCTTGGGTTGGGTGAGGGCTTATTTTTTGAGTGCAGACCTGACATTTTTAATGATACCATTTTGGTGCAGATGCAATCTTTTGATTGCCTGTTATTGCATTTTATTGCAATGTTGTGGCGACCAAAGAAAGTAATTCTGGCGTTTTGACTTTTTTTCTCGCTACTCTATTTAGTAATCAGGTTATATGTGTATGCTTAATTTTTTTATTGGTTTAGTTTGAATGGGGAAATTTTTTTTAATATTTTTAAAACTGTTTTTTTTTTTAACTTTTGGCATGCTTCAATAGTCTACATGGGAGACTAGAAGCTGCCATAACCCGATAACCTCTGCTATATACAGGCGATGATCACATCACCTCTATGTAGTAGAATTAATCACTTGCTATGAGCGCTGGCCACTGGGCAGCACACACAGAAAGCCTGCATTGACAACCATAGAGGTCTCCAGACCGCGATCACGTGACGGATTTCCAGCACGATTGCCGGAAGCACATGTTAAATGCTGCTGTCAAGACAGTGGTATTTAATGGTTTAATAGCCGGGAAATATGTGGGCTCAGCACCGGAGCCCACATCAAAGGGAGGGAACCAGACATCAGATGTTCGCTCAATGTCAGAAAGGGGTTAAAAGGATGTTCACAAGTTGTGTTTTGAGTACCACACAGCTCTACAGTCTCCTTATTTTCTTGTTGCTGAGGGGGGCACTCCTCCTTGAGTGACAAGTCTGGCCAGTAGGTTCTCCTGCTACAGTAAAGGTACTGTCACACTTAGCGATGCACCAGCGATCCCGACCAGCGATATGACGCGGCCAGGATCGCTGGTGCATCGCTAAGTGGTCGCTAGTGAGCTGCCACACAGGCAGATCTCACTAGCGACATCGCTGGGGACGGGGGTCGCTACTTACCTGTCACACCAGGCGATCCTGCGTCCTCCCGCCCGGCTCCACGCGTCGCTCGTCGTCACAGCAGGAAGCGCCGCAGGAAGCTGACGACGAGAAACAGTCCAGCCTGTTCTCGCGCGATCAGCGATAAGCAGTGGGGGAGCGGGTTGTAGGTAAGTATCAGACATAGCGATATCGCTAGCAATATCACTATAACGTCACTAGTTATAGCGATATTGCTAGCGATATCTCTTAGTGTGACAGTACCTTAATAGATTGTAACATATCTGAAGCCTTATATTTACATATAAAGATAACAGGGTTTTTGAATACGCACACAGCTCAGGAAATTGAGGGCAGTGATAAGGAGAAGTGCTCTGAAAGTTGCCTGATGGTGGGATCCTGGAGCATGTGATTTTGCAGGACTGATAACAGGTCAGGAGCAGATAGGTAGAGGAAGGAGGAGAGCAGCTAACTGCTGAATAGAAATCAATAGTTTGTTGAAATAGGAGGATGATATTTCAGGAGTTAACACCTCAGCTTGGAATGTAACTACTGTGCATACTTGGGCATGTTCAGATGACATATCTCCTAGCCACAGAGCTGTACACTATACAAGATAAAAGCTCTCTCAATATGTGAATCACAGCATTTAGAGAAAGCAAGTTAATTATAAACTTTCTTATTTTCATACTGTCAAATAAAATATGCAATTTAATGTCTGTCCATTGCAAGGGCTAATCGATGATATTGCAATTCGATTAGTGTTACTTTAAGGTCCTAATATACCATGTTTGTATATATTTTAAAACATGTTATTTTTTTTCGTTTGCAGATACCAAAATGTCCACAACCCAGCACACCCCAGGATAAAATTGAATGACTGAACTGTCACTCATAAAACTAACTGTCCAGCACACTCCACATTCCATAAGGCGGATGAGCTGTCACTCACACTGCTCCCCGGCCACAGTCAAGGTTGAAACTGTGACAGTACCCCCCTTCTAGGGGGCCAGGAAACCAAGCATGAAGGGCCCTGACCACTCCATCGGCCTTCACAGGTCGGGCTGGAACCCATGATCTCTCCTTTCCATAAGCCTTCCAATGTATGAGGTACTTGAGGTACTGGAGGGAATTATGGACCATCTAGGAATCCACAATTCTCTGCACCTCATACTCTAGACAGTGTTTGACAGCAACCGGAGGAGGTGAAGATGAGGTCAACACCACAGAAGGGACAAATTCTTTCAATATGGATCTATGGAAGACATTAGGGATGCGGAGTGATGGAGGAAGTGGGTATCCTAGACTGGTAATGCTCATGCATTATGTGCATGGGCTGAAAAAAATTTACCTCTGGGGGGGTATACATACACTACCTTTCAAAAGTTTGTGGTCACCCAGACAATTTTGTGTTTTCCATGAAAAATGATTCTTTTATTAATCAAATGAATTGCCAAATGAATTTAAAATCTAGTCAAGACTTTGACAAGTTTCGAAAAAAAAAGATTTTTATTTGAAATAATAAATTTCTCCTTCAAACTTTGCTTTCATAAAAGAATGCTCCTTTGCAGTAATTACAGCATTCCAGACCTTTGGCATTCTATCAGCTAATTTGCTGAGGTAATCTGGAGAAATTTCCCCCCATGCTTCCAGAAGCCCCTCACACAAGTTGGTTTGGCTTAATGGGCAGTTTTTGCGTACCATACGGTCAGGTGACTGCGCTGGCCACTCCATTACAGATAGAACACCAGCTGCCTGCTTCTTCCCTAAATAGTTCTTGCATAATTTGGAGGTGTGCTTTGTGTCATTGTCCTGTTGTAGGATGAAATTGGCTCCAATCAAACGCTGTCCACAGGGTGTGGCATGGCATTGCAAAATGGAGTGATAGCCTTCCTAATTCAAAATCCCTTTTACCTTGTACAAATCTCCCACTTTACCAACACCAAAGCAACCCCAGACCATCACATTACCTCCACCATGCTTGCAAGATGTTTTGCATCTCACAAATATTCTTTTGAGTGATCCAAACACCTCAAACTTGGATTCGTCTGTCCATAACACTTTTTTTCCAATCTTCCTCTGTCCAATGTCTGTGTTCTTTTGCCCATATTAATATTTTCCTTTTATTAGCCAGTCTCAGATATGGCTTTTTCTTTACCACTCTGCCCTGATGGCCAGCATCCCAGAGTGGCTTCTTTACTGTAGACGCTGATACTGGCATTTTGCGTGTACTATTTAAAGAAGCTGCCAGTTGAGAACCTGTGAGGCTTTGATTTCTCAAACTAAAGACTCTAATGTACTTGTCTTGTTGCTCAGTTGTGCAGCGGGGCCTCCCACTTCTCTTTCTTCTCTAGTTAGAGCCTGTTTGTGCTCTCCTCTGAAGGAAGTAGTACACACCATTGTAGGAAAGCTTCAGTTTCTTGGCAATTTCTCGCATGGAATAGCCTTCATTTCTCAGAACAAGAATAGATTGTCAAGTTTCACATGAAAGTTCTTTTTTTCTGGCCATTTTGAGAGTTTAATGGAACCAACAAATGTAATGCTCCAGATTCTCAACTAGCTCAAAGGAAGTTTAGGTTTACAGCTTCTCTTATCAGCCAAGCTGTTTTCAGCTGTGCTAACATACTTGCACAAGGGTTTTCAAGGGTATTCTAGCCATCCATTAACCTTCTTACACAGTTAACAAACACAAAGTATTATAAGAACACTGGAGTGATGGTTGTTGGAAATGGGCCTCTATACACCTATGAAGATATTGCATTACAAACCAGATGTTTGCAGCTAGAATAGTCATTTACCACATTAACAATGTATAGAGTGTATTTCTGAGCCATTTAATGTTAGCTTCAGTGGAAAAAACTGGCTACCTATTCGCTACAGGGTCCAGTATAAACTCATCTCTCTCACCCACAAAGCTCTCCACTGTTCTGCACCGCCTTATATCTCCTCTCTCGTCTCTGTCTATCGCCCTACACGTGCCCTCCGTTCTACAAATGACCTAAGACTAACATCCCCCGTAATCCGAACCTCGCACCTCCGTCTCCAAGACTTCTCTCGTGCTGCTCCAGCTCTCTGGAATGCACTTCCCCAGACGATCAGACTGATACCTAGCCCTGACCTATTCAAGCGCGCTTTGAAAACCCATCTCTTCAAACAAGCCTACCACATCAACTACTCAGCAAGCTAACTTTGCCCTGTTCCCTCCTTCCAAATATTATTCTGAATCTGCACCCTACTATTCATCTGTCTCCACACCCTTCATGCACATGATAACTGCATTTGATACTTGTCTATTGCACTTAAACACACGGGCTGATGACCGGATCATGCAGCTTTATATGAAAATCCCTATTATAATTGCCAGACCTGAATTAACAAGCATTTCTCACCTACTGTGTCCCCCCATTTCCTTGTAGATTGTAAGCTTGCGAGCAGGGACCTCACTCCTAATGTCACTGTTTGAATTGTCTTAACTTGTATTGAATTTATTGTCTGTACATGTCCCCGCTTAATTGTAAAGTGCTGCGGAATATGTTGGCGCTATATAAATAAAAATTATTATTATTATTAAAAAACTGTGCTTTTCTTTCAAAAATAAGGACATTTCTAAGTGACCCTAAACTTTTCAACGGTAGTATATATATATATATATATATATATATATATATATATATATATATATATAAATATATATACAGTACATATACTGCTCAAAAAAATAAAGGGAACACTATTCCATTTGCATCAGGCTCTTTGTGTTCCCTTTATTTTTTTGGGCAGTATATATATAAAAAAGAATGTTCGATGTAGGCTTCTAAAAATTGTCATATGCAGGCATAAGATCTAATGATCTTTTTATTCTTAGACCTGTGATGGGGACAAGGGAGCATCCTCTACGTCTGGAGGAAAGAAGGTTTAATCATAATCACAGACACAGATTCTTTACTGTAAGAACAGTGAGACTATGGAATTGTCTGCTGTATGATGTTGTAAATTTGTACTAAAATTTAAGAAGGGACTAGATGCCTTTCTTGAAAAGTATAATGACACATGGTATATATACTAGATTCCTTGATAGGGCATTGATCCAGGGAACTAGTCTGATTGAAGTATGTGGAGTCGGGAAAGAATTTTTTTTCCCCCAATGTGGATCTTAGTGTTTGCCGCATGGTTTTTTTTTTGCCTTCCTCTGACTCAACATGTTAGGCTATGGGTTGAACTAGATGGACTTAAAGTCTCCTTTCAACCTTAAATACTATGTTACTATAATAAACACCCTTAAAAATTTATAGCATGATCACCCTGTTGATATGGTGGTTGGATAAGAGGAGGACTATGACACAAAAAAGATGAAATCCTGAAGTGTATACCTATGTTTGGGAAGGAAGGGGTGCATGGCAATACACCAGAAAGTAAAACAAAATAACACTGCATTTAAGCTTATGTTCTGCTGCTTCCGGTGCTGTACAGAAGACTGGGAGAGTCCGAGAAAACTGTTCCAGACTTTTGAGAGTGCTCCCCTACCTCTGCTGCATCTGGTGTATGTCTCCCTAGACTCCGCTCCTTGGATGTCCAAGGAACTGTGACCTCTACCTCCAGCATTGTCAGATGGGAATTCTTAGAATAAGTGTTCACCTAGGGCCTTTTGATACTGCAACATTTTATTAGACCTCTCTACCCAAGGAAGGAGAAATATAAGGTTTTCCTTGTTGCGTCGGTCTAGAAGGGTGACCAACTAGTAATCAGCGTTGGCCAAAATGTGTTCAATGCAAAGGTCACGGGTAAGGCAGCGGAACATAAACTGACTGTGAGGCAGAACTGTAGCACAATAAATGCCATATAAAATTTCACTGCTGAAAAAAATTGCAGTGTTACAATGTCAGACAAATTTGCCCACTTCAGATGGATGTCTTAGACTGCAGTATCAATACAGCAATCCTATTTCTAGCCAAACAATGCTTTTTTTGCTTTTGTGGCACAATTGTAGCACATTAAATGCTGCATAAAATTTCACTGCTGAAAGAAATTGCAGTACTGCTATTGCAGGCAAATTAGCAGACCTCAGATGGACTGGTTAGACTGTGGAAGCAATATAGCGATGCTATTGTGATCCAGCCACATGTGACTGTATGCCTTTGACGCACAACTGCAGCAGTAACAATGGTGTATAATATTTCCCTGCTCAGAACAATTTGCAGGATTAAGAGCAGAAATAATATTATTAGCCATGAGAAGGAGTTTTGGTATGACTTGAAGGCTGCAGCATAAAGGACTTACAATTAACTCAATACTGTTCCACACAATCCCTTCAGCACAATCTCTCCCTAAGTGCTACTAACATCAGTATTACTATTGATTATCATTAGCTCTAAGGAGGGCTGTTGTTGTACGTAAAAGAAATGTTAATGTGGTTGAATCCTTGGCTAATATGCAGCTACAATTCAGTCCTTCTTTCACCAGCACCTCTCCCTGCTCTGCTTGTTTCCGGGGTACAGCGGGCATAGCGTTACAGGTCTTATATACACATGATGATGCTATACGGCCAGCCAATCACAGTAATGCAACAACCAAGATGGCTATGGCATTACAGTGTCTGGCAGGCAATCCCCACATGTTTATTGGCTGTCTAAAAGTGCCAATCATGTGGGGCGGGGACTGGAGCTCATGCTCAAGTGTTGTGAGTTCATTTTCCCCTTCATCACTGAGGTCTGGTGAACTCCCTATTCTGGTAAAGGAAGGTAATGAGCCTGATTATCAGGCACGTGAGCCTAATGATGATGACTGGCTGAGTGGAGTCACGGACTGGATATAAGGCTGCCGACGCCCTTCTGCCCTGCGGGTGATTTCTTTTTGACTTCTAGGAGACCAGTCTGATTCCTGCTCCTCTAAAGCTAAGTTTTCTGCTTTGCCTGTTTGCATTTGTGTTTTGTTTTTGTTTGCCTTGCTTTTCTGGATTCTGCCATTCCCTGCTGGGGTGAGCTGAATCTCCTTTTGCCAGTTGCTCTGTCTTCAGAATATTCCTGAGTACTGACATAGCTTTTTTGAAGCCTAGCGTCTTCAGGGCCTTTTTCACTGTCAGTCTGTTGGCTCTTATTTTCATAGGGTTTTTCACGGATTGCAGACAGCAGCCTTCCTGTCCTTTCCTATCTAGTTAGCTTGGGCCCCGTCTTTGCTCAGTCTATCTTTCTTTCTGTGTTAGTGTTCTTTCTTCTTGCTTCACCGTCATTATATGTTGGGGGCTGCCTTTTGCTTTGGGGTCTGCTCTGGGGCAGTTTAGATTTCCCTTTCTGTCTTTAGGCTATATAGTCCTCCGGCTGTGATCGAGGGGTCTAGGGCATCGTAGGAAACCCCCACGGCTACTGCTAGTTGTGTTGATAGGTTCAGGGGTCTGCAATCCGATAGCTGCCAACTTCTCTGGTTTTCTGGACTTAGCTAGCATTTCTGTTTTTTCCTCCTACGGTGACTCATTCATAACAGAATCACCCGCCATACCGCAGATCCTAGGGTACTCAATAGCAGGAAAGAATTGTGTTTAAAATAAAAAAAAAGTGTGTATATTCTTTCCTCTTTATCTCTGAGGCCGTAGGGGGAATTTTTTTTCTCTCAATGGAGATAAAGCAATTGTCTGATCGTGTGGAGCAGCTCGCTGCGGAAGTGCGGGGAATTTCCACCTACCTTGCTCGTTCGCATGCTGTTGAACCAAAGATCCCTACACCTGATGTATTTTTTGGGGATCGATCTAAATTTTTGAGTTTAAAAAATAATTGTAAATTATTTTTTTCCTTGAAGCCTAACTCGTCAGGGAGCTCCGCGCAGCAGGTTAAAATTGTCATCTCTTTGCTGCGTGGCGATCCCCAGGATTGGGCATTTTCTTTGAAACCAGATGATCCTATTCTGACTAATGTGAACGCATTCTTTCAAGCCTTGGGGTTGTTGTATGACGAACCTAATGCTATTGATCAGGCTGAAAAGACCCTGTTGGCATTGAACCAGGGTCGAGATTCTGCAGAGTTGTACTGTCAAAAGTTCTGAAAGTGGGCGGTCCTTACTACCTGGAATGATAATGCCTTGGCTGCTCTCTTTCGGAGGGGTTTGTCAGAAGCCGTAAAAGATACTATGGTGGGATTTCCTGTTCCCTCTGGTCTTGACGATTCTATGTCATTAGCCATTCAGGTTGATCAGCGTTTACGTGAACGCAGGATTGCACGAGAGGTGTTGCCACCGGTTGAACAGACGTCTGAACCTATGCAATGTGATAGAGTTTTGTCTAGGGCGCAACGTCAGGAGTTCAGAAGGCGTAATAAGCTGTGTTTTTTCTGTGGAGATGCCTCGCATATTATTTCTGTTTGTCCTAAATGAGAGAAACCCTTTGCACACACGTTTTCTGTTGGTGGTGTTCAACCTAAGTTTCTTCTGGCAATTACTCTGATCTGCTCCCTGTCCACATTTTCCGCCAAGGCTTTTGTGGATTCAGGAGCAGCGCTAAACCTAATGGACTTGGATTTTGCTAAACATTGTGGATTTCTGATGACACCTCTGCAGACACCTATCCCTTTGAGGGGGATTGATGCTACTCCTTTGGCGAAAAATAAACCTCAGTTTTGGACCCAGGTGGTCATGCGGGTCGCCCCAGAACATCAAGAAAATTGCAGATTTTTGGTGTTGCATGGTCTGCATGATGCCATTGTTCTGGGGTTTCCCTGGTTGCAAATTCATAATCCAGTTTTGGATTGGAAATCTGTGTCTGTGGTGAGTTGGGGTTGTCGGTGTGCCTTTAGTGAGGCTCCGGTTTTTTCCACCTCTCCTCAGTCGCATGATGTTCCTGACTATTTGGTGGACTTTTATGATGTATTTAGTGAGAATGAGTCTGCGTCCTTGCCTCCTCATAGGAGTTATGACTGCAATTGAACTGAGCCCGGGGTGTAAATTTCC
Organism: Dendrobates tinctorius; assembly: GCF_039654945.1. Taxonomy (NCBI): domain Eukaryota; kingdom Metazoa; phylum Chordata; class Amphibia; order Anura; family Dendrobatidae; genus Dendrobates; species Dendrobates tinctorius. The sequence goes on along the minus strand of NW_027361696.1, from coordinate 94,354,818 downwards.
CAAGGGTCGGCTCTTCAATTTATCTGTACCCGAGCACGAGGCTATGCGATCCTATATTAAGGAGGCATTGGAGAAGGGTCATATTAGACCATCCTCTTCACCCTTAGGTGCCATTTTTTTTTTGTGGCCAAAAAGGATGGTTCTTTAAGGCCTTGTATTGATTATCGTGCCCTCAACAAAATTACTACTAAATATCAGTATCCGTTACCCCTGATTTCGGATCTATTCTCTAGAGTTAGAGGGTCTTGCTGGTTTACCAAGCTTGACCTCAGGGGGGCGTATAATCTTATCCTCATTAAGCAGGGGGATGAATGGAAGACGGCGTTTAATTCTCTGGAGGGACATTTTGAGTACCTGGTGATGCCTTTTGGGCTCACTAATGCCCCTTCTGTCTTCCAGTGATTCATGAACGATATTTTCCGAGACTTTGTCGATAAATTTTTGATTATCAATCTGGATGATATTTTGATCTTCTCCAAGGATTGGGATTCTCATGTGGAACATATTCGGACTGTGTTCCGTATCTTGAGGGAGAATTCCCTGTATGTCAAAGGATCGAAATGCCTTTTTGGAGTACAGAGGATTTCATTTTTGGGATTTATTTTGTCTCCGTCAACTATTGAAATTGACCCGGCCAAGGTATAGGCCATTTATGATTGGGTTCAGCCCACTTCTTTGAAGGCCCTCCAGAAGTTTTTGGGGTTTGCTAATTTTTATCGGAAATTTATAGCAAAATTTTCTAGTATTGCCAAGCCATTGACTGATCTGACTAAGAAGGGTGCTGATGTGTTGAATTGGACTCCGGAGGCTGTTGCTTCCTTTCAGGAGCTGAAGCGAAGATTTACCTCCGCCCCGGTTTTGCGGCAACCTGATGTCTCACTCCCGTTCCAGGTAGAGGTGGATGCTTCTGAGATTGGTGCAGGAGCTGTTTTGTCCCAAAAGGATCCTGTAACATCTAAAATGAATCCCTGTGCTTTCTTTTCCCGAAAGTTCTCTCCATCTGAACGTAACTATGATGTGGGGAATCGGGAACTGTTGGCCATGAAATGGGCATTTGAGGAGTGGAGACATTGGTTGGAGGGAGCTAAACATCAAGTTGTGGTCCTCACTGACCACAAGAATTTGATTTACCTAGAGTCGGCTAAACTCTTGAACCCTAGACAGGCTAGGTGGGCCTTGTTTTTTACACGTTTTGATTTTGTGGTCTCTTTTCTTCCTGGAACTAAGAATGTCAAGGCAGACGCCCTCTCTAGGAGCTTCTTTGCTGATTCTCCTGTGGTGACCAAGCCTGCTACCATCTTAGGCGAAGGGGTAGTTCTTTCTGCCATCTCGCCCGATTTGAGACTTGCTCTGCAAGAGTTCCAGGAGGACAAACCTGAGCGTTGTCCCAGTGGAAAGTTGTATGTTCCTGACCAGTGGAAGAAGAGAGTGATGTCTGAAGTTCATTGCTCTGCATTGGCTGGTCATCCAGGTATTTTTGGTACTAGAGATCTGGTGAGTCGCTCTTTTTGGTGGCCCACCTTGTCTCATGATGTCAGGAATTTTGTGCAGTCCTGTGGGACTTGCTCCCGGTCTAAATCTTGTTCTCGCTCTAGTGGGTTGTTGATGCCTTTGCCGGTCCCCAGGAGGCCATGGACCCATATTTCAATGGATTTCATCTCTGATATGCCGGTCTCTCAAAGAATGACTGTTATTTGGGTGATTTGTGATAGGTTCTCTAAGATGGTTCATCTTGTACCACTCCCTAAGTTGCCGTCTTCCTCTGAGTTGGTGCCCCTGTTTTTGCAACAGGTGGTTCGCTTGCATGGGATTCCTGAGAACATTGTATCTGACAGAGGAGTTCAGTTTGTGTCTAGATTTTGGAGGACTTTCTGTTCCAAGCTGGGAATTCAGTTGTCCTTCTCCTCTGCTTTTCACCCTCAGACCAATGGGCAGACAGAGAGAACAAACCAGACCTTGGAGTCGTATTTGAGATGTTTTATTTCCGTTGATCAGGATGACTGGGTTTCATTTTTGCCCTTGGCCGAATTTGCTTTAAATAATAGAGCTAGTTCTGCCACTTTGATGTCACCTTTTTTTTGTAACTTTGGGTTTCATCCTCGATTTTCTTCAGGGCAGGTGGAGCCTTCTGCCTGACCAGGTGTTGACACTGTGGTGGAGAGAATGCACCAGATCTGGGACCAAGTGGTGGATAAGTTATCTCTCTCCCAGGAAAAGGCCCAGCGGTTTTCCAATCGACATAGGACCATTGGTCCCCAGTTTAAGATTGGTGATATGGTGTGGTTATCTTCAAAAAATATTGCTATGTAGGTGGCTTCTCCTAAGTTTAAGCCTAGATTTATTGGACCTTACAAGATTTTGGAGATTATTAATCCGGTCTCTTTTCGTTTGGCTCTTCCTGTCACATTTAAAATCCATAATGTGTTCCATAAGTCCTTGTTGAAGAGGTTTGTTGAACCAGTTGTTCCTGGGGTGGCACCTCCGGACCCTGTATTGGTTGAAGGTAACATGGAATATGAGGTATAGAAAATATTGGATTCCCGTCTGGCTAGACGGAGACTCCAGTATTTGGTTAAGTGGAAGGGTTATGGTCAGGAGGATAATTCCTGGGTCTCTGCCTCTGATATTCATGCCAAAAGATTGGTGCGTGCCTTTCATCGGGCTCACCCTGATCGCCCTGGTGGCGTGGTTGAGGGTTCGGTGACCCTTCCTCAAGGGGGAGGTACTGTTGTGATTTCATTTTCCCCTTCGTCACTGAGGTCTGGTGAACTCCCTATTCTGGTAAAGGAAGGTAATGAGCCTGATTATCAGGCACCTGAGCCTAATGATGATGACTGGCTGAGTGGAGTCACTGACTGGATATAAGGCTGCCGACGCCCTTCTGCCCTGCGGGTGATTTCTCTTTGACTTCTAGGAGACCAGTCTGATTCCTGCTCCTCTAAAGCTAAGTTTTCTGCTTTGCCTGTTTGCATTTGTGTTTTGTTTTTGTTTGCCTTGCTTTTCTGGATTCTGCCATTCCCTGCTGGGGTGAGCTGAATCTCCTTTTGCCGGTTGCTCTGTCTCCAGAATATTCCTGAGTACTGACATAGCTTTTTTGAAGCCTAGCGTCTTCAGGGCCTTTTTCACTGTCAGTCTGTTGGCTCTTATTATCATAGGGTTTTTCACGGATTGCAGACAGCAGCCTTCCTGTCCTTTCCTATCTAGTTAGCTTGGGCTCCGTCTTTGCTCAGTCTATCTTTCTGTCTGTGTTAGTGTTCTTTCTTCTTGCTTCACCGTCATTATATGTTGGGGGCTGCCTTTTGCTTTGGGGTCTGCTCTGGGGCAGTTTAGATTTCCCTTTCTGTCTTTAGGCTATATAGTCCTCCGGCTGTGATCGAGGGGTCTAGGGCATCGTAGGAACCCCCCACGGCTACTGCTAGTTGTGTTGATAGGTTCAGGGGTCTGCAATCCGATAGCTGCCAACTTCTCTGGTTTTCTGGACTTAGCTAGCATTTCTGTTTTTTCCTCCTACGGTGACTCATTCATAACAGAATCACCCGCCATACCGCAGATCCTAGGGTACTCAATAGCAGGAAAGAATTGTGTTTAAAATAAAAAAAAAGTGTGTATATTCTTTCCTCTTTATCTCTGAGGCCGTAGGGGGAATTTTTTTTCTCTCAATGGAGATAAAGCAATTGTCTGATCGTGTGGAGCAGCTCGCTGCGGAAGTGCGGGGAATTTCCACCTACCTTGCTCGTTCGCATGCTGTTGAACCAAAGATCCCTACACCTGATGTATTTTTTGGGGATCGATCTAAATTTTTGAGTTTAAAAAATAATTGTAAATTATTTTTTTCCTTGAAGCCTAACTCGTCAGGGAGCTCCGCGCAGCAGGTTAAAATTGTCATCTCTTTGCTGCGTGGCGATCCCCAGGATTGGGCATTTTCTTTGAAACCAGATGATCCTATTCTGACTAATGTGAACGCATTCTTTCAAGCCTTGGGGTTGTTGTATGACGAACCTAATGCTATTGATCAGGCTGAAAAGACTCTGTTGGCATTGAACCAGGGTCGAGATTCTGCAGAGTTGTACTGTCAAAAGTTCTGAAAGTGGGCGGTCCTTACTACCTGGAATGATAATGCCTTGGCTGCTCTCTTTCGGAGGGGTTTGTCAGAAGCCGTAAAAGATACTATGGTGGGATTTCCTGTTCCCTCTGGTCTTGACGATTCTATGTCATTAGCCATTCAGGTTGATCAGCGTTTACGTGAACGCAGGATTGCACGAGAGGTGTTGCCACCGGTTGAACAGACGTCTGAACCTATGCAATGTGATAGAGTTTTGTCTAGGGCGCAACGTCAGGAGTTCAGAAGGCGTAATAAGCTGTGTTTTTTCTGTGGAGATGCCTCGCATATTATTTCTGTTTGTCCTAAATGAGAGAAACCCTTTGCACACACGTTTTCTGTTGGTGGTGTTCAACCTAAGTTTCTTCTGGCAATTACTCTGATCTGCTCCCTGTCCACATTTTCCGCCAAGGCTTTTGTGGATTCAGGAGCAGCGCTAAACCTAATGGACTTGGATTTTGCTAAACATTGTGGATTTCTGATGACACCTCTGCAGACACCTATCCCTTTGAGGGGGATTGATGCTACTCCTTTGGCGAAAAATAAACCTCAGTTTTGGACCCAGGTGGTCATGCGGGTCGCCCCAGAACATCAAGAAAATTGCAGATTTTTGGTGTTGAATGGTCTGCATGATGCCATTGTTCTGGGGTTTCCCTGGTTGCAAATTCATAATCCAGTTTTGGATTGGAAATCTGTGTCTGTGGTGAGTTGGGGTTGTCGGTGTGCCTTTAGTGAGGCTCCGGTTTTTTCCACCTCTCCTCAGTCGCATGATGTTCCTGACTATTTGGTGGACTTTTATGATGTATTTAGTGAGAATGAGTCTGCGTCCTTGCCTCCTCATAGGAGTTATGACTGCAATTGAACTGAGCCCGGGGTGTAAATTTCCCAAGGGTCGGCTCTTCAATTTATCTGTACCCGAGCACGAGGCTATGCGATCCTATATTAAGGAGGCATTGGAGAAGGGTCATATTAGACCATCCTCTTCACCCTTAGGTGCCGTTTTTTTTTTGTGGCCAAAAAGGATGGTTCTTTAAGGCCTTGTATTGATTATCGTGCCCTCAACAAAATTACTACTAAATATCAGTATCCGTTACCCCTGATTTCGGATCTATTCTCTAGAGTTAGAGGGGCTTGCTGGTTTACCAAGCTTGACCTCAGGGGGGCGTATAATCTTATCCTCATTAAGCAGGGGGATGAATGGAAGACGGCGTTTAATTCTCTGGAGGGACATTTTGAGTACCTGGTGATGCCTTTTGGGCTCACTAATGCCCCTTCTGTCTTCCAGTGCTTCATGAACGATATTTTCCGAGACTTTGTCGATAAATTTTTGATTATCAATCTGGATGATATTTTGATCTTCTCCAAGGATTGGGATTCTCATGTGGAACATATTCGGACTGTGTTCCGTATCTTGAGGGAGAATTCCCTGTATGTCAAAGGATCGAAATGCCTTTTTGGAGTACAGAGGATTTCATTTTTGGGATTTATTTTGTCTCCGTCAACTATTGAAATTGACCCGGCCAAGGTATAGGCCATTTATGATTGGGTTCAGCCCACTTCTTTGAAGGCCCTCCAGAAGTTTTTGGGGTTTGCTAATTTTTATCGGAAATTTATAGCAAAATTTTCTAGTATTGCCAAGCCATTGACTGATCTGACTAAGAAGGGTGCTGATGTGTTGAATTGGACTCCGGAGGCTGTTGCTTCCTTTCAGGAGCTGAAGCGAAGATTTACCTCCGCCCCGGTTTTGCGGCAACCTGATGTCTCACTCCCGTTCCAGGTAGAGGTGGATGCTTCTGAGATTGGTGCAGGAGCTGTTTTGTCCCAAAAGGATCCTGTAACATCTAAAATGAATCCCTGTGCTTTCTTTTCCCGAAAGTTCTCTCCATCTGAACGTAACTATGATGTGGGGAATCGGGAACTGTTGGCCATGAAATGGGCATTTGAGGAGTGGAGACATTGGTTGGAGGGAGCTAAACATCAAGTTGTGGTCCTCACTGACCACAAGAATTTGATTTACCTAGAGTCGGCTAAACTCTTGAACCCTAGACAGGCTAGGTGGGCCTTGTTTTTTACACGTTTTGATTTTGTGGTCTCTTTTCTTCCTGGAACTAAGAATGTCAAGGCAGACGCCCTCTCTAGGAGCTTCTTTGCTGATTCTCCTGTGGTGACCAAGCCTGCTACCATCTTAGGTGAAGGGGTAGTTCTTTCTGCCATCTCGCCCGATTTGAGACTTGCTCTGCAAGAGTTCCAGGAGGACAAACCTGAGCGTTGTCCCAGTGGAAAGTTGTATGTTCCTGACCAGTGGAAGAAGAGAGTGATGTCTGAAGTTCATTGCTCTGCATTGGCTGGTCATCCAGGTATTTTTGGTACTAGAGATCTGGTGAGTCGCTCTTTTTGGTGGCCCACCTTGTCTCATGATGTCAGGAATTTTGTGCAGTCCTGTGGGACTTGCTCCCGGTCTAAATCTTGTTCTCGCTCTAGTGGGTTGTTGATGCCTTTGCCGGTCCCCAGGAGGCCATGGACCCATATTTCAATGGATTTCATCTCTGATATGCCGGTCTCTCAAAGAATGACTGTTATTTGGGTGATTTGTGATAGGTTCTCTAAGATGGTTCATCTTGTACCACTCCCTAAGTTGCCGTCTTCCTCTGAGTTGGTGCCCCTGTTTTTGCAACAGGTGGTTCGCTTGCATGGGATTCCTGAGAACATTGTATCTGACAGAGGAGTTCAGTTTGTGTCTAGATTTTGGAGGACTTTCTGTTCCAAGCTGGGAATTCAGTTGTCCTTCTCCTCTGCTTTTCACCCTCAGACCAATGGGCAGACAGAGAGAACAAACCAGACCTTGGAGTCGTATTTGAGATGTTTTATTTCCGCTGATCAGGATGACTGGGTTTCATTTTTGCCCTTGGCCGAATTTGCTTTAAATAATAGAGCTAGTTCTGCCACTTTGATGTCACCTTTTTTTGTAACTTTGGGTTTCATCCTCGATTTTCTTCAGGGCAGGTGGAGCCTTCTGCCTGACCAGGTGTTGACACTGTGGTGGAGAGAATGCACCAGATCTGGGACCAAGTGGTGGATAAGTTATCTCTCTCCCAGGAAAAGGCCCAGCGGTTTTCCAATCGACATAGGACCATTGGTCCCCAGTTTAAGATTGGTGATATGGTGTGGTTATCTTCAAAAAATATTGCTATGTAGGTGGCTTCTCCTAAGTTTAAGCCTAGATTTATTGGACCTTACAAGATTTTGGAGATTATTAATCCGGTCTCTTTTCGTTTGGCTCTTCCTGTCACATTTAAAATCCATAATGTGTTCCATAAGTCCTTGTTGAAGAGGTTTGTTGAACCAGTTGTTCCTGGGGTGGCACCTCCGGACCCTGTATTGGTTGAAGGTAACATGGAATATGAGGTATAGAAAATATTGGATTCCCGTCTGGCTAGACGGAGACTCCAGTATTTGGTTAAGTGGAAGGGTTATGGTCAGGAGGATAATTCCTGGGTCTCTGCCTCTGATATTCATGCCAAAAGATTGGTGCGTGCCTTTCATCGGGCTCACCCTGATCGCCCTGGTGGCGTGGTTGAGGGTTCGGTGACCCCTCCTCAAGGGGGAGGTACTGTTGTGATTTCATTTTCCCCTTCGTCACTGAGGTCTGGTGAACTCCCTATTCTGGTAAAGGAAGGTAATGAGCCTGATTATCAGGCACCTGAGCCTAATGATGATGACTGGCTGAGTGGAGTCACTGACTGGATATAAGGCTGCCGACGCCCTTCTGCCCTGCGGGTGATTTCTCTTTGACTTCTAGGAGACCAGTCTGATTCCTGCTCCTCTAAAGCTAAGTTTTCTGCTTTGCCTGTTTGCATTTGTGTTTTGTTTTTGTTTGCCTTGCTTTTCTGGATTCTGCCATTCCCTGCTGGGGTGAGCTGAATCTCCTTTTGCCGGTTGCTCTGTCTCCAGAATATTCCTGAGTACTGACATAGCTTTTTTGAAGCCTAGTGTCTTCAGGGCCTTTTTCACTGTCAGTCTGTTGGCTCTTATTTTCATAGGGTTTTTCACGGATTGCAGACAGCAGCCTTCCTGTCCTTTCCTATCTAGTTAGCTTGGGCCCCGTCTTTGCTCAGTCTATCTTTCTGTCTGTGTTAGTGTTCTTTCTTCTTGCTTCACCGTCATTATATGTTGGGGGCTGCCTTTTGCTTTGGGGTCTGCTCTGGGGCAGTTTAGATTTCCCTTTCTGTCTTTAGGCTATATAGTCCTCCGGCTGTGATCGAGGGGTCTAGGGCATCGTAGGAACCCCCCACGGCTACTGCTAGTTGTGTTGATAGGTTCAGGGGTCTGCAATCCGATAGCTGCCAACTTCTCTGGTTTTCTGGACTTAGCTAGCATTTCTGTTTTTTCCTCCTACGGTGACTCATTCATAACAGAATCACCCGCCATACCGCAGATCCTAGGGTACTCAATAGCAGGAAAGAATTGTGTTTAAAATAAAAAAAAAAAAAAGTGTGTATATTCTTTCCTCTTTATCTCTGAGGCCGTAGGGGGAATTTTTTTTCTCTCAATGGAGATAAAGCAATTGTCTGATCGTGTGGAGCAGCTCGCTGTGGAAGTGCGGGGAATTTCCACCTACCTTGCTCGTTCGCATGCTGTTGAACCAAAGATCCCTACACCTGATGTATTTTTTGGGGATCGATCTAAATTTTTGAGTTTAAAAAATAATTGTAAATTATTTTTTTCCTTGAAGCCTAACTCGTCAGGGAGCTCCGCGCAGCAGGTTAAAATTGTCATCTCTTTGCTGCGTGGCGATCCCCAGGATTGGACATTTTCTTTGAAACCAGATGATCCTATTCTGACTAATGTGAACGCATTCTTTCAAGCCTTGGGGTTGTTGTATGACGAACCTAATGCTATTGATCAGGCTGAAAAGACCCTGTTGGCATTGAACCAGGGTCGAGATTCTGCAGAGTTGTACTGTCAAAAGTTCTGAAAGTGGGCGGTCCTTACTACCTGGAATGATAATGCCTTGGCTGCTCTCTTTCGGAGGGGTTTGTCAGAAGCCGTAAAAGATACTATGGTGGGATTTCCTGTTCCCTCTGGTCTTGACGATTCTATGTCATTAGCCATTCAGGTTGATCAGCGTTTACGTGAACGCAGGATTGCACGAGAGGTGTTGCCACCGGTTAAACAGACGTCTGAACCTATGCAATGTGATAGAGTTTTGTCTAGGGCGCAACGTCAGGAGTTCAGAAGGCGTAATAAGCTGTGTTTTTTCTGTGGAGATGCCTCGCATATTATTTCTGTTTGTCCTAAATGAGAGAAACCCTTTGCACACACATTTTCTGTTGGTGGTGTTCAACCTAAGTTTCTTCTGGCAATTACTCTGATCTGCTCCCTGTCCACATTTTCCGCCAAGGCTTTTGTGGATTCAGGAGCAGTGCTAAACCTAATGGACTTGGATTTTGCTAAACATTGTGGATTTCTGATGACACCTCTGCAGACACCTATCCCTTTGAGGGGGATTGATGCTACTCCTTTGGCGAAAAATAAACCTCAGTTTTGGACCCAGGTGGTCATGCGGGTCGCCCCAGAACATCAAGAAAATTGCAGATTTTTGGTGTTGCATGGTCTGCATGATGCCATTGTTCTGGGGTTTCCCTGGTTGCAAATTCATAATCCAGTTTTGGATTGGAAATCTGTGTCTGTGGTGAGTTGGGGTTGTCGGTGTGCCTTTAGTGAGGCTCCGGTTTTTTCCACCTCTCCTCAGTCGCATGATGTTCCTGACTATTTGGTGGACTTTTATGATGTATTTAGTGAGAATGAGTCTGCGTCCTTGCCTCCTCATAGGAGTTATGACTGCAATTGAACTGAGCCCGGGGTGTAAATTTCCCAAGGGTCGGCTCTTCAATTTATCTGTACCCGAGCACGAGGCTATGCGATCCTATATTAAGGAGGCATTGGAGAAGGGTCATATTAGACCATCCTCTTCACCCTTAGGTGCCGTTTTTTTTTTGTGGCCAAAAAGGATGGTTCTTTAAGGCCTTGTATTGATTATCGTGCCCTCAACAAAATTACTACTAAATATCAGTATCCGTTACCCCTGATTTCGGATCTATTCTCTAGAGTTAGAGGGGCTTGCTGGTTTACCAAGCTTGACCTCAGGGGGGCGTATAATCTTATCCTCATTAAGCAGGGGGATGAATGGAAGACGGCGTTTAATTCTCTGGAGGGACATTTTGAGTACCTGGTGATGCCTTTTGGGCTCACTAATGCCCCTTCTGTCTTCCAGTGCTTCATGAACGATATTTTCCGAGACTTTGTCGATAAATTTTTGATTATCAATCTGGATGATATTTTGATCTTCTCCAAGGATTGGGATTCTCATGTGGAACATATTCGGACTGTGTTCCGTATCTTGAGGGAGAATTCCCTGTATGTCAAAGGATCGAAATGCCTTTTTGGAGTACAGAGGATTTCATTTTTGGGATTTATTTTGTCTCCGTCAACTATTGAAATTGACCCGGCCAAGGTATAGGCCATTTATGATTGGGTTCAGCCCACTTCTTTGAAGGCCCTCCAGAAGTTTTTGGGGTTTGCTAATTTTTATCGGAAATTTATAGCAAAATTTTCTAGTATTGCCAAGCCATTGACTGATCTGACTAAGAAGGGTGCTGATGTGTTGAATTGGACTCCGGAGGCTGTTGCTTCCTTTCAGGAGCTGAAGCGAAGATTTACCTCCGCCCCGGTTTTGCGGCAACCTGATGTCTCACTCCCGTTCCAGGTAGAGGTGGATGCTTCTGAGATTGGTGCAGGAGCTGTTTTGTCCCAAAAGGATCCTGTAACATCTAAAATGAATCCCTGTGCTTTCTTTTCCCGAAAGTTCTCTCCATCTGAACGTAACTATGATGTGGGGAATCGGGAACTGTTGGCCATGAAATGGGCATTTGAGGAGTGGAGACATTGGTTGGAGGGAGCTAAACATCAAGTTGTGGTCCTCACTGACCACAAGAATTTGATTTACCTAGAGTCGGCTAAACTCTTGAACCCTAGACAGGCTAGGTGGGCCTTGTTTTTTACACGTTTTGATTTTGTGGTCTCTTTTCTTCCTGGAACTAAGAATGTCAAGGCAGACGCCCTCTCTAGGAGCTTCTTTGCTGATTCTCCTGTGGTGACCAAGCCTGCTACCATCTTAGGTGAAGGGGTAGTTCTTTCTGCCATCTCGCCCGATTTGAGACTTGCTCTGCAAGAGTTCCAGGAGGACAAACCTGAGCGTTGTCCCAGTGGAAAGTTGTATGTTCCTGACCAGTGGAAGAAGAGAGTGATGTCTGAAGTTCATTGCTCTGCATTGGCTGGTCATCCAGGTATTTTTGGTACTAGAGATCTGGTGAGTCGCTCTTTTTGGTGGCCCACCTTGTCTCATGATGTCAGGAATTTTGTGCAGTCCTGTGGGACTTGCTCCCGGTCTAAATCTTGTTCTCGCTCTAGTGGGTTGTTGATGCCTTTGCCGGTCCCCAGGAGGCCATGGACCCATATTTCAATGGATTTCATCTCTGATATGCCGGTCTCTCAAAGAATGACTGTTATTTGGGTGATTTGTGATAGGTTCTCTAAGATGGTTCATCTTGTACCACTCCCTAAGTTGCCGTCTTCCTCTGAGTTGGTGCCCCTGTTTTTGCAACAGGTGGTTCGCTTGCATGGGATTCCTGAGAACATTGTATCTGACAGAGGAGTTCAGTTTGTGTCTAGATTTTGGAGGACTTTCTGTTCCAAGCTGGGAATTCAGTTGTCCTTCTCCTCTGCTTTTCACCCTCAGACCAATGGGCAGACAGAGAGAACAAACCAGACCTTGGAGTCGTATTTGAGATGTTTTATTTCCGCTGATCAGGATGACTGGGTTTCATTTTTGCCCTTGGCCGAATTTGCTTTAAATAATAGAGCTAGTTCTGCCACTTTGATGTCACCTTTTTTTGTAACTTTGGGTTTCATCCTCGATTTTCTTCAGGGCAGGTGGAGCCTTCTGCCTGACCAGGTGTTGACACTGTGGTGGAGAGAATGCACCAGATCTGGGACCAAGTGGTGGATAAGTTATCTCTCTCCCAGGAAAAGGCCCAGCGGTTTTCCAATCGACATAGGACCATTGGTCCCCAGTTTAAGATTGGTGATATGGTGTGGTTATCTTCAAAAAATATTGCTATGTAGGTGGCTTCTCCTAAGTTTAAGCCTAGATTTATTGGACCTTACAAGATTTTGGAGATTATTAATCCGGTCTCTTTTCGTTTGGCTCTTCCTGTCACATTTAAAATCCATAATGTGTTCCATAAGTCCTTGTTGAAGAGGTTTGTTGAACCAGTTGTTCCTGGGGTGGCACCTCCGGACCCTGTATTGGTTGAAGGTAACATGGAATATGAGGTATAGAAAATATTGGATTCCCGTCTGGCTAGACGGAGACTCCAGTATTTGGTTAAGTGGAAGGGTTATGGTCAGGAGGATAATTCCTGGGTCTCTGCCTCTGATATTCATGCCAAAAGATTGGTGCGTGCCTTTCATCGGGCTCACCCTGATCGCCCTGGTGGCGTGGTTGAGGGTTCGGTGACCCCTCCTCAAGGGGGAGGTACTGTTGTGATTTCATTTTCCCCTTCGTCACTGAGGTCTGGTGAACTCCCTATTCTGGTAAAGGAAGGTAATGAGCCTGATTATCAGGCACCTGAGCCTAATGATGATGACTGGCTGAGTGGAGTCACTGACTGGATATAAGGCTGCCGACGCCCTTCTGCCCTGCGGGTGATTTCTCTTTGACTTCTAGGAGACCAGTCTGATTCCTGCTCCTCTAAAGCTAAGTTTTCTGCTTTGCCTGTTTGCATTTGTGTTTTGTTTTTGTTTGCCTTGCTTTTCTGGATTCTGCCATTCCCTGCTGGGGTGAGCTGAATCTCCTTTTGCCGGTTGCTCTGTCTCCAGAATATTCCTGAGTACTGACATAGCTTTTTTGAAGCCTAGTGTCTTCAGGGCCTTTTTCACTGTCAGTCTGTTGGCTCTTATTTTCATAGGGTTTTTCACGGATTGCAGACAGCAGCCTTCCTGTCCTTTCCTATCTAGTTAGCTTGGGCCCCGTCTTTGCTCAGTCTATCTTTCTGTCTGTGTTAGTGTTCTTTCTTCTTGCTTCACCGTCATTATATGTTGGGGGCTGCCTTTTGCTTTGGGGTCTGCTCTGGGGCAGTTTAGATTTCCCTTTCTGTCTTTAGGCTATATAGTCCTCCGGCTGTGATCGAGGGGTCTAGGGCATCGTAGGAACCCCCCACGGCTACTGCTAGTTGTGTTGATAGGTTCAGGGGTCTGCAATCCGATAGCTGCCAACTTCTCTGGTTTTCTGGACTTAGCTAGCATTTCTGTTTTTTCCTCCTACGGTGACTCATTCATAACAGAATCACCCGCCATACCGCAGATCCTAGGGTACTCAATAGCAGGAAAGAATTGTGTTTAAAATAAAAAAAAAAAAAAGTGTGTATATTCTTTCCTCTTTATCTCTGAGGCCGTAGGGGGAATTTTTTTTCTCTCAATGGAGATAAAGCAATTGTCTGATCGTGTGGAGCAGCTCGCTGTGGAAGTGCGGGGAATTTCCACCTACCTTGCTCGTTCGCATGCTGTTGAACCAAAGATCCCTACACCTGATGTATTTTTTGGGGATCGATCTAAATTTTTGAGTTTAAAAAATAATTGTAAATTATTTTTTTCCTTGAAGCCTAACTCGTCAGGGAGCTCCGCGCAGCAGGTTAAAATTGTCATCTCTTTGCTGCGTGGCGATCCCCAGGATTGGACATTTTCTTTGAAACCAGATGATCCTATTCTGACTAATGTGAACGCATTCTTTCAAGCCTTGGGGTTGTTGTATGACGAACCTAATGCTATTGATCAGGCTGAAAAGACCCTGTTGGCATTGAACCAGGGTCGAGATTCTGCAGAGTTGTACTGTCAAAAGTTCTGAAAGTGGGCGGTCCTTACTACCTGGAATGATAATGCCTTGGCTGCTCTCTTTCGGAGGGGTTTGTCAGAAGCCGTAAAAGATACTATGGTGGGATTTCCTGTTCCCTCTGGTCTTGACGATTCTATGTCATTAGCCATTCAGGTTGATCAGCGTTTACGTGAACGCAGGATTGCACGAGAGGTGTTGCCACCGGTTAAACAGACGTCTGAACCTATGCAATGTGATAGAGTTTTGTCTAGGGCGCAACGTCAGGAGTTCAGAAGGCGTAATAAGCTGTGTTTTTTCTGTGGAGATGCCTCGCATATTATTTCTGTTTGTCCTAAATGAGAGAAACCCTTTGCACACACATTTTCTGTTGGTGGTGTTCAACCTAAGTTTCTTCTGGCAATTACTCTGATCTGCTCCCTGTCCACATTTTCCGCCAAGGCTTTTGTGGATTCAGGAGCAGTGCTAAACCTAATGGACTTGGATTTTGCTAAACATTGTGGATTTCTGATGACACCTCTGCAGACACCTATCCCTTTGAGGGGGATTGATGCTACTCCTTTGGCGAAAAATAAACCTCAGTTTTGGACCCAGGTGGTCATGCGGGTCGCCCCAGAACATCAAGAAAATTGCAGATTTTTGGTGTTGCATGGTCTGCATGATGCCATTGTTCTGGGGTTTCCCTGGTTGCAAATTCATAATCCAGTTTTGGATTGGAAATCTGTGTCTGTGGTGAGTTGGGGTTGTCGGTGTGCCTTTAGTGAGGCTCCGGTTTTTTCCACCTCTCCTCAGTCGCATGATGTTCCTGACTATTTGGTGGACTTTTATGATGTATTTAGTGAGAATGAGTCTGCGTCCTTGCCTCCTCATAGGAGTTATGACTGCAATTGAACTGAGCCCGGGGTGTAAATTTCCCAAGGGTCGGCTCTTCAATTTATCTGTACCCGAGCACGAGGCTATGCGATCCTATATTAAGGAGGCATTGGAGAAGGGTCATATTAGACCATCCTCTTCACCCTTAGGTGCCGTTTTTTTTTTGTGGCCAAAAAGGATGGTTCTTTAAGGCCTTGTATTAATTATCGTGCCCTCAACAAAATTACTACTAAATATCAGTATCCGTTACCCCTGATTTCGGATCTATTCTCTAGAGTTAGAGGGGCTTGCTGGTTTACCAAGCTTGACCTCAGGGGGGCGTATAATCTTATCCTCATTAAGCAGGGGGATGAATGGAAGACGGCGTTTAATTCTCTGGAGGGACATTTTGAGTACCTGGTGATGCCTTTTGGGCTCACTAATGCCCCTTCTGTCTTCCAGTGCTTCATGAACGATATTTTCCGAGACTTTGTCGATAAATTTTTGATTATCAATCTGGATGATATTTTGATCTTCTCCAAGGATTGGGATTCTCATGTGGAACATATTCGGACTGTGTTCCGTATCTTGAGGGAGAATTCCCTGTATGTCAAAGGATCGAAATGCCTTTTTGGAGTACAGAGGATTTCATTTTTGGGATTTATTTTGTCTCCGTCAACTATTGAAATGGACCCGGCCAAGGTATAGGCCATTTATGATTGGGTTCAGCCCACTTCTTTGAAGGCCCTCCAGAAGTTTTTGGGGTTTGCTAATTTTTATCGGAAATTTATAGCAAAATTTTCTAGTATTGCCAAGCCATTGACTGATCTGACTAAGAAGGGTGCTGATGTGTTGAATTGGACTCCGGAGGCTGTTGCTTCCTTTCAGGAGCTGAAGCGAAGATTTACCTCCGCCCCGGTTTTGCGGCAACCTGATGTCTCACTCCCGTTCCAGGTAGAGGTGGATGCTTCTGAGATTGGTGCAGGAGCTGTTTTGTCCCAAAAGGATCCTGTAACATCTAAAATGAATCCCTGTGCTTTCTTTTCCCGAAAGTTCTCTCCATCTGAACGTAACTATGATGTGGGGAATCGGGAACTGTTGGCCATGAAATGGGCATTTGAGGAGTGGAGACATTGGTTGGAGGGAGCTAAACATCAAGTTGTGGTCCTCACTGACCACAAGAATTTGATTTACCTAGAGTCGGCTAAACTCTTGAACCCTAGACAGGCTAGGTGGGCCTTGTTTTTTACACGTTTTGATTTTGTGGTCTCTTTTCTTCCTGGAACTAAGAATGTCAAGGCAGACGCCCTCTCTAGGAGCTTCTTTGCTGATTCTCCTGTGGTGACCAAGCCTGCTAACATCTTAGGCGAAGGGGTAGTTCTTTCTGCCATCTCGCCCGATTTGAGACTTGCTCTGCAAGAGTTCCAGGAGGACAAACCTGAGCGTTGTCCCAGTGGAAAGTTGTATGTTCCTGACCAGTGGAAGAAGAGAGTGATGTCTGAAGTTCATTGCTCTGCATTGGCTGGTCATCCAGGTATTTTTGGTACTAGAGATCTGGTGAGTCGCTCTTTTTGGTGGCCCACCTTGTCTCATGATGTCAGGAATTTTGTGCAGTCCTGTGGGACTTGCTCCCGGTCTAAATCTTGTTCTCGCTCTAGTGGGTTGTTGATGCCTTTGCCGGTCCCCAGGAGGCCATGGACCCATATTTCAATGGATTTCATCTCTGATATGCCGGTCTCTCAAAGAATGACTGTTATTTGGGTGATTTGTGATAGGTTCTCTAAGATGGTTCATCTTGTACCACTCCCTAAGTTGCCGTCTTCCTCTGAGTTGGTGCCCCTGTTTTTGCAACAGGTGGTTCGCTTGCATGGGATTCCTGAGAACATTGTATCTGACAGAGGAGTTCAGTTTGTGTCTAGATTTTGGAGGACTTTCTGTTCCAAGCTGGGAATTCAGTTGTCCTTCTCCTCTGCTTTTCACCCTCAGACCAATGGGCAGACAGAGAGAACAAACCAGACCTTGGAGTCGTATTTGAGATGTTTTATTTCCGCTGATCAGGATGACTGGGTTTCATTTTTGCCCTTGGCCGAATTTGCTTTAAATAATAGAGCTAGTTCTGCCACTTTGATGTCACCTTTTTTTGTAACTTTGGGTTTCATCCTCGATTTTCTTCAGGGCAGGTGGAGCCTTCTGCCTGACCAGGTGTTGACACTGTGGTGGAGAGAATGCACCAGATCTGGGACCAAGTGGTGGATAAGTTATCTCTCTCCCAGGAAAAGGCCCAGCGGTTTTCCAATCGACATAGGACCATTGGTCCCCAGTTTAAGATTGGTGATATGGTGTGGTTATCTTCAAAAAATATTGCTATGTAGGTGGCTTCTCCTAAGTTTAAGCCTAGATTTATTGGACCTTACAAGATTTTGGAGATTATTAATCCGGTCTCTTTTCGTTTGGCTCTTCCTGTCACATTTAAAATCCATAATGTGTTCCATAAGTCCTTGTTGAAGAGGTTTGTTGAACCAGTTGTTCCTGGGGTGGCACCTCCGGACCCTGTATTGGTTGAAGGTAACATGGAATATGAGGTATAGAAAATATTGGATTCCCGTCTGGCTAGACGGAGACTCCAGTATTTGGTTAAGTGGAAGGGTTATGGTCAGGAGGATAATTCCTGGGTCTCTGCCTCTGATATTCATGCCAAAAGATTGGTGCGTGCCTTTCATCGGGCTCACCCTGATCGCCCTGGTGGCGTGGTTGAGGGTTCGGTGACCCCTCCTCAAGGGGGAGGTACTGTTGTGATTTCATTTTCCCCTTCGTCACTGAGGTCTGGTGAACTCCCTATTCTGGTAAAGGAAGGTAATGAGCCTGATTATCAGGCACCTGAGCCTAATGATGATGACTGGCTGAGTGGAGTCACTGACTGGATATAAGGCTGCCGACGCCCTTCTGCCCTGCGGGTGATTTCTCTTTGACTTCTAAGAGACCAGTCTGATTCCTGCTCCTCTAAAGCTAAGTTTTCTGCTTTGCCTGTTTGCATTTGTGTTTTGTTTTTGTTTGCCTTGCTTTTCTGGATTCTGCCATTCCCTGCTGGGGTGAGCTGAATCTCCTTTTGCCGGTTGCTCTGTCTCCAGAATATTCCTGAGTACTGACATAGCTTTTTTGAAGCCTAGCGTCTTCAGGGCCTTTTTCACTGTCAGTCTGTTGGCTCTTATTTTCATAGGGTTTTTCACAGATTGCAGACAGCAGCCTTCCTGTCCTTTCCTATCTAGTTAGCTTGGGCCCCGTCTTTGTTCAGTCTATCTTTCTGTCTGTGTTAGTGTTCTTTCTTCTTGCTTCACCGTCATTATATGTTGGGGGCTGCCTTTTGCTTTGGGGTCTGCTCTGGGGCAGTTTAGATTTCCCTTTCTGTCTTTAAGCTATATAGTCCTCCGGCTGTGATCGAGGGGTCTAGGGCATCGTAGGAACCCCCCACGGCTACTGCTAGTTGTGTTGATAGGTTCAGGGGTCTGCAATCCGATAGCTGCCAACTTCTCTGGTTTTCTGGACTTAGCTAGCATTTCTGTTTTTGCCTCCTTTGGTGACTCATTCATAACACTCAAGCATAAAAAAATACAAGTATCCCGAGCACACTGATGCTTGAGTGAGTTACGAGTAGTGATGAGCACGCACGCTCGCTCATCACTAGTAATGGGGAGGTCTTGGCAATAAAGTAGACACTTGAGGAGTGGCATCATTTTTTGGAGGGGGCAGTTCATCTGGTCATGGTAATCACTAGAGATGAGTGACTTTACCATTTTTCCGGTCGAGTCGGGTTTCGTGAAACCCGACTTTCCCAAAAGTTGGGTTGAACGAAATTGGCCGATTATCGTGAAAAGTCGAAGGCCGTCTGAAACACCAAACCCAATGCAAGTCAATGGGGAAGCAAAGTCGGCAGGGAGTGGCGGACAGGAAACACACCTACAGTGCCCTTTTGAATGCCAAAAACATCAATTCTGCTTACTGAAGCTTTTCAACCTTAATTTACTTCATAATACTAGTTACGCACTGAAAAATGGGGGTTATTTGGCCAAATTTGTGGGGGGTAGGACTGGCTCCAGGTTTTCATGTGCCCTGGGCCAAAGAGCGCCCTTTAACACATACCACAACTCATGATGCTCCGATACCGCAGTGAAATAGTGGCATAGTACAATGAAAAATACATCACTTTTTACATCTCATGACTGATATCCATTTTTACTAGCTCCAAAAATGGACAGTATATTACTCCATACAGAATTATGGCCACCGCATAGTGCGCTATACAGAGTAATGAGGCCCATATATTTCTCCATACAGAATCATTGGTCTCATATAATGTTTGAAACAGTATATGATGAGCTCCACATAATGCTACAGTATATGTTGGTCCCCATGGATGAAGCCCCACTGTTTTATGGGCCCAAATAATGCTCCATATATAATGGGCCCCATTTCTAATGCTCTATTGTATAATGTGCCCTGTAAATGCTGCTCCAGTGTCTGATGTCCACCTTTGGAATGCTCAAGTGTATGGTGGGCCCCATATATCATTCTCCAGAGTATAGTGCTCCCCAAAAATTGCTGTCCCAACATTGAAAACAATTAAATAAGTCTCCTCGCTATGGAATCCCTGTACTAGTCTGGACTCCTCGTTGTCCCCATCGTCCATCTCACTGCACTTGGCTGTTTAGGCAGAGGGTGTACAGACGTGATGTCATTGCACTCTCTGATCAGACTATCACTGTTAGGAAACACAGAAGACGTCATGGCGGTGGAGCAGGGAGAGGTAAGTATTTCAACTTTGCGAGTGCTGTGATCCTCAGCAAGCAGGGGGGGCCCACTCATTGGCGACTGCAGTGGCACAGAGCCCCTCTAATAGTACGGTGGTGTGTGGCGGTGTGTCTGACGGCGGGTGGGAGTGGGGTGTGTCTGACGGCAGGTGGGGGTGAGTCCTCCCCCCTTCCCACCGGCAGCAAACCTCCCACCGGCAGAGACACTTTTGCGTACTATGAGGGACCCTGTGCCAGTGCCGTCGCCCATGAGTAAGCCCCCCACCAGCTCAAGGAACCTGCACTTTCATCTGCACCTTCCTCTTTGTCACCGTGTAAGGTGGTATAGTATGCGGGAAGGGGAACCTGAGTTTCCTCTGGGTCAGATTCTGGCTGTGTAGAGTGTGAGGGGACTGTAGTGGTCTGGGTCAATATACCAGCAGAATCATCTAGCAGTGGCTGGGCATCAGTGCACTTGTGGCGTCCCCAGGAGTATGGTCGCCACAGTGGCATTACCTTCCTCCTAGGGAGTGTGATGTCATGCTTGGGAGCAACAAAGGATCTCTCTAGTAGTTAAACCAACACACAACACATTTCCCACTGCACGCCAGCAGGGAGACCTCTGAATATGACTGCTGAGGAGCTGCTCTCTGTGGTCCGGAGGAGGTAAGTTAGGCCATTCTGTGCAGGGAAGGGGAAGTGTGTGGACATGAGAAGGGGAGCTGGAGGATGAGCAGAGTTAAGGCTCACTCCTAGCTGGAGCGCATGATCCGGATTCCGATCTCCGAGTTTGTAGGGACACTGACGTTCCTGCAGCAGAATCCGGAGGAAGTAGCAGCTGTAAATGCTCTGTACCCAACTAAGGCTCGGAGGCCCCAGCATCAACGTGTGTGAGCCAGAAGGAAAAGGCTACGGCTGCAAGCCATACGAGAAAGTTCCAAAAGCACTTGACCACTCAGTGCTTGCATTTTTTGAAACTTCAGAAGAGGCGGGCATATTTGATGGAGTCTGTTTCGGCAATGTAAGCCAAAACCATTTCCTCATGCTCCGCCTTTAAAAGCGGTTAACCTACTCCCAGAAAAGGTATCATTCCAGGCGTTCCGGAGCCAGACCATGACGCAGGCTCAACACCTCCTGCCTTAGCTGCTATTGTGCCTTTGCCACTACCAGCAGATGCACCACCACCATCATCACCAACTGGCCCCCCCGCGCCCACGTCCGCAGCCTCTTCCACCAAGCTCAAAATTTTGCACAAAATAGACACAAAATAGCATCAGATATATGGCACTGTATCAGAAATGCACAGCTCTATTCAGTGAAAGGATAATTGTCAATCTCCATATATATTCCATCAGTCACACAGAGACGCTCACAGGCTCAGTATGGATTAGACAAGAATATAAAAAGTAGACAAAGTGTACAGTATCATTAGATAGCAGGTATATATAGCATAGTTTAAACATTAACAATGTACGTCTATATATCAGGAGTAGTGTTGAGCCACCACGCTAGTGTTTTGGTTCGTCACACAGGAGGCAAGTTGATCGAATGTTCGTCGAACCCCATTGAAAACAATGGCAGGCAAACACAAACACATACAAACACATAGAAAACAATTACAAAACACCTTAAAAGGTGTCCCAAAGCAGAGAAAATGCTCAGAAGACAAAAATTACATATGGAAAAGGACAACTACATTTAGAAAAGAGGTGGAGGAGCAAAAGGAGGAGGTGGAGGAGACACAGATATAGGCTTGTCATTCCCTTATGAAGTCAAGAAAGGCTGGAATAAAAATGTAAAATACCAACCAAAAAAAAAAAAATTCTGAAATTGAACACGATCATATACCGTTGGACTTCCCACCAATAAATTATGACAACTGGCGATCGGGCGGCATTATTCCCACGAACCTCCAAACAGCGTCCATGAAGGCAAAGTGTTTGCTTTCCGGGGGCAGTATGATTGCAAAGCTGAACCTTAAAGGAATGTCCAAAAGGGCACCACCAGGAGTGGAGCCTGCGGCTTAATTGGACTCCACCCGGGAAACCACAACCATGCCACTTCAAGAAAAGATGCACATATTGAAAGCTTTGTCGATTGTGTGTGTGGTGTGGTATGTCCGTTTGTAGTTGTGCTAGCAATTTGTCAGCTTTATTCCGTTAATGAATGAGACTCTGGCATGCCCCCGCGGTACGCGTCGAGCTTACTAGAGGGATACGCGAGGCTCTGGCACGATCATGGTCTATCATGGCGTTACATGTCCGGGGCTGCATGCGCGCTACACTGAAAGGACCAGCTTTTGTCGCTTACAGGCGCAGATAACCAGCAGAACACCGTTAGTGATTGGGATCTGTGATTCCAATTATTCCCCGCGAACGATGATTTCCCAGTAAGTGCAGGTCAACCGCAATTCCTGAATTAGGCCTAACCGGCATTCCTGAAAAAATGCAAAAAATTACGTGTCCAAACCACAGTTGCTGTTGCTTGCTTAACAGCTCGGCAGCTGTTCTCAGGCCCAGTATGAATTCGACAAGATTCTAGAAAGTTGATAAAGGGTACAGTTTCACCGGGTAACACGTATATATGTAGCATAGTTTACACATTAAAAACCTATGTCTATATATCAGGAAGCAGGCTCAGACGGTCTCAGGCCCAGTATGGATTAGACATGATTGGACAAAAGTGAGAAAGGGTAACATATCACCGGATTACAAGTATGTATAGCATAGTTTACACATTAAAAACCTATGTCTATAGATCAGGAGGCAGGCTCAGACGGTCTCAGGCCCAGTATTGATTTAACCAGCTTGTACAAAGTTGAGAAAGGGTACTTTATCACTGGATAGCAGGTATATATAGCATAGTTTAAATATTTAAAATCTCCATGTTCTCAGTATGGATTAGACAACAATCTAAAAAGTAGAAAAAAGGAAATGTATTTGAAGGGTACACCAGTATACACTTTTGGTGGTATTTTTAAATCTTCACATATATTTCTGTCTCAGTAAGACAGTCCAGACTCTCCGAAATAGGAAATGAGATGCATACAATTACTGACATAAAGTCTAGTGATTGCAGAAATCTAGGAATTTCTATTCACAGGATAAACTTCCGTCACAATTCTCAGAGGCGATGCAGACCCTCAATTAATTAGTGTGTGGAGACAGAGAAAACCTTTCTTTGTGAAGAAAGTGTTGCTGTATTGCAGTACTGTTGATCCCATTGCCATTACTCATATCCATATATTTTTGATCACAGGGAGAGATGTAAACATGGTGCTCACTGCCAATCATGCTCTGTCACGTAACTTTGGAGTGCAAAAGACAGAAGCCACAGGCAGTAGGGGATTCATTTGGATTGGCATGAGAGGGCACATTTAAAAATGTGTGCTGGAATGTCACACGTCTGTGGGTAGGAAAACTGTGAAAGCTGATGAGAAACCACCACTGCATCTCATTGTGAGTCGACGTCCATAAGAAATGGAAGCCATTAATCATCTGAAGCTAGATCCCGGCCAGCGGGACATACGTCTTAACCATCATCTTCTATCAGTTCACCAAATTTGTAGTGGCAGTCCCAGTGAAGGATTTGACAGCCCAGACTACACAGCGGAGGAGCAGGGAAAGGTAAACATTGCAAATGTTGGGGCCCTGCCCAAGCAAGGGGGGCACACTCGTGGACATCGGTACTGGCACTGGGCCTCTCATAGTACGGCGGTGTGAGAGACACTTGATTGCACTATGAGGGACCCTGTGCCAGTGCCCGCACCCAAGAGTCGGCCCACCCACCTGTCCAGGGCAACGGCACTCACACAGCTGCGTGCGCTAGGTGGTGACCCCGGCCATGGGGGGAGGAGGCAGCCCAGTTAGGGAGGTTTACAAAATGGCATATGTTGATGTGGGACATTCACCTGCTTCTAAAGGCGTAATTGGTCAAGTCCCAGGAAGAGGCGGACCAAAGAAAGCCGTTTTTCTGTCAACCTATGTGTCATCAGGGTAAGGTGTGACAAAATCCTTGGAAACCCATGCATGGTTCATTTTAATGAAGGTTAGATCATCCACATTTTGGGTCGACAGACGGGTCCTTTTTCTGTCAGGATTGATCCAGCAGCACTGAAGACTCTTTCCGATAGCACACTTGCAGCTGGGCAAGCGAGCTCCTGTAAGGCATATTGTGCCAATTCAGGCCAGGTGTCCAGTTTAGCTGCCCAATAGTCAAATGGGAATGACCTGTGAGGGAGAACATCGATATGGGAGGAAAAGTAGTTTGTAACCATAGTTGACAAGTGCTGTCTCCTGTCACTTTCAATTCATGCAGTATTACCAGTCGTGTGAGCGGGACTTGAAAAATCAGTCCACAACATGGTCATGAAACCCCTGTCTTCAACGCCACTTCTGATGTGTGCACCACCAACACCTCTTCCAAATTGCCCCCGGCCCCTACGGCTCGTGTGACAACCATCACCGCTGCTGTGTTCTGGGAATGCCTCAACCAACCGGTTTACCAGAGTTGCTAGTTTGTTAGCCAATATTAGGTCAAGGTTCTCCTGTGGCATGATGTTTTGGAATTTGCCTTTACAGCGTGGATCCAGGATGCTCGCCAACCAGTCCCTTTTTAGGATCTGCAAGGCATAATCTGACATGTGGGCCAATGTTCCCGGTGTCAATGAAGCACTGCGAGTGCTGGGTGGAGGAGCACTTTCAGGCAAATCCACATCCCTCCAGTCACGCACAAACCCAGTACCAGACCTTGCCACGCCAACATTTTCTCTTGCCCCACGAGAAGCATCCTCCTCCCCTAAATAATCATCCCCATCATCATCTACCTCCTCCTCTTCTTCCTCCACCTCGTCCACGACAGTTCCCTGAACAGACAATGGCTGACTCATCAAGGCTTCCCTCCTCCTCTTCATCATCCTCAGCTACAGAAGCCAGCTCCTTGATGTGCATCAAAGTTTGCCTGAGCAGACGCATAATTGGGATGCTCATGCTTATGATGGCGTCGTCTGCGCTTACCAGCCGTGTGCATTCCTCAAAACATTGAAGGACTTTACAGAGGTCTTTCAGCTTCGACCACTGCACACTTGTCAACTCCATGTCTGCCCTCAAAGTGCCTGCCCATGTATCCTCCCACAAATGCATTACGGCCTGCCTCTGTTTGCACAGCCGCTCAACCATGTGCAGGGTGGAGTTCCACCTTGTTGCAACGTCGATAATTAGGCGGTGCTTGGGAAGTGGAGCAATCGCTGCAGCTTCTGCATACGACTGGAGTGTACCGGCAATCGGCGGATGTGCGAGCACAGTCTTCGAACCTTATGGAGCAGGCCTGTTAAGTCCGGATAATTAGTGAGGAAGCACTGCACCACCAGGTTCAAGGTGTGAGCCAAGCAAGGTATGTGTCTGAGTTTTGAAAGGGCTATGGCTGCCACAAAATTCCATCCGTTATCACTAACTACCTTGCCTGCCTCAAGATGTAGACTGCCCAGTCATGACTCAGTTTGTCGCTGAAAGTAGTCGGCCAGTACCTCCGCGGTGTGTCTGTCGCCCAAACACATCATCTGCAACACAGCCTGCTGACGCTTTCCACTAGCTAATCGATAGTGGGACACATCATGTGCACCACTGTCAGCTGCGGATGCAGTGCTTGTGTGACTGCGCTCTGTGGATGAGCTTTCGCTTCTGGAGGAGGAGGGTCGAACGCCTACAGCCAACTGTTTCCTATACCGTGGGCTAGGCAGCACTGTGCAATCACAGCTGTCCCTTGTGGACCCTGCATCCACCACATTAACCCAGTGCACAGTGATGGACACGTAATTGCCCTGGCCATGCCTACTGGACCATGCATCAGCTGTGAGGTGCACCTTTCCACTCACTGATTGCTTGAGTGCATGGACAATGCGGTCTTCACATGAAGGTGGAGGGCTGGGATGGCTTTGCGAGAAAAGAAGTGGCGACTGGGTAGGTCATAGCGTGGTACTTGCGTAGGCCATGAGTTTGCGGAAAGCTGCGCTTTCAACCAACCGATAGGGCATCATCTCTAACGAGATTAGTTTGGCAATGTGGGTGTTCAAACCCAGTGTACGCGGATGAGAGGATGAGTACTTTCTTGTCCTACTCATAGTCTCTGGTAGGGTGAGCTGGACTTGAGAGCTGCATATGGTGGAACTAGCGGTGGACATGGCAGACTGAGAGAGGGTTGATGATGGTGATGGAGTTGGTGTTCTTTCTGATGGCCTAGATTCAGTCTTTCATTGCAATAACATTTTGATTCCCTGACTGATTTGCCCTTGCGACGACAACTCAACATTTGCTGCTGGTGGTGTGCTAACCGGTGGACTTACAGTGGGGGAAACAATGTAGCGTTGCTGACTACCTTCTTTGGGGGCAGTAGCACATGTGGTACGTGAGTTTTGGTAGTCCGTCCACGCTTGAAAGTGCATGGTGGTTAAATGTTTTAGCATGCAACTGGTATTCAAATTTCTCAGATTTTTCCCTCGGCTAAAGGTCTTTGCGCACTTCTTACAGATAACCTTTGCCTGATCATTAGGATTTTGTTCAAAAAAGTGCCACACTGCACTCTTCCTACTATGGAAGACATTTTGAGGCCTTGCACGCTGTGCTTTTTTGACCGTCTGGACAAGCTGTCCTGCAACTCTTTTGTTTTTTGTAACCCGTTTTTGGACTGCTCCGGGCCTGTCAGATAACAGCTGTTGCGATGTCGATGCCCGCTCCGGATGCTCCTCCTTCTCTTCTGAGCTATTGGCAGCGGCACTCTCTACCCCCAATGGATGCCAATCTGGGTCAACAACTGGGTCATCTATCACCTCCTCTTCAATGTCATGTGCACCTTCCTCTGTGTCACCGTGTATGGTTGTATAGTATGCGGGAAGGGGCACCTGAGTTTCATCTTGGTCAGATTCTGGCTTAGTACACTGCGAGGACAATGTAGTGCTCTGAGTGAATGTACCAGCAGAATCATCTATCAGTGGCTGTGCATCAGTACACTCCATGTCAGATTCATCTTTGCCTGGTTAATTCACGATTTGACTTGATAACCCAGGCATGGTATGTGAAAACAGCTCCATGGAGTAATCTGTAGTGTGGCCTGCTGCATCCTTCAATTTTGGTTGGGGTGAAGGACACAAGGAAAGGTGTGGTTCATGACCATGAGCCTCCAATGATGACTCAGTGCTTTTATTTTTTAAAACTTCAGAAGAGGAGGCGATAGAGCTGGAGGCTGAGTCAGTAATGTAAGACAAAACTTGTTCTTGAAGCTCCGGCTTTAAAAGCGGTTTACCTACTCCCAGAAAAGGGAGCCTTTGAGGCCTTGTGGAGCCAGGCTCACCACCTCCTACATTAGGTGCTATTTTGCTTTTGCCACTACCAGCAGATCCAACACCAACACCATCATTACCAGCTGCCAACCCCCGCCCACTTCCACGGACTCTTCCACCAGACTTCCTCGTTTTTGGGGAAAATGTACCCAAAAAAAACACCAACTATATGGTACTGTAAAACAAGGTACAAGGTGTCTATAGTAGTGGGGAGAATTGGAATCTCTGTAGACTTCAGGACACAGTTGGATTCTGTCAGGCCCTGTTTATTTTACACCGCAATGAGACAGGCAGATTCTGGATGGTATAATAAAGGTGGATAGAAGACTGTGGAGAATTGGAATCTCTGTAGACTTCAGGACACAGTTGGATTCTGTCAGGCCCTGTTTATTTTACACCGCAATGTGACAGGCAGATTCTGGATGTTGTAAGAAAGGTGGATAGAGGACTGTGGACATTTGGAATCTCTCTACACTTCAGGACACAGTTGGATTCTGTCAGGCCCTGTGTCTATAACACCGCAATGTGACCGGCAGAAATTGCCTAGTGTATGACAAACTACAAGGTGTATATAGAATTGGGCAGAATTGGAATCTCCCTAGAGTGTAGGTCTGTAAGAATGGACAAACTCCTCGACTTTTCCTTACAGAGTCACACACGTAGATAGCTTCAATTTGGCCGTGATAACAGCCGTTACTCGGTACTGAGAGAGGAGCGTGCACGTACACCGCTGTACAGTGTATGTAAAATTATCAAGCTCCGTGTTTTTGTATACGGACTGACACACATGTCTCTCTCTAGTTTTGAATGTAATCAAACAGCAAATATACTAAACTGTTTCAAAAATGGACAAAACTATAAGGTGTAGGTCTGTAAGAACAGACAAATTCCTCGACTTTTCCTTACAGAGTCAAACACGTAGATGGCTTCAATTTGGCCGTGATAACAGCTTACACGGTACTGAGAGAGGAGCGTGCACGTAGACAGCTGTACGGTGTATGTAAAATTGTCAAGCTCCATGTTTTTGTATACGGACTGACACACACTGTCTCTCTCTAGTTTTGAATGTAATCAAGCAGCAAATATGCTAAACTTTGAAAAACGGACAAAACTATAAGGTGTAGGTCTGTAAGAACGGACAAACTCCTCGACTTTTCCTTACAGAGTCACACACGTAGATAGCTTCAATTTGGCCATGATAACAGCCATTACATGGTACTGAGAGAGAAGCGTGCATGTACACCGCTGTACTGTGTATGTAAAATTGTCAAGCTCCGTGTTTTTTGTATACGGACTGACACGCTGTCTCGCTCTAGTTTTGAATGTAATCAAACAGAAAATATACTAAACTGTTTGAAAAAGGACAAAACTATAAGGTGTAGGTCTGTAAGAACGGACAAACTCCTCAAGTTTTCCTTACAGAGTCACACACGTAGATAGCTTCAATTTGGCCGTGATAACAGCCATTACACGGTACTGTATGAGGAGTGTACACCGCTGTACGGTGTGTGAAAAAATGAATGCTCACTACCTCACCAGGACAAAACAATACAATTTGGATTGCTTTTAAAACAGCAGTTTGAACACCAGTGTGCACACAGCAATGCAGCTAGCCTTAAAAGGCAGGCTAATCACCACCAGCGCTGCTGCACAAAAGCAAAAATCTTCACCTTTCACTGCACAGTAACTACAGTGAAAAGCGCTAGCAGCAGAAGCAGTGTTTTTTTTCTTTTTGCCTTCCTAACGCTCTCCCTACAGAATCAGTAGCTGCAGCAGCTCTCCCTATTCTGAGATCAGCAAGAGTAACATGGCGGTCGGCGTCCCCGCCCTTTTATACCCCCTGTGACACCACACAAAGCAAGCCAATCACTTGCATGCCCTTCTCCAAGATGGTGGTGACCGCTGCCTATGTCATCACGTTGCCCACAGTGTCCGTTCTTCCTGATTGGCTGAAAAAGGGCGCTAAATCATCTTTTGAAACGCGACTTTGGTGCTAAAGTCGCCGACCTCGTGGCCGACCTCACGCTATGGTCAGGTTTCGTTTCATGAAACCCGACTTTGGCGAAAGTCGGCGACTTTTGAATTTTTTCAACCCGTTTCGCTCAACTCTAGTAATCACCGATCATAAAGATCTTTTGTATTTGGAATCTGCCAATGAGATGCTTTATCTCATTGTTTTCAGAGAGAGGAAATAATTGCAAACGAGTTCCTATATTACATTAAAGGGTAGTGTTATTGCTACTTTATGTTCTGATCTGGAGATGAAGGTTGCAGTCACTCAAGGGGGCACCCTGCTGCCTGTCCTTCAGGTAAAATGTTTGTCCCTGTGAACCTCCATCTTAAAATTTGGAGTGATCATCATGATTCAGTCCTGGCGTGACATCCTGTTAGTTTAGCCACCACAGATATTCTTACTAGTAGTTTTTGGTAATCTAGGGGGCACCAGGATTTTTGGGAATATGTATCTGCCTGCAGTACTTGTGCACATTCTAAAACCCCATATACTCGTCTGCTTGGGGCTCTTCATCCTTTGGCGATCCTCTGTCGATCATGGAATTATTTATCTGTAGATTTCATCACTGATCTACCGGTGTGAGCAGGTAACACTGTTATATTGGTGGTAGTGGATAAATTCAGCAAGATGGCTCACTTCATTGCGCTACCTGCTTTACCAAATGCCACTGTGGCACAAATTTTTATTAAAGAAATTATGAAATTACATGAAACATTGTTTCCGACCAGGGGCTCAATTTATGTAAAAATTTTGGAATGTATTTTGTATTCGCTTAGGGAATGATCTTTCTTTCATTTTTAGCTGCCTTTCATTCATTCTCTTATGAGCAAACTGAACAAGTGAACCAGAATCTTGAGACATACCTTAGTTGTTTTGTGTCTGAGAATCAAGATGATTGGGTCTCTTATTTCTAGCTGAGTTCACTATGAATAACTGTTGTCATGAATCTAGAGGCAAGTTCCTGCTCTTCAGGGCATACAGTTTTCATCCTCAATTCTGCTCCTTCAACAGGAATCTTTCTTCAGTAGTACATGATGATGAATGGTTTTCTTCATCTTTTTCATCAGTGTGGCAAGCTGTTTTTAATAATTTGAGAAGGATAGAGTCCAAATATAAGAGTAAGGCTTATCGTAAATGCTTGATGGGTCCGGAATGTGTGTTGGTGATTTGGTGTGGTTGTCCTAGATAACATTAAGTTGATGGTTTACTCTTGGAAACTGGAACCCAGGTTCATCAGTTACACAAACTCCTGCACTGATTAGAACTGCTTCACCATTCTATTAAACAGTACAAATTTTCCTTCCTTGAGCTCTCCATCCTGAATTGTCTCAGTTGTTCTGTATTGGCCACTCCATTCTGGTGTATATGCTCTCTACTGGCACTGAGTTACCAGTGATAGTAGTTCTACCTCCTGGTTTGGAGTTGAAGAAGTTCAGTGTTTGGAGTAGGCGATTGGAGAGTTTTTCAGAAGAATGCTGCATGGAGTTGGTTTGTATATTTAACCTTATTCTCTCCCATTCTGTTGCTTTCAATTTCAAAGTGGTTTTATTGAAATTTATAACTTTAGAAAACAGTATACTTAGAAACATATTCCCTCGCAGGGGAATTTTTAACTTATCATGACAAACATATAACCTATAGAGGGAAAGACAAGACAATTACAAGAGGATAAAGCAGAAGAGAAAGGGAACTTTAAATCCACAGTGTACATTATAGTAACTTTAGCATTTCTTCGATAGCCTAGTTTTAATGGTTGTTTCAGTCCGATCTCATCTGCACCATGAACCAAAGATAAACATATAATGATTATATACTGTAGTTGTAAGTCTAGATCCAACTCCCCACCTCCACAGTCCAGCGATATTACTGTGATATGCACAAGATCTGGTCCATTTGTGTATTTGATTCCAAATCCATCCATGGCCCCAAATCTTAAAGAACTGATCCCACATGTTTCTAGCAGCTTCAATGTGTTCATAGAGCATAATATTGTTCATCATTTCTTTGACAAGTAATAATGACAACATTGGGGATTTCCATTTTGCTGCTATATGAATTTTGGTAGCCATGAAAAGGAAGTTTACCAATCTATGGAGACCTCTAGGAAAAGACGGGTGTCTTGCCCCAAGGAGAAAAATAGAGGTTCTAGAGGAATTTTCCTGTCTGTTAATTGATCCACTATGAGTTTCACTCAATGTCAGAGGTCCGAGACCGCTGTACAAGTCCACCAGATGTGTTTCATATCTCCCGGTAGACCACAGCCCTGATAAGGCCAGGTTCACATAGCATTAATGCAGTTCATTCAATGCATAACGTTGACGGACTGCATTAACGCTACTCACATAACGCGATCACGTTATGTGAGCCCACTAGGGCAGATGTCTCATCTGCGCTAGCAGTGACGGACCTCCGGACGCTGCAGCCAGCGTCCGAGGGTCCGTGACAGAATGACAGCACATTGCTAGTGAATGCCGATTTATGTCAAATTTTTTACGTTTGATAGGGCACATTATGAAGATAATACCTTACACATGAGAAGAATGATTCATTTCGCTATAACAGGGCTCACCCTCGGTTCTTCTCCCACTGGCACAGGCCCCAAGACATGGCCCGACAGGTGGCCCCGGACCTTGGTTAATATGGATAAAATAGATACAGTATGTACATTCCTGTGGGAAAACAGTCTGGGAAAAAGGGAGGGAGGGTAGACAAAGACAAACAAAAAACATACAATTACAATCAAACCAGCATACAGCCCGGTAAACATAGTAAACTGGAGACCTATATTATGGGGTGATCCAGAAATCACTAAGGTTAGGCCACATGGATAAACCCTGAGAGCCAAATCCCATCTTATTAAGGGTGCCCATGCGATTCATAATCAAACTCAACTATTATCATCTATAATAATTGAACCCCATGTACTGACCGCGCTTGCAGAGTTATACCTTAAGCCTTTCACGTCAGAGCCTATTTTTGCCTTCACAACCGGGCCAATTTTTTCAATTCTGACCACTGTCACTTTATGAGGTCATAGCTCTAGAACGCTTCAATGGATCCTGCTGATTCTGACATTGTTTTCTCCTGACATATTGTACTTCATGATAGTGGAAAAATATCTTTGATATGACTTGCGTTTATTTGTTAAAAAAATGGAAATTTGGCAAAAATTTTGAAAATGTCATAATTTTTAAACTTTTAATTTTTATGCCCTTAAATAAGAGAGTCATATCGCACAAAATAGTTAATAAATAACATTTCCCACATGTCTACTTTACATCTGCACAATTTTGGAAACAATTTTTTTTTATGTTAGGAAGTTATAAGGGTTAAAATTTGACCAGCGATATCTCATTTTTACAGCAAAATGTACAAAACCATTTTTTTTAGGGACCACCTCACATTTGAAGTGAGTTTGGGGAGTCAATATGACAGAAAATACCCAAAAGTGATACCATTATAAAAACTGCACCCCTCAATGTACTCAAAACCACATTCAAGAAGTTTATTAACCCTTCAGGTGCCTCACATGAATGAATAGAATGTGGAAGGAAAAAATAAACATTTAACTTTTTCACAAACATTTTACTCCATAACCAATTTTTTTTATTTTCACAAATGTAAAAAGAGAAAATGAACCACAAATTTTTTTGTGCAATTTCTCCGGAATACGCCGATACCCCGTATGTGGGGGTAAACCACTGTTTGGGCAGACGGCATAGCTCAGAAAGGAAGGAGTGCCATTTGACTTTTTCAATGCAGAATTGGCTGGAATTGAAATCGGACGCCATGGTGCATTTGGAGAGCCCCTGATGTACCTAAACAATGGAAACCCCCCACAACTGACCCCATTTTGGAAACTAGACCTCTTAAGGAACTTATCTAGATGTGTGGTGAGAACTTTGAACCACAAAATGCTTCACAGAAGTTTAAAAAAACATTTTTTTTCCACAAAAATGATCTTTTAGCCCCCATGTTTTATTTTCACAAGGGTAACAGAAGAAATTGAACCCCAAAAGTTGTTGTCTAATTTATCCTGAGTATGCTGCTGCCCCATATGTGGGAGAAAACTACTGTTAGGGCACATGGTGGTGTTCGAAAGGGAAGTAGTGACGTTCTGGAATGCAGACATTGATGGAATGGTCTGCGGGCGTCAAGTTGCATTTTCAGAGCCCCTGATGTGCCTAAACAGTAGAAACACCCCACAAGTGACCCCATTTTGGAAAATAGACCCCCTCCAAGGAATTGATCTAGATGTGTGGTGAGCACTTTCACTAAAGTTTATAATGTAGAGCCGTGAAAATAAAAAAATCATTTTTTTCCACAAAAATGATCTTTTAGCCCCCATTTTTTTATTTTCACAAGGGTAACAGGAGAAATTGGATCCCAAAAGTTGTTGTCCAATTTGTCCTGAGCACGCTGGTACTCCATATGTGAGAGAAAACTACTGTTTGTGGGGTGGGGTTCGGAAGGGATGTAGTGACGTTCTGGAATGTAGACTTTGATGGAATGGTCTGCGGGCGTCATGTTGCGTTTGCAGAGCCCCTAATGTGCCTAAACAGTGGAAACCCCCAATTCTAATTCCAACCCTAACCCCAACATACCTCTATCCCTGAATTAAAAATAACACACAGGCGCTAATCTTGCACACCGCTGAGTTGAAAGCTGCTGGTAGAAACTGGCAGGCACAGTGTGCTCTCTGCCAAAAAAACACAAACCAAATGAATACCAAACTACCACGCTGACAACAATGTGTAGCCTGCTGTGATTAATGACAAAAGCACAATATGCCAAAAAAGATACAAAACGGGGTACTCACTAGTGTGCGTGCTGTGCCCTGTTTATGCTCCGTTCCTCCGTGGAGGCCAATGGATGGAATGTGCAGGCTATGTTAACTCCAGAGAGCGTCCTCCCATTTGCAAGTGGTAGAAACAACCCCCCCTGAAAAGCGCGCCACAGTCAGCAGCAGGCAGCCTTGGCCGATGGCGCTGCCGTGTAGTGGCGTGGAGAGCGGGGGGCATGGTTAGCGGGGGGCGTGAGGTGAATCGGTGACGTCACCAGTCCACAAATGATGGACATGTGCAGGGGCCAATCCCGACGTGTTTTGGGGGAAACGTCCCCCTTCCTCAAGGTATGGACACTGCACTGCCGCTGGCACCTTTTAACTCCCCGCCTCTCCAAGTTTATTCAGCAGACAAGGTGCACATAACCACGATCATGTAATTAAGAGCAAAATCCCTGATCAAGCATTTTATTATGAATTGTATACTGATGTAAGCCCTTTGTGTACTAGATAAAAAATTAATTTATATCAAATACAATACTTTATTAGAGTAATATTAAAAATATGAAAAATAATAATAATAAAACAATGAAAAACAGTTTTACTTATAAAAACTTTTATATAGGGATTTTTAAGAACCCTAATATTAATATACACAATTTCTGTTATTTCATATATAAAAAAAATTTTTTGGGGTTAAATGAAAAATTTAAAAAAATTTATTTAAAAAAAGGACAAAGATGTAGTTTAATTTAGGTGGAGTAAAAATACTTCACAGGGCATAAAGTTCTATCCCGTGATTGAGTCCCTTAAGCTTCGTCTTCATGCCTCCAACATAGATCTTGTTACAAGGACATCTCAATATGTAAATGACCCCCACAGAGTGACAAGTAATATTGTCCTTAATATGAAACATCTCGGTCTAGTCCATATTCCAAAAAGTCATCTGAACAGTTCTCTTACACTTGATACGTGTGCAGCAGGAGCAATTACCACAAGGGGTAAAACCACCATTCCTAGTCTGATGATTGTCCTTTGATTTAAAAATACCGTTCATCATTCCCATTTTATGAGTGGGAGCTAAAATATTACCAGTATTTTTGGCTTTTCTGTAAACAAATCTAGGTTTTTCAGGTAATAAATCTCCAACTGATTTATCTTTCTTTAAAATGGGCCAATATTTTTGAATAATCTTAGTGATCCCTCTGGGATTCCTATGGAACTGGGTAATAAAGGGCAATTGGCCAATCTCTTTAGTTATACTCAAGGATTCTTGTACATGTTTCTTTCCTTGGATCAGAACACTCCTTGGTATGGATTTAGCTGATTGCTTTGCTTGTTCAAGTGAAGACAGATCATACCCTGTCTCTGCAAACTGTTCCTTCAAAATATTTGACAAAATTTCATAATCACTATCCCTAGTGCAGTTGCATCTAAGGCTGGTTTCACATTTGCGTTAAAACAACGCTGCGCCCTGCGTCGTTAAGCCCCGCCCCGAGCCGGCTCCCTGCCCGCCCCATCCGGGATCACCGCCTACTTTCGCATTTGCACGCATGCGATCGGCGCACCCTATCTTTAGCATAGGGTGCGCAGATCATGCGCTGCCAGTGTGAAAGTAGCGTGCTGCGCACTTTTGACGGTGCGCCGTGCGCGCCGAAATGCAACATGCTGCAGTCCACCTCCTTATGATAACATTTTGTAAAGATGATAATGTTCTCCACAAAGATATTTAAATCCAAAAAATTTATATTAGTAGTACTTATATTGGAGGTGAATTCCAAACCATATGAATTCATATTTATTTCACTCAGAAATACATCTAGATGTTCCCGGGGTCCTAGCCATATGAAAAGCACATCATCAATAAAACGTTGCCACATAATAAGTCCCTTTCTTAATTGACCATTGAGAAAAATGTGTGACTCCTCCCACTTCCCCACATACAAATTTGCATAACTTGGGGCAAATTTCGTCCCCAT
This sequence comes from Dendrobates tinctorius, assembly GCF_039654945.1. Taxonomy (NCBI): domain Eukaryota; kingdom Metazoa; phylum Chordata; class Amphibia; order Anura; family Dendrobatidae; genus Dendrobates; species Dendrobates tinctorius. The sequence goes on along the minus strand of NW_027361696.1, from coordinate 94,319,025 downwards.
TGCTGTGACCCAAGTTTGCAAATAAAACTAATTACAGTAAATAAAATAATTGTGTGGTAAAAAAAATTTCATGCTTTCTACCAAAAATGCAACTTGAGTGGGGTTAAAAATATTACATTTTTGGAGGAAATATTCAGCAGAATCACAGCCTCTTTCTTGATTAATGACCGTATAAAGGGACTTGATGTCCAAAGTACCCAATATGCAAACATCAGTCCACTCAATATTTTCTAAAATTTTAATAGTGTCTCTGGTATCCTTTAAATATGCAGGAATCATTGAGACACATTTTTGTAAGTGTATGTCTACGTACTCTGACAAATTTGCAGTAAGGCAATCGATACCAGAGACAATAGGTCTTCCTGGTGGACAACTTAAATTTTTATGAATAAAAAACAAATAAAAAACAAATCTGAACTGAGAAAGTAAGTTAATGTGTATGCACAATGTAAGTGCATGTTAACACATGACCATTAACCAGAGACAACAAAAAACAAAAAACACAAATATCCTGAACTAAAAAGTAAAAAATAAACTGCAAATAATGCATAAAGGTTTACTAAATACCCTTATTATTATTACTACCTTTATGCATTATTTGCAGTATATTTTTTACTTTTTAGTTCAGGATATTTGTGTTTTTTGCTTTTTGTTTTCTCTGGTTAATGGTCATGTGTTAACATGCACTTACATTGTGCATACACATTAACTTACTTTCTCAGTTCAGATTTGTTTTTTATTCATTTCATTGTGCATTTAGTGCATATATGGGTGTGACCGCCCTTTTTCTGAGCTGGGAAAGCCATCCAGTCTGGCCTAAGCTGTTACTAGTGGTTCAGCCGCTCGACCCTTATTCACATTCACGCCACTTGGCAAGTGAAAAGGTTTTAAATACTAGAGTACGGACTGTCCCACAAGGGTTGCCGTGACGTGGCAGGATGGCTTGTGCATTATTTTGATCAAAATTATGTTTACTAAATACCCTTATTATTATTACTACCGTTATGCATTATTTGCAGTATATTTTTTACTTTTTAGTTCAGGATATTTGTGTTTTTTGCTTTTTGTTTTCTTTAAATTTTTTTGAGTTTTGGGAATGTGTTAAAATATTGCCACGCTTGGTGTCTTATTATTAATAAAATGAAATTCTTTTTTGTTTAAAATGCCCAATGATTTGCCTCTCTGAGCCAGAATATTTAATTTTTTAACATAATGAGTAGTTGGATCACTAATTAATTTCCTATAAGTGATGTCATCACTGAGAAGACTTAATGACTCCTCATGGTACATTTTTCGATCCAAAACTACAATACTCCCTCCTTTATCCGCACTATGGACAACAATATCATTATTGTCTTGTAGGTTGACCAAAGCCCTTCTTTTCTTCTGTTGAAAGATTTTGTGGGCCAAATTTACGGTTCCTACTTTTCATTTTCCTAATATCCATAGTGACCAGTGTTTCGAATGTATGGAAAGCATTCGAATACTCACTGATAGGGCTAAATATAGATGGGTTGGCTAATGTTGTGTGTACAAATTTACTGGAACCCAAATGGGATGACTAAGACCCTGCTACCTCCTTTTTTAAAAAATATTTTTTAAGAGCCAGGTTTCAAAGATATTTTTTCATACTGACATATAGATTAAAAGGAACTGATTCAGTAGTGGGGGCAAATTTTAAACCTTTCTGGAGAAGAGATTTTTCTTTTTCAGACAAAAACGTAGGAACTTAAATTATAAATTTTTTGACTTTGAGTAACAGTATTCATTTTCTTTTTGGCAAGTTTCCTCCCTCCTCTGTTACAATGCTTGGTCTTGTACTTCGGGCCTGAAAAACATTTTGATGAATTTTTGAATTTCCTCCCTTTTTTGAACCTAATGACCCTTTGTTTAAGTTTTTTGAAACTTGGGTTTTTTAAATTATTATGGCCCAAATTTTTTGACACCAAATTTTTTGAAAAAGATTTTTGTGGCATAAAGTTTTTTACCATACGGTTTCCTGAAGCTCCATTATTCCCCCCTCCCTTTATTAAGAGGTAAATCTCTGATAGACAGTCTGGTGGTGCCAGTTGTCAATGTTGGGCCTCTACCTGTAGTCTCAGGGGGATCTTCTACGCAAGAAGTTCCTGGATCTTCCCTAACCGATAATAAAGGAGAATATCTATTACTAATGGGAATGTTGATTTCTGTAGGGGTATCCACACCTCCTACTGGAAAATTCAACGGGGTATTCCCCATGGTGTGTGTCCCATTCCGCCTATCTAATGGTAGTCCTGGAGTACCCTCCTGTGCATATTGACTCCTTGTGTTAATTGACATGGGGGTATATTGAGTGGAATTAGAATTGGCATAAACCGAAAAAACTGATGAAATATTCCCAGGTGTCTGGGGTGAAGCTTCCCTGTATTCATCCAGTATCAAAAATTGTGTTGCTGAATGTGATTGAAAAGAAATTTCACTGAGAGAATTGGGAGACTGCCTGGGACTGGTGTGTCCTAGTAATGACACCCCATCCCTAATAAATTTTCTCATTTCCTTTTGTCTAATTTCTCTTTCTTTAGTTTGTAATTAGTGTTGAGCATTCCGATACCGCAAGTATCGGGTATCGGCCGATATTAGCTGTATCGGAATTCCGATACTTAGTTCCGATACTTTTTTCATATCGAATACCGGAATCGGAAGTTCCCATAATGCTAGGAGCCCGCTCGATTTGATTCAGCCAATGGGGATCCTCAGACGTGTGGGCACATCCTGTTAGGCATGTAGGCATGTTAACTACTGGCATGGCTGTGATTGGCTGCTGAAATGATGTCATGATGCACTATAAAAAGCGCTGCAGCCGCCATTTCTGGTCACTCTGCTGTGAATTCAGTTAGGGACAGGCTGCTGTTGAAGACTGTGAGGGACAGTTAGAAATAGCGATTCCACAAAACATATAGTGCTTAACCCAGGCTACATAAACCACCACTGTAGCTTGCTTTTCCCTAGCAGCGCTGTTTTCACAGCTGTCTGCAAGGGCTGTGTGAGTGCAGACCCATGCTGTGTAGTGTGTCCTGCAGGCACGTCTGCTTGTAGGCCGCCCAGCGTGTGTCTCTGCCTCATACACATTTTTCTTTTATTGCTGCTTTTTTTTTCTCCTGTATAGTGTGCTTCCATACGTATCCATATACGTTGGTTGCAAACACTAAAGGAGTGGACAGCGGAGCCTTTCAGCAGCCTTTCAGTGCTATAGCCCATTTCTCTGCACTGTTTTTGGCTGTCTGATAGGTCTCTCTGTGTGTGAGTGCAGCTCACGTTGCAGTGTGTTCTACAGCCACCGCTAGCTGTAGTCCGCTCAGCATGCGTCACTGCCTCATACATAGTCCTTTTTCTGCAGCTAATTTAGCCAGATTTTTGCTCCTATATTAGGCTGGTTTCACATTTGCGTTTTTTAGCGCTGGAAAAAAACGCTAACCTGCGCATGCGTTTTTTCCCCTATCTTTAACATGGGTGCGCATACTTGCGCGCTTGTAAGCGCATGTATGCGATTTTCATGCGCTGCGTTTTTTTGGGGTGTGCGATTGGATTTTCCAGACGCATCATGTTGCATTTTTTGGCCCTGCAAAAAAGCGCATGCGCACATATGCGCACGTTTTGCGCTAAAAAGGGCCATTATAGCCTATGGATGCGCATATGTGCGCACTGGGATGCTCATGTAAGCGTTTTTTTGCATATGCGTTTTTTTTTTAACCATGGAATTTAGGGGTTTGAGTTAGAGTTAGGGTTAGTTAAGGGGGTTTAGGGTTAGGGTTAGGGTCAGGGTCAGGGTTAGGGTTGGGTTTTGGGTCAGGGTTAGGGTTTAGTATGGTTTGGTTAAGGGATAGGGTCAGGGTTAGGGTCAGGATTAGGGTTAAGTATGGTTTTGTTAAGGGTTAGGGTCAGGGTTAGGGTTAGGGTTAGGGTCAGGGTTAGGGTTAGGGTTAGGGTCAGGGTTAGGGTTAGGGTCAGGGTTAGGGTTAAGTATGGTTTTGTTAAGGATTAGGGTCAGGGTTAGGGTCAGGATTAGGGTTAAGTATGGTTTTGTTAAGGGTTAGGGTCAGGGTTAGGGTTAGGGTTAGGGTTAGGGTCAGGGTTAGGGTTAGGGTTAGGGTCAGGGTTAGGGTTAGGGTCAGGGTTAGGGTTAAGTATGGTTTTGTTAAGGATTAGGGTCAGGGTTAGGGTCAGGATTAGGGTTAAGTATGGTTTTGTTAAGGGTTAGGGTCAGGGTTAGGGTTAGGGTTAGGGTTAGGGTCAGGGTTAGGGTTAGGGTTAGGGTTAGGGTTAGGGTCAGGGTCAGGGTTAGGGTTAAGTATGGTTTTGTTAAGGGTTAGGGTCAGGGTTAGGGTTAGGGTTAGGGTTAGGGTCAGGGTTAGGGTTAGGGTTAGGGTTAGGGTTAGGGTCAGGGTTAGGGTCAGGGTTAGGGTCAGGGTTAGGGTTAGGGTTAGGGTTAGTTAGGGTTTAGGGTTTGGGTTAGGGTTAAGTATGATTTGGTTAAGGGTTAGGGTCAGGGTTAGGGTTAGGGTTAGGGTCAGGGTTAGGGTTAGGGTTAGGGTCAGGGTTAGGGTTAGTAAAGTCATGGTTTGGGTAGTGTGAGGGGCCACCTAAAAATGTTGGAAAAAAACGCAAACGCGGTAAAAACGCGCTAAAAACGCATACAAACGCATAAAAACGCTGCGTTTTTTTCATGCATGCTCATAAAAATGCTTGAAAAAAACGCAGCAGTTGTATGCTTATGTATGCGTTTTTTCAATGCGTTTTTTTGCGGGAAAAACGCGCTGCAAAAAAAAGCAAGTGTGAAACTAGCCTTAGTGTGCTTCCAACCGCATCCATTGTCATTGGTTGGTTGCAAACACTATATAGGATTAGATAGAGGAGCCTTTTTGCTGGCTTGTGCCCTTCAGGGCCAGCCAGGCTAGTATCACCCTATTTTTTGGAGCCTCATCAATTGCATTGTAGGTTAGCTTCCTGCATTGTAATCGCTCCAAAAAGTTTGTGATACTATAGCTTTCAAACTTTGGTCACATTCTTTCCTTCCCCCCCCCCCAAAAAAAAAGGAAATAAAGTTCACCAAACACTCCACTTTACAGTTGTCTAGGCCACATTAGATCATATTAAAGTGTAGTACACACACTTTTAGCCAAATTAGTGTTTCTTATACTGGTTAGCAGGTGTTCAGGAATAAGAACACTAAGCCACCCCTTTTTTACTTTTCTGCCTATCTTTATCAGTCTACCAAGATGAAGAAGGCAGGGAGTAAGGCACGTGGTCGTGGCCGTGGAGTTTCAGCAGGGAGAGGACGGGGGGATTCAGCAGGGAGAGGACGTGGGGATTCGGTGTCTGCTGCGGCCACCAGTGACCCGGCATCCCCCACTTTTACCAGGCAACAGTCCTTCATGCGCAGCTTTGTAGGACCTCGCCGTACCCCACTGCTGCGTGACGAACAAATTGAAGCCGTTGTCGGATGGATGGCAGCTAACGCATCCACTTCAATAACTTCTGCATCCTCCCAAGGCCAGAGCACTGAAGAGCAACCATCTGTCTCTTCACCACCTGCCAAATTGCCCAGGCAGTCTGAGAGCCCTGGACAGGAGCCATCTCAATCTTTACTTCTGTTCTCAGAATCTGTTGGCTTGGAAAGAGGTGGCCAGCCAAGCAGCATTCTAGAGCGTGAAGAAGAGGGAGTATGCAGTGATGCGCAACTGCTTTGTCCCTCTGAATCTGAAGAGGCGGGTGGGCCAGTGCCTATTGTCAGCACACCTCAGTGCTCATCTAATGATGATGAGACTCAGTTGCCAATTTCTGGTGCGTACGGTGCTGGCGAGACAACCCAGGACCAGCTGGTGCTTGAAGAGGGGAGTGGAGATGATGAGGTCCTTGACCCATCTTGGCGTCAGCCACAGGAAGGTGGTGGGAGCAGCTCTGAGGAAGAGATTCCCCGAACGGCCAAAAGAGGAGGGAGAGGGCGGGGGCAGACTTGGTTGCCTGTAGCCTTCACTTTGGCACCCGTGAGGAGCAATCCTCTTGCAAAACACAAAACGGGCGCTCCCAGGACTTGCAGTGCGTGGTCTTTTTTTGACACAGTTGCAGATGACATTTGCTTTGTCAAATGCAAGCTGTGTCATCAGAAAGTGAAACGAGGGAAAAATGTGACCAACCTCAATACCACAAATATGTGGAAACATGTGCGTACCAAGCACGAGGTGGAGTTACACAGACACACTGAAGATGTAGGCCAACCTTCAGCAGCACCTACCACCTCTTCAGTTCATGTTGGGGCCTCTTCCTCCAGCTCACACACAGCTGGTTCGGCTTCCTCACTGGAACGCCATGGAAGAACCACTGCCACTGTTGTCCAGAGACCCAGTGAAATTCCACCCGCTGAACCACGTTCGCAGTCATCAGCACACTCCCAGGCCACTCACCAGCAATCGGTAGCACAGGCATGGGAGAAAAAGCGGCCATACTCGGCAAACCATCCCCGAGCACTGGCTCTGAATGCCGGCATTGCCAAACTACTGGCCCTTGAGATGCTGTCATTCAGGCTGGTGGAGACTGACACCTTCCAGAACTTTATGTCATTGGCAGTTCCACAATACAATGTGCCCAGCCGCTTTTATTTCAGCAGGCAAGCTGTCCCTGCCCTGCAAAAGCATGTGGAGGGAAAAATTAAAAATGCGCTACTAAATGCCGTCAGTAGCAAGGTCCACCTGACCACCGATGCGTGGACCAGTAGCCATGGACAGGGATGATACCTTTCCCTCACTGCCCATTGGGTCAATGTTGTGGAGCCGGGTACAGATCTGGAGAGTGGCTCTGTACGTATTCTGCCAACTCCAAGGATTGCAGGAATGCAGTCTGTACATATTGAGTCCTCCTCCTACTCTAGTTCCTCGGAATCAGCACTGCGTGAGCCTGTTAGGCCAGATATGAGCACAGGTGTGGCCAAACGTCAACAGGCCGTCCTTAAATTAATTTCTTTGGGGAATCGGAGCCACACAGCACAGGAGCTCTGGAATGCCATCAAGCAGGAGAGCGATGTGTGGTTTGTGCCAGCGAATCTCCAGCCAGGTTTGGTAGTGAGTTACAATAGCCAAAATCTAGTGGCAGCTCTGGGCCTAGGCAACCTCACTCACATACCATGTCTGGCACACGTGCTCAATTTGGTCTTGCAGAGCTTTCTGAGGGACTATCCGGATCTTGATGCACTGCTGCACAAGGTTCGCCTAGAGTGTGCTCACTTGCGGCGTTCCAGCATGGCAAGATCGCGCATTGCATCTCTGCAACGCCGATTCCGCCTGCCAGAACATCACATCATATGTGACCTCCCCACCAGGTGGAATTCAACGTTACATATGTTCATAGAATCATAGAATCGTAGAGTTGGAAGGGACCTCCTGGGCCATCTGGTCCAACCCCCTGCTCAAAGCAGGATTCGCTAAATCATCCCAGTTAGATGTCTGTCCAGCCTCTGTTTGAAGACTTCCATTGAAGGAGAACTCACCACTTCTCGTGGCAGCCTGTTCCACTCATTGATCACTCTAACTGTCAAAAAGTTTTTTCTAATATCTAATCTGTGTCTCCTCCCATTCAGCTTCATCCCATTGCTTCTAGTCTTTCCTTTTGCAAATGAGAATAAAGTTGATCCTTCTACAATGTGACAGCCCTTTAGATATTTGTAGACAGCTATTAAGTCTCCTCTCAGTCTTCTCTTTTGCAAACTAAACATTCCCAAATCCTGCAACCTTTCCTCATAAGACAGGGTTTGCAGACCGGTCACCATTCTGGTCGCTCTTTTCTGAACTTGCTCCAGTTTGTTGATGTCTTTTTTAAAATGTGGTGCCCAAAATTGGACACAATATTCCAGATGAGGTCTGACCAAAGAGGAGTAGAGGGAAATAATTACTTCACGTGATCTAGACTGTATGCTTCTGTTAATACATCCTAGAATTGCATTTGCCTTTTTTGCTGCTGCATCACACTGTTGACTCATATTCAGTCTGCGATCTATTAGTATACCCAAGTCTTTTTCACATGTGCTGTCACTTAGCCCTATTCCTCCCATTCTATATATGCTTTTTTCATTTTTATTGCCCAGATGTAGTACTTTGCATTTCTCCCTGTTAAAAACCATTCTGTTAGTTGCTGCCCACTTCTCCAGTTTATTTAAATCTTTTTGAATCCTCTCTCTCTCTTCTCTAGTATTAGCTATCCCTCCTAGCTTTGTGTCATCAGCAAATTTAATCAGTTTACCCTCAATTCCTTCATCTAAATCGTTGATAAAGATGTTGAACAATACAGGGCCCAGGACAGAGCCCTGTGGTACCCCACTTGAGACATTCTTCCAACTGGATGTGCAGCCATTTACGACCACTCTTTGGGTCCGATCACTAAGCCAGTTATGAATCCACCTAACAGTTGCCTTGTCCATTCCATACTTAGTCATTTTTTCAATAAGGATTGTATGAGAGACTTTGTCAAATGCTTTGCTGAAGTCAAGATATACTATATCTACAGCATTTCCTTGATCCACCCAATCAGTGATACCGTCATAGAAGGAAATTAAATTAGTCTGACATGACTTATTAGTTACAAACCCATGCTGACTCTGTTTAATCACTTCATTCTTATCCAGGTATTGACATACATGTTGTTTAATAATTTGTTCAAAGATCTTTCCTGGTATAGAAGTCAGACTCACCGGCCTATAGTTGCCTGGGTCCACCTTCTTCCCCTTTTTGAAGATAGGAACAACATTTGCTCTTCTCCAGTCTTCTGGCACTTCTCCTGTTCTCCAAGAATTTTCAAAGATTATGGAGAGGGGTTCAAAAATATCTTCTGCTATCTCCTTCAGTACTCTGGGGTGTAATTCATCTGGACCTGGAGACTTGAATACATTTAGGTTAGCTAAGTGTTTCCTCACTATCTTTCTGTTTATAGATATCCTGGATTCTTCTATTCCCTTAATAGGACAGTGAATAGCAGTTGATGTTACATTTCCTTTCTGAGAGAAAACAGATGCAAAATAGGAATTTAAAAGTTCAGCCTTCTCAACATCCTGTCTTACCATTTCATCATTTTCATCCTGTAAAAATCCTATAGCATCTTTGACTTTTCTTTTACTTTTGACATATCCCCAAAATCCTTTATTATTGCTTTTGACATCTCTTGCAAGCCTCAATTCATTTTCAGCTTTAGCTAATCTGATTTGTGCCTTGCAGGTTCTGCAGACAGCATTATATTCTTCTTTAGATATGCCTCCTTCTTTCCATTTTATAAACATTTTTTGCTTCCTTTTTAGCATGTGCTTAAGTTCTGTGTTCATCCATCCTGGTTTCCTTAAATGCTTCCTATTCTTCCCTCTTTTTGGAATTGTTAACAACTGTGCTTTGAGAATTTCATTTTTCAAGATTTCCCATCCTTCCTGGACATTTTTGTCTTTAAGGATATCCAGCCATTGGATCCCTCCAATTCTCTTTCTGAATCCCTTAAAATCTGCCTTTCTGAAATCTAACCTTGACGTCTGAGTCTTCACAGGTCTTCCGCCTCTAGTTATCCAAAATTCTAAAATAGCATGGTCGCTACCTCCTAGGGTCCCAGCCACTTTTACCTCCTCAACCATTTCCTCCCTGTTTATAAGGATTAGATCCAAGGTAGCAGTTCCCCTTGTTTTCTCCTTTACCTTTTGGAAGATAAAGTTGTCAGCAAGAGAGGATAAGAATTTCCTTGACCTGTTAGTTTTGCCTGAGAGAGATTCCCAACAAATGTCTGGATAGTTGAAATCTCCCATGACAACTATGTCATATTTTTTGGAGAATTTGGCCATTTGATGCATAAAGAGTTCATCCATATCTTCAGCTTGCACAGGCGGCCTGTAGTAAATGCCTACAATGGTGTCCTTTCCATTGTTCTGTCCTTGTATTCTTACCCAAACAGTTTCCACAGAACTCCCAGTCTCTGAAGCTTCAATCTCTGTGCAGATATACGCATTTCTAACATACAATGCGACACCCCCTCCTCGTTTATCAAGTCTGTTTCTTGCAAATAAGTTGTATCCTTCTAGTCTTGTATTCCAATCATGTGTATTGTCCCACCAAGTTTCAGTGATTCCAATGACATCATATTTCTTTTCCTGTGTTAGTAGTTCCAATTCTCCTTGTTTGTTGCCCATGCTTTGTGCATTAGTATAGAAACATTTTAGTTTGTGATTGGTTTCTCTTTCTCCAATATTTTTTTTAATTAGATTCTTTCGTCTTTGTTCTTCCTTTCCACTTCTAATAGCAGAGTTCTCAGTAGCATTTGTCAGGTGTATGGCTTTTTCTGGTCTTTTGCTTCCCTTCCCATGTTGTTCTAGTTTAAAGCTCTCCTTACAAGTGTAGCAAGGCGAATTCCAAATACCTGCTTTCCAGTCTTCGTAAGGTGCACCCCATCTCTAGCAAGTAGTCCATCGTATAAGTAGTTCACTCCGTGATCCAGAAATCCAAATCGTTGCTGACGGCACCATCGACGTAGCCAGTTGTTCACCTGCAGAATCTTATTCCACCTCCTTGTTCCATGGCCATCCACTGGGAGGATGGAAGAGAAGACCACCTGCGCTCCCAGTTCTTTCACTTTCTTGCCTAAGTCTTCAAAGTCTCTGCAGATGGTTTCCAGGTCATTTCTTGCGGTGTCATTTGTCCCCACATGTAGTAGCAGGAATGGGTAGTCATCTGTAGGTCTGAAGAGTCCTGATATCCTGTCAGACACATCTTTAATTTTTGCACCTGGAAGACAGCACATTTCTCTTGAAGTTATATCCGGTCTGCAGATAGCGGCCTCTGTTCCTCTCAACAGGGAATCCCCCATGACCACCACTCTCCGTTTCTTCTTCACAACATTTTTCTTTCTCCATCCAGGAGGACTCTGAAGGCGTACAAGGTTGCTGTTTGTTGGCAAAGTCTTATCCTGATGTATTTCTTCATCGTTTTCCTGCGTGAGAGCCTGGTACTGGTTTCTGAGCAGTATGGGTGCTGACTGCCTCCTGATCCTCCTGCTTCTCTGGGTCACATGTCTCCATTCCTCTGTTTCTTCAGGTGCACTTTGAATTTCTTCTCTTTCTGTAACATGAAGAGATAATTCTGCTCTGTCCAAGAACTCTTCACCTTCCTTAATGATCTTCAACGTAGCTAACCTCTCTTCGAGATTTTGCAACTTTTCCTCCAACAGGGTCACAAGCTTGCATTTGTGACATGTGAAGTTTGGCTTTTCCACTGGTAAATCTGTGAACATGTAGCAAGAAATGCAGCTCACCAAATGGCTCCTGGCCTCTTCCATCTTGAGATTTCTTAAAAAGATGAAAGATGAGCCAAAATTCGCGCGCCTACAGGCGCGCGGTTTCTCCGATTTCCTCTTTTCAGCTGCAACGGCCAAAACCCAGTGATCGTTGAGCTCGCGGAGACTCTTCACTTATCCCAGAAGGCACTGGGAATATGCAAATGATCTCCTCAAGACTCTTCCCCTGGTTTCTCCGATTTCCTCTTTTCAGCTGCAACGGCCAAAACCCAGTGATCGTTGAGCTCGCGGAGACTCTTCACTTATCCCAGAAGGCACTGGGAATATGCAAATGATCTCCTCAAGACTCTTCCCCTGGTTTCTCCGATTTCCTCTTTTCAGCTGCAACGGCCAAAACCCAGTGATCGTTGAGCTCGCGGAGACTCTTCACTTATCCCAGAAGGCACTGGGAATATGCAAATGATCTCCTCAAGACTCTTCCCCTGGTTTCTCCGATTTCCTCTTTTCAGCTGCAACGGCCAAAACCCAGTGATCGTTGAGCTCGCGGAGACTCTTCACTTATCCCAGAAGGCACTGGGAATATGCAAATGATCTCCTCAAGACTCTTCCCCTGGTTTCTCCGATTTCCTCTTTTCAGCTGCAACGGCCAAAACCCAGTGATCGTTGAGCTCGCGGAGACTCTTCACTTATCCCAGAAGGCACTGGGAATATGCAAATGATCTCCTCAAGACTCTTCCCCTGGTTTCTCCGATTTCCTCTTTTCAGCTGCAACGGCCAAAACCCAGTGATCGTTGAGCTCGCGGAGAGTCTTCACTTATCCCAGAAGGCACTGGGAATATGCAAATGATCTCCTCAAGACTCTTCCCCTGGTTTCTCCGATTTCCTCTTTTCAGCTGCAACGGCCAAAACCCAGTGATCGTTGAGCTCGCGGAGACTCTTCACTTATCCCAGAAGGCACTGGGAATATGCAAATGATCTCCTCAAGACTCTTCCCCTGGTTTCTCCGATTTCCTCTTTTCAGCTGCAACGGCCAAAACCCAGTGATCGTTGAGCTCGCGGAGACTCTTCACTTATCCCAGAAGGCACTGGGAATATGCAAGTGATCTCCTCAAGACTCTTCCCCTGGTTTCTCCGATTTCCTCTTTTCAGCTGCAACGGCCAAAACCCAGTGATCGTTGAGCTCGCGGAGACTCTTCACTTATCCCAGAAGGCACTGGGAATATGCAAATGATCTCCTCAAGACTCTTCCCCTGGTTTCTCCGATTTCCTCTTTTCAGCTGCAACGGCCAAAACCCAGTGATCGTTGAGCTCGCGGAGACTCTTCACTTATCCCAGAAGGCACTGGGAATATGCAAATGATCTCCTCAAGACTCTTCCCCTGGTTTCTCCGATTTCCTCTTTTCAGCTGCAACGGCCAAAACCCAGTGATCGTTGAGCTCGCGGAGACTCTTCACTTATCCCAGAAGGCACTGGGAATATGCAAATGATCTCCTCAAGACTCTTCCCCTGGTTTCTCCGATTTCCTCTTTTCAGCTGCAACGGCCAAAACCCAGTGATCGTTGAGCTCGCCGAGACTCTTCACTTATCCCAGAAGGCACTGGGAATATGCAAATGATCTCCTCAAGACTCTTCCCCTGGTTTCTCCGATTTCCTCTTTTCAGCTGCAACGGCCAAAACCCAGTGATCGTTGAGCTCGCGGAGACTCTTCACTTATCCCAGAAGGCACTGGGAATATGCAAATGATCTCCTCAAGACTCTTCCCCTGGTTTCTCCGATTTCCTCTTTTCAGCTGCAATGGCCAAAACCCAGTGATCGTTGAGCTCGCGGAGACTCTTCACTTATCCCAGAAGGCACTGGGAATATGCAAATGATCTCCTCAAGACTCTTCCCCTCCCCCTGTTGGAGCGGTTGTGTGAGCAGCAGGCAGCAGTAATGGAGTACCAGCTGCATCAGGCGCAAAAAAGTCGCACTGTGCGCGGACACACTTCACCACCACTGAGTGGGCCACTATGAGGGACATCTGCCAAGTTTTGTGTGCCTTCGATGACTCCACGCGGATGGCCAGTGCAGATGATGCACTAATCAGCATGACTGTCCCCCTCATCTGTCTGCTTCAAAAAACCTTACAAGCACTAAGTGAGGAGGTTTTTGAAGAGGTCGAGGATGAGCAGTCAGAAATGCCATCTGCTTCTGGCAAGTCTGCGCAACGTGCTTCAACACAAAGGCCCAGGCAGGGGACACTTAGTGAGGAGGATGACGAGGAGTCAATGGAGGAGGAGGAACACATCTCTCCAGAGGAGGGAGGTACACAAGGCTCTAGTAGTCAGTGTGTACAGCGAGGGTGGGGTGATGCTGAGCAGGCAGAGATGCTGCCTCAAGCTGGGGACAGCGTTTCCGGTCGAGTTGGCAGTCTGCAGCACATGGTTGATTTCATGCTGCAGTGCTTGTTAAATGACCGCCGCATTGCCAACATTCTCCACACGGCTGATTATTGGGTGTACACCCTCCTAGATCCTCGCTACTGGGACAACTTACAAAGCCTCATACCACAGTTGAACCGGGAGCGAAAAATGCGGGAGTACCAAGAAACACTTGTGCAGGCCATCATGTTCTCCATTCCCCCCACAAGTGTTGCTGGTAGTGCTTTTCAAAGCAGCCATGTGGGTAGAGGCAGTGGAGGAAGCTCTGCACAAAGAGGTAGCAGAGGCAGTGCCGCAGGACAAGGCAAGGCCAGTATGGCCCAAATGTGGAAAAGTTTTGTGGGACCGCCACAAACGGCTACACCATCACAGACGGCTCCAGTTAGCAGGAGGCAACGTTTCCGTCAGATGGTGACAGACTACTTGTCGTGCCCTGTTAGTGTTCTCCCAGACGGCTCTTCCCCGTTCAAGTATTGGGTCTCTAAGCTGGATACATGCCCAGAGCTTAACCAGTATGCATTGGAGGTGCTGGCTTGCCCTGCTGCCAGTGTATTATCGGAACGTGTCTTTAGTGCTGCAGGTGGTGTGGTAACAGACCGTCGCACGCGACTATCCGCCGATAATGTTGACCGGCTTACTTTTGTGAAAATGAACAAGGCCTGGATCTCACCTGAATTTGCCAGTCCTCTTCCAGAATAAATAATTGGCTGGCAACAGGATCCAGGTCTCCTGTTGTGTTCATGTTTCTATGACCTGAACTTTATTTCCTGGGCTACAGCAACGCCCGTTGTTGCTCAGAAGTGCTGTCCGCACAGACAAAACACTCGCTCATGTGTAAGTGGGGTTCGGTAACGTCAGCTGATCCCCTGCTGTGTGTACGGCAAACTCTCCTGCTGCCTACAACTTCTGACTACCTCTGATTTAATATGTTCTCTGATTTGCCCTCTGTCTCCACTCTGTTTTGAGTATTTCCTCCGGCCTACAACACCGCCTGTTTCTGCTCTCAAGTGCCGTCTGCACAATCCACACTTGTTCCTGTGGTACCTGGGTCCTGTAACATCTGCTCATCTCCAGAGTTGAGCACGGCAATGTCTCCTGCTTTGTCTACATTCCCACTGCTTGTAGTGGAAATGTGGACAGAGCAGGAGACATTGCCTGACTCACCTCTAGGGAGAAGCTGCTGTTACAGAACCCCAGTAACACAGGAACAAGTGTGGGTTGTGCAGACGGCATTTCAGAGCAGCAACTGGCGTGGTTGGAAGCCAGAGGAAATACTCGAAACAGAGTGAAGACAGAGGCCTAATTGGAGTACGTTGACAGTTAGTAGTAGTCTAGAAACAATCACAAACTGCCACCAAGTAGGCCTCGGCCTACTACCTGATTTTCCCTGGGCTCTGACACCGCCAGTTGGAGCTCAGAAGTGCTGTCCGCACAGACAAAACACTCGCTCATGTGTAAGTGGGGTTCGGTAACGTCAGCTGATCCCCTGCTGTGTGTATGGCAAAGTGTCCTGCTCCCTCCACAGTCAAACAACCTCAGATTTACACCTGGCTCCAAGTAGGCCTCGGCCTACTACCTGATTTTCCCTGGGCTCCGACACCGCCAGTTGGTGCTCAGAAGTGCTGTCCGCACAGACAAAACACTCGCTCATGTGTAAGTGGGGTTCGGTAACGTCAGCTGATCCCCTGCTGTGTGTACGGCAAACTCTCCTGCTGCCTACAACTTCTGACTACCTCTGATTTAATATGTTCTCTGATTTGCCCTCTGTCTCCACTCTGTTTTGAGTATTTCCTCCGGCCTACAACACCGCCTGTTTCTGCTCTCAAGTGCCGTCTGCACAATCCACACTTGTTCCTGTGGTACCTGGGTCCTGTAACATCTGCTCATCTCCAGAGTTGAGCACGGCAATGTCTCCTGCTTTGTCTACATTCCCACTACTTGTAGTGGAAATGTGGACAGAGCAGGAGACATTGCCTGACTCACCTCTAGGGAGAAGTGGGGTTCGGTAACATCAGCTGATCCCCTGCTGTGTGGAGGGCGAACTGCTGCTGCCTCCAAATTGTAACTACTTCAGATTTAAACATTCTCTGATTTGGCCTCTGTCTCCACTCTGTCTCTAGTATTTCCCCTGACCTCCAACACCGCCAGTTCCTGCTCACAGTTGCTGTCCACGCATTCCTCACGTGTTCCTGTGTTACTGGGGAAACAGAGTGGAGACAGATGCCTAATTGGAGCACGTTGACAGTCTGTTGTAGCCTACAAACAATCTAAAACTGCCACCAAGTAGGCCTCGGCCTGCACCCTGGTTCTCCCTGGGCTCCAACAACGCTAGTTGGTGCTCGGAAGTGCTGTCCACACAGAAAAACACACTCGTTCATGTGAAAGTGGGGGTCAGTAATGTCAGCTGATCCCCTGCTGTGTGGAGGGCAAACTGCTGCTGCCTCCAAATTCAAACAACGTCTTATCTTAAACTGCCTCCAAGTAGGCCTCAGCCTACAAAATGACTATCCCTGGGCTCCAACATCGTCAGTTGTTGCTCGGAAGTGCTGTCCACACAGAAAAACACACTCGTTCATGTGAAAGTGGGGTTCGGTAACGTCAGCTGATCCCCTGCTGTGTGGAGGGCAAACTGCTGCTGCCTCCAAATTGTAACTACTTCAGATTTAAACATTCTCTGATTTGGCCTCTGTCTCCACTCTGTCTCTAGTATTTCCCCTGACCTCCAACACCGCCAGTTCCTGCTCACAGTTGCTGTCCACGCATTCCACACGTGTTCCTGTGTTACTGGGGAAACAGAGTGGAGACAGATGCCTAATTGGAGCACGTTGACAGTCTGTTGTAGCCTACAAACAATCTAAAACTGCCACCAAGTAGGCCTCGGCCTGCACCCTGGTTCTCCCTGGGCTCCAACAACGCTAGTTGGTGCTCGGAAGTGCTGTCCACACAGAAAAACACACTCGTTCATGTGAAAGTGGGGGTCAGTAATGTCAGCTGATCCCCTGCTGTGTGGAGGGCAAACTGCTGCTGCCTCCAAATTCAAACAACGTCTTATCTTAAACTGCCTCCAAGTAGGCCTCAGCCTACAAAATGACTATCCCTGGGCTCCAACATCGTCAGTTGTTGCTCGGAAGTGCTGTCCACACAGAAAAACACACTCGTTCATGTGAAAGTGGGGTTCGGTAACGTCAGCTGATCCCCTGCTGTGTGGAGGGCAAACTGCTGCTGCCTCCAAATTGTAACTACTTCAGATTTAAACATTCTCTGATTTGGCCTCTGTCTCCACTCTGTCTCTAGTATTTCCCATGACCTCCAACACCGCAAGTTCCTGCTCACAGTTGCCGTCCATGCATTCCACACATGTTCCTGTGTTACTGGGGTTCTGTAACGTCAGCAGATCCCCCAATATGTGTCCGCCACTGTCTCCTGCGCTGTCCACCTTCCCACTGCAAGCGGTGGGAAGGTGGACAGAGCAGGAGACAGTGGCAGACACACATCAGGGGATCTGCTGACATTACAGAATCCCAGTAACACAGGAACATGTGTGGATTGGGCAGACGGCAGCTGTACGCATAAACTGGCGGTGTTGGTGGTCACGTGAAATCCTGGAAACAGAGTGGAGACAGATGCCTAATTGGAGCATGTTGACAGTCTGTTGTAGCCTACAAACAATCTAAAACTACCACCAAGTAGGCCTCGGCCTACACCATGATTGTCCCTGGGCTCCAACAACGCCAGTTGGTGCTCGGCAGTGTCTTTGGCACGGGGACTCCCTGTTGCCCAGCCTGGTTCCAGCACGCCTGCTGTTTCCGGGTAGTGTCAAGGTCACTATGCCACCAATCCGTTGTCCTGTCGTCTTGCGGCCGGGTTAGCCGACTCTACGGTGCCTGCAGTTTAGGTGACTCCTATGTGGGCTGCGGGAACTGGCACTGAAGGCTGGATCCGTAGTGCCAATGGGACATGGACCCCCTGTAGGACTGTGGGTTTCGGTAACTGCGGCTGGCTTGCGGCCTGGCTACTTTGCTTTCAATGGGTACCTTCTGCTACCCACCCGGGTTCCAGCACTGTTTGCTGGTTCTCGCCAGAGCCTTTGGCCTAGGTGCCTCCATCTCGGTATCCGAGGTCCAGCACCGTCAGCTGGTCCTTGGTAGTGCTTTCTAGCACAGGTACCTCCTGCCTAGTAACCTTGGTCCAGCACCGTCAGCTGGTTCTCGGCAGTGTCTTTGGCACGGGTACTCCCTGTTGCCCAGCCTGTTTTCAGCACGCCTGCTGTTTCCGGGTAGTGTCAAGGTCACTATGCCACCAATCCGTTGTCCTGTCGTCTTGCGGCCGGGTTAGCCGACTCTACGGTGCCTGCAGTTTAGGTGACTCCTATGTGGGCTGCGGGAACTGGCACTGAAGGCTGGATCCGTAGTGCCAATGGGACATGGACCCCCTGTAGGACTGTGGGTTTTGGTAACTGCGGCCGGCTTGCGGCCTGGCTACTTTGCTTTGAATGGGTACCTTCTGCTACCCACCCGGGTTCCAGCACTGTCTGCTGGTTCTCGCCAGAGCCTTTGGCCTAGGTGCCTCCATCTCGGTATCCGAAGTCCAGCACCGTCAGCTGGTCCTTGGTAGTGCTTTTTAGCACAGGTACCTTCTGCTTAGTAACCGTGGTCCAGCACCGTCAGTTGGTCCTCGGTAGTGCCATTGGCTCTTGTTCCTTCTGCTACCCATCCGGGTGCCAGCACTGTCTGCTGGTTCTCGCCACAGCCTTTGGCCTAGGTGCCTCCATCTCGGTATCCGAGGTCCAGCACCGTCAGCTGGTCCTTGGTAGTGCTTTTTAGCACAGGTACCTTCTGCTTAGTAACCGTGGTCCAGCACCGTCAGTTGGTCCTCAGAAGTGCCATTGGCTCTTGTTCCTTCTGCTACCCATCCGGGTGCCAGCACTGTCTGCTGGTTCTCGCCACAGCCTTTGGCCTAGGTGCCTCCATCTCGGTATCCGAGGTCCAGCACCGTCAGCTGGTCCTTGGTAGTGCTTTTTAGCACAGGTACCTTCTGCTTAGTAACCGTGGTCCAGCACCATCAGTTGGTCCTCGGTAGTGCCATTGGGTCTTGTTCCTTCTGCTACCCATCCGGGTGCCAGCACTGTCTGCTGGTTCTCGCCAGTTTCTCAGCCTTCTTGTACCTTCTGCTACATTTCCAAGATCAAGCTTTTTGAAATTGTCTTTGGTAATCCTTATTGATCTCCATGACGACGACCCTGATGACGACGACCCTGAAGACCACACCAAAGAAGACCAGAAATATGACCCTAAATAATAAGACCAAGAGGACAAAGAACATGAAGACAACCACCAAGATACAGAACAAAAGACAGAAGAACAAGAATCAGAAGAAGCAAAAGCAGAAGAACAAAAAGCAGAAGAACATTAAGCATAAGACTAAAAATCAGCATAGAAGAAATCAAAATTATAAGCAGAAGAAGACTAAGCAGTAAATGGGGGTGAGTCCGTTCCTCCTCGTGGTGCCCCTGGAAAATGCCTGCTGCTGCAGACCAAACTGAACACGGACAAATCCTGTTGTAAATCTTTAGTGACAGGCAGAACGTAAGGTGTAATCTTATAACTTTTATAGATAAGTACTACAGGAATGCCTGTCACCATAAGAAAATGAAGACAAAGAAGAATAGGAAGAAGATGAAGAAATAGCATATTAAAATTGATAATAGCTGAATAAGAAGAATATGAAGAATGGAAAAAAAATTAATGGGAAGAAGATGAAGAAGAAGAAGATGAATAAGGTGAAGAAAAAGTTGATGAAAAAAATGCTACTGCTGCGGATCATGAAGGAGAAAGTGTGGGAGAAGTACAAAAGAACGTGAAGAGCATGGAAGTTGTGAAACATACATATCTGACAAAATATAAAAAAGGTTAACATAGTCAATATCTTTTTAACTCCGAACGTACTGAAAAAAAAATTGGAATTAATGCTATGCCATGTGATTTGAATAAACCACAATGCTTTTAATGTCTCCTCCACCTCCCACAATACATTCTACATGATTCTTATTTGTTTTCAATTATGTAGAATTAGCCAACAAGGAAATAAAGGGCTTTTTTTAATTCCGATACCGGAAGTCCCATTGACTTGAATGGGACTTCTGGTATCGGAATCGGCGATACCCGATATTTTTTTCGTATCGGGCGATACCATCCGATACGATATTTTTGGGTATCGAACGGTATCGTTCAACACGATTTGTAATCTATTAGTAATATTAGCTGCCAATTCCTGAATTTCATCAATATGATCAAATGCTTTTAGTTGATCAAAAAGCTGAGCGATTTCCCTATTCATAATATGGAGATTTTGTCTCCGTTTCTCAATAATGAATTGAACTGCCTTTTTAGAAAAAATGTAAAACAAATTATCCCATTCCATTTATACAGAAGGCTCCCCAAAATCCCCTGCCAATGCCTTGTAGATCCTGAGGCCCTTGGGAATTTTGTTTGCTTCAATGTATCTTTCCAAAGAAGCGACCTCCCATAAATCTCTCATTTCATTGTATAGAAGTTTTTCTAGGGATTTCAACAAATCTCTGCCTTTAGTAAAATCAGTAGCTGCAGTATGCGTGCTGGTAACATTATCTTTAATTAACGGCAAGCGTTGGTCCCTATCTTTACACAAACACTATGTGGCCATAGAAAAAAGCAACCAATGGTGTGTGGCACACTGAAGCTAAAAATGAATTAATTAAAAATAACACACCGGCGCTAATCTTGCACACCGCTGAGTTGAAAGCTGCTGGTGGAAACTGGCAGACACAGTGTGCTCTCTGCCAAAAAAGCACAAACCAAATGAATACCAAACTACCGCGCTGACAACAATGTGTAGCCTGCTGTGATTAATGACAAAAGCACAATATGCAAAAAAGGATGCAAAACGTGGTACTCACTAGTGTGCATGCTGTGCCATGTTTATGCTCCATTCCGCCGTGGAGGCCAATGGATGGAATGTGCAGGCTAAGTTAACTGCAGGGAGCGTCCTCCCATTTGCAAGTGGCAGAAACAACCCCCCCTGAAAAGCGCGCCACAGTCAGCAGCGGGCAGCCTCGGCCGATGGCGCCGCCGTGTAGTGGCGTGGCGAGCAGGGGGTGTGGTTATCGGGGGGTGTGAGGTGAAGCGGTGACGTCACCAGTCCGCAAATGACGAACATGTGCAGGGGCCAATCCTGACGCGTCCCGACAACCCCGATGTAGTGGCATTCTGGAATGTAGACTTTGATGGAATGGTCTGCGGGCGTCATGTTGCATTTGCAGAGCCCCTAATGTGCCTAAGCAGTGGAAACCCCAATTCTAATTCCAACCCTAACCCCAACATACCTCTATCCCTAATCTCAACCCTAACCATAACCCTAACCACAAACCTGACACCAACACACCCCTAACCCTAATCCCAACCATAACCTTAACCACAACACTAACCCCAACACACCCCAACCCTAATCCCAACCCTATCCTTAGCCCCAACTCTAACCCTAATTTTAGCCTCAATCTTAGCCCAAGCTTTAGCCCCAATCCTAACCCTAACTTTAGCCTAACCTTTGCCCTAACTTTAGGCAAACCCTAACAAGATCGCTGTTGCCAGCAGCGCTTGTCACAGTTTCTCCACTGATCTTGCGATACTGTGTGACAAGATTGCTGCCTGGCAGCTGTTTGGTGTGACGTTGCTATGAGTCAGATCACCAGGAATGCTCATTGTAACAACAAGCTTTCCCAGTGAGCTCTCTCATTGGCTTCTGTGACACTGACATCATCAGGACCTGAACCAATCGGGTCTCAATGAGGTCAAGGGTCACAGCAAGCATTGTGTGTCGGGATCCCTGTGTTATAAGGTACGTGGGGGTCCCGGGGGGCACAAAACCGCTGGAAGCGGTTAAATCATTCAAAAAATATAACTATAACACCCTGCAAAACCCCCCCAAACCCACCCATTCACTGTAATGAGGACATAGACCAAATTGTTCATGTAAGATTAACTAGAAAAAGAAAAAGGCCATATCTTCAAGTATGACTCAAATATCTGAACTGTCAGACATGGGAGTCACTGAACATTCAATTAAAGGTTTCCACCAGCAAATCAGAATTCAGTCAGGTAATATTCATGCGCTGACTCCTTGTTGTTCTAGGAACTTGTTTCCACTCTCTGGTCAGCCTCGACCTTCGTGGTGGTAACAGTTGTGCAATGTCTGAGAATGAAATATTCGCCCCATTCTGTTGTTTTTGAGCGCATTTGTATGTTTGCAGTTTCTTTAATCCCTGTATGATTGCAGTTTCTTTAATCCCTGTTAACTCCCTGTTTGTCTGGTTAGTGTTTCCATTATACTTCACCCTCACACCTTCCTGGGTTAGGGAGGAAACAGGTAAGGGTTAAGATAGGAGCATAGCAACTTATGACACCCCAGAGCCTCCACCATCCAGGAATATCCAGGGGACATGGATAGCCTTTGATGCCACTTGTACGGGGGATCGAGTAGCTGCCCACATTCCCTTGTCATTACGTTGAGAGTTAGGTTAGCTTCCCAGCAAAGAGGATCGACTTGTCATTGGCGGTTTGGCCATCTTGAGGCTATGTGCACACGTGCGGATTTTTTGCTGAAATTTCAGCGGCAATTCTGCAACTCCCTGCCACGGGAAATACGCTAGAATTCTGCATGCGTAATTCCTGCATATTTCCTGCATTTTAACTAATGTTTTGCAAGCATAATTAGCTTGCAGAATACTAGCGTTTTCCAAGCAATCTGATTGACAGGTTGGTCACACTTGTCAAACATAATGTTTGACTAATGTGACAAACTTTTTACTATTGAGGCTGCCTATGCAGCATCAGTAGTAACAAGATATAAAGTTAAAAATAATAAAAAAATGTTTAAAAAATCGTGATATTCTCACCTTCCAGCTTCCCCTGCAGTTTTCCCAGGCCTCAGCGATGCTCCCAGCAAGTCCCGTTCCCAGTGATGCCTTACGACAATGACAATGACTGCTACGGTATCGGGAGACCACTACGACATCAAAGGTCATTGTTGCAAGGCATCCCTGGGAACGGGACTTGCTGGGAGCATTGCTGAGGACAGGTGATGCTGCGAGGGATGCCGGAACGTGAGAATAACATGATTTTTTTATTTTAATTCTATTTTTTACAGGGATATAGTACCCAAAGCCTGGAGGAGAATCTCTTCTCCTCCAGACCCTGGGTACGATCTGCACATTTTCCGCTTACTTTGAGCATGGTGGGCATAGCCACATGCAGAAAGTAAGCGGAACAATGCATTCCTATGTGTGCGGAATAATTCCCGCGATTCCACACAAAGAATGAGCATGCTGCGTATTTTTCCGCTATGCGATTTTGCCGCGGAAAAAGACGCAGCATTAGCACAGCATGTGCGGAATGGCAGTTGTCATGGGGTCCTTCTCTGGTATCACACAATCAACAGAGCAAGCGAAGAGTGAACAATTCCAAGACCTTTATTCAGGCAAAAATACGAAAAGGTCCATATTCAGTCCACCACACATATTCGGTCATGGTAGTCTTTCAGCATGTTATTGTGGACGGTTTTCTGTCGTCGACCGCTAGAGTCATTAATTTTCTTGACAACCTGATAAGGGCCTTCCCACACTGCTTGAAGCTTGTTGGCAGGGGAAGCAGTAATCATGAGCACTTGCTGTCCTTCCATAAATTCCCGGTTCCTGGCATTACGGTCAGACCAGGTTTTTTGTCTGGACTGGGCCATTTGCTGATGTTCTTTAGCGAAGGTAGCTAGCTGGACGAGATGGTCTCTGAGCTCTAGAACATAGGGAACGATGGGCATTCCAGTATCTGAGATGTTTCCCTCCAAATGTTCTTTCAGAAGAGTGAGAGGCCCACGGACCTTCCGGCTAAACAGTAGTTCGAAGGGAGAGAACCCTGTGGACTCTTGGGGAACCTCCCGATAGGCGAAGAGGAGATGTGGCAGGTACTTTTCCCAGTCTTTTTCAATGTCAACAAAAGCCCTCAGCATATTTTTTAGGGTTCCATTAAAGCGTTCACATAGTCCGTTGGTCTGCGGTTGGTATGGGGTGGTGCGAATGGCTCAAACACCACAGGTATGCCATAGGGACTGGACCAGATCTGACATGAACTGAGTGCCTTGATCCGATAATATTTCACTAGGAAACCCTACCTGGGTAAATATTGTAACAAGGGCCTCGGCTACCTTTACTGCTGTAATACTGGACAGGGCCACAGCTTCAGGATACCTAGTGGCATAGTCCACCACGGTCAGGATATATTTTTTCCCCGACCTGCTGGGGTGGGCCAGAGGACCTATGATGTCGATGGCTACACGTTGAAATGGTTCCTCAATTATGGGCAGGGATTGCAGGGGTACCTTATGTCAAGCTCCTGGATGCCGCATTCGCTGGCACACATCGCAGGTGCGGCAATAATGGGCTACCGACTGCGAGACGCCCGGCCAGTAAAAACTTTGGGTGAGTCTCTTTTCAGTCCTTTTTCTCCCTTGATGCCCAGCCAAGGGGATGTCATGGGCCAGTTGAAGTAGCTGTGCCCTGTACTTCTGAGGGACAATGAGTTGCCTGGTCGTTGCGTCAGGGTTGCCCTGGTCACTGCCCTTTGTTACACGATAATACAGTCCGTTTTCTCGAGTGAAGCCATCCCCATTATCTCCCATGTGCCCAGTTTCTGCCTTTCGCCTAAGGGCTGCTAAGGTAGTGTCACTCTATATTTCTCGCCTAAACTCCTCTCTGTCCCAAGACTCTCCCAATGTAGTAGCAGCGAAAGTATTGCTTACCGACTCTGATGCGGTTCGTGGTGGTTGCTCCCCGGTGGGGTCCAGATGACGTAGTGCTTGAAGGGCCTGTAGTCGGGTGACTGCTCCCACAAATTGGCACTGTAACTCTCCAATGTCGTTCCCAAGGAGGATATCTGCAGGAAGTCCTCCCATATCTCCAATCCAACACAGTTTTTCTCCACAACCATAATCCAAACGCACAGAAGCTCGCTGTATATATTGACGGGCACCCCCCGCCAGGACAATGGGAATTCCCGGACCATGGTAAATTGCCTTGGGTCGAACCACACGGGGGTCAGCGATAGTCAAGAATGCCCCCGTGTCTCTAAATCCTGACACTTTGTATCCATCAATAAAGACATCCTGCAGGTGGCGTTGCCGTTGCTCTGAGTAGCTAAAGGACAGAGGCCGGAGTCCGTACACTCCAGGAGGGGTATCTATGGTGCCGTGGTCGGTGGTCCACTCTGGTGGGGGTGGTGGTAGCTCTTCCTCAGGTGTGGTGGAGTGTACAAGATGCACTGGATGAGGTGGGGATGTGTGGGGCTCCCTCCGAATCCTGGAGGGACAGCCAGACTGCAAATGTCCATGTTGCCCACACCCATAACACCTCCTCTCTGTGATACCCCCAGGTCGTGGTCGGAACTGTTGGGGCCTAGGATTGTGAGGCGTGATTGTCATCGGCTTGCGACTAGGTGGAAGGGCAGATATAATTGGAGGGGGACGGGGCGCGGGAGCAGGCCGTGGTTCATTGTCCAGAAGCCTCCTCCATTGCGGCCGGATAGTAAGGGCTTCATCGGCCAGGGCTGCAGCTCTATCCACGGTACACGGCGTGCGCTCCCGGACCCATTCCCGTACCTCTGCAGGGCATTTGGCAAGAAATTGTTCTATAAGGAACGCCTGTATAACATCTTCCACAGTAAAGGCGTTTTCTGCTTCCAGCCATCTCCGACATGCCTCGGACATCTTATGTGCATACATCCTAAACGATCCCCCCGTGGTGCATGGGAGGTCTCGGAACTTGGCCCTATATGAGTCTGGGGTGATAGCATGGTAATCCAGGATAGTCCGCTTTACAATGTTATAATCCCGGGTCCGCATTGCATCAATGGTTCGGTAAGCCTCCGCCATGCTTCCGTTCAGGAGCCCCACTAACAAACGCATCCAGCTAGAGTGGGGCACCTCCATCACAGCACACTGCTGCTCAAAGTCTTTGAAGAACCCCTCCACATTTCCAGAAGCCTCATAAAATGGCTTAAACTCTGTCCAGGTGATCCGTACAGGCTCCCGGATTGTTGGGGTTACACTCCACATTGCGTTACTCCCTTTTTCAAGCTCCATTGCTTCCTGTCTCCACTGTGCCGAGTGGGCAGCCTCCTCCTTGTACTCCTGAGAGATGTCGGGGCCCAGAACCGCCATCTCTTCTTCGTACCACACCAACCACTGGCTTTTCTGGAAGGGTATCCTTGTCTCCAGTGCTTGTCCTTCAGACATCTGGGAGGAGGTGGCCGGGCTAGCGCCCACCAGTAGATCGATTAAGGCCTCTTTAGTCAGTCCCTGGTAGTTCAGGCCCAGGTCTCTGTCTCTCTCCTGTAAACTGCATACAGTCTAATTTCTGTACTCACTCTGTGGGTGGTTCTCCATTGGGTTACGCTCTGTTGATCCAACCGTTGCCACCAGTTTTCACGGGGTCCTTCTCTGGTATCACACAATCAACAGAGCAAGCAAAGAGTGAACAATTCCAAGACCTTTATTCAGGCAAAAATACGAAAAGGTCCATATTCAGTCCACCACACAAAGGATAAGATAGTCCAGAATAAGAATGCAGTCCAGTATCAGGATAAAATGTCCAGGGAAACGAGATTCCAAAACTCTAGCACCAGAGGATAAAATGGGTCGTTCCCTCTCTTAAGTGCTGTCTGAACACCATGCTGTCCACACCGGAACTGACCTGTCCAGCTGCTGTTCTTCCCCCCACCCCCTTCCTTGTCCAGGGGTAGTCAAACAAGTTGGGGCCGGTTTCCAGGCCTCCCAGAGGAGAACAAACGGCCTTAGGGATTAATGCACTACAGGGGGTCATCAAGAGACAGATACAGTGAGGCTGTAGACTTACAATGTAATAAGAAAAACACTATGAAAATGACTGAAATAGAAAAATAGGAATATACAAAAAATGATATCCACATACCATATCACACCATCACACCATTGAATACAATGGGTTGCTTATTTTATGCATTTTCGCAGCATTTACGCCTCGTTTTTATGGCAAAAAAACGCGGCAAAAACGCAAAAAATACGCGGAAATTCAGGACGTGTGCACATAGCCTGAATTGGCCAATTATTATATTAAGTGTCCTGGTTTTTCCCATTTTCTAGAGCAGTAATGCAAATCCAATTTCATAAATTTCATGTTTGCATGCTATGGCCCTACAGACTACAACTTTATTTGTTATTTATCACATAAAAGAAACAAAGAGGCACCCTGTTAACATACAACTTCTTGCAGGATATTACTGGGTGGTGTAAAGCTGCAAGTGCAACATATATTCATAAATTATTGACAGAAAAGTAGCACTCACTCATATTCTTAGGCTAAAATTTATTTATTGCATTCATGTGTACATCTTCCTAGTGGCGTGCAGGTAAAAACAGTGGAATTAAATCGGGGGGGACATAGACAACGGCTGTATCACATCTAGCTAATGTTTCTATGGATCCATTCTGTTCAATGTTGGACCCGTAGAAGCTTCAGCCTTCCACTTTAATTCCCTTGTTTTTACCTGCACTCAGCACAGGCAGACAAACCTTTCACCTGCAGGGACAAACCGCCCACAGCCAGTATATATAGAGGGGGTAAATGATAAGCAGTTGCAGCTGAGAAAAACCAGTATGGTCTCTGCACCGAAGGAAACCAAATCCATTTTAAAATAGGATATGAATCACACCATTTTTAAAGAAGACCTCTTATACTCATTACCCGATGTGACCGTCTAACTCCAGGTCTTCCAGTGGGGTGTGACACCCTCGTGACAAGGAGTTTGCTTCAAATGAAAAAAAAGTCCAGCACATCCAAACTAGTGTACAGGTGAAACTTAAGACAATGATTCTAAATGGAAAGAGGTGTCTTTTCAGGTTCAGGGACCCAACAATGTAGGACGCCTTGACGATGGCTGTTGGGCCAATCTAGGTAACTTTTTTAATTGTAATTTTTCTATAGCAATATTGCGGTTCCAATTTAACAGTGATAACCATTACATATCACACTGGTAACTCCTCCATATATTTAAACAAGCTCTGGAGGCGGAGTTATCTTCAAGGCACCATCCTCCCCAGAGCCTGGAAGAGGTCATTTATATAAGGTGATTTCTCAGCAACAAGGCATTTCATATGAGGCATACAGGTAGGACTGCTTTCAGCATTCTATAACCTATATGTCCATAATAATAGTTTAGCTAGGTCAAATATGGTGACAGATTCCCTTTAAGGAGAATCTATCACCAGGAGCTCAGCATTCAGAGACCTGCTAGATCTGCAGCAGAGAGAACAGATTTAATTAAAACTGCAGCAAGTAGCTCATTAAAGTAAGGGATACATAACTGGAAACAGGGTCTCTGTCCCTACATCATGCAGTGCTCAGAATGGGTAGCAAGAACCGGGAGACTAATTCCATTTAAAAAATATGCTAAAATATTAAGATAGCCCCATATATAAATGCAAGTCTTTTATTAACTCTGTGATCTATGAAATTAAAAACATTGTTACTATAGAGAAGTGTAATTTACACAAACATTTAAACAAAATGAATCACAGCAGGAATCTCAGATTAATAAAGCTTGAACATGAAGCAGGAGAAAACAGCCAAAAAAATTAAATGAGACAACTTTGAACTAAAGGAACTCATTAAAAATAACATTTCCCTCTCTTCCAACAAACAGGAAAATAACTGATGTGCATTTCTCCAGTGTTTTTTAGGTTTTATTTTTATGGTATTTATTGTGCTGTGAAAATGACTGGGCAGCATAATTGTTCAGGGCAATATAGATATGAAACAAAACACATAATTTTTTATATTCATATTTTATTATATTTTACTGACTAAATGAAAATATGCAACTTTGAAAAAGTTTTTGATTTCTGTCACCATTTTCTGAAATGTGTCATTTTTTTACAGACTGAGAGATCTGCATGAGGGATTGGTATTTGTATGGTGAGCTGATCCTTTTGTTGATACCATTTTGATTGCTTTTTTATTGCATATTTTAGGGAGGCTTGGTGACTGCAGAATGATTATTTTGGCATTTTGATTTCTACCAAGTGTGTTTTTTTTAACTGGGAAAGTGGGTTTTAAACTTTTAGATATTTTTAAAAACATTTAAAGTTAATTTCTCTCTCATCCATGACAGCACCACGGAGCCACGGAGAGAGGGGTCTGGCCATCAAGAACAGGAACCTACAGATAAAAAGGCAGCACCTCTTCTCCGCCCCCAGTTGGCAGTTGGGTTCCTTTCCTTGACGGGTGATCCGTGGAACCAGCAGCAGAGGAGCAAGTCACCTTCCTTGGATCAACCCGTGAGGGATCTGAATCCACCTCCCGAACTGGTACCTGCAACCGCGCATACTGGGGTAAGTGATCTACGTGAATGTTCCCCATTGTAATAGACTTCTTTCCCTTATTAGGGAAAGAAGAAAGAGAAAACAAAGAACAGGGAATGCCCCACCTGTAGCAGACCACTACCAGCTTCTTGGGATAAAAAGCTCTGCGAATCCTGCATACAGGAAGTTCTTTGTGATGAAACCCCGGATTACGCCTCAGATCTAAGAGCGGTAATCCGATCGGAGTTTCAGAGTGCCTTTTCATCCCTAAAACACAAAGAGAAAGCAAAAAAAAGGGATGTAGTAGTAGGCTCCCAGTCAGAAGTCTTGACGTCAGGGGAAGTTACCTCACAGACTTCGAACACTGACTCGTCATCCTCAGACGAAGAAACGGGGGGCCGTCACTGTTTTCCCCTAGATGAGGTAGACATGTTAGTAAGGGCAGTAAGGTCTACCATGTGGGTGGTAGACCCTCAGCCTGATAGATCAGTCCAGGACATAATGTTCGAGGGACTGGGCCAAAAGAAACACAGAGTGTTTCCGCTAAACAAGAAAGTACAGGGCCTGATAAAAAAAGAATGGGAAAGATAGGAAGAACTCCACGGTCCCTTCCCTTAAAAGAAAATATCCATTCGACGAGGAGGCGTCCACGTCTTGGGACAAAGCCCCAAAACTAGACGTGGCGGTCGTCAAGGCCTCAAAAAAATTTGCACTCCCCTTTGAGGATATGGGTACTCTAAAAGACCCCTTAGATAAAAAGGCCGATACTTTCCTCAAGGGCACTTGGGAATCAGCTGGGGGAAATCTTAGGCCAGCGATAGCGGCAACATGTACCTCCAGAGCCCTCATAGTATGGGTGGATCAACTAGAGAAACAGTTAAGGGAAGGTACACCCAGGGAGAAGATGCTGGAATCCATTCCAGTAATAAGGGGAGCGGCGGCCTTCTTAGACGACTCATCAGCTGATTCAGTAAGGTTGTCATCCAAAGCAGCAGCCTTGTCAAACGCAGCCCGAAGAACGCTGTGGCTCAAATGTTGGCCAGGGGACTTACAGACTAAGATGAAGCTATGCTCCATCCCCTGTGAAGGGAAATTCCCATTCGGAGAGATGCTGGATGGCATCCTCCAAAAGGCAGGGGATAAAAAGAAGGGATTCCCAAACCTGGGTCCTACAGGTTTTAAAAGATCCTTTCGAAACAAAAAGTTTTTTCAGAGGAGACCCCCGAGAGAACAGAAATGGGATGACAGAAGGAGGGACAGGGGGTTCTTCTTCGGTAACTCGTCCCGAGACAAAAAACCCTCCAAGTGACTGTTTGCCCAGGGTGGGAGGGAGGCTAAGATTTTTTCTCCCAGCCTGGAGGAAAATATCGAACAACTTTTGGTTATTAAATCTCATAGGATCAGGCCTAAGGATAGACTTTCTCTCTCTCCCACCTCAAAAATATGTGGTGACCCCACTAAGATCTTCAATAAGAGAACAAAAAGCTCTCGAAAAAAAGGTCCTAAGCTTGTTGAGCAAAAGAGTCCTCCAGGAGGTTCCCCCGCAGGAGAGAGGCAGAGGGTTCTACGCCCCTCTTTTTCTAGTGACCAAACCGGATGGTACCTTCCGGACAATTATAAATCTAAAGAGGCTAAACGATTACGTCAAAAGCCAAAAATTCAAAATGGAGTCAATCAAGTCAACCACCAAAATTCTCTTCTCACATTGCTTCATGACAGTATTAGATTAGATTAGTATTAGTGATGCGTACTATCACGTCCCCATCCACAAAGACTCCCAAAAATACCTCAGACTGGCGGTCTACATAGGAGGCGAAATAAGGGAGTTTTAGTACAGGGCCCTGCCATTTGGAATTTCTGTAGCCCTGCGAGTTTTCACGAAACTACTAGCAGAAATGATGGCTCACCTAAGAGAACAAGATATTTTAATAATCCCATATTTGGACAACTTTTTAATAGCAAGCAACTCGGCCCAAATATGCAAGGGACAGAGTGATGCACACTCTACAGAACCTCAGCTGGCTTCTAAACCTAAAAAAATCGAGGTTGGAGCCCAGCAAAGTTCAGGAGTTCCTAGGACTAACACTGGACTCAAACACCCAGGGGTGTTACCTTCCAGACCGCAAAAAAGAGAGGATTGCTCAGATGGTAGCAAGAGCGATTCAGAACCCTTCCATGACGCTAAGAAAAGCGATGTCACTACTAGGGTCCCTCTCCGCCTGCCTGCCAGCAGTCCAGTGGGCGCAGCTACATACGAGAGATCTCCAATGGGATGTATTAGCCAACCAGTTAGCATAAGGAGGTCACTTTGAAGGTCGCGTTACTCTAGACTCCAAAACTATTCATTCCCTAGTTTGGTGGAGAAACAGAGACAACCTATCCAAAGGGATTCCCTGGGTAATAAAAATCACACACATAATTACCACGGATGCCAGTCCCAGGGGATGGGGAGCACATATGAGCAACAGGGTGGCTCAGGGGGAATGGGGAGATCAGGAACTAGAAGCCTCCTTGAACCAAAAGGAACTATTGGCAGTAGGTTATGCCCTAACACACTTCCTACCTGTGCTACTGGGTCATCACGTCCGCATATTTTCGGACAATCGGGTGATGGTGGCCTACATAAATTATCAGGGGGGAACCAGGTCCCGAACACTAATGAACACATCCTCCGAAATCTTCACCCTTGCCGAGACAAACCTACTATCCCTCTCTGCACTACATATATGGGGAACAGAAAACCAGAGAGCAGACTTTCTGAGTCGCACCCAGTTACGCCAGGGTGAATGGGTTCTAAAACAGTCCATTTTTTGGCAGATTGTAAAAATGTGGGGAACCCCGGACATGGATCTGTTTGCCGACCACAAAACAAAAAAGTAGAAGAATTCTGTTCCCTAAACCCCAGGGGAAATCCCCGGACCCTGGATGCGTTTATACTTCCGTGGACACAGGGCCTAATGTATGCCTTTCCGCCATCCATTCTCATCCCGGCAGTCATAAAGAAAGTCAGAGAAGACAAAGCAAGAATGATACCAATAGCCCCCTTTTGGCCAAAAAGAACCTGGTTCTCCTGGCTGAGAATACTGTCAATAACCGACCCTTGGGTCCTACCAGATCTCCCGGACCTACTGTCCCAAGGACCCGTGTTACACCCTCAGGCAGTGAACCTCAATTTAACAGCATGGAATTTGAAAGGGCACTGCTGAGGGGGAGGGGGTTCTCCGAAAACCTGGTTTCTACGCTACAAAAGACTAGGAAACCGATCACAACCAGAGCCTATGGGAAATTTCTGTCCAGCTCCGGGGCAAGGGTTCAGGATGGAGTCCAGATTGACAAAATTCTCGAATTTCTGCAAAAGGGTTTAGAACAGGGGCTGGCGACTAACACATTGAAGGTACAGATAGCAGCCCTAGGTGCCCTGTATAACCAGGACGTGGCAGGCAACCCCTGGGTTGCAAGGTTTATTAGGGCCGCAGCCAGGTCCAGACCAATAATTACCCAGAAATTACCATCATGGTATCTAAACCTAGTATTGTCTGCACTATCAGGGCCCCCATTCGAGCCCATCCAGTCAGCACCCGTAAAATCCCTGTCATTAAAGACTACTTCTAGTGACCCTAACATCCGCTCGCAGGGTGAACGATAATCAAGCTCTGTCAGCGATACCACCGTTCACTAAAATCCTAGACGATAGAGTCATATTGAAACCTGACCCGGCATATCTACCTAAGGTAGCGACATACTTCCATAGGTCCCAAGAAGTAGTCCTTCCTTCCTTCTGCCCAAATCCTAGGAATAGGGGAGAAGAGAGATTTCACACCCTAGATGTGAAGAGGTGCCTAGTTCAGTACTTAGAGGCCACCAAGGGATGTAGAAAGGAAGAGTCTCTCTTTGTGTGTTTCCAGGGACCTCGGAAGGGACTCAAGGCATCCAAGAGTACCCTAGCAAGATGGATAAGGGATGCGATTGCCCTGGCGTATTCATCCAGTGGGAATACCATCCCAGAGGGTTTAAAAGCTCACTCTACAAGGGCAATGGCGACCTCATGGGCAGAAAGATCAGAGATATCGATAGAACAGATCTGTAAGGCGGCCACCTGGTCAACACCTTCCACCTTTTTCAGACACTATCGTTTAGATCTAGCCTCTATGTCTGACCTGACCTTCGGGAGAAGGGTCCTTCAGGCAGTGGTCCCTCCCTAAGCTACCAATCTCTGAAATTCTCTCCGTGGTGCTGTCATGGGGGAGAGAGAATAGCTTAGTTACTCACCGATAACGGTGTTTCTCGGAACCCATGACAGCACCAGCTTATTCCCCCCCTTCACGTGTGCGGAGAGCGCGGTTTAATGTGTGTAGTGTTTTCGTTTAGACATGGTGCTTCTCCATAATATGCAGTATTATAATGTTATGTATATACTTTTGTTGTTGACTAACCGGGAGACCCTCTGATGCTTTGTAACCAACTGGGGGCGGAGGAGAGGTGCCGCCTCTTTATCTGTAGGTTCCTGTCCTTGATGGGTGGACCCCCTCTCTCCGTGGCTCTGTGGTGCTGTCATGGGTTCCGAGAAACACCGTTATTGGTGAGTAACTAAGCTATTTTACATCATTTAGTCCTCTTTGGGGATTTGGGCCATTGATTATTTGATGATTTGTCCGTAAGGGGTTTCACGGTGATATGTAATGGTAGCTTTGCATCCCATTGGCATTTCCAGGAGCAATAGGCACTGGAACACTCATGCGACATGATATTGACAGCAGAATTTAAGGGGTTTTACAACAGTGTTCAGAGCTAGCAATTAAAAGTAGATGCAGGCTGAATAAAACAGCAGGCACCCACTGTGTTTGGGGCTCAGCTCAGATAAAATGCAAAAGCTGTGGCCAATTAGCAGCCACTTTCTGTCTGCATTGCTCACACAATGCACCTGTCTGATGTTGATTCCAGTGTTATGACTGACAAGGTACAATCACATGGGTATTGTACAAGCCAGGGCGACAAATTCCTAAACCTGATAAATCCCTGATCAGACTTGGAAAAGACCCTTCTCTGATCTTGGTCCGTCCTTGCCTGACCAGGGAGCTTAACACCCTAAGAAAGCATAACAGCTCCCCCATTTTACTGCAGCTTAGTCTGAATGTTCTTAGAGCCTATGATCACTACAGTTGCAGTTCCTTAAGTAGTAAAGGAATCACACACAAAGTAACTGCAACTAACACAAACTACAGCAAAGTGGATTAATCCAATACATTCTCTCACCAGCGGGAAACACCAGTAGGGAAAGCTGTTATGAATGGGTCACCGAGGAGGATGGCAGAAACAGGATAAGGCTACTTTCACACATCAGGTTTTCGGCGTCAGGCGCGTTCCGGCGTCGTGCCGGAGCGCCGGATCCGGCAAATTTTTAGTAAAACCAGATGTGACGGGTCCGTTTTTCTGCCGGATCCGTCTTGCGCTTGACAGCCAAAACCGGATCAGTCTCATCCGGTTCATCCGGTTTTCGATCCGTTTTTCGACGGATTACGCCGGATCCGGTTTTTAAAATCGCCCCTTGTGGCCTTCCAAAAGGGATTGGCTACTGAAAAATTATATATAGCGTGTTCCTACAGCCCTTCTTTGACAGGTTGTAGAGGAGAAAGTGCAGGTTGGAGGGAAGAGCAAGTTACTGGCGAAGATGGATGTTGTGATTGGAAATATTTTGAAGAATTTGGCGGATTTTACAGCGGAGGCGAATCGTTTGAGGGTGATTGTTCTGGAGAAGGAGAGAGCAAGACAGCAGCGCATCAGGCATCGTAGACGATGTTTGTGGATCCACCCCATCACAGCCAAGAGAATGACGCGTGGGGTCTATTCTACACTCTGCATGGACCCGGATACATTTTTTGGATATGTTCGGATGAAAATGGAGAATTTTGATTACTTGGTGGAGCGCATTGCACACCTCATAAGAAAATCGGACACCTATTGCCGCTTCTCTGTTTCACCCGCAGAGCGTCTGATGGTGACTTTAAGGTAAGCCACATTTATTGGATATGCTCGCATCAGAGCACACTTTCACTGCAATCTTGTTGGTGGTAGTTTGCAGCTCCAAGTGTTATAGCTGACTTTTGGTATGTAATGCTGTGATTTTAAACTAATTGATTGTTTTTTAATTCCCCACAGATTTCTTGCAACTGGAGAATCCCTTTCGTCACTGCATTTCCAGTACAGACTCGGGATTTCCACCATATCTGGAATAGTGAAGTACACATGCCGTGCACTGTGGGACTCCTTAGCTGAAGAGTTTTTACCAGAGCCCACAACAGAGAGGTGGATTGAAATTTCAGAAAAGTTTCAACAGATATGTCAGTTTCCGAACTGCTTGGGCGCTGTGGACGGGAAACATATCCGCATTGTAAAGCCAGCCGGATCGGGATCGGAATATTTCAATTACAAGAAATATTTTTCAATTGTCCTCATGGCCATCGCTGACGCGGAATACAAATTTATTGCTGTTGATATTGGGGCCTATGGCCGCTCCAATGACTCTCAAGTTTTCAAACTGTCTGCCATGGGGCGTAAACTGTATGGAAACACCTTCCAGTTCCCACCCCCTAGACCGCTGCCGCAAACATCTGGTCCACCCATGCCATTTGTCTGTGTTGGGGATGAAGCCTTCCAGCTGTCAGAACACCTTTTGAAACCGTACGGTAGCAGAGGATTGTCAAGAACAAAACGCATTTTTAATTACCGCCTCACAAGAGCAAGAAGAATGGTTGAATGTACGTTTGGTATTCTGACAGCCAAATGGCGGGTCCTATTGACTGCGATCAACCTCAAGACAGAAACTGTGGACGAGGTGATCAAAGCTTGCGTTGTACTCCACAATTTTATCTGCAAGGAACCCATTTCCATTGAGGACACCTCTGAAGAAACCACCTTGCAAGATTACCATGACATTACCAACAGAAGTTCTGTGACGGTTTCAGTAATGAGGGACAATTTTGCACTGCACTTTATGTCACCTCAAGGCAGAGTATACTGGCAGGATGACAGAGTGTGAAAGATTTGTGCCCTTAACCAAACTTGTGTACCTTCTGTACCAACAGTATATACCTTTGCCAACCAAAGTTGGCTATCTTGTCATGGTCTTACTGTTTTTACCTTTAGGCCACAGGTGTGTGCCTGGTTGTGTTTTATGCAAAGTATTTCACCTTTTAACAAAAGTTGTGTACATTGTTAGGAAATCACCAACAATAAACACAACTTTTTAGGTGAAATACTTTGCTTCAAACACAACCAGGAACACAACTGTGGCAAAAAGCTAAAATTTACCCACAGTTATATACCTGGTTTTGAATACCTTTTTACCTTTGAAATACCCTGTATTTAACCTTTTTTTTAAACATATTTCGCCACAGAAAGAAATGACAGACAACCATTGTGAAACGATAATTTAACTTTTATTTAAAATATTTTTTTTTTGTAAAATGTTTTTAAAGTGCAAAAAACTTTTTTAATAAAGGTTTTAAACCCAATGGGCATTTTTATTAAAAAACACACATTACAAATCTGTGTAGTGTGGGGTGGAAATACTGCTGGAGGGGCTGTGGGACACTTCGACACTGGGAGTGTGGAGAGAGGACTGGGATCGTGGTGGGGAAGGAACAGTTAGAGGTGAAGGTGTGGAAAAAGTTACAGAATGGGTGGACATGTGGGAGGCAGAAGAGGTGGTGGGCGGTGGAGTGGAGGGTTGGGCAGGGACTGTAGGAGCAGATGATGTTGATGGCAAGTTGTATGGAGAAGGAGTTTGGTACGGGGAAGGAGTTTGGTACGGGGCAGGTTGCTGGAAGTGGGGAGGTTGCTGGTACTGGGGAGGTTGCTGGTACTGGGGAGGTGGCTGGTATGTAATAGGAGGGGGAGGATGGAAAGTGGCTGGAGGGGGTGCAGGTGGAGGAACTACTGGGGTGGGAGGAGGAGGTTGGGAGGTAACGTGCTGGAGAGCACCGTGGCATGAATGCATTACATGCATCTGCTGGGTAGGAGAGAGCGTTGCCATGCGCTCCACAACAGACCTGAAAAAGGTGTGGTTTGGCGAAGATCTTGCTTCTGAATGCATGGTTTGCAGAAGTGTCTTCACCTCCAGAATGCTGGAGTTGATCTGCTGAAAGCCTGCGGAGATTTGCTGTGACAAGACTTTTAGACAGTTCTGGAAATATGCATTCAGATGCAAGAACTCTGGCGCATAAGTCTTTTCCTGACCCCTCTGCCGCTGCCGCCCAGTACCCGCAGGTGTACTAGAGGTGGCAGGGGCAGAAGGGTGGGGTAAAGGGAAAGCGATCTCCTCACCAGCAGCTTCATGTAATGTAGGCGGCCACGATGCTCCTGTGCTGGTGGATGGGACAGATGGGTCGAATGTGTGGGAAGGCTGGGAAGGTGCAGATGTACCGGGGCGGTCGAAGTGTCCCTCGGTGCCGGTCTCCTCAGGGATCGCCTCAGAAGGGTCCAATCGTGCAGGCTCCCGAGTGCTGCTCACCGTGCTGTGGAATAAAGAGAAAAAAAAACAATTAAAATAGTGACATGGCATGGCCCTGGCTGAAAAAAAATTGTTACATCTAAACATTTTTTTTTCACATGTGGTGTGTAATATTTACCTTCTGGTGACCATTGTATCCCGGAGGAATGACAGGGCTCGTGTGTACTTGTACTTGCTCCTGCATCCTCCAGATCCACCAGATCCACTCGGGGCCCGCATCTCTTTATTGAACTCCTTCTTGAAACGATCCCTCACAGACCGCCACCACTTCACAATTCTGTCCCCTGAAACGAGAAAGGACAAAGTGGTTAGTATACAACATCAGTGTTTCCCAAACTCCAGTCCTCATGGTCCCCAGGGGTCATGTTTTCAGGATTTCCATAGTTAATAGAAATCCTGAACACATGATCCGTGGGGACCACGAGGACTGGATTTCGGGAAACACTGGTTTACATCAATCAACCGGTACTGTATATACTTACGCTCTTTAATCTGGGCCTGAGCATCGAGGTCCTCCCAGCGGGCCACAAGGAGCGAACAGATTTCCTCCCAGAGTCGTCGGGTAACGATCAGGTCAGCATGGCGGCGGTCAGCCATATTCCATAGCGGCTCCCTTTCTCTGACGAGATCGATGAGGTGGTCCACATCTATTCCTCCATCCTCACCGTCTGAGTCGGGAGCACGCTGTGAAGGCTGTTAAAGTAAAAGAGAAAAATAGCAAAATTAGTCGCCACACTTAAGACATGAAATAAAAAGTGCACCAAAATTTCACTTAAATATTATACTTACACGCTGGTGACCGCCGCGTTGCTGTCGCCGACGACCCTGGGAGGCACTGCGAGGACCTCTTGGCCGAGCACCAGATTGGGAAGACTAGAGAAGAAAAGAAAAAAAATTATGTGTTTGGATGTTGGCATTTGTTTGCTGTGTGTGGTCTGCAGAACATTGTTTTCTATGTGTTGTGTGTAGTGTGATGTTGTGCTTCTGCGTTTGATGCAAAAAACTTACCAATTGTGAGCCCACTCCAGGTGTCTGTCCACCCCTTCCTTCTTCTTCTGGGAGCTCCTCTTCAGCTTGTGATTCCTGTTTTGAAATAAAAGGCAATGAATAGACATATATTACAGAGATGATGGATTTTGGAAATAAAAACTTACCGTCAAACGCTGACGATGCGAGGGAGGGCTCCCAGAAGAAGATGTGCTGTCCTCTTGCTGGCCAGACTCCATGGCTGTGGGTGGTGCTGTTGCTGCTGCCAGTGCTGCCAGTGCTGCCACTGCTGCTGCTGCATCTCTTGGGTGGCTGTTGAATAAAGAGAAACAAAGGGCCAATGAATATCTTGATATTCCATGGCCCTAGTTTTGAGGAATGGGGGATTTGATAATTACCTTCTCTCATCTGCTGCTGGACTCCCCTCCCGTTGTTCAGCATGCTGCTCCATTTGGGGTGGTGGTGGTGGTGCTGATGGTGCTGCAGTGGTCTCCTGCCTTCTCCTGCACCTGGTTGCTGTCTTGGGTGGCATGTTGGGTGTGGCTGAGGGTCCCACTGTCATGCTTTTATATATGTGTCTTGTGGGCAGAGCTACTGAGCATGCTCAGACCCAAAAAAACGGATCCGGCGCATTGCGGCGCTCATAGGCTTTCATTGTGTGAAAAAGCCGGACACGCCGGATCTGGCGTGTCCGGCTTTTTCGCCGGAGACAAAAAACGTTACAGTAGCCGTTTTTTCCAGATGCCGGATTGCGACACATTGCCGGATCCGGCGAAAACCAGATGAAACGCATGGCCATCCGGCCCGATCCGGCGCTAATGCAAGTCAATGGGGGGGGAAACCGGATCCGGCATTGCATTTCGCCGGATCCGGTTTTTGTCAAACGTGCCGGATTGCGCCTGACGGCGAAAACCTGATGTGTGAAAGAGGCCTAAGCCACCAGAAAACCAGAGAGGTTGGTAACTAAGCAGATTGCAGACCCCTGATTCTATCCACACAACTAGCAGTAGCCGTGGAGCGTACCTACGATGCCCTAGATGCCTCTGCACAGCCAGAGAGCTAACTAAGCCTAAAGCAAGAAAGGTGAAATCTAAACTGCCCCGGAGCAGACCCCAAAAGGCATAGATAGTCTCTAAACATATATTGTCGGTGAGACAAGATGAAACACAAACGCAGGCAGAAAAATAGACTGAGCAAATGATGGGACCCAAACTGACTAGACAGGACAGGAAAGGAAAGACACTGTCTGCAATCACGCAAAAACCCTGAAAAATCAAACACGTCTTATGTCCAAAAAAACACTGAAGTCACACGACTTCGCCCCCACTATATCAGCACTCCGGTATGAACTGGGAGAAAAGCAAAAGAGACCAATATAACAGGGGAGTGAACAAACTGACACAGGCTGTAACATATGGAGTGGTGGTCCAGCACAGCCCCCAGAGGAGCAAGCTGAACCCGCACAAAGCAGAGAGAGACAAAACCAGATCAGATGCAGAGGATTAGCAAATGAACCACTTAGCTGACAATGCAGGATCAGGGCAAGAGACAACAGACCTCTGAATGCCCAGGAGAGCAATCACCAGCAGGGATTGTAGGAAGTCTGCAGACTTAAATACTCCAATCAGTAACCCCAGATCTCCAATTGTCATCATCATCAGGTGGCAAACCTCTGTCAATCTGGCCAGCTCCACTACCTCCAGTAACCACCGGAGGGAGCAGGGGGAGCTTCGGCTCAGAAGTCTGAGCCAGGGAATTCACAACAGAAAGCTATTTAAAGCTGCACCTGAAAGGTGATAGGGCAAACAGAATAAATGAAAAACACCTGTGACCCAAAATCAGAAATAAAGATAACAGAACTAAAACACCCAAAGATAAGGTGTATCTGTTATGGATTGGCAGAAAGAGACACCAACCACAGTCACAGAATCAAGGGTTGGAATCCAGAAGCATGACACCTGCAGATCAGTGGATGATGCAAAACTTAAAATAGAGTAGCAGCACCAGTTGAAGAGGTTTCAATAATTTTTTATTTTTCTCACCTAATTGAGCACATAAATAAGTGTTTCTACAGTTGTGAAAAACTAGTTTAGCTTTTTTTTTAAATATGATTACCAAAAAATGCATCTGAGATCAATTGGCTTTAAATTGAACAAGTCTCAAATGATGCTGTTATTAAAAGACAGAGCTGAACATGATATGCTGCTTGATTTGCTGCATTTATTTAGAATAAAACTTTTCTACAAGATTATTATTTATTATTGAAACACCATTATATCACCAATTTTTTTTTTTGCATCGAATAGAAAAGGAACTAACTTTTCTCAGGAAAAAAATGATTTTCATATCTTTAAAAAGTTTTAAAGTTGTGCCACATCTTATTAAATGGGTACATTATAAAGTGCTTGTAAATGCAAGAAATTTAGCAATTTACCTCTTATTAAAACTCAGCTTCATTCTCAAGATCGAGTAGGATGGTAATGACATTGTACGCAGGAAGCAGGCAGGAGGCAGCTATCACACAGCTTCACTTCAGGAGCAAAATGTAGGTTATATAACAACATCAGTCAATCTCTTCAGATATTTATATAGAACAGACATGATTTTCCTAAGTGTCTATCAGACACATATCAATGAGAACAGTCCAAGCATTTCTTAGACTCTTCTCTGACCTCTCAGCTCTCTCTAAATGCTGCTCTCATTGAAGACCTTGCACTCAAAGATCTTTCTCTAATCTTACCTCCGAGGGGACTCGTTGTAGTCACATCTCTCATGTCTGCTTCAGATCAACTTAGATTTCGCCTAACTGGGCACCCACTAGCACCACTCCTGCATTTTAGATATTTCTTTAGTGGCCCATGGATGGCTGTCTGGGAATGCTCAGTAAGATTTGTCACATGCACCAATCAGCTACACATTCACTCTAGATACGGTGGTAGTTCAACTCACTCGGCGGTACACAGGGGTGTCTCCTTAAATCTTTGGTTGGTTTATTATATACCAACAAGAAGTGGAAAATAAACAACGCTCTTCAGGTAAAAACAGGAAAACAACACAAAAAAAAAAAATGCTATAACACAGTCTATACGTTTGCGTATAGCAGCCTGTTCTGGAGCAACAGAGATTGAGTCTTTCATCCTCAGGACACAAACCACTGGAGATCCTCCCGCTAGTCCTGATGGACAAACACTGCATTTGGAGCCCAGCTATTTAAGCTCCAGACCATACCCTGGGGTGGAGATAAGGTGGACATCTTCTCACCCGCTCTATGGACGTCCACATAAAAGCCAGCCTATTAAATAAATTAGCTTAACCGCTCATGGCACTTAATCTGCTAGAGGAAAATACTCTGGGTTTCATATCACTGATGCCATCAAGCGCAGCAACACATATCTCCTGTCTAGCACTTTACCAGTGACTTTGTCACAATACATGTACTATCATTACTAGTACAATATGATCCAAGTTTCACAGATGTTAGAGAATGCTACAATTATTTCCCTCTTTCAAATGTGGAGATTTTGAATTCTATGGTTAACACCTTGTTGGTTAGGTTATCAGCCATCTCTGCAGTCACCGAAGTGACCAGTTATCTAGGTAAGGAGCGCATGCTTGCAAGGTCTTCACAGTGTACAAGCGTGAATCCAAAGCTTGCCCAATCATTGTATTGGTGGGACAATGCCACTGTCCTGAACTGTAAATCTTCAGGTGAGCATCACCGCAGTAAATCAGGAGTGGGACAAGTTGTGCTTTTGAAAGACACCATTCATTTTACCAGATGGTGCCAATTTTAGTATTGCTTTTTGGGAATTGTTTTTACGGTGTACATCGTATGGCAAAAATTATCAGGCAATATGATTCTCCTCATCAGTACAATTATGGCAATAACAAAAAAGTCTGTTTTTTATTATTTTAGTGGTTAAAATGAAATCTGAAATTTGTAAAAAAAAAAAAAAATTAAAAAAGTTGATGATCTCACCATTTTCTGAAACCGTAACATTTTCAATTTTCAAAATAAGGAAATGGTTGCACTCAATTGCATTAAGGCATATCAAATATGAAATATATGAAATGTGAATAGCATAATGGCTTTTGGAATTTAGAAAAAACATGAGATACTTAGCACAAAATTTGGCCAAAAGATGTGAGCCCATTCACCAACGTCAAGGTGATCTCATTGAACGGGTCCCTATTCTAACTGCCTCATGTGAACTACTGGCTAATAACAAGATAAAGCCTATATTTATAGGAAGATAGGAACCAAAAAGTGATTCAATGTAATTAAAATCACAGCTTCATGAAGGGCTCAGTCAGAAAGCTAACATACAAATGACATAAAAAACTGATGGCACATCCTAGGCTGAATAGGTGCATACCAAAAAGCAGCTAACATATCAAGCTGTTTAGAAAAAACATATGAGATACTTAGCACAAAATTTGGCCAATATTTTGATATGTAAGCTGTTTTTTGGTATGCACCTATTCAGACTAGGATGTGCCGTCAGTTTTTTATGTCATTTTCAATTTTCAGTCAATGGACCTGTGTGTGGGCTTATTTTTTGTGAGGTGAGATGTAGTTTTTATTGAAACCATTGTAGGATAGATATTACCTTTTGATCACTTCTTACAGCATTTTTTTGTGGTGTTGGGGTGACCAACACAATTTTGCCATTTTAGAAGAGAGATCCAGATGCTGGGCGCTAAGAAACAAATGAGAAGAATTTGCTACTGGAGTCTTAGAAAGCACAGAAAAATGGGTTGTGCTTTCTACACCTCTACCAGAGGATTCTTCTCATTTGTTTGGGAGCACCTGATTTTATACTTACTATGCTCAGAAAGTTCTCCCTTTCACGTACCATAATTCATGCGTCATACACAATTTTTCATTTTTTTTCTGTTTATGGTGTTTACCGATTGGCTTTTCTGAACGCAATGATATTATATATGAAAATTTTTTACATTTTTAGTGGGGGTAAAAAAAACCTGATTCAAACATTTGCTGTTTTAATTTTTTTTAATGTTTTTTTCTTACTCTTCCCTATATTTATTATTATTCCCCTTAGGTGATTTTGAACTTGTAATTGTCTTATCGCTTGTATTTAGAGTTGAGCAACTTTGGTCAGATCGGGTTTCATGAAACAAAATTTGTTTCAGATGAAACTGGTCCGACTAGGGCAAAAAAAAGTTGAAGTTTCGTCCGATACCCGACCCCAATGCAAGTCAATGGGGAATAAAAGTCGGCATTGAGTGGATGAATGTCATCCGCTCAATGCCGACTTTTATTTCCCATTGACTTGCATTGGGGTCGTGTTTCGGACAAAACTCCGACTTTTTTTGCCCTAGTAGGACTAGTTTCATCTAAAACAAATTTTGTTTCATGAAACCCGATCTGACCAAAGTTGCTCAACTCTACTTGTATTATACTGTATACAGCAATACAATACACCCTTCTTTTGATTTCCGACGTTTACGTGCACGGGGGGGATTGAGCAGTCTAGGGATGTTAGGAGGTGACCCCTTTCCTCTTTTATCACCAGTTTCACCTTGTACATCTTCCCTGGTGTTCTGCCGCATGCTGGGCATCCTCTCGGCCGTAGTGTGACAGTAAGGAATTAATGATCTGCTCTGTTATTTATTTGACAAAACAGACTGTGAGAAAATATAGTTTAATCTAAATTTAAAAAAATGAACAATACAAAAAAATACATAGAGCTTTTTTTCTTTGCTTAAAATGAGACATTATAGTTGAACTATATCCTTACTGTATAGCTAACTTTCAATTAATAATCAGCTTCAAATATATTTCAAATAATTAGCTATAAATCACAATATTATCATACTGGATTACTATAACATGTATAGTTTTTACATTATTTTTGCAAATCTGACAGTTTGCTGATTCAGGCAGTACAAAATATAAACTACAGGTGGTGCCATCTAGTGAC
Source organism: Dendrobates tinctorius (assembly GCF_039654945.1). NCBI lineage: Eukaryota > Metazoa > Chordata > Amphibia > Anura > Dendrobatidae > Dendrobates > Dendrobates tinctorius. The sequence continues at coordinate 94,274,461 of NW_027361696.1, read as the reverse complement.
AATTTTACAAAACACACTGAGATCTATTACATGTGAAGTCATTATGATTTCCATTCTTTGGATTACATTTTATCATGGAGACTAAAGATGAGCGAATCTGTCAAAATTAAACTTCAACAAATCGCATGGACATTGACAGGAAATTCATTTTGCAGTAAAGTCATTCTCTGCTAACTAGATGTTCTAGATATTTGCAGACGATCAGTAAATGCTGCATACTTGTACAGCACCCAACCCACAGCGTCCAGAAGTTAAAGCATAGTGGATGGGATTTTAAGAAATCCCATGCCCACTATGCATCTAGAGATGCAAGCTGCTCACCCTCAGAGACGGACATTCAGTGCGTCTCTCCAGACCACTGTATGTCAATTTCTCTTGCAGAGACGCGAGTCTCTGCAAGAGAAATTTCACCCATACAGTGTATAAGACGTGGTGAAACTACACGGTTCAGTGAACACATGAGAATTTACCTATGTACAATAGCCAGCAGCGCTTTGGGCAAGAAACTAATAATCAGCAGCCAGCTCACCTGTCCCAACATCCCCATTGACTTTGTTGCTCACTGTCCGTAGAACCTTTTCATTCCAAAATTGAGCACCAGTGTCTTTAATCCAGAAAAAGACTTCCAGACATGACAATTGGCTATTCGTGATACCTGTGAGCCTCCCCAAACCCCTCAAGGGGGGCACCCAACCAACTTACCCACCAACTACCAATCCCCAGAGCAAAATAACGAATCGACTCTCTGATTTTGGATAAGTTGGCCACAGCAGCCTTTTATTAACAAAACAAATGAAACATCTTATTTAAAACATTTATCAAGGAGGGGACGGTCCTCGAAGCCCCAAAAATTATAACATCCTCATGTTAAAACCCAAATTTAGTCCAATGTGTAGTCCTGTCTCCAGCTGCTAGGCACCAGCTTGAAGACATAAAACAAGACTCGACTGTCCAGTATCCTCTACGAACCCACCGGTTCTGATTTTTAAACTCTCCTTGTGACCAACACTTAATCCACCTAAAGGGGAGGCCAGGACCTGTTGAGATCCCCCCCTCCGAGCCGCCATTTACTGGTACCACCAACTTCATGGACCTCCCCCCCACGCCAAGCTGCCGTGACAAAGACAACAATAACAACTGGAGACACACCCTCGCTTATATGATAAAAGGAAAAAAAGAATTACTATCCTGAAACTGTATCACCCATACATAATAAAACCTCAATGTTATTAGTAACAAGTGACAGGTGGGTGGGAGCTTGATGTTGCTGTATTAGGGGCACCTAAAATGATTGCCCCGTAACGTGATCCCCTTTCTTAAAGCTCCTCCTATCCCCCTACCTACCCCATTCAGCCTTGCTACCTGCCCCATTTCTCTTTAGATCATTAACCCCAACCTTGCCACACCTATTACCCCATTCAGCTCACTATAGGTCCTCTCAACCCTGTAATGCTGGCCTCCCATTAAAGGCCTGTGGCCCAGTCCGGCCTTACTTGACAATTGGGTATTCATGATAGCTGTGAGCCAACCCAAACCCCTCAAGGGGGCACCCAACCAATTTACCCACCAACTACCAATCCCGAGCGCAAAATAATGAATCGACTCTCTGTTTTTGGATAAGTTGGCCACACCAGTCTTTTATTAACAAAACAAATTAAACATTTTATTTAAAACATTTATCAAGGAGGGGATGGTCATCGAAGCCCCAGAAATTATAACATCCTCATGTTAAAACTAGTGTTGAGCATTCCGATACCGCAAGTATCGGGTATCGGCCGATATTAGCTGTATCGGAATTCCGATACTTAGTTCCGATACTTTTTTCATATCGAACACCGGAATCGGAAGTTCCCATAATGCTAGGAGCCCGCTCGATTTGATTCAGCCAATGGGGATCCTCAGAAGTGTGGGCATATCCTGTTAGGCATGTAGGCATGTTAACTACTGGCATGGCTGTGATTGGCTGCTGAAATGATGTCATGATGCACTATAAAAAGCGCTGCAGCCGCCATTTCTAGTCACTCTGCTGTGAATTCAGTTAGGGACAGGCTGCTGTTGAAGACTGTGAGGGACAGTTAGAAATAGCGATTCTAAAAACAATATTGTGCTTTATCCAGGCTACATAAACCACCACTGTAGCTTGCTTTTCCCTAGGAGCGCTGTTTTCACAGCTGTCTGCAAGGGCTGTGTGAGTGCAGACCCACGCTGTGTAGTGTGTCCTGCAGGCACGTCTGCTTGTAGGCCGGCCAGCGTGTGTCTCTGCCTCATACACATTTTTCTTTTATTGCTGCTTTTTTTTTCTCCTGTATAGTGTGCTTCCATACGTATCCATATACGTTGGTTGCAAACACTAAAGTAGTGGACAGCGGAGCCTTTCAGCAGCCTTTCAGTGCTATAGCCCATTTCTCTGCACTGTTTTTGGCTGTCTGATAGGTCTCTCTGTGTGTGAGTGCAGCTCACGTTGCAGTGTGTTCTACAGCCACCGCTAGCTGTAGTCCGCTCAGCGTGCATCACTGCCTCATACATAGTCCTTTTTTGCAGCAAATTTAGCCAGATTTTTGCTCCTATATTAGTGTGCTTCCAACCGCATCCATTGTCATTGGTTGGTTGCAAAGACTATATAGGATTAGATAGAGGAGCCTTTTTGCTGGCTTGTGCCCTTCAGGGCCAGCCAGGCTAGTATCACCCTATTTTTTGGAGCCTCATCAATTGCATTGTAGGTTAGCTTCCTGCATTGTAATCGCTCCAAAAAGTTTGTGATACTATAGCTTTCAAACTTTGGTCACATCCTTTCCTTTCCCCCCACCCAAAAAAAAAAAAAAAAGGAAATACAGTTCACCAAACACTCCACTTTACAGTTGTCTAGGCCACATTAGATCATATTAAAGTGTAGTACACACACTCTTAGCCAAATTAGTGTTTCTTATACTGGTTAGCAGGTGTTCAGGAATAAGAACACTAAGCCACCCCTTTTTTACTTTTCTGCCTATCTTTATCAGTCTACCAAGATGAAGAAGGCAGGGAGTAAGGCACGTGGTCGTGGCCGTGGAGTTTCAGCAGGGAGAGGACGGGGGGATTCAGCAGGGAGAGGACGTGGGGATTTGGTATCTGCTGCGGCCACCAGTGACCTGGCATCCCCCACTTTTACCAGGCAACAGTCCTTCATGCGCAGCTTTGTAGGACCTCGCCGTACCCCACTAATGCGTGATGAACAAATTGAAGCCGTTGTCGGATGGATGGCAGCTAACGCATCCACTTCAATGACTTCCGCATCCTCCCAAGGCCAGAGCACTGAAGAGCAACCATCTGTCTCTTCACCACCTGCCAAATTGCCCAGGCAGTCTGAGAGCCCTGGACAGGAGCCATCTCAATCTTTACTTCTGTTCTCAGAATCTGTTGGCTTGGAAAGAGGTGGCCAGCCAAGCAGCATTCTAGAGCGTGAAGAAGAGGGAGTATGCAGTGATGCGCAACTGCTTTGTCCCTCTGAATCTGAAGAGGCGGGTGGGCCAGTGCCTATGGTCAGCACACCTCAGTATGCATCAGATGATGATGAGACTCAGTTGCCAATTTCTGGTGCGAACGGTGCTGGCGAGACAACCCAGGACCAGCCGGTGCTTGAAGAGGGGAGTGGAGATGATGAGGTCCTTGACCCATCATGGCGTCAGCCACAGGAAGGTGGTGGGAGCAGCTCTGAGGAAGAGATTCCCCGAACGGCCAAAAGAGGAGGGAGAGGGCGGGGGCAGACTTGGTTGCCTGTAGCCTCCACTTTAGTCAGTAGATAAACAGTCGCACTCAAGTGTGGATTAATCTTGCAAAAAATCTTGAAGATTTTGTGAAATTTTTGGATTTTTATTTTATTTCAAATGCATCAAATAGTGTAACACCGCAGACAAAAGAAGTATCCAAAATGTGGGTATAATATCGTAATCCAGGATATGAGTATACTATGGTTACGTGTTGACCTACTAAGAGGCCTTTCTCAAACCATACTGAAAAATAAAATAAAAAGCAATTACAACAATGAATATGGACGACAAACTCGCGGAAAGCTGGAAAAGAAAAAATAAACATGAGAAAAATGTGAAAAAATTTTTTTAAAAAATATTTTTTTTAAAAAATACTAACAAAAAAAACACAACAGAAAAGTAGTGCAAAAAAAACCCTAAAGGCAAAACATATATCTATACAAATTTAAGCACAACAACATAAAGGTCCCTAGGGCAATTAGGAAAATATCATATAGAGAGTAAAAAAATTAAATTAAGCAAGTGCTAGAGAGACTATTGGCCACAAGTCAATTTTAACATTCTAGGCATCAGGAGTAACAATGGGGATAAGCAGCAGACCTAGATGAGACATATTATAGTATTGTCTCTGTACATGATGAAATAACAGGGGTGGTGGAAACACAAGGCAGGCAAATAAGGCAGATATACTGAGTACTAACCTCAAGTAGTGTCAAGGAAAAGATTAATTAGAGCATTTTCAGAAGTCCCAAACAGGGGCTGTAGGAGAAAACATGAGAAATGAATGTGGAGAAGAAAAAAATGGATCAGAAGGAGATGTTATGCACCAGGTGGTGCTGCAGAGCTGACCTGATGGCATGGGAGCAGCCTGGACCTGCGGTGTTATAAGTGTGTGCTCAAGAAAGCACGGTATATACACTCACTGGCCACTTTATTAGGTACACCTGTCCAACTGTGTGTTAAGACTTAATTTCTAATCAGCCAATCACATGGCGGCAACTCAGTGCATTTAGGCATGTAGACATGGTCAAGACAATCTCCTGCAGTTCAAACCGAGCATCAGTATGGGGAAGAAAGGTGATTTGAGTGCCTTTGAACGTGGCATGATTGTTGGTGCCAGAAGGGCTGGTCTGAGAATTTCAGAAACTGCTGATCTACTGGGATTTTCACGCACAACCATCTCTAGGGTTTACAGAGAATGGTCCGAAAAAGAAAAAAAATCCAGTGAGCGGCACTTCTGTGGCCGGAAATGCCATGTTGATGCCAGAGGTCAGAGGAGAATGGGCAGACTGGTTCGAGCTGATAGAAAGGCAACAGTGACTCAAATTGCCACCCGTTACAACCAAGGTAGGCAGAAGAGCATCTCTGAACGCACAGTGCGTCGAACTTTGAGACAGATGGGCTACAGCAGCAGAAGACCACACTGGGTACCACTCCTCTCAGCTAAGAACAGGAAACTGAGGCTACAATTTGCACAAGCTCATCGAAATTGGACAGTAGAAGATTGGAAAAACGTTGCCTGGTCTGATGAGTCTCGATTTCTGCTGCGACATTCGGATGGTAGGGTCAGAATTTGGCGTAAACAACATGAAAGCATGGATCCATCCTGCCTTGTATCAACGGTTCAGGCTGGTGGTGGTGGTGTCATGGTGTGGGGAATTTTTTCTGGGCACTCTTTGGGCCCCTTGGTACCAATTGTGCATCGTTGCAACGCCACAGCCTACCTGAGTATTGTTGCTGACCATGTCCATCCCTTTATGACCACAATGTACCCAACATCTGATGGCTACTTTCAGCAGGATAATGCGCCATGTCATAAAGCTCGAATCATCTCAGATTGATTTCTTGAACATGACAATGAGTTTACTGTACTCAAATGGCCTCCTCAGTCACCAGATCTCAATCCAATAGAGCATCTTTGGGATGTGGTGGAACGGGAGATTCGCATCAGGGATGTGCAGCCGACAAATCTGCGCCAACTGTGTGATGCCATCATGTCAATATGGTCCAAAATCTCTGAGGAATGCTTCCAGCACCTTGTTGAATCTCTGCCACGAAGAATTGAGGCAGTTCTGAAGGCAAAAGGGGGTCCAACCCCTTACTAGCATGGTGTACCTAATAAAGTGGCCAGTGAGTGTATATGTGTATTAAGAAGGTGCAGGATGATGACGTCATAAAGCCAACGTGGCTAGAGCGTCCTGGCGTCTGTATGGCGTTTGCAGCATAGGGAGGGAGGGAGAGCAGAGGGAGGTCAGGCTGAGGGCAGTGTGTGTTTGGAAGAAGTCATGTGGTCCTCAGAGCAGTACCTGCACTGTTGAAGGAGAGACTCAGTAGTAGAGGGAGGGGTGAGAAGGGGAGAGAACAGTTTATGATAAATGAGAGAGAGGAAGGAATGAAGTTGGAAATGTGTAAATAAATAAAAAAAGAAGTAGAGGGGAAGAAAAAGAAAGATAAGAAAAGCGGGTTAATAAATAAGAAGAAGGGATATAGGTAAAAAAGAGGGGGGGAAGGAAAAAGGGGAAAAAATAAAACATGGAAAAAAATAAATGAAATGGGAAAAATAAATTGAAAAAATAAAAAGTAGAAAAATTTAAAAAAATAAAAAATAAATAGTAAGATGAAAATAAAGAACAAAAAATAAAAAATTGAAAAAATAAATTAATGATAGAATTTGAGAGAAAATGTGAAAAAAAGGGGGAAAAAGGGAATAAAATAAAAATAATAATAATAATAATAATAATAATAAAAAAGGGGAAAGAAGAAAAAGAAAAAGAACGAAAAACGGATGAAAAATAAAAAATGAAAATAGAAAAAAGAAATTTATATACGGGAATACTCACCCATGCGGGGGAGGGGGGAAAAAAAATTAGTGGATCTGTAAGATAAAGAAATAAAAAGAATTGAGATACAATGAGATGGAAAGCCGCCATTCCACCACCCTAAGGGATAAAAAGACAACATAATATTAGGTTAATAATATATGTGAATACATGCTTAAACCAAAGATGCATAAAATAGGTAGAAATCCAAGGAACTAATGCGGGCTAAGGTCCAACTCACGGTTAAGGCCTTTAGGGGCCAAAGCCTATAACCTATATATCCAGAAGGATTCCTTTGATTTTAGGAGCTTGATGTGGTCACCTCCCCTGCGCGGTCTTTCAACTTTTTCTATAACCTGGAACCTGAGTTGAGATACTGAGTGGTTGGCGTTGATGAAGTGATATGGGATTGGAAGCCAAGTCTTCTTGCACCGGATAGTTGATTTATGGCTCGAAATTCTGTCGCGTACGTGCTGAGTAGTTTCGCCAACGTATAAAAGGCCACAGGGGCACTTAATTAGGTAAACCACATAGTTCGTGTCACATGTAAAAAAGCCCCTGATGCTATAGCGTTTGCCAGTACGTGGATGTGTTATGTCGCTCCCCTTGATCACATTGGAGCAACAAGCGCACCCAAGACAGGGAAATGTGCCCTTTCATTCAGTTCCAAGAAAGGTCTGTCTAGGAGTTCTAGTTAGACTACCAATATCGGCTCTGACCAGCTCATCTTGGATATTTCTAGGACGGCGTTTGCACATAAGTGCTGGTGTTTTAAATGCCTCAATGTGGGGATAGGATCTAGGTAGAATTGACCAATGTTTGTGGATAATGTGATAAATTTTGGGCATAACAGGATGGTGGGTGTGTACGAAGGTGACACGTTCGCCTTTGGGTTGAGATGGTTGCAGAGGGCAAGGTTCCAGGGCACGGCGTGTTTCACTTTCAAGAAGTTTGGTGGGATAATGCCTTACTTTGAATTTGTCTGACATTTCATTGAGGTGAATGGGAGCCAGAGTAGGGTCTGTGACAATTCTAGTAACGCGTGTGAACTGAGAACGGGGGAGACTATCCTTGGTAGAGGCAGGGTGACAGCTTGTGTAATGAAGAAGGTTGTTGGAGTCGGTGGGTTTAACATATAGATCAGTAGAGAGTGTACCAGTGCAGGACTTGATTACTAGTGTATCCAGGAAAGAGATCTGTGAAGAATTGCAATTAAGGGTGAACTGTAATTCAGGTCTGATAGAATTAAGATGTTCCGTGAAGGAAAGTAAGTCCTCGAGGGTACCCAGCCATAGACAAAAAATATCGTCGATATATCGTAGCCAACATTGGCTGTATGTTTTGAAAAGGGTATTATTGTAGACATAGGAACATTCGAAATCATTCATGTAGGCATTAGCGTAAGCAGGTGCTACGTTAGCGCCCATTGCGGTCCCGCGGCACTGTAGATAAAATTGGTCCCCAAAGAGAAAGAAATTTTCTTTCAAGATGATGGACAGGAGATCAATACAAAGCTGAATGGAGTTGTGGGAAAGGTCAGAGGACTCAAGGAGGGTTTTGGTAGCACTAATCCCTAGGTCGTGATCTATAGAAGTATATAAGCTTTTGACATCCAGGGTGACTAGGAGACATTCCGGAGGGATATTGTCAATTTGTCGAATAAAGGAGAGAAAGTGACCTGTATCTAGGACAAAGGACTTGGTAGTTTTGGTAAGAGGGGTCAAGATTTTTTCTAAAAAGGTGGAGATTGGGGAGAAGATTGAATCAGTAGAGGCAACGATAGGGCGGCCAGGAGGTTTAAGTAGAGACTTGTGAATTTTGGGTAATGTGTAGAATACAGGGATGACTGGGTTAGAATTTTTGAGAAATGTGACGGTTTTGGAATCAATGGTTTTTAGGGTCAGATACCTGTCAAGGACTTCGTCAATTAGGAGCTTAATGCATGGTGTAGGATCATGGGAAATTTTCTGGTATGTGGAGGAATCAGAAAGTTGACGTGAAATTTCATCCATATAGTCGGAGAAATTTTGGATGACAATGGCTCCTCCCTTGTCAGCCGGTTTGATGATTATTGATTTATTATTCTTTAGGGAATCAATGGCTTGTCTCTCTATAGGGGTAATGTTACTATGTGTAGGTAATAAACCTTTTTCGTGTTCAGCTAAAATGTATTCTATGTCTTTCTGGACTACATCAATAAAAGCCTCAACAGCATGAAAGGTGTGTGGTGGAGAGAAGTTACTGGGGTTGCGTAGACCGAGGGAAGAGATGGATAAATTGGGAATGGGGTTCCCCCCAATTGGAGGGGCCCTGTTCCCTGGGGTGACTGGTTCCAGTCCAAAATGAGTTTTAAGGCGAATCTTCCGAAAAAAGTTCTGTAGATCTTGTGATAGCTGGAATTTATCCCAAGGAGGGGTGGGACAGAATGATAAGCCTTTTTGAAGAACAGACAGCTCTAACGGGCTAAGGGTGTAGGATGAGATGTTGAAGACCGAGTTGGTGGGCTTACCTGAGATCTGGTCGTCATACGTTCTGCGTAGTTTGTGGCTTGCCCTCCGGGTCGGTCTCCTCCTGCCGTCTGTTGATGGTTGTTTCTTGAAGGTTGACCCCTGGCTAAAAAACGATTGTGAGATGAGCTTCCAGTGGAGCTGTCGCTGTCGGTGTGGTAAGCGCCTGTGCGTCTTTGATTGTAGTTCCTTCGCCCAGAGCCCGTAGAGGAGGAGTCGTGCCATCTGTAGACCCTGTCGTAGGTATAGTCGTCTGCGTCCCTTTGGAATTTGGCTCGTTTTCTGTCTTGTAGGGTTTTACGGTTTTCATCAAGGGACTTGTCCGTTTTGGTTTTAAGGTTTTGCCAATCGCTGTTAGAAAGAGTGGAGCTAAGTTGTTCCTCTATAGAAGCAATTTTCGTGGATGTCTCGGTAATTGCTGTGTAGAGAAAATCAATTGTTAACAGAATAATATCAAGTGAATATTTGTTAAGTATTTGCTGGAATCTTTCACAGAACTCAGGTTTGTCTGAGAATAAGGTAGGTCGGAGATGGCTCCGCAGGCCCCGTGGAATTCTATCTAATTTATGATACTCCGCCAGAGTGGTAGCATGTAGATCATAGGCCAGTAGTCGTCGTCGTTCCCTTTCGTAGTCTCTAGTGCGGGTTTCTTGAGCAGGGGTTTTCAAGAAGTCCCCTGAAGAGGTAACCTGGGACAGGATCCGAGTAGTTGTTGTGTCGTCAAAGGCAAAGGTATTCCGAGACATTTAGGGTGCAGGTGCAAGCGTCAACAAAAAGCCGAGCAAAAGAAGAAAGACGCGCACTCTTGCTGTGGAGGAGATAGGTGCTGACTGTACGTGGAGGGTCCACAAACAGTAGTCAGTAGATAAACAGTCGCACTCAAGTGTGGATTAATCTTGCAAAAAATCTTGAAGATTTTGTGAAATTTTTGGATTTTTATTTTATTTCAAATGCATCAAATAGTGTAACACCGCAGACAAAAGAAGTATCCAAAATGTGATTATAATATCGTAATCCAGGATATGAGTATACTATGGTTACGTTTCGACCTACTAAGAGGCCTTTCTCAAACCATACTGAAAAATAAAATAAAAAGCAATTACAACAATGAATATGGATGACAAACTCGCGGAAAGCTGGAAAAGAAAAAATAAACATGAGAAAAATGTGAAAAAATTTTTTAAAAAATATTTTTTTAAAAAAATACTAACAAAAAAAACACAACAGAAAAGTAGTGCAAAAAAACCCCTAAAGGCGAAACATATATCTATACAAATTTAAGCACAACAACATAAAGGTCCCTAGGGCAATTAGGAAAATGTCATATAGAGAGTAAAAAAATTAAATTAAGCAAGTGTGTAGCCTCCACTTTGGCACCCGTGAGGAGCAATCCTCTTCCAAAACACAAAACGGGTGCTCCCAGGACTTGCAGTGCGTGGTCTTTTTTTGACACAGTTGCAGATGACATTTGCTTTGTCAAATGCAAGCTGTGTCATCAGAAAGTGAAACGAGGGAAAAATGTGACCAACCTCAATACCACAAATATGTGGAAACATGTGCGTACCAAGCACGAGGTGGAGTTACACAGACACACTGAAGATGTAGGCCAACCTTCAGCAGCACCTACCACCTCTTCAGCTCGTGTTGGGGCCTCTTCCTCCAGCTCACACACAGCTGGTTTGGCTTCCTCACTGGAACGCCATGGAAGAACCACTGCCACTGTTGTCCAGAGACCCAGTGAAATTCCACCCACTGAACCACGTTCGCAGTCATCAGCACACTCCCAGGCCACTCACCAGAAATCGGTAGCACAGGCATGGGAGAAAAAGCGGCCATACTCGGCAAACCATCCCCGAGCACTGGCTCTGAATGCCGGCATTGCCAAACTACTGGCCCTTGAGATGCTGTCATTCAGGCTGGTGGAGACTGACACATTCCGGAACTTTATGTCATTGGCAGTTCCACAATACAATGTGCCCAGCCGCTTTTATTTCAGCAGGCAAGCTGTCCCTGCCCTGCAAAAGCATGTGGAGGGAAAAATTAAAAATGCGCTACTAAATGCCGTCAGTAGCAAGGTCCACCTGACCACCGATGCGTGGACCAGTAGCCATGGACCGGGACGATACCTTTCCCTCACTGCCCATTGGGTCAATGTTGTGGAGCCGGGTACAGATCTGGAGAGTGGCTCTGTACGTATTCTGCCAACTCCAAGGATTGCAGGAATGCAGTCTGTACATATTGAGTCCTCCTCCTAGTCTAGTTCCTCGGAATCAGCACTGCGTGAGCCTGTTAGGCCAGATATGAGCACAGGTGTGGCCAAACGTCAACAGGCCGTCCTTAAATTAATTTCTTTGGGGAATCGGAGCCACACAGCACAGGAGCTCTGGAATGCCATCAAGCAGGAGAGCGATGTGTGGTTTGTGCCAGCGAATCTCCAGCCAGGTTTGGTAGTGAGTGACAATGGCCGAAATCTAGTGGCAGCTCTGGGCCTAGGCAACCTCACTCACATACCATGTCTGGCACACGTGCTCAATTTGGTCGTGCAGAGCTTTCTGAGGGACTATCCGGATCTTGATGCACTGCTGCACAAGGTTCGCCTAGAGTGTGCTCACTTGCGGCGTTCCAGCATGGCAAGATCGCGCATTGCATCTCTGCAACGCCGATTCCGCCTGCCAGAACATTGCATCATATGTGACCTCCCCACCAGGTGGAATTCAACGTTACATATGTTGGAGCGGTTGTGTGAGCAGCAGGCAGCAGTAATGGAGTACCAGCTGCATCAGGCGCAAACAAGTCGCACTGTGCGCCGGACACACTTCACCACCACTGAGTGGGCCACTATGAGGGACATCTGCCAAGTTTTGCGTGCCTTCGATGACTCCACGTGGATGGCCAGTGCAGATGATGCACTAATCAGCATGACTGTCCCCCTCATCTGTCTGCTTCAAAAAACCTTACAAGCACTAAGTGAGGAGGTTTTTGAAGAGGTCGAGGATGAGCAGTCAGAAATGCCATCTGCTTCTGGCAAGTCTGCGCAACGTGCTTCCACACAAAGGCCCAGGCAGGGGACACTTAGTGAGGAGGATGACGAGGAGTCAATGGAGGAGGAAGAACACATCTCTCCAGAGGAGGGAGGTACACAAGGCTCTAGTAGTCAGTGTGTACAGCGAGGGTGGGGTGATGCTGAGCAGGCAGAGATGCTGCCTCAAGCTGGGGACAGCGTTTCCGGTCCAGTTGGCAGTCTGCAGCACATGGTTGATTTCATGCTGCAGTGCTTGTTAAATGACCGCCGCATCGCCAACATTCTCCACACAGCTGATTATTGGGTGTACATCCTCCTAGATCCTCGCTACCGGGACAACTTACAAAGCCTCATACCACAGTTGAACCGGGAGCGAAAAATGCGGGAGTACCAAGAAACACTTGTGCAGGCCATCATGTTCTCCATTCCCCCCACAAGTGTTGCTGGTAGTGCTTTTCAAAGCAGCCATGTGGGTAGAGGCAGTGGAGGAAGCTCTGCACAAAGAGGCAGCAGAGGCAGTGCCGCAGGACAAGGCAAGGCCAGTATGGCCCAAATGTGGAAAAGTTTTGTGGGACCGCCACAAACGGCTACACCATCACAGACGGCTCCAGTTAGCAGGAGGCAACGTTTCCGTCAGATGGTGACAGACTACTTGTCGTGCCCTGTTAGTGTTCTCCCAGACGGCTCTTCCCCATTCAAGTATTGAGTCTCTAAGCTGGATACATGGCCAGAGCTTAGCCAGTATGCATTGGAGGTGCTGGCTTGCCCTGCTGCCAGTGTATTATCGGAACGTGTCTTTAGTGCTGCAGGTGGTGTGGTAACAGACCGTCGCACGCGACTATCCGCCGATAATGTTGACCGGCTTACTTTTGTGAAAATGAACAAGGCCTGGATCTCACCTGAATTTGCCAGTCCTCTTCCAGAATAAATAATTGGCTGGCAACAGGATCCAGGTCTCATGTTGTGTTCATGTTTCTATGACCTGAACTTTATTTCCTGGGCTACAGCAACGCCCGTTGTTGCTCAGAAGTGCTGTCCACACAGACAAAACACTCGCTCATGTGTAAGTGGGGTTCGGTAACGTCAGCTGATCCCCTGCTGTGTGTATGGCAAAGTGTCTTGCTCCCTCCACAGTCAAACAACCTCAGATTTACACCTGGCTCCAAGTAGGCCTCGGCCTACTACCTGATTTTCCCTGGGCTCCGACACCGCCAGTTGGTGCTCAGAAGTGCTGTCCGCACAGACAAAACACTCGCTCATGTGTAAGTGGGGTTCGGTAACGTCAGCTGATCCCCTGCTGTGTGTACGGCAAACTCTCCTGCTGCCTACAACTTCTGACTAGCGGAAATACTCGAAACAGAGTGAAGACAGAGGCTTAATTGGAGTACGTTGACAGTTAGTAGTAGTCTAGAAACAATCGCAAACTGCCACCAAGTAGGCCTCGGCCTACTACCCGATTTTCCCTGGGCTCCGACACCGCCAGTTGGTGCTCAGAAGTGCTGTCCGCACAGACAAAACACTCGCTCATGTGTAAGTGGGGTTCGGTAACGTCAGCTGATCCCCTGCTGTGTGTATGGCAAAGTGTCCTGCTCCCTCCACAGTCAAACAACCTCAGATTTACACCTGGCTCCAAGTAGGCCTCGGCCTACTACCTCATTTTCCCTGGGCTCCGACAACGCCAGTTGGTGCTCGGAAGTGCTGTCCGCACAGACAAAACACTCGCTCATGTGTAAGTGGGGTTCGGTAACGTCAGCTGATCCCCTGCTGTGTGTACGGCAAACTCTCCTGCTGCCTACAACTTCTGACTACCTCTGATTTAATATGTTCTCTGATTTGCCCTCTGTCTCCACTCTGTTTTGAGTATTTCCTCCGGCCTACAACACCGCCTGTTTCTGCTCTCAAGTGCCGTCTGCACAATCCACACTTGATCCTGTGGTACCTGGGTCCTGTAACATCTGCTCATCTCCAGAGTTGAGCACGGCAATGTCTCCTGCTTTGTCTACATTCCCACTACTTGTAGTGGAAATGTGGACAGAGCAGGAGACATTGCCTGACTCACCTCTAGGGAGAAGCTGCTGTTACAGAACCCCAGTAACACAGGAACAAGTGTGGGTTGTGCAGACGGCATTTCAGAGCAGCAACTGGCGTTGTTGGAATCCAGCGGAAATACTCGAAACAGAGTGAAGACAGAGGCCTAATTGGAGTACGTTGACAGTTAGTAGTAGTCTAGAAACAATCGCAAACTGCCACCAAGTAGGCCTCGGCCTACTACCTGATTTTCCCTGGGCTCCGACACCGCCAGTTGGTGCTCAGAAGTGCTGTGCTGTCCGCACAGACAAAACACTCGCTCATGTGTAAGTGGGGTTCGGTAACGTCAGCTGATCCCCTGCTGTGTGTACGGCAAACTCTCCTGCTGCCTACAACTTCTGACTACATCTGATTTAATATGTTCTCAGATTTGCCCTCTGTCTCCACTCTGTTTTGAGTATTTCCTCCGGCCTACAACACCGCCTGTTTCTGCTCTCAAGTGCCGTCTGCACAATCCACACTTGATCCTGTGGTACCTGGGTCCTGTAACATCTGCTCATCTCCAGAGTTGAGCACGGCAATGTCTCCTGCTTTGTCTACATTCCCACTACTTGTAGTGGAAATGTGGACAGAGCAGGAGACATTGCCTGACTCACCTCTAGGGAGAAGCTGCTGTTACAGAACCCCAGTAACACAGGAACAAGTGTGGGTTGTGCAGACGGCATTTCAGAGCAGCAACTGGCGTGGTTGGAAGCCAGCAGAAATACTCGAAACAGAGTGAAGACAGAGGCCTAATTGGAGTACGTTGACAGTTAGTAGTAGTCTAGAAACAATCGCAAACTGCCACCAAGTAGGCCTCGGCCTACTACCTGATTTTCCCTTGGCTCCGACACCGCCAGTTGGTGCTCAGAAGTGCTGTCCGCACAGACAAAACACTCGCTCATGTGTAAGTGGGGTTCGGTAACGTCAGCTGATCCCCTGCTGTGTGGAGGGCAAAGTGTCCTGCTCCCTCCACAGTCAAACAACCTCAGATTTACACCTGGCTCCAAGTAGGCCTCGGCCTACTACCTCATTTTCCCTGGGCTCCGACAACGCCAGTTGGTGCTCGAAAGTGCTGTCCACACAGAAAAACACACTCGTTCATGTGAAAGTGGGGTTCGGTAACGTCAGCTGATCCCCTGCTGTGTGGCGGGCAAACTGCTGCTGCCTCCAAATTTTAGCTACTTCAGATTTAAACATTCTCTGATTTGGCCTCTGTCTCCACTCTGTCTCTAGTATTTCCCCTGACCTCCAACACCGCCAGTTCCTGCTCACAGTTGCCGTCCACGCATTCTACACGTGTTCCTGTGTTACTGGGGTTCTGTTACGTCAGCAGATCCCCCAATGTGTGTCCGCCACTGTCTCCAGCGCTGTCCACCTTCCCATTGCAAGTGGTGGGAATGTGGACAGATCAGGAGACATTGGCAGACACACATCAGGGGATCTGCTGACATTACAGAATCCCAGTAACACAGCAACACGTGTGGATTGGGCAGACGGCTGCTGTACGCATAAACTGGCGGTGTTGTTGTTCACGTGAAATCCTGGAAACAGAGTGGAGACAGATGCCTAATTGGAGCACGTTGACAGTCTGTTGTAGCCTACAAACAATCTAAAACTGCCATGGTGTAGGCCTCGGCCTGCACCCTGGTTCTCCCTGGGCTCCAACAACGCTAGTTGGTACTCAGAAGTGCTGTCCACACAGAAAAACACACTCGTTCATGTGAAAGTGGGGGTCAGTAACGTCAGCTGATCCCCTGCTGTGTGGAGGGCAAAGTGTCCTGCTCCCTCCAAAGTCAAAATACCTCTGCTATACACCTCGCTCCAAGTAGGCCTCGGCCTGCACCATGATTGTCCCTGGGTTCCAACACCGCAAGTTGGTGCTCGGAAGTGCTGTCCACACAGAAAAACACACTTGTTCATGTGAAAGTGGGGTTCAGTAACGTCAGCTGATCCCCTGCTGTGTGGAGGGCAAACTGCTGCTGCCTCTAAATTGTAACTACTTCAGATTTAAACATTCTCTGATTTGGCCTCTGTCTCCACTCTGTCTCTAATATTTCCCCTGACCTCCAACACCGCCAGTTCCTGCTCACAGTTGCCGTCCACGCATTCCACACGTGTTCCTGTGTTACTGGGGTTCTGTAACGTCAGCAGATCCCCCAATATGTGTCCGCCACTGTCTCCTGCGCTGTGCACCTTCCCACTGCAAGCGGTGGGAAGGTGGACAGAGCAGGAGACAGTGGCAGACACACATCAGGGGATCTGCTGACATTACAGAATCCCAGTAACACAGCAACACGTGTGGATTGGGCAGACGGCTGCTGTACGCATAAACTGGCGGTGTTGTTGGTCACGTGAATTCCTGGAAACAGAGTGGAGACAGATGCCTAATTGGAGCACGTTGACAGTCTGTTGTAGCCTACAAACAATCTAAAACTGCCACCAAGTAGGCCTCGGCCTGCACCCTGGTTCTCCCTGGGCTCCAACAACGCTAGTTGGTGCTCAGAAGTGCTGTCCACACAGAAAAACACACTCGTTCATGTGAAAGTGGGGGTCAGTAACGTCAGCTGATCCCCTGCTGTGTGGAGGGCAAAGTGTCTTGCTCCCTCCAAAGTCAAAATACCTCAGCTTTACACCTGGCTCCTAGTAGGCCTCGGCCTGCACCATGATTGTCCCTGGGTTCCAACAACGCTAGTTGGTGCTCGGAAGTGCTGTCCACACAGAAAAACACACTCGTTCATGTGAAAGTGGGGTTCGGTAACGTCAGCTGATCCCCTGCTGTGTGGAGGGCAAAGTGTCCTGCTCCCTCCAAAGTCAAAATACCTCAGCTTTACACCTGGCTCCTAGTAGGCCTCGGCCTGCACCATGATTGTCCCTGGGTTCCAACAACGCTAGTTGGTGCTCGGAAGTGCTGTCCACACAGAAAAACACACTAGTTCATGTGAAAGTGGGGTTCAGTAACGTCAGCTGATCCCCTGCTGTGTGGAGGGCAAACTGCTGCTGCCTCCAAATTGTAACTACTTCAGATTTAAACATTCTCTGATTTGGCCTCAGTCTCCACTCTGTCTCTAGTATTTCCCCTGACCTCCAACACCACCAGTTCCTGCTCACAGTTGCCATCCATGCATTCCACACTTGTTCCTGTGTTCCTGGTGTTCTGTAACGTGAGCTGATCCCCCAATGTGTGTCCGGCACTGTCTCCTGCGCTGTCCACCTTCCCACTGCAAGTGGTGGGAATGTGGACAGAGCAGGAGACATTGGCAGACAAACATCAGGGGATCTGCTGACATTACAGAACACCAGTAACACAGGAACACGTGTGGATTGGGCAGACGGCTACTGTACGCATAAACTGGCGGTGTTGTTGGTCACGTGAAATCCTGGAAACAGAGTAGAGACAGATGCCTAATTGGAGCACATTGACAGTCTGTTGTAGCCTACAAACAATCTAAAACTACCACCAAGTAGGCCTCGGCCTACACCATGATTGTCCATGGGCTCCAATAACGCCAGTTGGTGCTCGGCAGTGTCTTTGGCACGGGGACTCCCTGTTGCCCAGCCTGGTTCCAGCACGCCTGCTGTTTCGGGTAGTGTCAAGGTCACTATGCCACCAATCCGTTGTCCTGTCGTCTTGCGGCCGGGTTAGCCGACTCTACGGTGCCTGCAGTTTAGGTGACTCCTATGTGGGCTGCGGGAACTGGCACTGAAGGCTGGATCCGTAGTGCCAATGGGACATGGACCCCCTGTAGTACTGTGGGTTTCGGTAACTGCGGCCGGCTTGCGGCCTGGCTACTTTGCTTTCAATGGGTACCTTCTGCTACCCACCCGGGTTCCAGCACTGTTTGCTGGTTCTCGCCAGAGCCTTTGGCCTAGGTGCCTCCATCTCGGTATCCGAGGTCATGCACCGTCAGCTGGTCCTTGGTAGTGCTTTCTAGCACAGGTACCTCCTGCCTAGTAACCGTGGTCCAGCACCGTCAGCTGTTCCTCGGTAGTGCCATTGGCTCTTGTAGCTTTTGCTACCCATCTGGGTTCCAGCACCGTCAGCTGGTTCTCAGCAGTGTCTTTGGCACGGGGACTCCCTGTTGCCCAGCCTGGTTCCAGCACGCCTGCTGTTTCCGGGTAGTGTCAAGGTCACTATGCCACCAATCCGTTGTCCTGTCGTCTTGCGGCCGGGTTAGCCGACTCTACGGTGCCTGCAGTTTAGGTGACTCCTATGTGGGCTGCGGGAACTGGCACTGAAGGCTGGATCCGTAGTGCCAATGGGACATGGACCCCCTGTAGGACTGTGGGTTTCGGTAACTGCGGCCGTCTTGCGGCCTGGCTACTTTGCTTTCAATGGGTACCTTCTGCTACCCACCCGGGTTCCAGCACTGTCTGCTGGTTCTCGCCAGAGCTTTTGGCCTAGGTGCCTCCATCTCGGTATCCGAGGTCCAGCACCGTCAGCTGGTCCTTGGTAGTGCTTTTTAGGACAGGTACCTTCTGCTTAGTAACCGTGGTCCAGCACCGTCAGTTGGTCCTCGGTAGTGCCATTGGCTCTTGTAGCTTTTGCTACCCATCTGGGTTCCAGCACCTTCAGCTGGTTCTCAGCAGTGTCTTTGGCACGGGGACTCCCTGTTGCCCAGCCTGGTTCCAGCACGCCTGCTGTTTCCGGGTAGTGTCAAGGTCACTATGCCACCAATCCGTTGTCCTGTCGTCTTGTGGCCGGGTTAGCCGACTCTACGGTGCCTGCAGTTTAGGTGACTCCTATGTTTGCTGCGGGAACTGGCACTGAAAGCTGGATCCGTAGTGCCAATGGGACATGGACCCCCTGTAGGACTGTGTGTTTCGGTAACTGCGGCCGGCTTGCGGCCTGGCTACTTTGCTTTCAATGGGTACCTTCTGCTACCCACCCGGGTTCCAGCACTGTTTGCTGGTTCTCGCCAGAGCCTTTGGCCTAGGTGCCTCCATCTCGGTATCCGAGGTCCAGCATCGTCAGCTGGTCCTTGGTAGTGCTTTCTAGCACAGGTACCTCCTGCCTAGTAACCGTGGTCCAGCACGTCAGCTGTTCCTCGGTAGTGCCATTGGCTCTTGTAGCTTTTGCTACCCATCTGGGTTCCAGCACCGTCAGCTGGT
This sequence comes from Dendrobates tinctorius, assembly GCF_039654945.1. NCBI lineage: Eukaryota > Metazoa > Chordata > Amphibia > Anura > Dendrobatidae > Dendrobates > Dendrobates tinctorius. The sequence goes on along the minus strand of NW_027361696.1, from coordinate 94,255,188 downwards.
TCTCGGCAGTGTCTTTGGCATGGGGACTTCCTGTTGCCCAGCCTGGTTCCAGCACGCCTGCTGTTTCCGGGTAGTGTCAAGGTCACTATGCCACCAATCCGTTGTCCTGTCGTCTTGCGGCCGGGTTAGCCGACTCTACGGTGCCTGCAGTTTAGGTGACTCCTATGTTTGCTGCGGGAACTGGCACTGAAGGCTGGATCCGTAGTGCCAATGGGACATGGACCCCCTGTAGGACTGTGGGTTTCGGTAACTGCGGCCGGCTTGCGGCCTGGCTACTTTGCTTTCAATGGGTACCTTCTGCTACCCACCCGGGTTCCAGCACTGTCTGCTGGTTCTCGCCAGAGCCTTTGGCCTAGGTGCCTCCATCTCGGTATCTGAGGTCCAGCACCGTCAGCTGGTCCTTGGTAGTGTTTTTTAGCACAGGTACCTTCTGCTTAGTAACCGTGGTCCAGCACCGTCAGTTGGTCCTCGGTAGTGCCATTGGCTCTTGTAGCTTTTGCTACCCATCTGGGTTCCAGCACCGTCAGCTGGTTCTCGGCAGTGTCTTTGGCACGGGGACTCCCTGTTGCCCAGCCTGGTTCCAGCACGCCTGCTGTTTCCGGGTAGTGTCAAGGTCACTATGCCACCAATCCGTTGTCCTGTCGTCTTGCGGCCGGGTTAGCCGACTCTACGGTGCCTGCAGTTTAGGTGACTCCTATGTGGGCTGCGGGAACTGGCACTGAAGGCTGGATCTGTAGTGCCAATGGGACATGGACCCCCTGTAGGACTGTGGGTTTCGGTAACTGCGGCCGGCTTGCGGCCTGGCTACTTTGCTTTCAATGGGTACCTTCTGCTACCCACCCGGGTTCCAGCACTGTCTGCTGGTTCTCGCCAGAGCCTTTGGCCTAGGTGCCTCCATCTCGGTATCCGAGGTCCAGCACCGTCAGCTGATCCTTGGTAGTGCTTTCTAGCACAGGTACCTCCTGCCTAGTAACCGTGGTCCAGCAACGTCAGCTGTTCCTCGGTAGTGCCATTGGCTCTTGTAGCTTTTGCTACCCATCTGGGTTCCAGCACCGTCAGCTGGTTCTCGGCAGTGTCTTTGGCACGGGGACTCCCTGTTGCCCAGCCTGGTTCCAGCACGCCTGCTGTTTCCGGGTAGTGTCAAGGTCACTATGCCACCAATCCGTTGTCCTGTCGTCTTGCGGCCGGGTTAGCCGACTCTACGGTGCCTGCAGTTTAGGTGACTCCTATGTGGGCTGCGGGAACTGGCACTGAAGGCTGGATCCGTAGTGCCAATGGGACATGGACCCCCTGTAGGACTGTGGGTTTCGGTAACTGCGGCCGGCTTGCGGCCTGGCTACTTTGCTTTCAATGGGTACCTTCTGCTACCCACCCGGGTTCCAGCACTGTCTGCTGGTTCTCGCCAGAGCCTTTGGCCTAGGTGCCTCCATCTCGGTATCCGAGGTCCAGCACCGTCAGCTGGTCCTTGGTAGTGCTTTTTAGCACAGGTACCTTCTGCTTAGTAACCGTGGTCCAGCACCGTCAGTTGGTCCTCGGTAGTGCCATTGGCTCTTGTTCCTTCTGCTACCCATCCGGGTGCAAGCACTGTCTGCTGGTTCTCGCCACAGCCTTTGGCCTAGGTGCCTCCATCTCGGTATCCGAGGTCCAGCACCGTCAGCTGGTCCTTGCTAGTGTTATTTAGCACAGGTACCTTCTGCTTAGTAACCGTGGTCCAGCACCGTCAGTTGGTCCTCGGTAGTGCCATTGGCTCTTGTTCCTTCTGCTACCCATCCGGGTGCCAGCACTGTCTGCTGGTTCTCGCCACAGCCTTTGGCCTAGGTGCCTCCATCTCGGTATCCGAGGTCCAGCACCGTCAGCTGGTCCTTGGTAGTGCTTTTTAGCACAGGTACCTTCTGCTTAGTAACAGTTGTCCAGCACCGTCAGTTGGTCCTCGGTAGTGCCATTGGCTCTTGTTCCTTCTGCTACCCATCCGGGTGCCAGCACTGTCTGCTGGTTCTCGCCAGTTTCTCAGCCTTCTTGTACCTTCTGCTACATTTCCAAGATCAAGCTTTTTGAAATTGTCTTTGGTAATCCTTATTGATCTCCATGACGATGACCCTGATGATGACGACCCTGAAGACCACACCAAAGAAGACCAGAAATATGACCCTAAATAATAAGACCAAGAGGACAAAGAACATGAAGACAACCACCAAGATACAGAACAAAAGACAGAAGAACAAGAAGCAGAAGAAGCAAAAGCAGAAGAACAGAAAGCAGAAGAACATTAAGCATAAGACAAAAAATCAGCATAGAAGAAATCAAAATTATAAGCAGAAGAAGACTAAGCAGTAAATGGGGGTGAGTCCGTTCCTCCTCGTGGTGCCCCTGGAAAATGCCTGCTGCTGCAGGCCAAACTGAACGCGGACAAATCCTGTTGTAAATCTTTAGTGACAGGCAGAACGTAAGGTGTAATCTTATAACTTTTATAGATAAGTACTACAGGAATGCCTGTCACCATAAGAAAATGAAGAAAAAGAAGAATAGGAAGAAGATGAAGAAATAGCATATGAAAATTAATAATAGCTGAATAAGAAGAATATGAAGAATGGAAAAAAAAAATTAATGGGAAGAAGGTGAAGAAGAAGAAGATGAATAAGGTGAAGAAAAAGTTGATGAAAAAAATGCTACTGCTGCGGATCATGAAGGAGAAAGTGTGGGAGAAGTACAAAAGAAGGTGAAGAGCATGGAAGTTGCGAAACATACATATCTGACTAAATATAAAAAAGTTAACATAGTCAATATCTTTTTAACTCCGACCGTCTTGAAAAAAAAAATTGGAATTAATGCTATGCCATGTGATTTGAATAAACCACTATGCTTTTAATGTCTCCTCCACCTCCCACAATACATTCTACATGATTCTTATTTGTTTTCAATTATGTAGAATTAGCCAACAAGGAAATAAAGGCCTTTTTTTTAATTCCGATACCGGAAGTCCCATTGACTTGAATGGGACTTCCGGTATCGGAATCGGCGATACCCGATATTTTTTTTGTATCGGGCGATTCCATCTGATACGATATTTTTGGGTATCGAACGGTATTGCTCAACACTAGTTAAAACCCATCTCTGATCCAATGCGGAGTCCTGTCTCCAGCCGCTAGGCACCAGCTCGAAGACATAAAATAAGACTCGACTGGCCAGTATCCGCTACGATCCCACCGATTCTAATTTTTAAACTCTCCTTGTGATCAACACGTTCCCGACCACTTAATCCACCTAAGGGGGAGTCCAGGACCTGTTGAGATTCCTCCCTCCGAGCCATCATTTACTGGTACCACCAACTTTGAGGACCCCCACGCCACCAACATAAATGTTCTGACCCCCCCAAACATTTATGTCCTTCCACACCTTTAAGCTCTTCTCGATGCCCTCCTGTATGGCTAAACAGTAAACACCACATGTCCAGACCAATTGCATTCAGATGGACTCCATATTTTCTCCAGAATTCCCCCTCCCCTGACTCCAGATCCCAATGTCGTACCACAATTGCCCCATTCCTCACCATAAGGTGGACACCACCCTATTCAATTTGATCCTGGCCCTATTTATACCCTGAACGGATCTCGCCCTGAACCAGACTTTCCTCGGAATAACGTCCGACCACACTACCAATAGTTTAGGGAACATAGACCACAGATGCAACATGTTGAGCTTGATGTCTTTAATTAACTCTCTGCACGGACGTTTCCCCAAATCGTTCCCGACCAGGTGTATGTTAGGTGTCGGATTCCTGCCTCTGCACAGGAGGAATCTCAAGCCTTGCCTTCTGCGGTCTCCCAATCAGTCCCAGTCACAGAGGAATCTGCTCAGCAAAGATGTCATTCCCAGCATCTTGCTCAAGCTATTGCAGTCAGGTTAGTTGGTGCTGCCACCTCTGGGTCAGCTTTGGCAATCCGCACTAGCCAGCAGTGAACAGCTCCAGAGGCTGTCCTTTTTGCAGCCCTCTGAGCATGCCCATGGGACGACCTCTCATTGGAGATCGGGATTGAACCATCAGGAAGGTCTGGGAAGGACGCTGCTATAAAAGGTTTTCATGGCTACTCAGCCATGCGCTAGTATAGTCTGTAATTTGTAGTAGTGTGTATGATGATGGATGCTTGTGAACCGCTGAATGACTCATTATGAAACCCCTTCACTCTGATACGCATGTGAGTAGGGTTTAGAGTCTTGAGTCAGCGCTGAGTAGTGGCACTGCCTAGTGCCGCAGTGCCTCCAGCTCCAATCACATATTAGCGCCAGTGTGTGCCATGCTACATTATGCACTACCGTACCGCACGTTCAGTGATATCAGTGATATCAGTCAGAGATGCCATGCGCCATTAATGCACTTTCCAGACCAAAGCTTAGGCTAGTTAGTGGCGTCTGCCAGAGCTGCTCTGTAGTACTTCGTGTGGAAATCTTCTATCAGCTGCACCCTGTGTCTGTTAACAGGGCACAGCGTTCAGTAGGGGTCTCTCCCTGGCGTCACAGTTGCGGCACCGAATGCTAGTGGGTCTAGAGGGACTCAAACCCTGTGTTCTTGGGGCAGGGTCCTGTGTCCAAGACACTAGCGTTCACTCTGCGGTATCGTGGTCCTGTGAAGCAACAAGGCCCGCCTCCTATTCACCGGGTGAAGTTTGTTAGGGACGGCAGAACGCACTAAATATAAAATAATAGAAAGTGCGTTCGACGCCAGGGGTCCACCGTGCAGAGATGTAAAACTGCTGCTATATAATGGCAGACACACAATATGGCGGTATGAGACACGCGGGTTGAACGTCACCCGGCGTGCGCTGGCGAGCTCTGTTAATATCACAGAGCCGTGTATGGCATAAACATAAATGCTGAGCCTGTTGACTTCACAGATCTCAGCGGTGTGCACGCACAGTATATGGTCACAGGACTAGGCCCAAGACTCCGGGTCACTGTCCGTCTAGACCTACCATGCATACGACGTCGCTACCACGGACGCCAACCAGTGCTGCCGACTGCAGCGCGGCGACAGACTCAGCCGCAACAAGACAATGCCCAAGAGGGGCACACTGTCGGATGCTAGATCTGCTAGATGTGAACTGTGGCCTGTAGCGTGCAACTGACTGGCGCTGATGCTATGACTAAGTCCCTATCAACACACATAATATCAGAGGGAAGGGATCTTAATGAGTCATTCGCAGGCACATGCATTCATCATCATTCACACAGATAGCAATTACAGTCTATAGTAGTGCATGGCCGAGTGGCCATGCGGACCTTTCATAGCCGTGCGGGACCTTCCAGATCTCTGGGATGGACCAATCAGATCAGGAGACGGACCTGAGCACGTGACTCCCGATCTCCAATGGGAGATTGTCTTGTGAGCATGCCCAGTAGCGTGACAAGAGGACTTAGCCACTGGAGTGGCTTGCTGCAGGGCAGCCTGCGCTGCTATTGCTGACCCAGAGGTGGCAGCAACAACCAGTTCCACAGAGATGGTCTGAACAGAGCGCCTGTGACGCTGACATTGCTGCGCAGGCTCCTCAGCGGTCAGAGAAGAATGGGAGATTGCAGAATGCAAGGCTCTGAATTCCCGCTGTGCAGCTGCAGGAACCCAATGCCTAACATTACCCCCCTCCTAGGGCCCCCTCCCCTCTGAGCCTCGGCACGCTCAAATGCCGCAATCAGGAGCGGGGCGTGGTTCCCAGGTCCGGGGCTCTGGACCATGACCACCAAAATAAAATTTTTTGCCACGCACAATCCTGCGTCCTACAATAGCGTTGACCTCAAACTCATCCGAGGACAAGTCTGATGTCCCGGCAGATGACTTAGAAAACCGAGCTGTTATGAATGAGTCACCGTAGGAGGCAAAAACAGAAATGCTAGCTAAGTCCAGAAAACCAGAGAAGTTGGCAGCTATCGGATTGCAGACCCCTGAACCTATCAACAACTAGCAGTAGCCGTGGGGGGTTCCTACGATGCCCTAGACCCCTCGATCACAGCCGGAGAACTGCCTAGCCTAAAGACAGAAATGGAAATCTAAACTGCCCCAGAGCAGACCCCAAAGCAATAGGCAGCCCCCAACATATAATGACGGTGAAGCAACATGAAAAAACACTAACACAGATAGAAAGATAGACTGAGCAAATGATGGGGCCCAAGCTAACTAGATAGGACAGGATAGGAAAGATGCTGTCTGCAATCCGCGAAAAACCCTATCAAAATAAGAGCCAACAGACTGACAGGGAAAAAGGCCCTGAAGACGCTAGGCTTCAAAAAGACTATGTCAGTACTCAGGTATTTTCTGAAGACAGAGCAAATCGACAAAAAAGGAATTCAGCTCACCCCAGCAGGGAATGACAGAATCCAGAAAAGCAAGGCAAACTAAAACCAAAACACAAATGCAAAAAGGCAAAGCAGAAAACTTAGCTTTTGAGGAGCAGGAATCAGACTGGTCTCCTAGAATTCCACAGAGAAATCACCAGCGAGGCAGAAGGGCGTCGGCTGCCTTATATCCAGTCAGAGATCCCCGTCACCCAGTCATCCTCTCCCAGCTCAGGTGCTTGGTAATCAGCCTCACTACCTTCCTTCACCAGAAGAGGGAGTTCATCAGACCTCAATGGTGAAGGGGAAAATGAACTCATAACAGTACCTCCCCCTTGAGGAGGGGTCACCGAACCCTCATCCACGCCACCAGGGTGATCAGGGTGAGCCCGATGAAAGGCATGCACCAATCTTTTGGCATGAATATCAGAGGCAGAGACCCAGGAATTATCCTCCTGACCATAACCCTTCCACTTAACCAATTACTGGAGTCTCCGTCTAGCCAGACGGGAATCCAGTATCTTCTCTACCTCATATTCCATGTTACCTTCAACCAATACAGGGTCCGGAGGTGCCACCCCAGGAACTACTGGTTCAACAAACCTCTTCAACAAGGACTTATGAAACACATTATGGATTTTAAATGTGAGAGGAAGAGCCAAACGAAAAGAGACCGGATTAATGATCTCCAAAATCTTGTAAGGCCCAATAAATCTAGGCTTAAACTTAGGAGAAGCTACCTTCATAGCGATATTTTTTGATGATAACCAAACCATATCACCCACCTTAAACTGGGGACCAACGGTCCTATGTCGGTTGGAAAACCGCTGGGCCTTTTCCTGGGAGAGAGATAACTTATCCACCACTTGGTCCCAGATCTGGTGCATTCTCTCCACCACAGTGTCAACACCTGGGCAGGCAGAAGGCTCCACCTACCCTAAAGAAAATCGAGGATGAAACCCAAAGTTACAAAAAAAAAGGTGACATCAAAGTGGCAGAACTAGCTCTATTATTTAAAGCAAATTCGGCCAAGGGCAAAAATGAAACCCAATCATCCTGATCAGCGGAAATAAAACATCTCAAATACGACTCCAAGGTCTGGTTTGTTCTCTCTGTCTGCCCATTGGTCTGAGGGTGAAACGCAGAGGAGAAGAACAACTGAATTCCCAGCTTGGAACAGAATGTCCTCCAAAATCTAGACACAAACTGAACTCCCCTGTCAGATACAATGTCCTCAGGAATCCCGTGCAAGCGAACCACCTGTTGCAAAAACAGGGGCACCAACTCAAAAGAAGATGGCAACTTAGGGAGTGGTACAAGATGAACCATCTTAGAGAACCTATCACAAATCACCCAAATAACAGTCATTCTCTGAGAGACAGGCATATCAGAGATGAAATCCATAGAAATATGGGTCCATGGCCTCCTGGGGACCTGCAAAGGCATCAACAACCCACTAGAGCGAGAACAAGGTTTAGACCGGGAGCAAGTCCCACAGGACGGCACAAAATTCCTGACATCACAAGACAAGGCAGGCCACCAAAAAGACTGACTCACCAGATCTCTAGTACCAAAAATACCTGGATGACCAGCCAATGCAGAGCATTGAACTTCAGACATCACTCTCTTCTTCCACTGGTCAGGAACATACAACTTTCCACTGGGACAACGCTCAGGTTTGTCCTCCTGGAACTCTTGCAGAGCAAGTCTCAAATCGGGCGAGATGGCAGAAAGAACTACCCCTTCGCCTAAGATGGTAGCAGGCTTTGTCACCACAGGAGAATCAGCCAAGAAGCTCCTAGAAAGAGCGTCAGCATTGACATTCTTAGTGCCAGGAAGAAAAGAGACCACAAAATCAAAACGTGTAAAAAACAAGGCCCATCTAGCCTGTCTAGGGTTCAAGCGTTTGGCCGACTCCAGGTAAATCAAATTCTTGTGGTCAGTAAGGACCACGACTTGATGTTTAGCTCCCTCCATCCAATGTCTCCACTCCTCAAATGCCCATTTCATGGCCAACAGTTCCCGATTCCCCACATCATAGTTACGTTCAGATGGGGAGAACTTTTGGGAAACGAAAGCACAGGGATTCATTTTAGATGTTACAGGATCCTTTTGGAACAAAACAGCTCCTGCACCAATCTCAGAAGCGTCCACCTCTACCTGGAACGGGAGTGAGACATCAGGTTGCCGCAAAACCGGGGCAGAAGTGAATCTTCGCTTCAGCTCCTGAAAGGAAGAAACAGCCTCCGGAGACCAATTCAACACATCTCAGGGTCCCCAATTCGCGTCTCGCTTTTGGAGAGAGTTATGTCATCTGCTCAGTATTGAGCTGAATATCTCCTCAGCTTATCACCCCGAGACGAACAGGTTGGTAGAGAGGGCCAACCAGACCCTGGTCACATATCTTCGATATTTTGTCTCGGCCAGGCAGGATGACTGTATGACTGTACATCCTTGCTGCCGTGATTCCACCGGTCATACCCCATTCCTCCTTAATTACGGCCAGCAATCGCGAGTTCCTGTGCCCATGCCCATGTTGTCTACTGACTCTAGGGTGGCAGACTTGGCCGTGGAGGCACGTGACATTTGGGACCGCACTCAGGATGCCATATGGGCCTCAAAGGAGAGAATGAGGTCTTCCGTTGACTCACACCGGCGCCCCGCTCCCACCTTTGTTCCCGGCGACTTGGTGTGGCTCTCCGCTCATAACATCAGGCTGCAGGTCGAGTCCACTAAGTTTGCGCCTCGCTTTATAGGTCCCTTTAAGGTCCTTGAGCAAGTTAACCCTGTGGTCCACAGTCTGGCCCTTCTTCCACACATGGGTATCACGGACACCTTCCACGTGTCTCACCCTAAGCCCCTTCACTTGTCCCAGTTTTTTGAGTCATCTACCGGGACATCAGACTTTTCCTCGGATGCGTACGAGGTGAACGCCATCGTGGGGTGTAAGGTGGTACATGGCAAAAGGTATTACCTGGTGGACTGGAAGGGTCATGGCCCAGAGGATAGGACCTGGGAGCCTGTGGAGAATATTTGTGCTCCCCTGCTCATTGCGGCCTTTAAGCATAGCGAGGCACAGGAGGAAGTGGGCCCTAGGAGGGGAGGTAATGTTAGGCGTCGGGTTCCTGCCTCTGCACAGGAGGAATCTCAAGCCTTGCCTTCTGCAGTCTCCCATTCAGTCCCAGCCGCAGAGGAGCCTGCTCAGCAAAGACATCGTTCCCAGCATCTTGCTCAGGCTAGTGCAGTTAGGTTGGTTGCTGCTGCCACCTCTGGGTCAGCTTTGGCAATCCGCACTAGCCAGCAGCGAGCAGCTCCAGAGGCTAAGTCCTTTTTGCAGCCTTCTGAGCATGCCCATGGAACGATCTCTCATTGGAGGTCGGGAGTCCCATCCTCAGGTCCTTCTCCAGCTCGGATTGGACCATCAGGAAGGTCCCGGAAGGACGCTGCTATAAAAGGTTTGCATGGCCGCTTGGCCATGCGCTAGTATAGTCTGTAATTTGTAGTAGTGTGTATGATGATGGATGCTTGTGAACCGCTGACTGACTCATTATGAAACCCCTTCCCTCTGATACGCATGTGAGTAGGGTTTAGAGTCTCGAGTCAGCGCCGAGTAGTGGCACTGCATAGCGCAGCAGTGCCTCCAGCTCCAATCACATGTTAGCGCCAGTGTGCGCCACGCTACATTAGGCACTATGGTACCGCACGTTCAGCAATATCAGTCAGAGGGGCACCATGTGTCATTAATGCGCTTTCCAGACCAAAGCTTAGGCTAGTTACTGGCGTCCGTCAGAGCTGCGCTGTACGTACTTCGTGCAGTATTCTTTTATCAGCTGCACCCTGTGTCTGTTAACAGGGCACAGAGTTCAGTAAGGGTCTCCCTGGCATCGCAGTTGTGGCACTGAACGCTAGTGGGTCTAGAGGGACTCTAACCCCGTGTCCTTGGGGCAGGGTCCTGTGACCAACACACTAGCATTCACTCTACGGTATCGTGGCCCTGTGAAGCAACAGGGTCCGCCTCCTATTCACCAGGTGAAGTTAACATGAGTGTGTTTTGTTATACCGCCAGTTTCTGTCCGCCATTACCGAGTAGCAGTCTACCATCTCTGCATGGTGGACCCCGGGCTGCGAACGCACCTCATTACCATCTTTTATTATTTAGTGCATTCCACCAGCCCTAACAGTGTACAACTAAGATGTCCGGTGCCCGATCTAAACGAGCGAACCTATGGAACTCAGGCAACAGACGATTCCACGCCATTCCCCTTTTCCCGATCCACCTTAACACCGTCAGAGTCCTTGGCATGCCCAATTGCCTCCCGTCTGGACGCACCGCTGCCCTCAGCACTGCCCAGAAGACAAATGAGTGCCCCATAATCCATGTAAGCAGTTGTCTTGGCTCTGAAATGAAAGACAAGCACAAAAACAAACCACAAAATTCGAGTCATTGTGCAAATGTACAACCATAGAAAAGTAAAACAAAATGGAAAAATTTGAACTTATAACAAGGAAGGGCGCACATATGAGCAGAATCTAATCGATTCCCACCGCCCAATCCATTTCACCACTTCATCCCCCAAGCCCCGCCTAGCTACCTCTGTAGCCGCACCAATACAGAAAGAATGCCCACTGTAGTTTTTTGCTGAAATGCCCCCAGATGCCAGACACCGTTTAAAAATTATCACAAATTGAAATCGAGATAAAAAGGACCCGCCTTATGCACTAGCAATGGATCAGACATAATTCCCCCGCTCCTCAAAAAATTCCTCGTACACTCTATTGAGCATAGCGGGGAGCCGTTCACTTCAAATATTACCATTGAATAAGCCTTCCCTTCCGTTTCAGTCTTGGACAACTGAATAAATATTACCAGCCTATCCTCGAATAACTCAACATCTTGTCTAAGAAGACCCCTTTTTTTGTGTCTCGAAGGACTAACCAATTCCCCCAAACGAAAGGCCCCAAAAAACGCTAACGAAAAGGCCAATTCTAAAAGAGTTGCTTCCCGCTGAGAATAACAAACCTCCCTCAACTTCTGTTCTAAAATTAACAACACCTCATACGTCACCGACCGTCTACTATCTACTGAGTTCCTATCTTTTTCCAACCCCTCACTGTTTGGAGAACCAAAAAGTCCTTCATCACATCCTGAAGTCCCTTGAATTTAAACCCGAAAGAAAAACCTGACAAAAATTTACTAATTTTTGGAACCGTCCAACCCACTTCCCAGTGATGACCCAAGAACAACAATATTCTGCTTTCATCTCCTAATCGATCACCCATTTTTTCCGACCAATTCTCCCATATGTTCCAAGCCCTGGCATAATGCTCCCAAGTGCAGATGCCAAGGATCTGGTTAGCAAATTTCTCACTGCCCCAATGGTAGGTTCCACAAAGCTTCCAGATGCATCATCCGAAAAGATTCCACTCGCGGGTTAAATCCTCGGGCCCGATCCTGTTGTAAACAAAAAAGAGCTTCCATATAAGGAGCAACTACTGGCTGTCCCAATGATGCCGCAATCCAGATATTCAGACTCAAGCCCATCCACACCAAATGCTGCAACACTCTCAGAACTGCTTGATCCGGGGACGACAATGAATTAATCGTCTTCACGGATCCAGCTGTTTCACAACCAAATCAAATCTTCTTATCGCGGATGCTCTCCGGCCACAATGAAAGAGCCACGACGATCTGAAAAGCTTTGCGCAACACCTTATTAGCTGCCCACCCTCTATCCTTCCAGACTTGAAGTCACTGTTCAACCAACCACGCGCCCGCGTTTACCGATCGAATCCACCAACATACCAAAATCCTCAGCCGACACAACTGGAGCGATCCAAAGAGACCTTCCATTTTAAGAATTCAAGAAAAGAGCCCACACTTTTAAATCATCCTTCAAATCTTTTTTAAGTCTGATAAAATGCGTGGGGGCCTTGACCCCCACCGTCGCCAAAGACAGCCGACAACAAAAGGCTCTTCCCATTGGCATAATACGACAAGCTAAATTAAATTTGCCCAACAATGACTGCACTTCCTTCAACATCAATTTCTTCGCATTGCATGCCAATTTCACTTCCGATCTGAAGTCCAACACTTTGTCCATAGGTAATCTGCATTCCAAAGCAACTGAATCAATTTAAATACCTAAAAAGCTTAATGAAGTAACTGGGCCCATTGTTTTCTCAGCCGCCAAATGGACCCCGAAACTATGCGCTATTCCTTCCATTGTATGCAGTAACACCGAACAAACCGTTGACTGCGCTGCTCCAATAAACAAAAAATTGTCTAGATAATGGATACATGAACTCAATCCAGACACTTCCTTGACTGTCCATTCCAAAAATGTGCTGAAGGCTTTAAAATAAGACAATGAACACCCCATAGGCAAACAACGATCCACAAAGAAACCCCTGTTCCAAAAACATCCCAACAAATGCATATTGCCAGGGTGAACTGTCAGCAAACGGAAATCTGCTTCAATATCGGTCTTTGCCAACAATGCCCCTTTTCCGCACTCCCAAACAAAAACCATTGCTGAATCAAAAGATGTGTACAAATCCAAACACAATTGGGGATCAATACCATCATTAACTGATGAATCCTTTAGAAATAAAAGGTGATGGATCAACCTAAATTTGTTAGGCTCTTTCTTGGGTACGACCCCCAATGGCAAGACCCTCAAATTACAGATGGGAGAAGACCCAAACGGACCAGCCAATCTTCCTAAAGACACTTCCTTACTCAGACACTTCCTTACTCAGACACTTCCTTACTCAGCTCTCATGTACAGCACCATGGAATCAATGGTGCTATATAAATAAATAATAATAATAACTTCTCCAAAACTATCTCTGGAAATTCCGTAGCCGATTTCAAATTTTTTGTCGAAACTTCACCGAAACATTCACAAAAGGAATTTTGAACCCACCTCTGAAACCATCCCTCAGCAACGTTGCCATCTCCTGATCAGGGTATCTACTTAGAAACCTTTCCATTTCTTAGGACAGAGACACACTGGCGAGTTTTTCGTCCGAGAATCGGATCGTAAAACTTGCCCTGGCCGGCACCTCTCCTGACCTGAGCTTGACAGCGTGATGGATTACTATGCAGCTGTCAAGTTCAGGTCAGGAGAGGTGTCGGCCAGGGCAAGTTTTACAGTCCAATTCTCAGACGAAAAAATTTGCCAGTGTGTCTCTGCCCTTACAGTGGCACCGGAGTCACTCCTTTTTCCAGTATCGTCTGTCCCTTTCTGTCCTCCTCCCCTAAAGCATCTTGACAACCCATGGTTACCTCCACAGGAGGAACATTCATGTTTAAATTTGCATTTAGCTCCGAATCTACAGGTTCCATCATTGAACGAAAAGCACAGCCCTTTTTGCATCACCACCGAGTGTTCTGACTGTCCTGGACCCCAGGTGCCCCCATGAAACGACAGTATCCCTTGGCCTGGTCTACTTGGGGCTGTCATCCTCATCCATAAGGCAATGTCTTTATGGTCTCATCTAATATTTGGCCGTGCCGCTTTGCGCTGGCAAAATTGCTCATTGTATCTGAGCCAACCTTGACCCCCATACACCCTATAAGCCTCACCAATTGTATCCATGTAACAAAAATGTGCCGAACAGTTCTCTGGCGACTTTTCCCCAATGATGCTGGCTAGGATCGCAAAAGCCTGCAACCAGTTATTAAATGTACGAGGAATCAACCGCTCCTCCTTTCCTCATCCTCTCTTTTTGACTCGTCCCTTCTCACACTATCCAGGTTAAAACGTTCAAGGGGGAGCAAGGAAAATATGTCTACATATTCCCCTTTTCAAATCCTGTCTCTCACCTCCTGTTTAAAATGCATTCCTAAAGATCCCTCAAAACAAACGTACACTCCTCCTCTAGCTGCATCATCCAGCCGCGGTGCATCAACCCTCTCATCATTTGCCGGAGACGCCTGCTCGGGCAACTCACCGTCGACAGCTGATGCTATGCTGACATTCGGCGAACCCCCTGATGCTAACTGTACAACCGAGTTGGATGAACCTGCAGCCCCGCTACCACTTATAAGCCCAACCCCCAGTTACCTAGCCACGCAGATAAAGGTGAAGACTCGCCCTAACCCACACCAGGTTCCCACAACTTCCACAACTCAGTCAAACCCCGTAAAAACACACCCATAGTGGCCCCAGTACCCCTCGCAAACACAATGCCACTCACACCTGTTGAACAGTAATTAATGATTCTGCTTCACCTGACTGCCTGGGCTCTGTGATCCCAGCAGTCGTACGTCTGGAATCCAGATGCTGATAATTGCTCTCCTGCTCCAAGGAGCTCCGTACAGCCGGACTCCCTTGTCCACTGTGCTGCTTGCCGGAGTGTCAATCCCGAGGTGTGCAGGCTGCATGACGGCAGTGCTTGAGCCAGCCAGATGCCTGCAGTCCTGATAACTGCCGTCTCCCTCCCACCCTATGCTACCATCATTAAGGGCCCCAGAACCCACGGTGTACCCCCACCCGCCCGTGCTTCCTCCCCCCTTTTCTGGTGCCCCAGGTCCCACATGGCCCCGAATGTGATAGCTCAAATAACCGGCAGCAGCCGGTAAGTGGGCAGAGCTACCGAGCCTGCACTCCCCCATCACTCCCTGACTTGCTGCCTGCTGAACTGAATCCCTCCTGGTCCCTGCAATCTGCCGAGCTGCAGGCCTCTCCTGAGATGGCTCTGCCATGGCCGAATTTGAACTTCCCACCGCTGCCGGTGGGTGGGCAGAGCCACCGTGCCGAGTCTTCTGAGGAGGCGCCCGGCCTGCAGCCCCCCGTGCTGCCTGATTCGGCTCCTGCCGCTGCTGAGCGAGGCCCGTTCCTGGCTGGGCTCTCACCGCACCAGTGCCCGGTTCCAAGCCCTCCACCGCCGCATCAGATGAGGAGAAAGCCGACACCCCCCCGCTGCAGGTCCCACTGTGTCTGTGTAATCTTTCCCAGCTCCAGAACAGGGAGCCCTCAGCCTGCCGCCCGCATTCCCTGCCAGAGGGTCCCAGAAGGGGCTCCTCACTCTGCGCCGGACCCGTGTGGTTGCCTCAGGACTAAGGGTCTCCGGAGGCCTAGATCACCGAGGCCGGCGTCCTTCTTCTTGAGCATGTACATGCTCAGCTCCCCCACCTTGTAACAGGCCATGGATGGATGCCTGCAACCAGCCAGCACCCCTCGAATCCGCAGCATCTCTTAGCTGCTGTAAGATAGCCTCGACGTCCATCATGCAGGTATGTACAGCTTGATGTTGCTGTATTATGGGCACCTAAAATGGTTGCCTCTGTAACATGATCCCTTTCTTATAGCTCTCCTTTCAGGCTCCTCCTATCCCACCTACCTACCCCATTCACCCCATTCAGCCTTGCTATCTGCCCCATTCCTCTTTAGATCATTAACCCCAGCCCTGCCACACCTACAGTATTACCCCATTCAGCTCACTATAGGTCCTCTCAACCCAGTCATGCTGGCCTCCCTTTAAAGGCCTGCGGCTCAGTCCAAACTTTGGAGGTCGTGAGGTCGTGTGGTATTAACCGGGCACAAGTCAAGACATCACAGTGTTATGACCCGCCAAGTCTTTCATGACATGCTCGAGTTTGGAAGTTCTGTAGGAGTGTACACATCGGTGTGGAAAGAGGAGACACTGAGGACTGGATGTCGGGCAATGGGTACTTTGCACTTTATCTATTCTACTCCATCGATCATAATTACCAATACCAGTGAAGCCGCAACTTCTTTTTGCTGCTTAGTTTCCTTTTAGCGTCATCCCTCTTTATATCTTCATTACATAAATTCTTATAATAGTCTCCAAGATGGCTACCAACTGTGCGCATGCACTCTGCAGTTCCCCGCCACATCATTCTCTCGGCAGCTAACTGGTAAGCATTGCACGCATGCCCAATGACGTCATTGGGTGTAAGTTCACCAGCATGCTCATGGTGTGATGACCGCAGTCAAGGAAGCGGCTTGATGAGTGTGTGGGATCCAGTGAGCACGCACCGTAATAACTGGCATCATCAGAGGCAAAACAAATGCCATCATCAAGATGTGTAGTAGAGGGGTTACAAGGACACTAAACTTCAGGAAAGCAAATTTCCAATGGATGAGAGATGATCTTGGTGCAATTAACTGGGATGATATCCTGAGACATAAAAATACACAAAAAAATGGGAGACATTTATTAGCATCCTGAATAGGACCTGTGCACAATATATACCGTATGGGAATAAACATGCTAGAAATAGACGGAGACCACTATGGTTAAATAGAGCTGTAAGGGGAGCAATAAGTGAAAAAAATAAAGCATTTAGAGAATTAAAGCAAGTAGGTAGTGATGAGGCATTAAATAAATACAGAAAATTAAATAAATTCTGTAAAAAGCATATGAAAATAGCAAAGATTGAGACAGAGAGACTCATTGCCAGAGTAATTAAAAATAATCCCAAAATATTCTTCAACTACATAAATAGTAAGAAGCTAAAAAATGATAGTGTTGGTCCCCTTAAAAATAGTCTAGGTGAAATGGTGGATGAGGAAAAAGCCAAAATGCTAAATGACTTTTTTTCAACAGTATTTACACAAGAAAATCCCATGACGGATAACATGATCAGGGATAAAATTTCTCCATTAAATGTCACCTGCTTAACCCAGCAGGAAGTACGGTGGCATCTAAAAATCACTATAATTGACAAATCCCCGGGCCCGGATGGGATACACCACCTGAGTACTGCAGAAATTAAGCACAGTCATAGATGGACCATTATTTTTAATCTTTAAAGATTCCATAATAACAGGGTCTGTACCACAGGACTGGCATAATGTGGTGCCAATATTCAAAAAGGGACAAAAACTGAACTCGGAAATTATAGGCCAGTAAGTTTAACTTCATCTGTGGGTAAAATCCTGGAGGGTTTTCTAAGAGATACTATACTGGAGTATCTGGAGAAGAATAACCTCATGACCCAATATCAACATGGGTTTGCAAGGGACCGTTTCTGTCAGACTAATCTGATAAGCTTTTATGAAGAGGAAAGTTCCGGACTGGACCAAGGGAATGCAGTGGACGTGGTGTACATGGACTTTTCAAAAGCTTTTGATACGGTGCCACACAAAAGATTGATACATAAAATGAGAACAATGGGGATAGGGGAAAATATGTGTAAGTGGGTTAAGAGCTGGCTCAGGGATAGGAAACAAAGGGTGGTTATTAATGGAGCACACTCGGACTGGGTCACGGTTAGCAGTGGGGTACCACAGGGGTCAGTATTGGGCCCACTTCATTTTTAACATATTTATTAATGACCTTGTAGGGGGCATAGAGAGTAGAATTTCAATATTTGCAGATGACACTAAACTCTGCAGGGTAGTCAATACAGAGGAGGACAATTTTATATTACAGGAGGATTTATGTAAACTAGAAGCTTGGGCTGATAAATGGCAAATGAGCTTTAATGGGGATAAATGTAAGGTCATGCACTTGGGTAGAACAAGCAAGATGTATAATTATGTGCTTAATTGTAAAACACTGGGCAAAACTGTCACTGAAAAAGACCTGGGTGTATGGGTGGACGAAAAACTCACATTTAGTGGCCAGTGTCAGGCAGCTGCTGCAAAGGCAAATAAAATAATGGGATGCATTAAAAGAGGCATTGATGCTCATGAGGAGAATATAATTTTACCTCTATATAAGTCACTAGTGCAACCACACTGTGTACAGTTCTGGTCTCCGGTGTATAGGAAAGACATTGCTAAACTGGAGCGTGTGCAGAGAAGAGCGACCAAGGTTATTACGGAACTGGAGGGTCTGCAATACCAAGACAGGTTATTACACTTGGGGTTATTTAGTTTGGAAAATCGAAGGCTTAGGGGTGATCTTATTACAATGTATAAATATATGCGGGGACAATACCAAGACCTTTCTAATGATCTTTTTACTCTTAGACCTGTGATGGAGACGAGGGGGCATCCTCTACGTCTGGAGGAAAGAAGGTTTAAGCATACTCACAGATGCGGATTCTTTACTGTAAGAGCAGTGAGACTATGGAACTCTCTGCCATATGATGTTGTAATGAGTGATTCCCTACTAAAATTTAAGAAGGGCTTGGATGCCTTTCTTGAAAAGTATAATATTACAGGTTATATACACTAGTTTCCTTAATATTGCGTTGATCCAGGGAGCTAGTCTGATTGCCGTATGTGGAGTCGGGAAGGAATTTTTTCCCCAATGTGAAGCTTACTGTTTGCCACATGGGTTTTTTTTGCCTTCCTCTGGATCAACATGTTAGGGCAAGTTAGGATAGAATATGGGTTGAACTAGATGAACTTAAAGTCTTCCTACAACCTTAATAACTATGTTACTATGTTACACCTTTGAGAAAGCAGGTATGCTAAACCCGCGTCAGGGGCTGCAAGGAGAGCTTCTGTGGTCCGGATAAACAATAAACCATAGGTCAGCACCTGATAGACTGCACAAGCTCATGAATCAATTGTGCATGGTTTACTATTTAACTATTAGGGGCTGGCATTTACCTGATTGCCTTCACTTCTCCCTATTGCTGTTGCAAGTTTGGTGACTTCTCCTTTATGCTCTCCTATGTCCTATTGGACCCTTATCCTCTCCTTGCCTGTTTCCATGTCTCCTCTGCATATTTTTTTATGTTTTGCATGGTTTGTATTCAAGTATGTAACTTATATGTTTGAAATTCTTAATACACTTGTTTTTTATAGTACTGCTTGGTGGTTTATGGTTTACTCCATTTCTTCTTGGTGACTTAAGAAGTTGCTGTGCCAGGCAGGTGCAGGTACTAGGCCAGAGCCTGGATCACAATGTTTTATGTGAGAGTGAGATTCCATCCTGAACTACTGCTTGGGAGTAAATGGGGAAAATCCTGATGGCAACAGATACATTTGATATACGGTATGTGGTTAAATTACTACCTTGGACAACATCTGCAAGGAGTTTATACGGTCTCCTTGGGTTTGCATGGGTTTCCTCTGGTTTCTTCGGTTTCCTCCCACACTCCAAAGAATAGTATCATATTTTATGTTAACATTTTAAATCTGTCTGATCTCCTAAACACTTGTTCCTCTTACCCATTAGGGGTATTTTAAATGAGGCAGTTATTGTGCAGGAAATTGGTAGATCAAGTCAATGTTTCTAATCAATGTGCAGTAAGTGAATAATTAGCCATAATTTGCATGGTTGCCATTGTTCACATTTTTTATCCTGACCTAACAATTAACATTTGTCAATTGAACCTCCACATGCATAAACAGGCATCTACTAGATTTCTGTTCATAATGGGCTCCGAATATATGATTTTTATACATATAAATGAATATTTTGGATTGGTGCTTGTTTCAGCAATTTATCTTTCCACGTATGTAGGGACCTGTCTGCAGCAGGAAGGTGAATGCAAAATGTGCCGTAAAAGTACTTCACATGACCTGGTGTGTATGTATGTGGGGAGAGAGCTAGAGACAATGGAGGATGGTAAAGTACTGGGTTTGGCTAGGGGGGAGACCAAGAACAGCAGGAAAGAGAGACGGTGCAGTACGAAAGGTTGGCCACAAGATGGAGACAGAGAGCAGTGAGAAAAGGGCTTAACAGCAGCTAAAGGCTAGGAAACCGCATAGTCATAGTGGGCGGAGTTACAGTGGCTCTAGAGGGGATTCCCAGGGAGGGGAATAAATAGGCAGAGAGAGTTCCAGAAGCCAGCCAGTCCAGGAGGAGGCGTTCAGCAGAGCAGGAGACTGAAGAGGAATGAGACAGAGAGGAAGAGCTCCGGGAGGGACTGGAAGGAGAGATAGTCAGGGGGGAGGCCCTGACAGGAGAGCCGCAGGACAGAGGAAGCCCGGGGGTACCACACAGATGGACTCGGACAGGTGAAGCGCTGTGGTGGTAGGCCTAAGGCAGCCACAGTGAAAGAGCCATGAGGGATGTCACTGTAAAGGACATAGAAGAAGGTGAAAGGCACCAGGGCTGTGTGTAGAAGCTGTTGTGCTGCTATGTTGCTGTGGTCGTAGGGAGGATGGTAAATAAAGAGGATCTGTTGAACGCACATCGGTTTCTGTCTCCAGTCTGTTCGCAGCGAAAAAAGGACCACCCCCCAGCCGGTACACGTACCTACACGTAGAATGAGCATTAGTTTGTATACTATTTAATAACCATCAAATAAACCAGAGAATCTGATAATCTGACACAGAATTATATTGTCCTGACGCTGAGGGTATGTTCCCACGGTCAGTAAATGCTGCGGGTTGGACACTGCGTACATCTGCAGCATCCAACCTGCAGCGGCCAGATGTTACAGCATAGTATATGGGATTTCATAAAATCCCATCTCCACTATGCATGCAGGGACACCTCCGGCTTCCCTGCTTAGACGCACATGCGGCGCTTTTTTACCAACCGCGGCATGTTTATTTATCTTGTGGAGATGCTCAGCCATTTGTACAATGTAAAGGGACGCAGTGATTCCGCACGGTTCAATAAACACATGCGGAATCACCAGTGTTTAAAAGCCCGCAGCACTTTGGAGGGAGCCGACGTGCTGTGCCCAAAGCGCTGCTGGTTACTGACCGTTAGCACATACCTGTCCCTGATATATTAAGAAAAGATTTTATGTCTGATAAAGTCATTAGTAGTGTGGAGCATTCCGATACTTGCTGTATCGGAATTCCGATACCGACATCCGATATTTTTTCAATATCGGGCATCGGAATCGGAAGTTCAAAGTTGATTGACAGCCGAAATGACGTCATCGTGATGCGCGGTGTGTGCGCATCATGATGCGCCGTCATTTCGGGCCTTCCGGGGGTCTCTGCCGGCCTGCCGGGGGGCTGTGCCGGCCTGCCGGGGGGCTGTGTGGACTGCCCGGGGTCTGTACCGGCCTGCCCAGGGGCTGTGCCGGCCTGCCGGTGGTCTGTGCACCCTGTGGGGGTCTGTACCGGCCTGCCGGGGGGCTGTGCTGATGTCCGGGGGTCTGTGCAGGCATCGTCCGATGGGACTACAAGTCCCATCTGGCGATGCCTGCTACCATGACAGTGATTGACACATTAGCCAATGATGGGACAGTAGTAGTCCCATCATCCGGCTAATATGTTAAATGTTTAAAAAAAAATATATATATACTACATACATACTACATACATACTACATGCATGCTACATACATACTACATGCTACATACATACTACATATATACTACATGCATGCTACATACATACTACATGCTACATACAAACTACATACATACTACATACATACTACATGCATGCTACATACTACATGCTACATGCATACTACATGCTACATACATACTACATACATACTACATACATGCTACATACATGCTACATGCTACATACATACCACATATATACTACATACATACTACATGCATGCTACATACATACTACATATATACTACATGCATGCTACATACATACTACATGCTACATACATACCACATATATACTACATACATACTACATATATACTACATACATGCTACATGCTACATACATACTACATACATACTACATGCATGCTACATACATACTGCATGCATGCTACATACATACTACATGCTACATACATACCACATATATACTACATACATACTACATGCATGCTACATACATACTACATGCTACATACATACTACATATATACTACATGCATGCTACATGCATGCTACATGCTACATACATACCACATATATACTACATACATACTACATATATACTACATGCATGCTACATACATGCTACATGCTACATACATACTACATACATACTACATATATACTACATGCATGCTACATACATGCTACATGCTACATACATACTACATACATACTACATGCTACATACATACTACATATATGCATCATACTTACTACATCCTACATACATACTACATACTACATATATGCATCATACATACTATATGCTACATACATACTACATACATACTACATATATACTACATGCATGCTACATACATACTGCATGCATGCTACATACATACTACATGCTACATACATACTACATGCTACATACATACTACATACATACTACATATATACTACATGCATGCTACATACATACTACATGCTACATACATACTACATATATACTACATGCATGCTACATACATACTACATGCTACATATATACTACATACATACTACATACATACTACATATATACTACATGCATGCTACATACATACTACATACTACATATATGCATCATACATACTACATGCTACATACATACTACATACATACTACATATATACTGCATGCATGCTACATACATACTGCATGCATGCTACATACATGCTACATACATACTGCATGCATGCTATATACATGCTACATACATACTGCATGCATGCTACATACATACTGCATGCATGCTACATACATACTACATGCTACATACATACTACATACATACTACATATATACTACATGCTACATACATACTACATACATACTACATGCATGCTACATATATACTACATACATACTACATACATACTACATATATACTACATGCATGCTACATACATACTACATGCTACATACATACTACATACATACTACATGCATGCTAAATACATACTACATGCATGCTACATACATACTACATGCTACATACATACTACATACATACTACATACAATACATTCATACAATACATACATAGACATACAGTACATATAACATAGAGTAACATACTTACCAATACTTGTCACATTGTTCCCCGAAGCCATTGTCATCTACGGAATAAATATTAACATAACAAACCACAAAAATACTCACCCATGATCCGAAGCAGTCCACGAGTGTGTCCCACGACGATCTTGGGTAGAGAACTGCAGGAATCCAATGACGGAAGGTAGGTATCCTTCCGCACTGTATTCCTCCACCACTTAAAAAAAAAAAGTCCCTAGTCTCACTTTATGGTAAAAGCTGTGTGGGAATGTATGTAGCATGCATGTAGTATATATGTAGTATGTATGTAGTATGTATGTAGCATGCATGTAGCATGCATGTAGCATGTATGTAGTATGTAGGTATCCTTCCGCACTGTATTCCTCCGCCACTTAAAAAAAAAAGTCCCTAGTCTCACTTTATGGTAAAAGCTGTGTGGGAATTCCCACACAGCTTTTACCATAAAGTGAGACTAGGGACTTTTTTTTTAAGTGGCGGAGGAATACAGTGCGGAAGGATACCTACATACTACATATATACTACATGCATGCTACATACATGCTACATAATACTACATACATACTACATACATGCAGTATGTATGTAGCATGCATGTAGTATATATGTAGTATGTATGTAGTATGTATGTAGCATGTAGTATGTATGATGCATATATGTAGTATGTAGTATGTATGTAGCATGTAGTATGTATGATGCATATATGTAGTATGTATGTAGTATGTATGTAGTATGTATGTAGCATGTATGTAGCATGCATGTAGCATGTATGTAGTATGTAGGTATCCTTCCGCACTGTATTCCTCCGCCACTTAAAAAAAAAAGTCCCTAGTCTCACTTTATGGTAAAAGCTGTGTGGGAATTCCCACACAGCTTTTACCATAAAGTGAGACTAGGGACTTTTTTTTTTCAAGTGGCGGAGGAATACAGTGCGGAAGGATACCTACCTTCCGTCATTGGATTCCTGCAGCCCGTAGAGAGCGGCAGCATCAGCTGATGCTGCAGTTCTCTACCCAAGATCGTCGTGGGACACACTCGTGGACTGCTTCGGATCATGGGTGAGTATTTTTGTGGTTTGTTATGTTAATATTTATTCCGTAGACGACAATGGCTTCGGGGAACAATGTGACAAGTATTGGTAAGTATGTTACTCTATGTTATATGTACTGTATGTCTATGTATGTATTGTATGAATGTATTGTATGTAGCATGCATGTAGTATGTATGTAGTATGTATGTAGCATGTAGTATGTATGTAGCATGCATGTAGTATGTATGTAGCATGCATGTAGTATGTATGTAGCATGTAGTATGTATGTAGCATGCATGCAGTATGTATGTAGTATGTATGTAGCATGTAGTATGTATGTAGCATGCATGCAGTATGTATGTAGCATGCATGTAGTATATATGTAGTATGTATGTAGTATGTATGTAGCATGTAGTATGTATGATGCATATATGTAGTATGTAGTATGTATGTAGCATATAGTATGTATGATGCATATATGTAGTATGTATGTAGTATGTATGTAGCATGTAGTATGTAGCATGCATGTAGTATATATGTAGTATGTATGTAGCATGTATATAGCATGCATGTAGTATATATGTAGTATGTATGTAGTATGTATGTAGCATGTAGTATGTATGTAGCATGCATGTAGTATATATGTACTATGTATGTAGCATGTAGTATGTATGTAGCATGCATGTAGTATATATGTACTATGTATGTAGCATGTAGTATGTATGTAGCATGCATGTAGTATGTATGTATGTAGTATTTTTTTTTTTTTTTTACATTTAACACATTAGCCGGATGATGGGACTACTACTGTCCCATCATTGGCTAATGTGTCAATCACTGTCATGGTAGCAGGCATCGCCCGATGGGACTTGTAGTCCCATCGGACGATGCCTGCACAGACCCCCGGACATCAGCACAGCCCCCCGGCAGGCCGGCACAGCCCCCCGGCAGGCCGGTACAGACCCCCGAGAGGCTGTACAAGGGCAGGAAAGGGTTTTTCCAATTCCGATACCGGAAGTTTCATAGACTTGAATGGGACTTCCGGTATCGGCATCGGCGATACCGATACTTTTTTTAAAGATCGGCCGATCCATTCCGATACGATATTTTGAAGTATCGGACGGTATCGCTCAACTCTAGTCATTAGACATCTCTGAAGAACTGATCAATGATTTTCCTTAAGCCATTACTATGTGTTTTATAAAACCTTTGTAACAAAGATAGCAAAATATTCATGTTATGTTTATGGAATAAAGCAGTGAAATCATGGAGAAGTGAAATTTTTGCCATTGCTAACTAGTTTCTCTGGAAAAAAAAACAAATTATATAACAGTTCATTTATGCCAACATGCAAACTAATGAAAGTACAAATTATCTCTAGGCTATTGTACCGTTGTATAGTGAAAGTGACAACAAAATTATTCCTCTTAAGGTTAAAGAAATGTCAAACATCAAGAAAAGTTTTTAATTTTTTTTTTTAAATAAAGAAACTTATCAGTACAGTTTAATTTTCACAAGGCCAGCATTTGCCAGATTTCATTTGCCTATCTCATGGACTCAGTAGTGAAACCTCTCATATGTAAATGTTGACACTTTTCAACCAAAGGAGGCGCTTCCTTCTCTTCTCTGTGCTTTGGTCGGTCTGATGACGGATTTGGCTGCTTGGCCAGTTCAGTTCATTAGTAACGATGAGCGAACGTGCTCGCTACTACTCTGTATTTGCTCGAGTATCACTATACTCGGCGGGAACTCGGGTCTCCACCCAGCATTTTTGGCGGACTTTAGAGACCCAATGACGCTGCAGGGATTGTCTGCCAGGCTATGAAACACCGCAGCCATCTTTGTAGTGGTCATGCAGTGATTGGCTGGCCGCACAGCATCATCAGGGGTATAAGAGACTGGACGTCGCCCTGCTCGGAGCATTAAGCTCCGGATTGAGAGAGTGTAGGGAGAGCGGCTGCCTTGATAGGGTGCGAATTGGGGATTTTTTACTTAGTATGGGGTCTTCCATCCTAAATAATCACACCCAGTTAAACCAACAGTCCTTCTAAGGACTAATTCTGGTGTATAAAGGTTCCAGTGATAGGCAGGCAGGGTAGTGTACGTCGCTCTATACACATGAGTGCAAGGCCTGCAGGCACTGTGTGTGTATATAGATCATTGCATACATCAAGAGGGTCCATTCCCTTCCTGTGTTCTGGTGCTGCTGCTGCTACCTGTGGGATATATTAGCCATATACAGCTAGCCCCAGGTGTAATTGGAATACAGGCCACACATTTTTGGTGTGGTATCTCCGTGCCAGCTCATATCTGTGTGACAGTGTGCGTGCTCAAACTTTGGCCAGTTTATGCCTGTTTTTTTTTTTTGCCTAGCTGTCACTTTTTGTTAAATCCATCAGTATTTAGCAAAAAAAATACAGGCCACACATTTTTTGATGTGGTATCTCCGTGATAACTCATATCTGTGTACTCAAAGTTTGGCCAGTTTACGGCTGTTTTATTTTTTTTACCTGGCTGTCACTTTTGGTTAAATACAGCAGTGTTTCGCCAAAAAAAAATAAAGGCCACACATTTTTTGGTGTCGTGTCTCCGTGATAACTCATATCTGTGTGTGCTCAAAGTTTGGCCAGTTTACGGCTGTTTTATTTTTTTTGCCTGGCTGTCCCTTTTGGTTAAATTCAACAGTATTTAGCAAAAAAAAAAAAAGAAAAATACAGGCCACACATTTTTTGGTGTGGTATCTCCGTGCCAGCTCATATCTGTGCGTCCTCAAAGTTTGGCCAGTTTATGGCTGTTTTCTTTATTTAGCCTGGCTGTCACTTTTGGTTAAATACAGCAGTATTTAGCCCCCCCAAAAAATACAGGCCACACATTTTTGGTGTGGTATCTCCATGCCAGCTCATATCTGTGCATGCTCAAAGTTTGGCCAGTTTATGTCTGTTTTTTTTTTTTTGCCTGGCTGTCACTTTAGGTTAAATACAGCAGTATTTAGCCCCCCCCAAAAAAATACAGGCCACATTTTTGGTGTGGTATCTCAGTGGCAGCTCATAGCTGTGCTTGCTCAAAGTTTGGCCATTTTACGGCGGTTTTCTTTTTTTTCCTTGGTGAAACTGTACTTATGTACAGCACTATTTAGCCAAAAAATAAAAAAAATTAATACAGTTTGTTATCTCAAGCTGAGGTCTGGTGTATCTGTGGTGGAAAAATTTTTGCTTAGCAGGCATACATTGGATAGTTCTGTCTGATAGCCTTGTTCTACTCATTATTTTGGGTTTTCATAAGTGAACACAAAACCTCCAAAAAAATTAATATTGTCTGTAATCTCAGGCTGAGGCCTGGTGTATCTGTGGTGGAAAAATCTTTGCTCTGCAGGCATACTTATCGCATATAATTTTTCTACAAATAAATACATTTGTGTTGAGCTTTTCAAATATTCCAGTAGTCCATTTAAAATGGGCAAGGGACAGGGAAGTGGACATGATGCTGATGGTGCATGCAGTGGACGAAGCTCTCGAACTTCCTGTCCCAGTTTCTAGGCGACCGCATCACATCACTATTGAAGCCAGAGCAGTCTGAAACGGTTGTTGGTTGGATAGCGGATAATGCTTCCAGTCACTGATCCGCCACCACCACCACCATTGTCTTCCAAGTCTGAGTAGCCGTGAGTGTAGACCGGATATTACTCACCCTGATCATCCTTCCTCCCACCATGCCGAGTGCCTTGAGACAACTGATCCCACACGCGGACACTCCAAAGAGCTGTTCAGTTTTCCATTTGGAGATTCGTGATTCTCTCCTGCTCCACTTGAAGTAGAGCAAGTTGATGTTCCATGTAGCGATGCACAAATCTTTGAGCAGCCACGGTCACAAGAGGTGGACGATGATGAGACACAATTGCCGGAAAGTCAGGAGGAGGAGCAGGGTGTGGATGTGGATGACGAGGTGGTGGATGATATAGTGACTGACCCAAACTGGCAGAAGGACATGCAGAGTGAGGACAGCAGCACACATGGAGAAGGAGGCATATCACCCAAACAGGAAGGAAGAATCAGAGTGATGGCCGCAGACAGAAGGCGTGAATCCATTCCCCGTAACACCAACAGGACAGAAGTTGCCATTCCAACTGTTAGATCTTCCCGAGTCTGGTTATTTTTTAAAGACTCTGCTGATAACCCCAAACAGGCCATTTGCAGCACTTGCCATGCCTGCATCAGCAGGGGCAGCAAAACTACCAGCCTGACCACCACCAGCATGATTAGGCACATGGCAGCAAAGCACCCAACCTTGTGGGCCAAACCACAGGCTCCAGGAACACTGTCTGCAAGTGAAAACACTGCTTCTTCCATTGTTTTGCATACAAGCCAATCCCCAGTTCACCCTGCCTGTGAAGATGACTCAGGCCCTGCACCTGTTGTTGCCCACAGTCAACCTGCACCATCATCAAGCCCGTCCACGTCCTTGTCCCAGCTCAGCCTTCAGTTGTCTATACCCAGTCATTGGAAAGCAAGTGAAAATATGCAGCCAATGCCCAACAGGCCACAGTACTTAATTCTAACAATTCTCGTCTGCTTACGCTCAAAGTCTTGCTTTTAAGGCTCATTGAGATGGAAGCTTTCCGAAACCTGATGGCGGCAGCCGTCCCAAGGTACTCGGTCCCCAGTTGCCACTAATTCTCCTGTTGTGCCGTACCGGCATTACACTAGCATGTGTCCCACAACATTACCTGTGCCCTCAACAATGCTATTACTGGGAAAGTCCACCTAACCACGGACACATGGACAAGTGCTGGAGGGCAGGGATGGTACATCTCAATGACAGCACACTAGGCTAACATAGTGGAAGCCGGGACCCAGTCAGACCTTGGGATGGAACACATCCTCCCCATGCTGAGGATTGCAGGCTCTGCGTCAATCAGGGTTGCCCCCACAGTCTACAGCTCCTGCACCTCCTTCTCCTCCTCTTCTTCAGCATCCATCTCTGAAATGAACACATCAGTCAGAAGCTGGAAGCACTGCAGCACTGCCAAAGCCAAGCGGCAACAGGCTGTGCTGAAGCTAATCTGCATAGGTGACACACCGCACAATGCAGAAGAGTTGTGGACAGCGCTGAAAGAGCATGGTTGTGTGTGACAATGGCCGGAACCTGGTGGCGGCTCTGAGGCAAGGTGAGCTCACACACATACCTTGCCTGGCCCATGTGCTTAACCTCGTGGTTCAATGATTTTTTAAAAGATACCCAGAGCTGCCAAATCTGCTAGTGAAAGTATGCAGTCTGTCTGCCCATTTTAGAAAGTCAGCCACGGCTTCAGCCGCCTTTGCCATGCATCAGCAGCATTTGCAGCTTCTGGCTTACCCATTGGTGTGTGATGTCCCCATGCATTGGAACTCTACACTGCATATGTTGGAAATGATTTGTGAGCAGAAGAGGGCAGTTGTTGACTACCAGCATCAACAAAGCCGTCGATATTCAGTTCAAACTCCACACATAAGACCTAAGGAGTGGACATGGATGTCAGACATATGTACCATCCTCCATCCTTTGAGGACTGCACCAAGATGATGAGCGGCGATGATGCCATAATTAGCATCACCATCCCGCTTATCAGCATTTTGAAAAGTTTTCTGCTCACAATTAAAGGAACCAGATAGGGTGATTACACTCAGCCCAGGCTCATGCCGTCGCAATGTGGATTGGTAGACAATGAGGAGGAGGAGGAAGAATAAGAGGTACTTTAATGCGCTATAGACGGTACTACAAGCACAGCTGTCATACCGTCTGTTCAGCGGGGATGACCTGAGGACAGGGAGGAGGAGGATGAGGATGAGGAGGACAGTATGGTCAGTCATCCTGTTGGTGAGGACACGGAAGTCTTGCCTGTTAGCAGTCTGGCACGCATGGCTGACTTTATGTTGTGCTGCGTTTCCCGTGACCCTCACATTATAAAAATTTTCGGTGACACTCATTACTGGTTGGTGACACTTCTAGACCCACACTACAAGGAGAACTTTCAATCTCTTCTTCCAGAGGCAGAGAGGTGTACAAAATGTTGCTGTACCAGAGGGCCCTTGTAGCGGAATTATTGAAAAAATTACCACGTGAGAACGCTGGCAGCAGACGTCAGAGTTTGTTGTACAACCAAGCAGTCCAAGCGAGAGAGACAGAAGTACAATTCAGCTCAGGCAGGGGAACAATGGCAAAGTTCTGGGACAGTTTTTTCAGACCCTCCCATCGTGACGCCACAGAAGCAAGGGGTGCTGTCACAAGAAGTGCAATATTTGGGATGATGGTGAGGGAATACCTTGCAGATCGTACAAACGTCCTCCGTGATTCCTCTGTGCCTTTTAATTATTGGGAATCCAAGCTGGACACGAGGCATGAACTGGCTCTCTACGCCTTGGAGGTCCTGGCCTGCCCTGCTGCTAGCATTCTGTCAGAGCGGGTTTTTAGTGCCGCTGGTGGAATTATAAGAGATAAGCACAACTGCCTGTCAACTGACAATGCTACAATAGACAAAAGTGTTTCAGCTCACCCTTTCCACGGTAAAAGCCTTTGATTCCATGGACCCCGAGCAGGGATTTGTGTCTCAGCCAGACACCAGGAAAGGTACTTGAAGAAAAAAGGGGAATCCAGCTGCAAGGAATAAAATCAATTTCTTTTATTTATTTAATTCCAAAGATAAAAGTATGACAAAATCATACATCACGCAGATACCGGGTAAACCGGTGAGAAAAAGTGCCTGGCTGAAACTGAATGCGTTTCGAACACACACGTGTTCTTAGATTCAGTTGATTATACACAGACATGAGACCTGTTTATATAAAAGGCTCAACAGGTGTGTCATAGAGATTTTAACAAAGAATAACAACAAATATAAAAACAATGCAAAAAATATATATGTAAGAAACATACAAAAATGGACCTAAATTAAACAAATATCAAAAACACGCACAATTTTGAGAGCAATGAAAAAATTAATAATGTAACGTTAATTCTTTTTTCAAGTTTAGACCCAATGGATCTCGTGAATTGAGCCAGTAAATCCAGAAGGCTTCTTTATCCCGAAGTCTCCTCTCTCTGTCGCCACCTCTTGGATCCACATGGATCTGTTCAATTGCAAAGACATTAAAAAACGTTCTCTGTCTGTAGTGAACAGTGACAAAATGATTAGACAGATTAGAAGTATTTGAGTAGAGGGATGTGATATATCACACAAGTGTTCTCTGATTCTACTTTTCAGATTGCGATAGTGGAACCCACATATAATAAATTGCATTCAGAACATTCCACTGCATAAACTATATAGTTAGAATTACAATTCAAAACACCTTTTGTTTTTTCATTTTTGCTATCTGAAAAAAACATGGTCTTTTTAGAATGTGCACAGGTTTTGCAAGGAAAAGAACCGCAACTATAAAAACCTGAGATACAACAAGAAAACACAGAATGACAGATTTGCAAAAATACTCTGCAATAAAAAATGGCAGTAATCAGCAAGTGCTGGATAACAAATACAGGGTATTTAGTCAATACTTTTTTTGCGCAAAAAATGTAAAAGCTGCTCCACCATGTCAAGGTAACCGCTATTGAAGCAGTCCCTATCTAATGTATTAAAAACCTGAACATGTGAACAGTGTCTAATATGAACCGGATTCAGACAGGCCGCTCCCTAGTATGGGCTTGTGGTCTGAGACAGCTCTTATGTGCACATCACACAAGAGAGGGGTGGGGTCTCCCAAACCATGCTAAGCAAGGAAAAAAAACAGATTAAAAACACACATGTGACATGCACAAATGTGAACACGTCAATCAGACAATGCTCACACCACCCACTAACTGAGATACAACAATAAAACACAGAATCAGAATGACAGATTTGCAAAAATACTCTGCAATAAAAAATGGCAGTAATCAGCAAGTGCTGGATAACAAATACAGGGTATTTAGTCGATACTTTTTTTGCGCAAAAAAATGTACACCAAGCTGCTCCACCACGTCAAGGTAACCCCTATTGAAGCAGTCCCTATCTAATGTATTAAAAACCTGAACATGTGAACAGTGTCTAATATGAACAGGATTCAGACAGGTATTCAGACAGGTATTCAGATTGTAATTTTGTTAGAAAACTTTGCATTAAACTATCATTAATGATATACTTACACCTGTTAGAAAAAAACTGCAGTAGGATCACATCTAAGGAGAATCTAAGTATCTTGGTCCGACCACAAATCTTTAACAGAAGCCACATAATCTAGTTCGTCCAAAGCCACAACTGAACCCCCTTTGTCTGACATTTTAATAATTATATTTTTGTAAGACTGTAAATTTTTCAATGCCAACAGTTCCGTCCATAAATTTTTTGAAGAAAAAGTCGTTGTATCAGAAAAAAGACTTCGTATATCCCTCTCCACATTGTCTTAGAATTTGTCTATGGAATTCATGCGTGTTTGCACTGGATAAAAGGTAGGATTTTTAACCTTAAAACGAGAAACAAAATTTTGTTCATCAATCAAATGAAAAAACTTACAAAATAAAACATTTTTTGAATTGTAATTCTAAGCATACAGTATAGTTTATGTAGCGGAATGTTCTGAATGCAATTTATTATATGTGGGTTCCACTCTTCGCAATCTGAAAAGTAGAATCAGAGAACACTTGTATGATGTATCACATCCCTCTACTCGAAACATTTCTAATCTGTCTAATCATTTTGTCACTGTTCACAATAGACAGAGAACGTTTTTTAGTCTTTGCAATTGAACAGATCCATGAGAAACCAAGAGGTGGCGACAAAGAGAGGAGACTTCGGGATAAAGAAGCCTTCTGGATTTACTGGCTCAATACAAGACTTCCATCTGGTCTAAACTTGAAAAAAGAATTAATGTTACATTATTATTTTTTTCATTGCTCTCAAAATTGTGCGTGTTTTCGATATTTGTTTAATTTAGGTCCATTTTTGTATATTTCTTGCATATATATTTTTTGCATTGTTTTTATATTTGCTGTTATTCTTTGTTAAAATCTCTTTGACACACCTGTTGAGCCTTTTATATAAATAGGTCTCATGCCTGTGTATAATCAACTGAATCTAAGAACACATGTGTGTTCGAAACGCATTCAGTTTCAGCCAGGCACTTTTTCTCACCGGTATACCCGGTATCTGCGTGATGTATGATTTTGTCATACTTTTATCTTTGGAATTAAATAAAAGAAATTGATTTTATTCCTTGACGCTGGATTCCTCTTCTTTTCTTCAAGTACATAACTGACAATGCTGACAGGCTGACTCTTATAAAAATGAACAAGGGCTGGACTGGGCAAGGCTTCTGTACACCACCGAATGAAAATAGCGAAACATAACCTCAAATACATTGTCTTTTTTGTGGAGGTGTATTCTGGTAGGAACGTGTGCCGACTGGGGGGTGTCCCTCTTTCGCCGCGAACAGACTGGAGACAGAAACCGATGAACGTTCTACAGATCCTTTTTATTGGCCATCCTCCCGACGTCCACAGCAGCACGACAGCTTCTGCACACACAGGCCCGGGTACCCTTCACCTTCTTCTCTTTCCTTAAATTGACATCCCTTGCGGTTCTATCACTGTGGCTGCACTAGGCCTACTACCACAGCGCTTCTCCTGTACAAGTCCGTCCGTCTGGTACCCCCGGGCTTCCTCTGTCCTGCGGCTCTCCTGTCAGGGCAACTCCCCTGACTGTTTCTCCTTCCAGTCCCTCCCGGAGTTCTTCCTCTCTCAGTTTCTTCCTCCTTCAGTCTCCTCCTCTGCTGAACTCCTCCTCCTGGACTGGCTTCCTTCTGGAACTCTCTTCCTCTCCCTGGAAATTCCCCTCTAGAGTCCCTGTAACTTCCCCCACCATGACTATGCGGTTTCCTAGCCTTAAGCTGCTGTTAAGCCCTTTCTTCACTGCTCTCTGCCTCCATCTTGTGGCCAAACCTTAGTACTGCATTGTCTCCCTTTTCCAGCTGGTCTTGGTCTCCCCCTAGTGGTCAAAGCCCAGTACTTCACCATCTTTCACTGTCCCTAGCTGTCTCCCCACATGTCTATACAAATTCACATCATGTATATCTACTGTACATCTTATATTCACTTTCCTGCTTCAGACAGGTCCATAGGTCAGTCCACTTCCCTACATTCTCATGCACCTCTTCACAACCACACTAGGCTATCCGCTTCCTGATTTGGTCTGTTTGGTATTATCCTCCCACTTATCCTCATCCTCATCATCCACAACCAGTAGAACTGCAGGGTGAACATATTCTGTGATGCAAATGTCACTCAATTTCTGGCAAGGGTGTTTTTCTGATGCCTGTTACTAATTTTAAACCAAAACAAATGTTACTCCCCCAGGGGGAACGGTCATAAAATTGAGATGTACGTACAGTACAGACCAAAAGTTTGGACATGCCTTCTCATTCAAAGAGTTTTCTTTATTTTCATGACTATGAAAATTGTAGATTCACTCTGAAGGCATCTAAACTATGAACTAACACATGTGGAATTATAAAATTAGCAAAAAAGTGTGAAACAACTGAAAATATGTCTTATATTCTAGGTTCTTCAAAGTAGCCACCTTTTGCTTTGATTACTGCTTTGCACAAAGTCCAAGTTGTGGCAAAGGTGTCTATGATGCCCATAGTATGCACTACCGTTCAAAAGTTTGGGGTCACCCACACAATTTTGTGCTTTCCATGAAAACTCATACTTTTATTAATCAAATGAGTTGCCAAATGAATTTAAAATCTAGTCCAGACATTGACAAGGTTCGAAAAAAAGATTTTTGTTTGAAATAATAATTTTCTCCTTCGTCAAAGAGTGCTCCCTTTCCAGCAATTACAGCATGGCAGACCTTTGGCATTCTACCAGTTAATTTGCTGAGGTAATCTGGAGAAACTTCATCCCATCCTTCCAGAAGCCCCTCCCACAAGTTGGTTTGGCTTAATGGGCAGTTTTTGCGTACCATACGGTGAAGCTGATCCCACAACAACTCAATGGGGTTGAGATCTGCTGACTGCGCTGGCCACTCAATTACAGATAGAATACCAGCTGCCTGCTTCTTCCCTAAATAGTTCTTGCATAATTTGGAGGTGTGCTTTGGGTCATTGTCCTGTTGTAGGATGAAATTGGCTCCAATCAAGCGCTGTCCACAGGGTATGGTATGGCATTGCAAAATGGAGTGATATCCTTCCTTATTCAAAATCTCTTTTACCTTGTACAAATCTCCCACTTTACCAGCACCAAAGCAACCCCAGAGCATCACATTACCTCCTCAATGCTTGACAGATGGCATCAGGCACTCTTTCAGCATCTTCTCAGTTGTTCTGCGTCTCACAAATGTTCTTCTGTGTGATCCAAACACCTCAAACTTGGATTCATCTATCCATAACACTTTTTTCCAATCTTCCTCTGTCCAATGTCTGTGTCCTTTGCCACTCTGCCTTGAAGGCCAGCATTCAGGAGTCGCCTCTTCACTGTAGACGTTGACACTGGCATTTTGCATCTACTATTTAATGAAGCTGCCAGTTGAAGACATGTGAGGCATTGATTTCTCAAACTACAGACTCTATTGTACTTGTCTTGTTGCTCAGTTGTGCAGCAGGGCCTCCCACTTCTCTTTCTACTCTGGTTAGAGCCTGTATGTGCCCTCCTCTGAAGGGAGTAGTACACACTGTTGTAGGAAATCTTGAGTTTCTTTGCAATTTCTCACATTCTGACATTTCTTCAGAATAGACTTTTGAGTTTCACACGAAAGTTCTTTTTTTCTGGCCATTTTGAGAGTTTAATGGAACCAACAAATATAGTGCTCCAGATTCTCAACTAGCGCAAATGAAGGTCAGGATTATAGCTTCTCTAATCAGCCAAACTGTTTTCAGCTGTGCTAACATACTTGAACAAGGGTTTTCAAGGGTATTCTAACCATCCAGTAGCCTTCTTACACAATTAGAAAACACAAAGTACCATAAGAACACTGGAGTGATGGTTGTTGGAAATGAGCCTCTATACACCTATGAAGACATTGCATTACAAACCAGACGTTTGCAGCTAGAATAGTCATTTACCGCATTAACAATGTATAGAGTGTATAGAGTGTAAACTGTGCTTTTCTTTCAAAAATAAGGACATTTCTAAGTGACCCTAAACTTTTGAACGGTAGTGTATTTTTAAAAAATGTACCTCCCATGGGGAAATGTTTGTCAGCCCATGCACTGCGTGAATGGGCATTACAAGTCTAGGAGACCTGCTCCTTTGCTTTGGGCCTAGTTTTTACTGAGGCCTTCATCAATGTCTCCTCATTTTCCGCCACAAGAGTACCAGGGTTATTGTGTTCTCTGCTGCTACAGCCAGTCCAATTTTTGGCAAAGGTGTTTTTATAATGCCCGTTACTAATTTTAAACGAAAACAAATGTTACTCCCCCAGGGGGAAATCTCATAAAAATGAGATGTACGTATATTCTTCCCATTTATTTTCACATTTTACATTTTTCCTATCTGTGTAACATCCTCTTATGACCTAGTGTATACCTCTCCAATATAAAAATAGTGAAATCCTATTATATTATATTTTTATTTATATCCCTGTCTCTGAGCTGTTGCTAGGGACAACCATATGTCATTGAACACATTCTTACTTCAAATCTACAGTATGAACCCGTGTTCACCCCTCCCTTTTGTTATTTTCATTCATAGCTGGATTTTTTATTTATTTATTTGATTTCAGTATGATTTATCATTATGTCTCCTCATTCTCCACCATTAGATCACCAGGGTTAACGGGTTCTGTGCTGCTACAGCCAGTCTAATTTTTGGCAAGGGCGTCTATGACGCCCATAAAATATTTTTAACAATTTTACTCCCCCAGGGGGAAATGTTTGTCAGCCCATGCACTGCGTGAATGGGCATTACAAGTCTAGGAGACCTGCTCCTTTGCTTTGGGCCTAGTTTTTACTGAGGCCTTCATCAATGTCTCCTCATTTTCCGCCACAAGAGTACCAGGGTTATTGTGTTCTCTGCTGCTACAGCCAGTCCAATTTTTGGCAAAGGTGTTTTTATAATGCCCGTTACTAATTTTAAACGAAAACAAATGTTACTCCCCCAGGGGGAAATCTCATAAAAATGAGATGTACGTATATTCTTCCCATTTATTTTCACATTTTACATTTTTCCTATCTGTGTAACATCCTCTTATGACCTAGTGTATACCTCTCCAATATAAAAATAGTGAAATCCTATTATATTATATTTTTATTTATATCCCTGTCTCTGAGCTGTTGCTAGGGACAACCATATGTCATTGAACACATTCTTACTTCAAATCTACAGTATGAACCCGTGTTCACCCCTCCCTTTTGTTATTTTCATTCATAGCTGGATTTTTTATTTATTTATTTGATTTCAGTATGATTTATCATTATGTCTCCTCATTCTCCACCATTAGATCACCAGGGTTAACGGGTTCTGTGCTGCTACAGCCAGTCTAATTTTTGGCAAGGGCGTCTATGACGCCCATAAAATATTTTTAACAATTTTACTCCCCCAGGGGGAAATGTTTGTCAGCCCATGCACTGCGTGAATGGGCATTACAAGTCTAGGAGACCTGCTCCTTTGCTTTGGGCCTAGTTTTTACTGAGGCCTTCATCAATGTCTCCTCATTTTCCGCCACAAGAGTACCAGGGTTATTGTGTTCTCTGCTGCTACAGCCAGTCCAATTTTTGGCAAAGGTGTTTTTATAATGCCCGTTACTAATTTTAAACGAAAACAAATGTTACTCCCCCAGGGGGAAATCTCATAAAAATGAGATGTACGTATATTCTTCCCATTTATTTTCACATTTTACATTTTTCCTATCTGTGTAACATCCTCTTATGACCTAGTGTATACCTCTGCAATATAAAAATAGTGAAATCCTATTATATTATATTTTTATTTATATCCCTGTCTCTGAGCTGTTGCTAGGGACAACCATATGTCATTGAACACATTCTTACTTCAAATCTACAGTATGAACCCGTGTTCACCCCTCCCTTTTGTTATTTTCATTCATAGCTGGATTTTTTATTTATTTATTTGATTTCAGTATGATTTATCATTATGTCTCCTCATTCTCCACCATTAGATCACCAGGGTTAACGGGTTCTGTGCTGCTACAGCCAGTCTAATTTTTGGCAAGGGCGTCTATGACGCCCATAAAATATTTTTAACAATTTTACTCCCCCAGGGGGAAATGTTTGTCAGCCCATGCACTTAATTTATGAGCATTATGAGTCTAGGAGACCCGCTCCTTTAAATTGGGCCTAGTTCGTAATGAGGCCTTCCTCCATGTCTCATCATCCGCCATCACTAGATCACCAGTGTTAACGTGTTCCGTGCTGCTACAGCCAGTGTCGAATTCCGAACAAGGTTGGGTGTCTTTGCTGGTCGCAAAATACTTGTTATGGAAAAGGTTGAGATGTACTCCACAGGGGAAAATGTTTGACAGCCAACACACTTAGTGTATGAGCATTCCAAGTCTAGGAGACCCGCTCCTTTTAAATGGGCATAGTTTTCAATCAGGCCTTCCTTCATGTCTCGTCATCCACCACCACTAGATCAACAGCGTTAACCTGTTCTGTGCTGCAACAGCCAGTGTCGAATTCCGAACTGTACTCAGGTCCACTACCTTGTACTCTGGCGTACTTCCCAGCACGTGCTCTGCTCTGTCTTGTACCCAAGTGTGCTTCCCAGTATGCGTCCTGCACCATCCTGTACCCTGCATGCCCCCATGTACATGCTCTACACACTTCTGCACCCAGCGTGCCCCGAGTACACGCTTTACATATTCCTGTACCCTGCGTGCCCCCGTGTTCACCCTGCTAAACACGATCTCTCTTACCTCATTCAAGCTGGCCACCTGGTTCCAGCAGTCGTGGTACTTTATTCCCCTGGGTCTGCCCCTGATGCTCCCCGTATAGTGGGTGGTCCTCACTAGGTCAGCTCGCCCGGGGTGGGTTGGTATCACGGCCCAGAGGGTCCATTCCAGGAGTCGTCACACGAACAGGGGTGGGTGTTTTTGCCAGGTGTTAAATACTTGTTATGGAAAAGGTTGAGGTGTACCCCACAGGGGAACATGTTTCCAGCCAACACACTTAGAGACCCGCTCCTTTTTAATGGGACATTTTTTGTTAAGAGGCCCTCCTCCATGTTTCTTCAAAGGGGGATTGGTGTTATTGGGGTGCATATGACTTGGTAGCAGGGCAGGCCTTGTAATCAATGAATAAGAAAACAGAATGGAAGTAAAAAATGAATAATGTGAAGTGGATTTTCCTGTGCCCATCCAATATGTGGGTTCAAAGGCTTATTGGGGTGCATATGACGTGGTAGCAGGGCAGGTCTTGCATTCAATGCAACATTTTTTATTGAAGCCATCCTGGACATCTCATGAAAAGGGTATTGGGGTGCATCGTAATTCTTGGCAGCCCATCCACTCACTGCATAAGCTATAACAGTTTAGGAGACCCACTGTTTAATAATGGCCCTTCAAGCAGATTAATGCTGCTTGATGCCCTGTAAAAATAAGCTCTGTGACATTAAGAGTTCCTCCTTCATAAATGAAAAAAGATGTGTCTGCTTATGTGTCACACACCACATGGCCAGCTAGTCTTGGTAAATGTTACAATGACATTTCCCAGTGAACGCATTTGTTTTGGTTGAAAGCAATGTTAAAGTTGAAAAACACTTAAAAAACGCTGCGTCTGAACATAGCCCAAGTGGGGAGGAACATTTTGGTCTGGGATTATTTATTTTGCCTTATATACAAGTCTTTAACCTGGAAAAGATGTACCTTAACATATTTCCTAGCAAAATCTGTTTTGGTGTTGTTTTGGTATGTTTTTAGTACAGCGGTAAAAATGGCATTATACTCTGACAACATTGTTTAAAGCTGTGAACTAGGAGTCAGGAATGCTTCCAGGGGCGATCCCCATGATGTCCCCGTGTCATTTGAGCAGTGTTTCCATCATTTTCAGACGTTTTTAAACCTTAAAAATGCTCGGGTCTCCCACAGACTTACATTGGGCTCGTTGTTCTGTCTGAGTACCCGAGTATTCCAACTTGATCGATCCGAACAACGAGCACCCAAGCATTTTAGTGCTCGCTCATCACTATTAGGAAGCCTTTGCAGGTGTTTTTTGTTAATTATTCTAATTTACTGAGATAACGACTTTGGGGTTTTCATTGGCTGTAAGCCATAATCATCAACATTAACAGAAATAAACACTTGAAATAGATCACTCTGTGTGTAATGACTTTATATAACATATGAGTTTCACTTTTTGTATTGAAGAACTGAAATAAATGAACTTTTTCATGATATTCTAATTTTGTGAGAAGCACCTGTATCACTTACATAAGACAGTCAGAAAAAAATGAGGAAGGCTGGTACATCGGGATGTCTAATATTAGATAAAATATAATAAATTAAACTTGAGCTTTATTATTAGGTGCAACATGAGTTGTACTTTATCATTCTTATATATATTTTCTTTTTTTAATACGTATCATTATATGGTTCTGCTATGGTTTAAGACTTTTTGAAATACCCTTATTGAGCACTAGATGGCGATGTGACCCCGTACTCTGCCCGGACTCGAAAGCTGTTAGTTCCCCCGCATTTCGAAAGCTTTGAAATTTCCTTAAACCCACACATCTTCTTTCCCATTGCCAGGGCAACACCTGCTAATGATGATCTAGTACAAGCAGCTGATGAGCCTGCAGGCTTCCCCCACAGATGCATTCAGTCATCAAGATCGAAGACACTCCTGGCTTAAGCTCGGGTTTCCTGCGCTACGTCCGTGACATCACGTCTTGTCAGCGAAATAAAGAGTTGCGATGTGCGGCCATCTCCGAGCAGGAATTGTGATGATTACGAGGTGTCTTGCAGAATTTAAAGGCGTAAAATAAATTATATAAACCGTTGCATTATTACTGTCTACATCTTATATATGTTACTAGCTCCGTTTTTTTTTAACTCTTTAAGAGCACCCAAGAAAGATGGGTGGCAGGCGAAAAGGAGGCGGGTGCTCTGCAGTGCACCAAACGCTGCAGTCTTTGGCTTCAATGTCACGCCTCTAATATCAGATGTGGTGCGCCAGGACTCCGTTCATGCGGGATTATTTTCTTACTGCACAGGCTAGTAATATAGCTGCGAGAGATGAGCGAATCTGTGAAAAATAGCTATGCCAGTGTTCTGCAGCCAAGCAAATTTCCTATCACAGAGCCATATCTCCCTCATGTAAGACATGAAGCAAAAATAATGAGATCTGCATTAACTCTATGCTTCTGCAGCTGGTTTTATTAAACTTTTAGATTTAGTGATTTTTTTTAAATCACTTTTTTTTTTTTTTAATTTTTCAGTTGACGAGGACTTTAAGAGAATCTGTCACCAGGTTTTTGCAATTTAATTTGAAAGCAGCATAATGTAGGGGCAGGGATCCTGATTACAGCAATGTTTCACTTACTGTGCTGCTTGTCATAGTTTTAATAAAATCATTGTTTTATCAACAGGAGAATATCACTTGTTGCCTCATGCCATTTTACCCTCCCCACTTGTTGGCAATTATCATGGCTTGTCCATGGGTAGTGACTAGTGACACACCAGGTAAGACTAGTAAGTGGCATACATGCAATCATATGACTGTACACTTGTACAGGGAATACAGGGGAATTGTGAGAGCAGGTGCATAGAGTGACTACAGACTTTTCATCTTTTACCTCATTCAGACTTATGATTTTTATTATACATAAAAACACGAACCATTGTTCATCAAAGTCGTCTGCCCTCTTTATATCAGAGGTCCATGTGTTAGTTTTTACATCAATATTAGGCCGGTTTCACATTTGCGCCTTATAGCACAGCGACGGCTTGCGCACGGCCGCCACTAAGCCCCGCCCCCTGCTGGCTCCCTGCCCGCCCCTTCTGGTCATCACCGCCTACTAGCGCACATGGACGCTTGAGATCTGCGCACCCTATCTTTAGCATAGGGTGTGCAGATCGTGCACTGGCCGTGCGCTAGCAGGATTTTGCAGTGCGCTGCGCACTTTTGAAGGTGCGCCCGTGTGTGCCGAACGCAGCATGTTGCATTTCGGCGCGCACGGCGCACCTTCAAAAGTGCGCAGCGCACGGCAAAATCCTACTAGCGCACGGCCAGCGCACGATCTGCGCACCCTATGCTAAAGATAGGGTGCGCAGATCGCAAGCGTCCATGTGCGCTAGTAGGCGGCGATGACCGGAAGAGGCGGGCAGGGGGCGGGGCTTAGCGGCGGCCGTGCGCAGGCCGTCGCTGCGCTATAAAGCGCAAATGTGAAACCGGCCTTAAACAGAGATTTTCATGCACAAATAAATAAACACATTGCAAAACTTCTCCTATCCATCAGATTGTTAATCTCGGACCTCTGACAGACTGCACACGGATGTCATCTGTGTTCTGTCCATGATTTCCACAGACCCATAGATTTGTATTTGTAATTTTGATATCAAAACCTGAGATATTTCTAGGATTTGTCTTTGCTGACACGTGAAAAAAAATCCACAGGAATGTGAACAGCTCCATAAATTATAATGGCTTTGTGTCCTATCCGGGAAAGTCGCAAAGTTAGCACGTATATGAAAAATGGACATCTGAATGAAGCCTTAGGCCTCTTTCACACTTCCGTTTTTTTGGTCAGTTGCAATCCGTGAAAAAATGCAAAAGACGGATCCGTTTCCGTTGTGACACAACGTATGCCACCGGACCGTTGTTTTGACGGATCCGCTGAAGTCAGAAATTTAAAGGAACCGCTGCCTGGAAAAGAGAGAGAGAGATTTTTTTCTGTCGCCAGAACGGGATTTGGGGTTAAATTTCTGGAAAAGAAATTCTTCTGGGCATGCTCAGTGTAAAAAAGCGGATCCGTGCAGACAAAAA
Source organism: Dendrobates tinctorius (assembly GCF_039654945.1). Lineage (NCBI taxonomy): Eukaryota > Metazoa > Chordata > Amphibia > Anura > Dendrobatidae > Dendrobates > Dendrobates tinctorius. The sequence goes on along the minus strand of NW_027361696.1, from coordinate 94,212,137 downwards.
ACGTTTCATTGTCCGTCCGCTCAAGTAAGCGGGCGCCAAAATTTTGGCGGATCCGTCAAAAAACGGGTCCAATGGATGACCATCTGTCAAAATCCGCTGCTAATGCAAGTCAATGGGGAAAAAAACGGATCCGCCAAAAAAAATGGCGGATCCGTTTTTTTGCAAAACGGCGGATTTTTACTGATGGAAACAAACGGAAGTGTGAAACAGGCCTTAGACAAGAAAACACCTTTTTTGTCACTGATGACATTGATCGCACCAATCACAGCACACAGACGTGGTGTGACCACTCTGGGACCTGTCTGTGACAGCTCTGCGTGTCTTCCTAGTGGATGAGGATTTGTGCAGGCTGGTCAGGCTGTTCGATCTGCGCTGTGCTGGATCTTGTGGTGCCACAGAAGCCTGTGATGCAACCTTTGCTCGCTGCTTCTGATGCTAGAGAAGAGAGAAGAAAGAAGAGACATGACAGAAGACATCTGTAAGAAGATCCCTGCCTGATCTCTCCTCATACATCCCATCTCAATTCCAGCAACTTTTGCGTTGAAAGTCACAAACGGTGCTCATTCCCTTCTGAGCCCTGCCATGCACCCAAACAATGGTTTTCTCCCACAAATGGGGTATCAGTATACTCGGGAAAAATTGCACAACAACTTTTGGGGTACAATTTCTACAGTTACCATTGTAAAAATAAAAAATGGGATCTAAAGAACATTTTAGTGAAAAAAAAGTTAAATGTTCATTTTTTCCTTTCACATTTCATTAATTGCTCTGCTGCAGGTGAAGTGTTAATAAATGTCATGATTGTGCTTTTGGGTAGGGATGAGCGAATATGCTCGAAAAATGATTGCCAGACAGAAATTCATCACGAATATGACACATTCAGATTCGTGATCGGAAACAAGAGCAAAGTTTCATAAAAATCGTGAAAAATCGGTAACATTCGGCAAAATATTTGCGTTGCCACTAAGTATTTTGAGCACTTCGGCTAGGGTAGTGGTGGTATATTATGAACGTGCGACACGTGTTTGATGAGGGGAAGGGGTGGGGAGAGCTCAGAGCTTGTTTTAGTGCCATTTTGACACTGTAACAGCACAGAGAGGCTGCTTCTGGCACTGATACTGCTTGCTGATAGATTTTAGCTAGGTAGCTAGGCGGTTAACCTTCCAGCAGTTTTTTTTTTTTTTTGGGGGGGGGGCATTACTGAGGTCCACAGACAAAAGTCAGCAGGAAACATTCCATAGAAGTGTGTTATGCACTGCTTCTATTGTGCTCCACGCATGAGTAAACCTTTCTAAATCTTTTTTTTTTTTCAGTTGCTAAATGTGATACAGCAAGGCATATGTCACCTTGTCATTTAGTGATGGAAATATTGTTCAGTGATTTCAGCTGCTGGCCAATAAAAAAATATTTTGGCCGTTGATACTGTGATTGAGCATGCCATATCTCACCTTGTTGTTTAGTGGGGGTGAAGTTCAGCTGTCTCATGCTGATTAAAAAAAAAAATGTTTCTGCTGCTAAGCGCGATATAAAACCTCCATATCCCACCTTGTCATTTTATGGCAGTGAAATTGTTCTGTGTGCAGAGCTGTTGCACAGTAAAAAAATTTTTGGGGGGGCAGTTGTTAACGTTTTTCAGCACATCATATATCCAACTTGTCATTTAGTGGTGGTGAAATTCAGCTTTCTGTGTACCTCATGCAGATTAAAAATTATATATTTTCTGTTGCTAAATGTGATACAGCCTGCCATATCCCACCTTGTCATTTAGTGGCAGTGAAATTGTTCTGTATGCAGAGCTGTGGCACATTAAACCCTTAGTGACCGGGTCAAATTTTTGAAATCTTACCAGTGTCCCTTTATGTGGTAATAACTCTGGAATTCTTCAACAAATCCCAGTGATTTTGAGACTGTTTTTTTTCATGGCACATTATTATTTATGATAATGGTAAATGTAGGTCAATATATTTTGTTTTTATTTAAAAAAAATATCAAAGGTTTGACAAAAATGTAAAAAAAATTAGCAATTTTCAAACTTTTAATGATTATCCCTTTAATCCAAATAGTCATACCACAGAAAAACAATAATAAATAACATTTCCCACATGTTTGCTTTATATCAGCTCCATTTGTAAAATGTTATTTTATTTTGTTTGCATTTTAGAAGGTCTAAAAATTTAGCTGTAATTTTTCATTTTTTCAAGGCAATGTACAAAATTTATTTTTTAGGGACCTATCAGGTTTTAAGTGACTTTGGGGCTCTTATATATTTAATAAACCCCAAAAGGGATACCCTTTTAGAAACAGCACCACTTGACATATTGAAAACTACTGTCAGGTAGTTTATAAAACCTTCAGGTGATTTTCAGGGATTAATGTAAAGTGGCATGACAGAAACGAAAAAATTTAATTTTACCACCGAAATTTTGCTAACTTCTGAACAGGTCGTTGTAGCCGGGAGACTCTAATGCCGCTATTTGGCCGTGCGTTGCCATGGCAAACATCTGGACAACACAATAATGATCTATGGGTGCTGATGGGGTTAAATAGTTAGCCCCCATACTCTGTTAACCATTTACATGTTGTAAATGGCATCTAAGGGGTTAAACAGATATGACCGGTGTCAACGTGATCGTGGCTAATGCAGCAAGTTGTCAGGGATAGTATACAGCCAACAGCTGCTAGATTGTCACCTGTATGGAGATGCTGTTCTCTTATATCTCAGGTCAGTAAAAAGATGTATTGGCTGTCATTAAGGGGTTAAAAAAAAATATATTTTTTAACAGATGCTTTATAGCAGGCTAAATCTCAGTTTGAAATTGTTTGGAGCACATCTTCTAGGTTATATAGGCCACATCCACACTAAAAACAAATTTATTCTGTTACTAACGTGATACAGTAGTAAAATTGTTTGAAGCACCTTAGTCTATTTTATAACAGGCCTTATCCAGACGCACAAAAAAATTTCTTCTGTTACTAACGCTCTGCAGTAGGGGAGATCTCACTTTGAAATAGTTTGGAGCATATCTTCTCTGTCATACAGGCCTCATCCACACTCAATTATTTCTTTCTTCTATTGCTAATGTCATACAGTAGGGGAGATCTCAGTTTGAAATTGTTTGGAGCATCACTAGTCTAAGTTATATGGGCCTCATCCACACTCAACAATTCTTTCTTCTGTGACTAACGTGACTCAGCACGCTATATTTCCCCTTATCATTTAGTGCTGCTGAAAATTAGCTTCATGCAGAGCTGGTGCAGAGTAAAAAATCGAATTTTTTGTTGTTAATACTGTGCTCTTATGACACTATCTGAGCAACATGACTGGGAAAAAGTGAGGTTGTGGTGCAAGAGGGATTAGGCATGGTGTTCAAGGTGTACGTGGAATATGTGGTAATGTTTGTGAAGGCACTAGTGAACCAACAACGTCATGTCATATACAAAGACAATTGACAATTTCTATTACTGGACAGGCTACTCCACTACCTTTTTTGGTAGATGTACAGTGGTACACCATGGTGATGAGGCCCAGAAAGTGCATTTGCTTGAATGAATGGCAAGCACAGCTACAAGTGGCCTCTTCTCCTCTTCCTTCACCTCAACATCACACCCAGTACAGTCCACAGACATGGCACCCCAATAACCCTTGCTTCCCCGTGCGTCACAACTCTCCAACCGCCCAACTGACTGTAGATAACCACAGATGGGTGACTCTGCAGACCTGTTCACACATTCAATGCGGTGGGCATCAGAAATGTACTCAAAAGCTTCAAAGAGTCAAGAGGAGAAAGTCATCTACACCGATGCCCAAAATTTTTTAAGCTTGCATCTTTCATCACTAGACCTTCATCACTAGATGTTAACCTGACCTTCATCACTAGACATTAACCCATGGGGGGTGGCTTATCCTGATGAGACTCAGATATCCGAGGCTAACGCAGACTATACTGTGCTGTCAGGGCAGGAGCATGAGTAGGGTGACTCTCAGAGTGAGGAATGTGATAACACAGAGCATGATGATGAGGTGGTAGGTCCCAGTTGACAGAGGAACACAGGAAGGCATCTGACTAGGTCATCTGAGAAGTTGGAGGAGGAAGATGAGAAGAAGATTACATTGTGCTGTATGGCACAGACATTTAGTGATGTAGCCTTGATGAGCAATGCAATGTGGCTGTGGCCAGCAGCGTTCACGGGTCTGTAGTTTTCAGTGGCAGCAACAACTGTCTAGCCTGGGCCTTTATTGACATTGTAAAGGATGAGCCAACTCAAGTTATCTGCCAACTTTGCAAACAAAAAGTGAGTATAAGGAAAAAGTGCAATAATTTGACTACTACATGCATGAACCTTCACATGCACAATGAATATGCATTACTCTGGTAATCCCACTGTGCTAAAATGTGGACCAGCGGACTTCAACAATTATCAGCCGCCCCATCAATCGCATCTGCTGCCTCTTCCTCCTAATCTGTTACCGTGCCAAGTATTGTGACGCAACCTCGGGTTCGTTACCCAATCCAGTCAGTCAGAGTGAGAGCCCGTCAGCGTATCAGAGGCAGACCTGTCTGCTGTTTTTCACCGATCTGAGAGAATGAGCAGACCACAACTTAATTAATCCACCATAACATCTCCGCCTGCACCTCCCTCACGGTCCAGCAGTTTGATTGAGAGTACTCTGCCCTATCTCAGCAATGAAGCCAACCCATGGTCCCGCAGTTGTGGTTGCAAAAAAGATTGGTTCCTCCTACACATCAAAAAGCAAAGGGTTGAATTCTACAATATCCAATCTGTTGGCCAAGGAAATGCTGCCTTTTTGCCTGGTAGATACAGACCATTTCTGAAAGTTGATGGCCGTCGCAGTCCCCCAATATGAGTTACCCAGTCACTATTTCTTTAAGAAAGCTGTGACTGCAATACACCAGCATGTCGCAGACATCACTCGTTCTTTGACTAAATCTATGTCTGCCAGGGTGCTTTTCACCAAAACACTTGACTGAGTAAACATGGCCAAGTGCGTTACATCTCGCTGACTGAGTACTGGGTGACTCTGGTGGCTGTGTGGACAGGCAGGGAAGGGGCTGCTTCACAAATCCTGGAATCCCCAAGGAATGCAGGACAAAACTATATTTCAAACTTCCTCCCCTTCTTCTGCCTCCTCTACCTCCTCTATGGCCTCCATCTGCACCCTCAATCTCAGCCTTAATGAGACACATGTTCCAACAGTTCAGAGAGAATCCACACCACCTACGTACTGCACAGCCAGGGCTCACTGCAATCAGGCAGTGTTAAAATTGATATGCCTTGGAGATTGCAGTCATATAACTGAAGATTTGTGGACAACTATCCAGGCCGAGTTTGATCAATGGCTGACTCTGCTGATCCTGCATCCAGGAAAGACCATGTCCAATAATGGTGCGAACATGGTGGTGACACTGCGGTGAGGCAAGCTCACAAACATGCCTTGCATGGCTCATGTACTCAACCAGTTGGTACCATGTTTTCTATGCCACTATCCTAGCCTGGGTGAGCTGCCACAGAAAGCATGGAAGCCATGTGCACACTTCCGCCATTTGCACTCCTCAGTTCATCACTTGCATCGATACTTAAGTCTTTGTCCACGCCAGTTAGCAGGTTGATATATAATGTGCTGACATGGTAGAATTCCACTCTGCACATGTTGCAGCGACTGAGCAGCAGCAATGAGCCCTGATGCAGCATGTCATGTCGCATAGCCTCGGCCAACACAGTATGCACATGGCACATATCACTTTTACAAAGTGGGCACAGATTAAGGACCTCTGCACCTACCTGCACAGTTTTGATGCTGACATCGAATCACTATTCCTGTCATCTATATAATGGAGCAGACTTTGAATAGACTTCAGGAAGAGTTGTTGGTCCCAGAGGAAGAGGAGGAAGCAGAGGAGGATGAGGAAGGGATAACATTATCTCAAAGTTCCAGACTGTCATCACAGAGGCGGGCTCCAGGGGAGGGTGGATTACTGCTATCGAGGGGGGCTTGTGATACCAGACAAACTGTTAGTGACGGTGCAAGAGTCGAGGAGAACTATCTGCATCATGATCCCTGTATAGTTATTATTCAAAATACTGCTGACTGCTCGGTTGCCACTCTGTTAGATCCACGTTATAAGACAAAATTTTGCCAGATGCTTCCCACCCTGGAAAGTGACCTGTGAATATTGGAGTATCAAAACAAACTTTTATGCAATCTTAGAAGAGGTTTTCCCCAAGACATCAATGAGGCAAACAGTGTGCATCACAGCTCTAGAATTCCAACCTCCGGCACGTCAATTCATCAATGCCAAAACATTAGTAGCAGCAGCACAATTGTAGTTTAAGTGGCAGAAGCAATTTCTGTAAGCCCTTTCACACATTTTTTAGACCAGCTCATGCATCACCAAAGCAGAGTCCAAGTCTGACACTTGGTGAACAAATCAAGAGGATGCTGCAGGAATATCTTGAACTCAATATCAATACAATCAGGGAGGGTTTGGACCCTTTCACATATTGCTCTTCAAAAATGGATGAGTGGCCTGAGCATGCCTGTCACGCCTTGGATATTTTATCATGCCCAGCAGCCAATGTTCTCTCAGAAAGTGTATTCAGCGCTTCAGGTGGTGTCCTGATGGATAAGCGCAGCCAACTGTCCCCTGAAAGTGTAGACCCCCTAACTTTCATCAAGATAAACAAGTCATGAATCTCCAAAAACTTTTGCACCCCAGTCGCAGACTGTACAGACTAGGCGATGTTCCCATTTTTTGTGTGCTGAATTGATCTCACGTAATTGCAGATTGGATATATTTAGTGTGGCTTTTGTACCTGCTGTGGCTATTGCTGCTGCTGGAGATGTTAACATTAATTTGTGAAAATGTGAACAGTCATGGTTGGTTTCCATCTACTGGGTTGGCTGTAGTGGAAGATGTGTTGGTCCCTATTTCTACGTTTGTCAAGTTGATGCCACTTTTTTGGTGTCTACCACTAATTTTTGGAAATGTGTACACTTCTGGTTGAGTGTCCATCTGCTGGGTTGGCTGTAATCAGAGATGTTTCAGTCCCTATTATACTTATTCTACTCTCATGAAATTGATGTCAGTTTGTTGGTGTCTGACACCAATTTTTGGAAATGTGAACACTCCTGGTTGGGTCTACATCTGCTGGGTTGGCTGTAGTAGAAGAGGTGTCAGTCCTCATTATACTAGTTGTACTGTGGTGAAATTGATGCCACTTTGGAAGTGTCTGCCACTAATTTTTGGAAATGTGTAGACTCCTGGTTTTGTCTCCTTCTAGTGTGTTGCCTGTAGCAGTAGGCTTCTGAGACTGGCAGGCCTCTACTTTCTTTGAGTCAACTGCCTTTGTTGCTGTCCTTCCATTTTTCTAACAATTGTAGTCTACAAAACTGATATGAGCTTCATGCTCAGCCACCTGAGTGTGGCTGAGCATAAAAGCAGGTTGAGCTGTTGCATGTGGTATTAGGGCCCCCAGCACAGCAGGCCTACACTGATTCCTCACCTACTTCACCTTAATTTGAAGTTCAATTTAAAGCTGTGAATGCTGTCCCAGACCTCGATACCTCATGCATGGCTGATTGCTGCCTTGCCATTCTAAAATTTGTACTGTGGTTGAATTGAGGCCACTTTCCTGGTGCCTGCACCTAATTTGATGTGTTTGGCAGCTTTTGGGCCCATTTGAAGGTGTTGTGTATGCGTTTGCTTTTGCTTTCCATTGACTCCAATGGCGTTCGGCTGTAAATAGGCGAATATTGCAAAATCGGCGATGGTAATCTGAACCGAACATTGAAACATTCGCTCATCTCTCATCTTTATCTGTCTCTTTTTAATTATAACCTTTATTCTAAATAAATTACATTTCTCTTTTTATCAAATCATCTTTGAAGACTGGATCTTTGTTACATTTTTCACATCATTGCACTGTCTAAAAGTTAAACATTGTTGTCTTTCAGTTTTTATTTCCTATAACCCAGAGAAGGGAGTATGCCTTTAACTATTCACTTTTAACTAGAAATACAAATAAGTCCAGACCAATGTTTATGCATTTCTGGTCCCTTGAGTAAAAACAGAGTTCAATCATTTTCAGCTCCTCTACATCTCTTTTAAAGCTCCGCCTGATGACAGATGGCATTACTAAGTGATGTGGTTTGTTGCATTCTAAATACTTCATTTTCATTTTCCAGAGACTGGGTATGACATATGCATTATATGCCATTATTTTAATGATAACTTTAGTACTCCTTCCTCTTTGGTGTACTTCAAACACCCTATGCTAAAATAAAACCTATCAGCAGATGTCTGCTTTTAGGAAATATTGACATTTAGAGTTGTAATTGTATAGAAGTAAAATAGAGGTAAGAAACAAAAATGACATGTACAATGATATTTTTATTCCTGCACTCAATCGTTTAGCTGTGACTGTACAGTATATGCTTTGGGAGTGTCTGTTCTCCCTCCTTAAGGGGAAATACATCCATCCATTATTCATGATTCTGTCTACCTACTGTGATTGACAACAATACAGCAAGAGTAATTCAAGATGTGATGAGATATAATGGCATGCCATGTGAATGGTGTTTGCTGTCATAGCTAACTTTTTCTAACATATAGTCAGAAAATCTGCAGCAAACCCACAGTAAAATGTACATTTGTTACATGCATACAGATTTCACCCCGTGATTTATTGTGGACTAAGAAAATCCACTTCATATATTGTTTTCCACCTATATTTTTTAATTCATGATGATGGGTTTTGAAAACCCTATTAGCATGTATTGTTATTAGGGTTGGCGGAACTCACCAAATAAAATATAATAATAAGGTGCGTTCACAACCCGGAGTCCACCGTGCAGGGATGGTATACTGCTGCTCGGTAATGGCGAACACAGACTGAACACCGGCGGGGTAACCGCTGACCCGGTGTGTACAGGAGCGAACTCTGTTACTGCACAGAGCCGCAGAACACAAGTGCCAGAGTCTGTTAACCTCACAGGGCTCGGCAAGGTGAACACTAGTTAAGAGACACAGGACTCTGCCCCAAGGACGCAGGTTTACAGTCCCTCTAGTCCACTAGCGTTCGACACTGCAACTGCGATGCCTGAACTAAATAATATAATCGCACCACGTGAGCACTGCACCGGTTCAGAAGACACCACTAACCAGCCAGAGAGGGGAGGTAAGCCCTTGACTTGCGCACGGCGCCGCTGCGAGTAACGCTGCTGCACATGCTGTCCAGTGGTGCCTTGTGCTGACTGGCACTATCTAGTGCTAACACTCGTGTGGAGAGCGGGATGCTCTGTAGCACATAGATTGAGCCACTACTGGCCTAACTCTATCTCCTTAAACCCTAACTCATACACAACCGAGGGTAGGGGTTTCATAATGAGTCAGTCAACAGTCTCATACATCCGTCATCACACACACAACCAATCATCAGAATCTATATTAGCGCATGGCTGAGCGGCCATGCAAACCTTTTATAGCAGCGTCCTTCCGGGATCTTCCTGATGGTCCAATCTGAGCTGCTTGAGGACCTGAGCATGTGACCTCCGACCTCCAATGAGAGGTCGTCCCACGAGCATGCACAGTAGGCTGCAAAAAGGACTTAGCCTCTGGAGCTGCTCGCTGCTGGCTAGAGCGGATTGCTAAAGCTGGACCAGAGGTGGCAGCAGCAACCAACCTGACTGCTCTAGCTTGAGCAAGATGCCAGTAATGATGCCTTTGCTGAGCAGCCTCTTCTGTGGTTGGGACTGAATGGGAGACCACAGAAGGCAAGGCTGGGGATTCCTCCTGTGCATAGGTTGGAATCTGACGCCTAACAATTGTGTTGTAAATTGTTGCTGAATTTAATTAAAAATGGCATAAATATTGGTAATGTCTGTACCTTTATATAGAAGACGTTCAGCGTTCTGGCAAAATATGCGAAAAATAGTGGTACAATTTAGCTTTAATGTCCTGTTGAATTGGATACAAAGAGTTGTACAGATGCACAGAAAATCTGCTTCTTTTTTTCCTATTCTACTACAGAAAAATATTCAGGATTGAGAGTCCTCAGTAGTTGATACCTTTTAATGGCTAACTGAAAAGATGGTAATACATTGCAAGCTTTCGAGACTACTCAGGTCTCTTCATCAGGCTAGACTAATACAAAATCTGAAGTCACATATTTATGCACAATACAGCCTAGAAAAAATGCAATAGATAAGACAAGTGACGTGAAGCAGAACTATCAATATGGGAGAGGGAGAAACATAAATATAAACATTGGACCAGTTCATAGATAAGGAGTCTGGATGTTTTATGGTCCTCTGATTGGGGTCTAGTTCTGTGTTGCCCCGCAAGGTTTTAAAAGGAAATTCCTTAATTGATGTAAAAAGACATAAATCCATGCGACACATTCATTCCAGCACTGAGAGTGTCAAAGTCAAAGAGAAAAAAGAATGGATCTACCTGTGGCAAAACATTTCTGTATCCCTGATCACAGCAGCATGGATATGAAATTACTGGTATTGAAAGGTAACTTCACATCTCAGAGAGAGAGACGAGTTTGGGAGTACAAATTTATGACGAACTTTGACACTCTCAGTGCTGGAATGAATGTGTCGCATGGATTTATGTCTTTTTACATCAATTAAGGAATTTCCTTTTAAAACCTTGCGGGGCAACACAGAACTAGACCCCAATCAGAGGACCATAAAACATCCAGACTCCTTATCTATGAACTGGTCCAATGTTTATATTTATGTTTCTCCCTCTCCCATATTGATAGTTCTGCTTCACGTCACTTGTCTTATCTATTGCATTTTTTTCTAGGCTGTATTGTGCATAAATATGTGACTTCAGATTTTGTATTAGTCTAGCCTGATGAAGAGACCTGAGTAGTCTCGAAAGCTTGCAATGTATTACCATCTTTTCAGTTAGCCATTAAAAGGTATCAACTACTGAGGACTCTCAATCCTGAATATTTTTCTATCTACTGGCTAACACGGTACAAAGATATACATCTTTCCTGTATTCTACTACAGATCACCGCCTTGGAATGGTTAATGTAGATTACATCATCTCTATTCTTCCATTATGTGTGTGTCCAAAAAGATACACAGTTTCCAGAGCTCTCCACATGCCAGATAAGTAGAAACACCCTAAAAGTGACCCAATTTTGGACTCATGCACATCCAGCTGGGGTTGTCACTTTTATTGCACAAGGAAAAGCTTAAGGCTCCGGACCAGTTCTTGCACTCTGTGGCAGGGGGTGCTGGTAAGCCTAAAAAGCCGCGGCGCGTGGGAAACGAGTCAGACTTGGTGGGAAAGCGCAGCACACAGGTGAACAATGTGAGTTCTCTGACCTCGGAGCATCGCGTCGGAGCATGTCCAAACCTGAGGGGCCACAGCACCACAACCAGAGTGTTACTCACTGTTACTCGGGACACCGTACTAGGCAGAGCGAAGTTCTCCGGAGTGGACCCTCTGGACCGTGGCACCGAAGGACCCCGAACGAGCGACCAGGTGTGGCTGACCCCTATACAGGGACCGTTAGGCGCAGGTCCGGGGGTTCGAATGCCACGGTAGCCGGAACCAAGAAGGGTGGCTCGGAATAGATCCGGTAGACTGGACTGGAGTTGGACCGCGAGCTGGAACCCGGGTTGGTGCGGTTTGTGATGGACAGCAGGTACGGAGTCGGGTAGGCAGTGCTGGAGCAGGTACGGAGACTGGGCCGGAACAGGTACAGACCCAGGGCAAGGACAGGTACGATCCCGGAACTGGAGCAGGTGTGGACTTAGGACTGGAACCAGTACGACCACAGGACTGGAGCAGGTGCGGACACAGGGCTGGAACAGGAACAGACACAGGGCTGGAACAGGAACAGACACAGGACGGGAACAGGAACGGAGACAGGACTGGAACTGGAACGGAGACAGGACTGGAACAGGTGCGGACACAGGACTGGAACAGGTGCGGACACAGGACTGGAACAGGTGCGGACACAGGACTGGAACAGGTGCGGACACAGGACTGGAACAGGTGCGGACACAGGACTGGAACAGGTGCGGACACAGGACTGGAACAGGTGCGGACACAGGACTGGAACAGGTGCGGACACAGGACTGGAACAGGTGCGGACACAGGACTGGAACAGGTGCGGACACAGGACTGGAACAGGTGCGGACACAGGACTGGAACAGGTGCGGACACAGGACTGGAACAGGTGCGGACACAGGACTGGAACAGGTGCGGACACAGGACTGGAACAGGTGCGGACACAGGACTGGAACAGGTGCGGACACAGGACTGGAACAGGTGCGGACACAGGACTGGAACAGGTGCGGACACAGGACTGGAACAGGTGCGGACACAGGACTGGAACAGGTGCGGACACAGGACTGGAACAGGTGCGGACACAGGACTGGAACAGGAGCGGACACAGGACTGGAACAGGAACGGACACAGGACTGGAACTGGAACGGACACAGGACTGGAACTGGAACGGACAAGATAGATTAGCACAAGGAGCCTGATGACAGGCGAGCGTGCGGACCCAAAGGTGCTGAATGAACAACAGCGGTCAGGCGCCTCCATTAAGGGAGGACGACCTGATATAGCAGCCGCTGTGCTCCCATTGGCCCGGCGGCGCCTTCAGGGCAGGGCGCCACCGGAGGCCGGGTCAGATGGGGAGAGCTGGCCGCGGCCTACGGCGCATGCGCGAGACCCGCGGTGACGTCACCAGCTGCGGCCGCACAGAGAAGGAAGCCGGCGTCGGGGCTGGGAGGAGCGCGGCTGCCAGACGCGGTAAGTATGGCTGCGCGCGCTGGGAGACCTGGGAGCGTGGCAGGGGGGCCGGGGGCCGAAACGGCAGGGCCAGGGGCCGTGACACAGAGACTGTCGACGGACGCTCGCTTGTCCCGTGTATGCTGACACTGCTGACCCCACTGACACTGCTGCCACTGCTGACGCCACTGACACTGCTGATCATGAGTCATAAAGCCCGTGGGAGGAACGTAGACACGCGCCCGTTTCGGCAGGAAAACTGAGTGACCCGTTTTAAACTGTGCCCTGATAAGTCCGCATACCGTCGCCACGCAGTACTGACCTCCACCCAGAACAGAGACTTTATCCTCTCCATCCCTTCATGAACCCAGGACCACAAGGAATCACTGCTGTCACCAGGACGCCATCTTCTTCAGGACTACGCCAGATGCCATACATGCCACAACCTTGGCACCAACATTTACACCCATGACTCCTACTGCTGATGTCGCTGGTTTGATAAGTTTATTACTACTGAAATGCTTGCCTTATTTACCGAAACCTGTTTTTCTTCGTTATAATACCCCCCGCTGAAGTAAGCCCTTTCCCCACTTCTCCCTACACGGAGTATCCACTGTATTATTGAACCACCTTTAAATCTTGCTCTGCCTCCGGTCCATTACTGCATCCCGCATTCCTGCTGTGCCTTATACGGCCCTAATAATTACTTGAAGACTGACCTGGGTGAACATGACCCTCTAGCTCCCTTGATCACAGATATTAGAGGATTTAGATGGATGTAAGTGTTCAGTGAGGAGTACAGTATACAGGCAGGGGTCTTAAAGAATGTTTCAAATAGATACCACCTCACACCATTGAAGAATGTGATCACATGTCACAACAATGTAAAAATAACATCATGTTGCACATATTCATTATTTTAACTGTTTTAGTGTTCAGAAACTGTGAAGCAGCTAAAAGAACTAGCATGACCCTTTTTCTGGGTGCTTAAATAAGAGAAACAAAGACACCAGGAACAGATTCATTTGAAAAAACAATTGCAAAATTGCCAGCAAAGCCCCTTCAATATAAAGAAGTGGCTTTGCGTATAATAAGCTTGGGTCCGACAGTGCCATTAAGGTTCAGGTCAAAACATTGCAATAGATTTATATAGTGTTTTTTATGTTTCACTATTTTTAAACCCAAAATTATTGGGAAACGATGGGGTTAACTATCTAGATGCCACTTTTGCATCTAAAAGGTTAAAGGTCAATGAGTATGTTTATTGAGTGTGTAAACACATGAGTGTATATAATACCCACCTGAAGTACCTCACAGCCGGAACTGATCTTCTCTGTGACATCTCTGAGAAGATCAGACCTAGAATAGTAGGCAAAACCAGTCTGCTTCACTATGATTGGTCCGCCTGGACTTACAGACAAATTACAACTATAACCAGCCGGTAAGCTGACTAGTCCTGGGCAGGCTAGCTGCATGTCTCCTGTGCCTGGGATAGCAGTTTGGATTAACCCCTTTACCCTTGAGAGTGGTTTGATCAGGCCAACTTTTACAATTCCGACCACTGTCTCTTTATAAGGTAATAACTCTGGAACGCTTCAATGGATCTCGGTGATTCTGTCATTGGTTTCTCGTGACATTTGCACTTCATGATAGTGGTAAAATTTCTACGATATGACTTGTGTTTACTTGTGAAAAACATGAAAATTTAGTGAAAATTTTTAAAATTTCACAATTTTCCAACTTTGAATTTTCATGTCCTTAAATAATAGAGCTATGTCACTCAAAATACTTAATGTTACATTTCCCACTTGTCTACATTACACATTAGCACAATTTTGGAACCAAATTTTTTTTTGTTAGGAAGTTATAAGGGTTAAAAGTTGACCTGCGAGTTCTCATTTTGTCAACACCATTATTTTTTAGGGTCCACATCACATTTGAAGTCAGTTTGAGGGGTCTATATGATCAAAGCTATCCAAAAGTGACACTATTTTAAAATCTGCACCCCTCAAGAGGCTCAAAATCACATTCAAGAAGTTTAGTAGCCCTTCAGGTGCTTCACAGGAATTTTTGTGGGAAAAAAAAAGTTTAACTTTTTTCCCAAAAAATTTTCTTCAGACCCCAATTTTTTTTTTGACAAGGGTAACAGGAGAAATTGCACAACAAATTTTGGGGTCCATCTTCTCCTGAGTATGCCGATACCGCATATGAGGGAAAAAAAACACTGGGCTCATGGGAGAGCTCGGAAGGGAAGGAGCGCCATTTGACTTTTTAAATGCAAAATTTGATGGAACAATTGGTGGACGCCATTTCATTAGAGATGAGCGACTTTGCTTTTTTCGGGACGAGTCGGGTTTCATGAAACCCGACTTTCTTAAAAGACGAGTCGAACGAAATCGGCCGACTATAGGGAAAAGTCGGGGTCCGACTGAAACACGAAACCCAATGCAAGTCAATGGGGAAGCAAAGTCGGTAGAGAGTGGAGGACAATAAACACACCTACAGTGCCCAATTCAATGCCAACGACATCAATTCTTATTACTTAAGCTTGTCAACCTTAATTTACTTTATAATAATAGTTACGCAATGAAAACTGGGGGTTATTTGGCTAAAGTTGTGGGGGGGGGTAGGGCTGGCTCCAGGTTTTCGTGTGCCCTGGGCCAAAGAGTGTCAGTGCACCCTTTTAACACATACCATAATTCATAATGCTCCAATACGGCACAAAAATTATAGGTATAGTACAGTGAAAAATACTTCACTGCTTACATGACATGACTGATATCTATTTTAAATACTACAATAGCTCAAAAAATGGACAGTATATTACTCCATACAGTATTATGGCCACCACCTAGTGTGCTATACAGAATAATGAGCCCCATATATTTCTCCATACAGAATAATTGGTCCCATATAATGTTCCATACAGTACATGATGAGCTCCACATAATGCTACAGTATATTATAGTCCCCATGGACGATGCTCCAGTGTGTTATGGGCCCAAATAATGCTCCATATACAATGAGCTCCATTTCTAATGGTCCAGTGTATAATGGGCCCCATAAATGCTGCTCTAGTGTCTGATGTCCCCCATTTGGAATGCTCCAGTGTATGATGGGCCCCATATATCATTCTCCAGTGTATATTGCTCCCCCAAAAATGCTCCCAACATTTAAAAAAATTAAATACCTCTCCTCGCTGGGCACTGCTCTACTCTGGACTCCTCAGCATTGCCATCTTCAAGCTCTCTGCACTTGTACTGTTTCGGTAGATGACATACTGACGTGATGTCATCGCGCTCTGTAACTTGAATGTCACTGTCAGGAAAGGCGGAAGACGTCACGGCGGTGGAGCAGGGAGAGGTAAGTATTGCAAGTGCTGTGGCCATGAGCAAGCATGGGGGGCCCACTCGTGGGCGACGGCACTGGCACAGGGCCCCTCATAGTACGACGGTGTGCCTGACGGCGAGTGGACCCTCCCACCGGCAGAGACACTTTTGCGTACTATGAGGGGCCCTGTGCCACTGCCGTCGACCACAAGTAGGACCCCCCACCTGCTCAGGGAACCGGCACTTTCATCTGCACCTTCCTCTGTCACCGTGTAAGGTGGTACAGTATGCGGGAAGGGGCACCTGAGTTTCATCAGTGTCACATTCTGGCTCTATAGAGTGCGAGGGGAATGTAGTGCTGTGGGTCAATGTACCAGCAGAATCATCTAGCAGTGGCTGTGCATCAGTGCACTCCATCTCCGATTCATGTTGGACTGGGGAATTCAGAATTTCACTTGATAACACAGGCATGGCATGTGAAAAGAGCTCCATGGAGTAATCTGAAATGTGGGCTGCCGTATCATTCACTTTTAGTGGGGATGAAGGAGACAAGGAAAGGGGTGGATCCTGACCTGAAGCCTGCACTGACGACATTTTTTTAAACTTCAGAAGACGAGGCGATAGAGCTGGAGGCTTTTTTGGCAATGTAGAGCAAAACCAGGTCCCGATGCTCCGGCTTTAAAAGCAGTTTACCTACTCCCAGAAAAGGGAACCTTAAAGGCCTTCTTGTACCAGATGATGACGCAGGCTCAACACCTCCTGCCTTAGCTGCTATATTGCTTTTGGCACTACCAGCAGATGCACCACCACCATCAGTACCATGTGGCCCCCCCACACCCACATCCGTGGCCTTTTCCACCATACTTAATAATTTTCGTGAAAATGGACTCAAAATACCAGCAGGTATATGGTACTGTTTCAGAAGCGGACAGCCCTATACAGTCTAGGGATAATTGTAAATCTCCGTATATATTTCATGATTCAGACACAGATGGTCACAGGTTCAGTATGGATTAGACAATAATATAAAAATTTGCAAAAGGGTACAGTATCACTAGATACAAGGTATATTTAGTATAGTTTAAACATACTGAATTTCCGTATACATTTCAGGAGGCAAACACAGACGCTCTCAGGCCCAGTATGGATCCGACAACAATATAGAAAGTTTAGAAAGGGTACTATGGCACCCCTGAGGGTACGGTCGCCACAGAGGTACTGCACCTCATCTAAAGGTGTGGTATCCCACCCTCAGGTAAGGAGGGATCATCACTCAGGACTCCTAACCCTGCACTCAACACACACACTAGTTAGTCAGTGCTTTCTGGGTGTACCCGGCGGGAGGATGGCCTCATCCGAGACTGACTAGGAAAGGGTGTTGGGTGTTAGTGTGGAAGGTAGGTACAGTGGGAGGAGCTTAGGTAGTGGAGTGATTGTGGGCATCCAATCAGAGAGAGCAAGGTGACAGTTGGTGGGTGGAGCTAGTCTGAGGTAAATAGAGAGTTGTCAGTCAGTGACAGGACAGAGTAAGAGGAGGATTGCTGTGAGAGGGCTGAGGGTCAGAGAAGAGAGAAAAATCTTGTCCAAGTTCCTAGACTGGAAGGAAGGGGTCCTTGGGGCACGGGAAGTGCAATAACCCACCGGTGAAGGTCATTTCTGGAGAAGGAAGGACCAGGCCTCGTTGGGGAAGGTGGCTCCTGAAGGTAGTGGAGAAATACAGGGCTCAGCTAGCAAGACGGAGGCTGAGGTAACTTTAAGTGCCTCAGTCGCAGCCGCATTCAATACTCAAAAAGGCAGCAGTTGGAATAAATGACCCCGGAGCCTGACCCACGTCGCCCGGTGTGATACGTGGCTGCCGGCTTGGGCCACTGTTTGCGAAGGCGCACAGCTGGAAGGAAGGGAGAGATCAGCGCAGAGACATGGCCTAGAAAGGATACACAAGGAGGAGTCTTGAACAGGTGTTCCTGCTCTACCTTGGAGTTTGCCGTACCCCTCCCTCGGATGACACAGTACCAATCGGGTCATCTTGTGCACAAAACTTTTGAGGAAAAACTCAGAAACTGCACCCAGCTGTATCCTTGGTCTCTTATACAACTTGACTGCTACACACGCTACACTCACCATCACCATCAACGGCTCACAAACTCCATCTCTACTGCCCTGGGATACAGCTCTGCCCGTGGAGAGCTTCATCATCTCGTCTGCTTTAACACCGGCCCAGAGGATCTGCATTGCAGCATCGGCTACCCTACCCGAGTACCACGGGTGGTGTCACGATCCCCCTTTTCCAAATTAATTATCATACCATCTTCCCCCTTATCTGAACTGTCTGTGACGTCCGCCTGCTGGTCTGGGCTGCAGCCAGGCAACACCCCGAGAAACACTGATACCCTTTACCCCTATACAGGGATCTGGATTTATAGCAGAGCCCAGGAGGCGCTGTCTGAATAGGAGCAGTGACCAGAGCAGGACGGTCGCCAGAAAGGTGTTCCAATACAGGACACAAACGTGGAGATATGCGAGTCTAAACCAGTCGGGCAGCAATGGTACAAAAACGGTAGACAGAAGCAGAGTCAGATTCAGGCCGAAAGTCATAAACCAGGAGAGTCGCAGAGGTACAGAATCGTTAGGCAGAAGCAGAGTCAGATTCAGGCCGAGAGTCATAAACCAGGAGAGTCGCAGAGGTACAGAATCGTTAGGCAGAAGGAGAGTCAGAAGTCCAGGCCAAAGTCAGTCAGTCAGAAAGCAATTCACACAGTAACACACAGGGGAACCAAGAATACATCCGGCGGCTTGCAAGACCAGTCCCAAGGTATTTCAGGGATCAGGTCACCCCTCATAGGTTCCTGGACTGATGATGTCATCAGTACCGCCCCCAGGACCAGGCCAGATGGAGATGCAGTAACCTCTTGATGACTGACAGAGGGGTGGAGCCTGCGTCCACCAGATGCCTGCGCAGGTGCCCTTACTCTGTCAGCACCATAACTCCCGGGCGAGCCATGGCGCCTCCTAGTGACCGCGACAGGAGCAGCAGACCCAGAATTTAACGGCGACGTGACAGACCGGCGCCTCCTAGAGGCTAAAGCCGGGACAGTAGGCTCTGAGCCTGACGTGACAGAACCACGGCCCTGTCCAGTGGCCGAGGCAGGAACAGCCGTCCCCGAGTCTGACGATAAAGTAGCGGTCCGGCGCCTCCTAGAGGCCGCGACCGGAACAGCAGGCCCTAAGTCTGGCGGAAACGTGACAGTACCCCCCCCCCCTCCAAGAGGGGCCTCCGGACCCTCAAAACCCGGTTTATCAGGGTGAAGGAGGTGAAACCTTCTAATCAACCCCTTGGCATGAATGTCACTAGCGGGGACCCAGGACCTCTCCTCTGGGCCATAGCCTTTCCAATGAACTAAATATTGCACAGACTTTCTCACTAAACGGGAATCAAGGATGCCCTGGACTTCGTACTCCAAGGCACCCTTGACCAAAACTGGAGGAGGAGGGGACTGGACGGGATGAATTGGGGAGCGGTACACCTTGAGAAGGGATTTGTGGAAAACATTAGGAATTTTAAAAGACTGAGGGAGCCTTAAACGAAAGGCTACCTGGTTAATTACTTCTAATATCTCGTAGGGACCAATAAACCTGGGCCCCAGTTTTGCAGATGGCACCTTAAGCTTAATGTTTCTGGTAGACAGCCAAACTTTGTCCCCAACTCCTAGGTGCGGCCCCGTGGACCTCCGTTTATTTGCGGCTGAAGCCTGCCTGACCTGGGACCCTTTCAAGTTTGTGTTCACCTCCGACCAGATTGTCTTTAAGTGACGTATGGAATTCTCTACTCCCGGAAGCTCCGACATCTTGGCCGAAAATGAACCAAAACGTGGGTGCAAACCATGATTGCAGAAGAACGGGGTGGTTTTGATAGATTCCTGGTACTGGTTATTTAGAGCGAACTCAGCTAATGGGAGATGTTCCGCCCAATCAGACTGATGTTCCGAGACATAGCAGCGAAGATATTGCTCTAGAGCCTGGTTGGTACGCTCCGTTTGACCATTGGTCTCAGGGTGGTAAGCGGAGGAGAAGGATAATTCAATACCAATACGTTTGCAGAATGCTCTCCAGAATTTGGAAACAAACTGGGTACCTCGGTCGGACACGATATTCTCTGGAGCGCCATGCAGCCTTATTACATGAACAATAAACAACTTACTCAGAGTTTCTGAATTAGGTAATCCAGAGAGGGGAACGAAATGACATTGCTTACTGAACCTGTCCACCACCACCCAGATACATGTCTTCCCCTCTGAGGGTGGTAGGTCAGTAATGAAGTCCATGGAGATGTGGGTCCATGGACTCTCTGGAGCGGGCAAGGACTGGAGCCAGCCGGCAGGCCGATTGTGAGGGGACTTGGCGCGAGCACAGATTTCACAAGCTAGTACATAATCCTTGCAGTCCTTAACTACCGTTGGCCACCAAAAACTCCTAGTCACAAGCCTGGCGGTATTATTGACCCCAGGATGGCCTGCCAGGACGGAGTCGTGCGACTCCTTCAGAACTTCTAGGCGAAACGGCGCTGGAACAAACAATTTCTGGGGGGGGCGTCGAGTCAGGGGCTGGTTCTGGGGACCTACGGATCTCCTCCAGAAAGTCCAGAGACACAGCCGACACAACAATACCATTGGCCAGTATTGGAACTGGCTCCGAGTCCTCAGCCTGGGAGGGGCAGAAACTTCGAGAGAGAGCATCAGCCCTCACATTTTTGGTACCAGGACAAAAGGTTATTAAGAAATCAAACCTAGAGAAGAACAAGGCCCACCTCGCTTGTCTAGGATTTAATCTTTTAGCTGACTCCAGGTAAGTCAGATTCTTGTGATCTGTAATCACAGTGATCTTATGTTTGGCGCCTTCGAGGAAGTGGCGCCATTCCTCGAAGGCCCATTATATCGCCAATAACTCCCGATTACCTATATCGTAATTCTTCTCAGTGGCAGAGAATTTGCGGGAGAAAAAGGCACTTGGGCGAAGCTGAGTGAGTGATGCAGTGCCTTGCGACAGCACTGCTCCAACTCCGACCTCAGAGGCGTCCACCTCTACAATAAACGGGCGGTCCAGATCAGGCTGAACCAAAACTGGGTTGGCTACAAAGCACTCTTTTAACGTAGCAAAAGCCTGAATTGCCTCAGGGTTCCAATTGGTCACGTCTGCCCCTTTTCGGGTCAAATCCGTGAGTGGTTTAGCAATTTCGGAGAAACCCCTGATGAATTTTCGGTAATAATTTGCAAACCCTAAAAATCGCTGCAGCGCTTTTAGCGACTTGGGTTGCACCCAAGTTTTAATAGGTTGGATCTTGGCAGGATCCATACGGAAGCCTGTGCTTGAAACCACATATCCTAAAAATTGTACCTCCTCCGCAAAAAAAACACATTTCTCCAGTTTAGCAAACAGGGAGTGTTCTCGCAGTCTCTGCAGTACAGAGCGAACGTGCTGAGCATGTGTCACAGGGTCAGCAGAATAAATCAAAATGTCATCTAAATACACGACGACATACACCCCACAAATGTCCCTGAAAATGTCATTTACAAAGTGCTGGAACACGGCAGGTGCGTTTCTGAGTCCGAAGGGCATTACCAGGTACTCGAAGTGGCCAAGAGGGGTATTAAAGGCTGTTTTCCACTCATCCCCGTCTCTTATGCGGACTAGATTGTATGCCCCCCGGAGGTCCAGTTTAGTAAACCAACGGGCTCCCATTAGCTGATTAAAAAGATCAGGGATGAGTGGAAGCGGGTACTGGTTCTTTACAGTGATTGCATTCAATTCCCGGTAGTCAATGCAGGGTCTGAGACCACCATCTTTCTTTTCTACAAAGAAGAAGCCAGCTCCAACTGGTGAAATGGACGGTCTAATAAACCCCTTTTTTAAGCTATCAGCTATGTACTCGTTCATAGCCTGACGCTCTGGACCTGAGAGATTAAATATTCTCCCTTTTGGGAGACGGGCATCTGGAATCAGATCTATAGGGCAATCATACTTTCTGTGAGGGGGTAGCTTTTCAGATTTTGCAATAGAAAAGACATCCTCAAAATCTCTGAAGGCAAACGGTATGTGGAGGGGTTTAACTTTAACTTGGTTTACTGTTAGCGACATGCAGTTTTCCTGACAGTGTGAACTCCAGCGTATAACATCGCCTAGGTGCCAGTCGATGACTGGATTATGCTGGCGTAGCCATGGCATCCCCAAAATGACTGCAGCAGACAAATTATCCATCACAAAAAATGACATAACCTCGGTATGCAATGCTCCCACCGACATAGTGATTTTGTCAGTAACAAATTTAACCCCCTCCTGGACAATAGATGTGCCATTAATAGCCGTAGTCTTTATAGGGGCATTAAGTCTTAATAGGGGTACACCGAGACTTTTAGCAACCAAAGAATCCATAAAATTCCCTTCAGATCCACAATCCACATATGCGTTCACACACTGAGATTTCTGACCAAAAGAAAGGGCAATAGGCAATAAAACTTTAGCCGCATCTGCGGGCAATACCTGTGCCCCTGGGCAACCATAGCCAGAGTTGCCCAGAGGCCGATGTCTCAGTAGTATGGATCTCTGACGCTCAGCTCCCTCTCTGAAGGCTCCAGACTGCAGCATACTGGTGCAGGAAGATGAAAGTGCTCCTTCAGGCTGTGCACTGAACCAGGTGTTTAGGCCAGAAATCAGCTCAGTCAGAAGAAGGGAGAGAAAAAAAAGTTCAGGGAGACTGCTTTTGTATATGCTGGATATATACACAAGAAGCAGTTTTTTTTTTATATATGGCCGGATATAATGTGACGTCCGCCTGCGGGTCTGGGCTGCAGCCAGGCAACACCCCGAGAAACACTGATACCCTTTACCCCTATACAGGGATCTGGATTTATAGCAGAGCCCAGGAGGCGCTGTCTGAATAGGAGCAGTGACCAGAGAAGGACGGTCGCCAGAAAGGTGTTCCAATACAGGACACAAACGTGGAGATATGCGAGTCTAAACCAGTCGGGCAGCAATGGTACAAAAACGGTAGACAGAAGCAGAGTCAGATTCAGGCCGAAAGTCATAAACCAGGAGAGTAGCAGAGGTACAGAATCGTTAGGCAGAAGCAGAGTCAGATTCAGGCCGAGAGTCATAAACCAGGAGAGTCGCAGAGGTACAGAATCGTTAGGCAGAAGGAGAGTCAGAAGTCCAGGCCAAAGTCAGTCAGTCAGAAAGCAATTCACACAGTAACACACAGGGGAACCAAGAATATATCCGGCGGCTTGCAAGACCAGTCCCAAGGTATTTCAGGGATCAGGTCATCCCTCATAGGTTCCTGGACTGATGATGTACCGCCCCCAGGACCAGGCCAGATGGAGATGCAGTAACCTCTTGATGACTGACAGAGGGGTGGAGCCTGCGTCCACCAGATGCCTGCGCAGGTGCCCTTACTCTGTCAGCACCATAACTCCCGGGCAAGCCATGGCGCCTCCTAGTGACCGCGACAGGAGCACCAGACCCAGAATTTAACGGTGACGTGACAGACCGGCGCCTCCTAGAGGCTAAAGTCGGGACAGTAGGCTCTGAGCCTGACGTGACAGAACCACGGCCCTGTCCAGTGGCCGAGGCAGGAACAGCCGTCCCTGAGTCTGACGATAAAGTGGCGGTCCGGCGCCTCCTAGAGGCCGCGACCGGAACAGCAGGCCCTAAGTCTGGCGGAAACGTGACACTGTCATCTTCTTTATTGGACACCCAGGGCCACGGACCGGGTCCCAATCACCACTGTGACATACTTCCCCCTTAAAAGAGCCTGAAAGGCCCATTGCAGAGTAACCATAGGCCCTGCGTCATGTTTCATTTTAACACCAGATAACAGAGATATATTGTATAGTTTCAACATTATAAATCTACGTATATATTTGAGGAGGCAGAGACAGACGCTGTCATGGCCAGTATGGATTCGACAACAATCTAAAAAGTAGAGAAAGGGTACAGTATCACCAGATACAAGGTATATATAGTATAGTTTCAACATTCAAAATCTCCATATTTATTTCAGGAGGCAGACACAGACGCTCTGAGGCCCAGTATGGATTACACAACAATATAAAAAGCAGTAAAAGGGAAATGGATCCCAAGCGTACTGCTGTATACAATTTTGGGGTCATTGGGCGATCTACATATATATTTCAAGAGTAACACACAGCCTCTCACAGGCTCAGTATGGGACACACCATAATATAAAAAGAAGATCCTCAAGAAATAATCGCATATGTGGGCCAATGTTCCAGGTGTCAATGATGCACTTTGTGTGGTGGGTGGAGGATGAATTTCGGGCACAAAGGGTACTGGATCAACAGATACAAGGTATATATAGTATACTTAAAATACAAAAAATCTCCATATGTATTTCAGGAGGCAGACACATATGCTCACACGCTCAGTATGGATTTGACAATAATGTAAAAAGTTGAAAAAGGGTACAGTATCACCAGATACAAGGCATATATTGTATAGTTTAAACATTCTAAATCTCCATAGACATTTCATGAGGCAGATACAGACGCTCTCAGCCCCAGTATGCATTAGGCAAGAATATAAAAAGTATAAAAAGGTTACTGTATCACCAGATACAAGGTACATATAGTATTGTTTAAACATTATAAATCTCCTTATTTTTTTCAGGAGGCAAACTCAGACGCTCTTAGGATCAGTATGGATTACACAATATAAAAAGCAGTAAAAAAGTAGTGGATCAGAAGCTTACAGCTGCATACAGTGTAGGGGTCATTTTAAATCTCAGTATATATTTCCATAGTCAGAAACAGACTCTCACTGCCTCAATATGGATTAGACCACTATATAAAAAGCAGTAGATGGGTAATGTATCACAAGCGTACAGCTGTATACAGTGTTGGGGTAATCTTAAATCTACAAATATATTTCTGGAGTTACAGACAGATGTTCACAGGCTCAGTATGGATTACACCAGAATCTAAATAGCAAAAAAGGGTACTGTATCCTTAGCGTACAGCTTTTTCCAGTGTTGGGCAAATTTTACATCTTGGGATCTATTTCCTTAGGCTGGTTTCACATTAGCGCTTTTTAAGCACACGCACGGCCGGGGGTAGCTCCGCCCCCGAGCCGGCTCTCTGCCCGGCGTGCCCGCCCCTTGCTTGTAGCGCCGCCTCCTAGCGGACAGCGGCGCCTGCGATCGGTGCACCCTATCTTTAGCATAGGGTGCGCAGATCGTGCGCAGGCCGTGCGCTAGTTGCGCTTTGACCTGCGCTGCGCACTTTTGACGGTGCGCCGTGTGCGCCAAAATCGAACTTTTCTGATTTTGGCGCGCACGGCGCACCGTCAAAAGTGCGCAGTGCAGGTCAAAGCGCAACTAGCGCACGGCCTGCGCACGATCTGCGCACCCTATGCTAAAGATAGGGTGCGCCGATCGCAGGCTCCGCTGTCCGCTAGGAGGCGGCGCTACAAGCAAGGGGCGGGCACGCCGGGCAGAGAGCCGGCTCGGGGGCGGAGCTACCCCCGGCCGTGCGTGCGCTTAAAAAGCGCTAATGTGAAACCAGCCTTAGTCACCCTCAAATGCTCACTCACTATGGATTTGACCGTAATAAAAAATGTCGATCAAAGGTACTGTATCACAAGATAGGAGGTGTATATAGTATAGGGTATACTTTTTATCTACTTACACTGGTTATCTACTTACATTGGTTACGTGGTTTATTGAAGGAATAAACCACACACGCTCACTCACTATGGATTATACCGTACTAAAAAACTTAGAACGAAGGTACTGTATTATCAGATACCAGGTGTATATACTCTGTGGGCGGATGGTGGGGTGGATGTGGTGCTCATTGCTCTATTGTGCATGTCCTGCCCACTCTCTTGCGATTGGCTGCCTGTGTGTCATGTCATCCTGTGGGCAGGGGACTGAGCAGATGCGAGGCTCATTCTCTTTGTGCACGCGTCCCGCCCACTTCTCTCCTATTGGCTCGTCGCCCTCATTCCAGCTCAGCAATTGGGTATTTAATGAGACAATGCACTGATGATAGCCACGCCCCCCGAGGAAGCCGACTTGCCGCAAAACACGCGCTGGGGTCGCCTGATCCACACAAAACGAGGTCTGTCATGATGGGTACGTTTGTGAGGCATTGAGCCTTTTACTTTCTTCATGTACCGGGTCAGTGTGCAATATTTTGATTTCACCATTGTGCAGTGTGCTTGACGTTTCCCTTGCTATTACAGCTGTATGAGTGAGCTATATTAATACTTTGTTTGCTTTTTCATTACTTCCTTTTAGCTGCTTTCAATGGGGTACTTAACATAAGTAGCACTTTCAGTGTTTACAACATGCTATATACATCAGGCACACATTGTTATTTTAGCCATCCCAACCTCCAACCTATTACATATGAGTGACCTCTTTTGTTGTTAATCAGGCTGCTATTGTTCTGGGTACATTGCTTACCATCCTTTGCTTGACTTGACCCTGTTCTCTTGTGCTTTTTGAATATTTAATAAAATGATTATTTTTCAAGTAGCTTTGGACTCCTTTTCCTCCTTGTTTTCAAGTTATAAATGATTCAGTCCTACCTTTTACTACTGGGTGCTAATTGTCCATTGCACTGTTGTTGAAATTAATTTTCTAACATGTTTGATTGAAGAATTTGTATTCTACCAGATGTATATAGTATAAGTGAAAATGTAAATCGCCCTATATATTTCCGGAGTCACATACAGATAGTCAGCATGTATTTCTCCGTGATACCAGCTGGAACACGGTACTGTGTGAGGAGCGTACAGCTCTATACAGTGTGGGAAGTAATGAACGTTTGTTCATTGTTCAGAATAAAAGAATAAAAGTATTAGTGCTGTGTAAAAAGCTGTCTGCACAGCAGTGTACACACAGCAATACTACTATAAGGCAGGCTAATAATTGGTGCTGCTGCACACAAGAAAATCCTCCCCTGTGACTGCACCCTAACTGTACCCAACAATTGCATTCAGCACAAGCACATACAAACTTCTGTTTACAGGCCTAAGTGTCTCCCTAAAGACAGGGGCCAGAGCGAGCCAAACCCCCCCTCCACAGAGGCGTAAGTGGAGGCCCACATAACAGTGGGTTGGAGGGAGGGGGTTAACTGTCCCTGGGGGGTGGAGTATGGAAATAAGGGGGGTATTTGAAGTCAGCTTATGGGGCGGTTACCTCAGTTCCCGCTACAGAGCCGCAGAGACTGTCCCACGCCCAGACGGCATGGAGTCCATATCAGCTGGATTGGAGAGGCTGCGCACTGCAGCGGAGTTGCAGCCTGCTGGCGTGGATCGAGGAGCACGTTGCGGGGATCATCGGTGGAAGCAGCAGGTTGGCCGCTGGTGTCTCTTCCTGTGCGAGACGGCAGTCAAGGGCCACGGAGTGTTTATCCCCCTACACAGATCCCAGGACCCAGCGCTGGCGACGGAGCCCCTTCCAGGGACCCTCCGGGTCGGGTGCCTGCTGGTAAGTGTGTGGGCAGGCCCCGGGCTGGGAGGAATCCACGAGCTGTGCTGGGTCCAGTAGCGGTTGCAAGTCTTTCTCCCTGAGCAGAGCGGGAGGTGGGGCTGCACTCGCCAGGTCGGCGATGAACAATGACGTCATGGCAGACCGTCATGGAGCCGGGCGATCTGCCTCCTCTTCTTGGGGTGGTGGTGGGAGCTATCCGGAGGGGGGGTCATCGAGCAGCAGCCCCCCTCGCTCTAGGCTGTCAGCTATGCCCAGTACTTCGGGCACCCTGACCGGAAGAACGGCGGTGGATCAGCATGGACGGTGCATCAGACCTTCGGTGGGGGTTGCGGGGGTGGGTGTCTACAGGCGGAAGCCCCCGTGGCTGTGCAGCCCGCTTTGCCTCAGCAGGGGCCAGAGAAGCAAACAGCCCTGAACGGAGTTCCCCATGAGGGCGGCGCCGCCGAGAAAGCCTGTTTCACAAGGTGGCGGACCTCTGGGGACAGAGGGTCTGAGGGGAAGCTCCGTAGTTGACACCCAGTGGGATACGGGATTGGCGGCTGGAGGAGTCTCAGCGTCATCGCGGTCCAGTGAGTATGGCTCCATATCTTGTTTGTCCTCATCTCTAGTGAGGCCCCCTGCGGTCGGGAGTGGGTTGGGGTGCCGGCCGGTGGTGTTAGGTCAGGGAGTTGTGGACCAAGTTCGTTCATGGATTGGGGGGCTTGGGGAGATGTTGACTTTCATGCGGGATTTGTTGTCTTGGATGTAGTGATTTGGAGCGCACCCGGTGCATTTAGCCGCTTGGCTTTTGATTCCTTGATTCATTACCTGGATGATTGTTTGTGTGTCGGTCGGGCTAATTCTGGTCGTTGGGAGAGGTTAGTTAGAGCGGCGGAATGGGTGGCGGAGCGTTTTGTTGTACAGCTTGCTCCCGGTTAAACTGAGGGGCCTTGCACGTGCCTAGCATTTTTGTGAATCGTGATTGATTCGTTAAAATGTGAGCTCCATTTGACGGAGGATAAGGTAAAGGTGTTGCGGGATGCGTTGTCTGGGGTAAGACAGTTGAAGAAATTGTCGTTGACATAGGTGCAGTCACTAGTTGTGAATTTGACTTTTGGTTGTCGCATTATTACAATGGGTCGTGTTATGATTGAGTCACCGTAGGAGGCAAAAAAAACAGAAATGCTAGCTAAGTCCAGAAAACCAGAGAAGTTGACAGCTATCGGATTGCAGACCCCTGAACCTATCAACACAACTAGCAGTAGCCGTGGGGGGTTCCTACGATGCCCTAGACCCCTCAATCACAGCCGGAGAATTAAATAGGCCTAAAGAAAGAAAGGGGAAATCTAAACTGCCCCAGAGCAGACCCCAAAGCAATAGGCAGCCCCCAACAAATAATGACGGTGAAGCAAGATCAAAATACTAACACAGAGAGAAAGATAGACTGAGCAAAGAGGGGCCCAAGCTAACTAGATAGAAAAGGACAGGAAGGCTGCTGTCTGCAATCCATGAAAAACCCTATGAAAATAAGAGCCAACAGACTGACAGTGAAAAAGGCCCTGAAGACGCTAGGCTTCAAAAAAGCTATGTCAGTACTCAGGAATATACTGAAGACAGAGCTACAGGCAAAAGGAGATTCAGCTCACCCCAGCAGGGAATGGCAGAATCCAGAAAAGCAAGGAAAACAAAAAACAAAACCAAAAGCTAACAGGCAAAACAGAAAACTTAGCTTGAGAGGAGCAGAAATCAGACTGGTGTCCTAGAAGTCCACAGAGAAATCACCCGCAGGGCAGAAGGGCGTCGGCAGCCTTATATCCAGTCCGTAACTCCACTCAGCCAGTCATCCTCATTAGACTCAGGTGCCTGATAATCAGGCTCATTACCTTCCTTTACCAGAATAGGGAGTTCACCAGACCCCAGTGACGAAGGGGAAAATGAACTCACAACAGGGTCGGGTCTTTTCTCGGCGGTTGGCGAGCGCTACGGTGGGAGTGCGGGCTCCGCATCATTTTGTTCAGCTTTACAGTGAACATAAGGCTGATTTGAAATTTTGTGACTATTTTTTGGAGCAATACAATTGACGTTTTTTGGCTCATGAAGGAGGCAGTTGTAAATGATGACTTGGAGTTGTTCACAGATGCGTGTGATGGAGTGTGCTTTTGGTCATATTTTCTGGGCCTGTGGTGCGCGGCTGCATGGCCTGAGGAGTGGTTTCAGCTGGGCCTTGTTAGGAACATTGCTTGGGAATATACTGGTGGCTGTGAACCTATGGAAGGAGGAATTTTGGGACAGAAGGATCCGTTGTAATTGTGACAACAGTGGAGTTGTGTGTTCCATTACCAGCTTGACGGCGTCCTCTTCTCCAGTAATTCGAGTCATGCGGCACTTAATTTTGACTTGTTTAATGCTTAGTGCTCATGTGACGGCTTCTCGGGTGGCAGGTATTAGGAATTCAATTGCTGATTCTTGATCTCGTTCACAGTGGTAGCGTTTTCGGTAATTGTCCCCGGATGCGGAAGAAGCGGGTTTCTTTGAGTCCAGCCGGGCTTTGGAAGGTGGTCTCAGGGCTGCAGAACCTATCATACGGGCATCTCTGCTTTCTATTACTTGGTCAATCTATCAGTCAGTATGGATTTAACCGTAATATAAAATGGAAAAAGGTACTGTATCAGCAGATGCCAGGTGTTTCCAGTCTAGGGGTAATTGTAAATCTCCATCTATACTTCAGGCTTCAGACAAAGACAATCACAGGCTCAGTATGGATTACACAAGAATATAAAAACTTGAAAAAGGGTAATGTTTTACAAGCATTCAGCTGCATACAGTGTTGGTGTCATTTTAAATCTCCTTATATTTTACCAGAGTAAGACATGAACTCTCACAGGCTCAGTATTACACCAGAATATAAAAATGAGAAAAAGGGAAATGTATTCGAAACATACACCAGTATACAGTGTTGGAGTACTTTGAAATCTTCATTTATATTTCAGTGCCAGTCCAGTCTCACTGCTTGAGGAAGCTAGATGGATAAAAGTACAGATGCAAATTCGAGTGATTTCAGAAGTGATGGAATTACTAATCACTAGAGTTGAGCGAAACGGGTCAGTCAAATTCATAAGTCGCCGACTTTCGCTGAAGTCGGGTTTCATGAAACGAAACCCGACCATAGCGTGAGGTCGGCCACGAGGTCGGCGACCAGAGCACCAAAGTCGCGTTTCAAATGATGCTTCCAGCGCCCTTTTTCAGCCAATGATGGAGGATGCACACTGTGGGCAACGCGATGACATGGGCATCGGTCACCACCATCTTTGAGAAGGACATGCAAGTGATTGGCTTGCTTTGTGTGGCGTCACAGGGGCTATAAAAGGGCGTGCATGCCGACCGCCATCTTACTTCTGCCGATATTAGCATTAGGGAGAGGTTGCAGCTGCTGATTCTGAATAAGGGAGAGCGTTAGGCAGGGAAGAAGAACAAAAAAACTGCTGCTGTTAGCGATTTCCACTGTACAACACAGTTTTTTGTGCATCAGCTCTTTTGGTTATTAGGTTGCCTTATAAGGCTCCCTGATAGCTGCATTGCCGTTTGCACACTGCTGTGCAAACTGCTTTTTTAAAAGCAAAAATACTTTTCTTCTTCTTTTCTGAACAGTTACCAAGTGTTCATTTTTCCACACTTTTGTGTGCAGCAGTCCTGCTTATTAGGCTGCCTGCTGCCATACTTGGACTGAGATCATCATTGTCAGCCTCCTAAAATCTCTAGGGAGATTCAATTTCTCCCCAATACTACATACACCTTGTACTTTGTCATACACCAGCCAATTTCAGCCTGTTAAATTGAGGTGTAATCTATATTGGGTCTGAGATAATAATTCAGCCTCCTAAAATCTCTAGGGAGATTCAAATTCTCCACAATACTATCTACACCTTATACTTTGTCATACATCAGACAATTTCAGCCTGTTAAATTGAGGTGTAATCTATAGTGGGCCTGAGATAATAGCTCAGCCTCTTAAAATCTGTAGGGAGATTCAAATTCTCCCCAATACTATATACACCTTGTACTTTGTCATACACCAGCCAATTTCAGCCTGTTAAATTGAGGTGTAATCTATATTGAGCCTGAGATAATAGTTCAGCCTCCTAAAATCTCTAGGGAGCTTCCAATTCTCCCCAATACTATATATACCTTGTACCTTGTTTGTACCTTGTACCATATAGCTGGTGGTATCTTGGGTACATTTTTCAAAAAATGAGGAAGTATGGTGGAAGAGGCCGTGGAAGTGGGAGGGGGTTGCCAGCTGGTACTGATGGTGGTGGAGGTGGTGGTGCATCTGCTGGTAGTGGCAAAAGCACAATAGCACCTAATGCAGAAGGTGTTGAGTCTGCGTCATCATCTGGCTCCACAAGGCCTTGAAGGCTCCATTTTCTGGGAGTAGGTAAACCGCTTTTAAAGCCGGAGCTTCAGGAGCAAGTTTGGCTTACCTTGCTGACACAGCCTTCAGCTCTATCGCCTCCTCTTCTGAAGTTTCAAAAAATAAAAGCACTGAGTCATCAGTGGAGGCTCCTGGTCAGGAACAACACCTTTCCTTGTGTCCTTCACCCCTACCAAAAGTGAAGGATGCGGCAGGCCACACTACAGATTACTCCATGGAGCTCTTTTCACATACCATGCCTGGATTATCAAGTCAAATCGTGAATTCCCCAGTCCAAAATGAATCTGACATGGAGTGTGGATGGCCAGCCAGGGCAGTGGGGTTAATCGGTACTGGGCCGGTGTCTCAGACGGATGTGTCACGGTGGTGGTGACCCGGTCCATGGGCCTGAGCGTCCATGCAAAGGGGTGAATAGCATTTATAGGTGAATGATACGTGATGCCACCTGTGGTTTCGGATCAGATTGACCAGCGCTGCAGTGTTGCATCTCTGGGACAGATGTTGTGGTGCAGCTAAGATGTGGAAGCCCTGCACAGGTAGGGCCGTAGCCGCAGGGCAGATGAAAGAGTTGGTAGATAGTGTGCAGTGCAGGATGTAGCAGAGCCGTGCGCCAGGCGCAGGAGAAAGATGACAGACACAATCATGCAGTTCCTTTACCTGTACTTGGTAAATGCCATACAGGACCCAGAGTACAGATGGAGAAGGAGTTGGTCAGCCTGGAAGCAAATTAGGAATTCTCTCTCTGCAGACAGGTAGTGTGCCTCTGTTCTAGCGCTTATCTGAGGTACTCGCAGTACTGAGTTTACTGAAGTTCCCCTGTTGACTCTCTTGTCAAACTTTCTCATATGGCAGGCAGCCATAGCCTTTTCCTTCTGGCTCACACAAGTCGCTGCTGGGGTCTCCGAGCCTTAGTTGGGAACAGAGCATTTACAGCTCCTACTTCCTCCGGTTTCTGCTGCTGGACCGTCAGTGTCCCTACAAACTCGGAGGCTGAAATCCGGACCATGCGCTCCAGGTAGGAGTGAGCCTTAACTCTGCTCATCCTCCAGCTCCCCTTCTCACGTCCACACACTT
Source organism: Dendrobates tinctorius (assembly GCF_039654945.1). Lineage (NCBI taxonomy): Eukaryota > Metazoa > Chordata > Amphibia > Anura > Dendrobatidae > Dendrobates > Dendrobates tinctorius. Next base: position 94,179,026 of record NW_027361696.1, on the reverse strand, counting down.
CCCCTTCCCTTCACAGACTGCCCTAACTTCCCTCCTCTGGACCACAGAGAGCAGCTCCTCAGCAGTCAGGTTCAGAGCTCTCCCTGCTGGCCTGGAGTGGGAACTGTGTTGTGTGTTGGTTTAACTGCTAGAGAGATCCTTCGTTGCTCCCAAGCATGAGATCTCACTCCCTAGGAGGAAGATAATGCCACTGTGGCGACCGTACTCCTGGGGGCACCACAAGTGCACTGATGCCCAGCCACTGCTAGATGATTCTGCTGGTACGTTGACCCAGACCACTACATTTCCCTCACACTCTACACAGCCAGAATCTGACCCTGATGAAACTCAGGTTCCCCTTCCCGCATACTATACCACCTTACACGGTGACAAAGAGGAAGATGCAGATGAAAGTGCAGGTTCCTTGAGCAGGTGGGGGGGCATACTCATGGGCTACGGCACTGGCACAGGGCCCCTCATAGTACACAAAAGTGTCTCTGCTGGTGGGAGGGGGAGGGCACACCGCCGTACTATGAGGGGCCCTTTGCCAGTGCCGTCGCCAACGAGTGGGCCCCCCTACTTGCTCAGATCACAGCACTAGCAAAGTTGAAATACTTACCTCACCATGCTCCACCGCCGTGACATCTTCCACGTTTCCTGACAGTGACATTCTGGTCAGAGAGCGTGATGACATCATGTCTGTACGCCCTCTGCCTAAACAGTCCAAGTGCAGAGAGATGGAAGATGGGGATGACGAGGAGTCCAGACTAGTACAGGGATTCCCTAGCAAGGAGACTTAATTAATTGTTTTAAAGGTTGGGAGCAATTTTTGGGGAGCACTATACTCTGTAGAATGATATATGGGGCCCACCATACACTGGAGCATTCCAAAGGTGGACATCAGACACTGGAGCAGCATTTACAGGGCCCCATATACACTGGAGCATTAGAAATTGGGTCCATTATATATGGAGCATTTTTTGGGCCCATAAGACAATGGAGCTTCATCCCTGGGGACCAACATATACTGTAGCATTATGTGGAGCTCATCATATACTGTACAGAACATTATATGGGATGAATGATTCTGTATGGAGAAATATATGGGCCTCATTACTCTGTATAGCGCACTATGCGGTGGCCATAATACTGTATGGAGTAATATACTGTCCGTTTTTGGAGCTATTGGAGAATTTGATGTAAGAAGTGAAGTATTTTTCATTGTACTATACCGCTATTTCTCTGCTGTATCAGAGGATCATAAATTGTGGCATGTGTTAAAGGAGCCCATTGACACTCTTTGGCCCTGGGCCCTCGAAAATCTGGAGCCAGCCCTACCCCCCCCACAACTTTAGCCAAATAACCCCCAGTTTTCAATTCCTATCCTAACTATTATTATAAAGTAAATTAAGGTTGACAAGATTAAGTAATAAGAATTGATGTTTTTGGCATTAAAATGGGCACTGTAGGTGTGTTTCCTGTCCTCCACTCACTGCCGACTTTTCTTCACCATTGACTTGCATTGGGTTTTGTGTTTCAGTCGGCCTTCGACTTTTCACGATAATCGGCCGATTTCGTTTGACCCGACTTTTGCGAATGTCGGGTTTCATGAAACCCGACTCGACCCGACCCGAAAAAAGGCAAAGTCACTCATTTCTACTAATCACAGGAAAACCTCCCGGGAGAATTTGCAGAGGCGATGCTGACCCTCAATAACTTTTAGTGTGGATACAGCTAAAATGCAAATTATTGATGAAAGGGTCGCTGTATTGCAGTAGCGTCGATCCTATCACCGTTACTCGTCTCCATCAAATTGTGATCACAGGGAGAGCTGTAGACATGGTCCTCACTGTCTTTCATGATCGGTCTGGTCACTTTTGAGTGCAAAACACAGAAGCCACATGCAGTAGGGGATTCTATTGGATTGCCATGAGAGGATACAATGAAAAATGGTGGCAGGAATGTCACACGTCTGTGATTATGAAAAATGTGAAAGGTGATCAAAAAGCACCACTGCATCCGATTGGGAGTTGACATCCATTATAAATGTTAGCCATTGGTAATCTGAAGGTAGAGGCCAGCAGGACAGGACATAGCTATATCTTAACCATCATTGATCAGTACACCAAATTTGTTGTGGCCGTCCCTGTGAAGGATTTAACTGGCCAGACTACACAGGGGTGGAGCAGGGACAGGTAAGTATTGCAAGTGCTGTGTCCCTGAGCAAGCAGGGGGGACCCACTTGTGGCCGCCAGTACTGGCACAGGGCCCCTCATAGTACGCCAGTGTGTCTGACGGCGAGTGGGCCCCCCCACCATCAGAGACACTTTATTGTACTATGAGAGGCCCTGTGCCAGTGCTGTCGCCCAAAGGTGGGGCCACACACCTATTCAGGGCAACAGCACTTGCCCGGACATGGCAGGTGGTGACCCCGGTCCTGGTGTGGGTGGGGGCAGCCCATTTAGGGAGGTTTAAATAATAGCATATGTTGATGTATGTATGATGTATGTAGGCTGGACTTTCAGCTGCTGCAAATGGAGGAATTTGAGAAGTCAGAGGAAGAGGAGGACAAAAGCGAGCCTCTTTTCTGGCAACCTATGTGTTATCAGGGGAGGGTGGGACAAAATCTTTTGAAACCCATGCATGGTTCATGTTAATGAAGGTTAGATCATCAACATTTTGGGTCGACAGACGGGTCCTTTATTCTGTCAGGATTGATCCAGCAGCACTGAAGACTCTTTCAGATAGCTCACTACCAGCAGGGCAAGCGAGCTCCTGTAAGGCATATTGTGCCAATTCAGGCCATGTGTCCAGTTTAGAGGCCCAACAGTCAAAGGGGAATGGCCTGTGAGGGAGAACCTCGATATGGGAGGAGAAGTAGTTTGTAACCATAGTTGACAACTGCTGTCTCCTGTCACTTGCAATTGATTCTGTATTAGCTGTCGTGTGCGCAGGACTTGAGAGATCAGACCACAACATGGTCAGGAAACCCGTCTCCAACGCCTGTTCGGCTGTGTGCACCACGAACACCTCTTCCATTTTGCCCACTACGGCTCGTGGGAGAACCAGCTCCGCTGCTGTGTGCTGGGAATGCCTCAAACAACCGGTTTACCAGAGTTGCTTGTTTGTTAGCCAATATTTGCTCTAGATTCTGCTGTGGCATGATGTTGTATAATTTGCCTTTATAGCGTGGATCGAGGATGCTGGCCAACCAGTAGTCGTCATCCCTCATCATTTTGGCAATGCGGGGGTCCCTTTTTAGGATCCACAAGGCATAGTCACACATGTGGGCCAATGTTCCAGGTGTCAATGCTGCACTGCCAGTGGTGGGTGGAGGAGCACTTTCTGGCGAATCCACATCCCTCCAGTCATGCACAAACCCTGTACCTGACTCTCATGATCCATGCTGGATCATGACAGATAAAATGCACTAGTAACCTTTTTTTTTTCTTGCACTGTGGTGGTTTCAGTTCTAGTTTTGCCCCTGATGGCCATTAGGGTCTTTGCACGCTGGTGGTTTCAGTTCTAGTTTTGCCTTGGTGGCCGTTAGGGTCATTGCACTTGATTTTTCTTTGCTTTGCCTTTCGCCCCACGGTGGTCACTGGGATTATAGCAGCCTTTAGCCCCTGATCATTTGACCATTCCCTTTTCCTATATGGGGTCACATGGTCTATGAGCAAGGTTTGGTGATAGCATCTTTTTGGGATTCCAACCACGGTGAAGGGAGCAGTTGGCTGAGGTGTAAAGCCACTGCAGAAACCTCGTGAAGTTAGCAGCTGGCTTGAAGGTTGGAGCCACTGCTGAAACTGGTGTTGAACTCTGGCTGCCCGGTGTCCGCAGCAGAGAGATTGTGAAGGTGGCAGCTGGCTCTGAGGTGTCGAGCCACTGCGAAAAGTTAATCCGGTGATGCACTCTGCTGCCTGGTGTGGCAGCAGAGCAAGATAAGTCTTTTTGTGTTTCCCCTGTTTGTATTTTTCCCTGGTGTGTATTAGTACAGCGGTGGGGCCAGTGCCTGCACCACCCAGCTCCCTAGCAAGGGATAGGTGTAGGGTGTGCTAGGGTGACAGGTATCCTGATCGGTGCCCGGTGCGGAACCGGCCTAGGGATCGTTAGGAGTGGAGGGACACTGACTCAGGGGAGTGCAGCAAGTCTCAACATCCCCGTTCTCTATCGCAGGGCCCACCGTTGTAACTGTTGCCGCTTTCCCCATGTCTTGCTGTTTCAGTTACCAGCCTGCGGGCCATGTCACACAGGACATTTACATGTGCCGTGTCTTGTTGTCTGAGTTACCGGCCTACGGGTCATGTCACACAGGATGGGTCCACGTGACACTGACCTTGGCACGCCCACAGTTTCTCTTGCCCCCTGAGAAGCATCCTCCTCCCCAAAATAATCATTCCCCTCATCCTCCTCCTCATCTTCCTCTTCTTCCTCCACCTCGTCCACGTCAGTTCCCTGAACAGACAATGGCTAACTGTTATCAAGGCTTCCCTCCTCCTCCTCCTGTTGCTCCTCAGCGGCAGACGCCTGATCCTTAATGTGCGTCAAAGTTTGCATGAGCAGACACATAAGTGGTATGCTCATGCTTATGATGGCGTCGTCTGAGCTTACCAGCCGTGTGCATTCCTCAAAACACTGAAGGACTTTACAAAGGTCTTTCAGCTTTGACTATTGCACACCCGACAATTCCATGTCTGCCCTCAAACTGCCTGCCCATGTATCCTCCCACAAATGCATTACAGCCTGCCTCTGTTCGCACAGCCTCTCAACCATGTGCATGGTGGAGTTCCATCTTGTAGCAACATCTATGATTAGTCGGTGCTTGGGGAGGTTAAGTGATCGCTGCACCTTCTGCATATGACTGGAGTGGATGGTCGAGCAATGGATGTACGAGCACAGTCTTCGAACCTTATGGAGCAGGGCTGTTAACTCCGGATAATTATTTAGGAAGCATTGCACCACCAGGTTCAAGGTGTGAGCCAGGCAAGGTATGTGTCTGAGTTTTGAAAGGGCTATGGCTGACAAAACATTCCGCCCATTATCACTGACTACCTTGCCTGGCTCAAGATGTAGACTGCCCAGCCATGACTCAGTTTGTCGATGCAAGTAGTCGGCCAGTACCTCCACGGTGTGTCTGCTGTCACCCAAAGACATCATTTTTAAAACTGCCTGCTGCCGCTTACCACTAGCTGTTCTATAGTGGGACACCTCGTGTGCGACACTGACTGATGTGGATGGAGTGCTCATGCGACTGCACTCTGTCAATGAGCTTTCGCTTCTGGAGGAGGAGGAGGGTCGAACGCCTACAGCCAACTGTTTCCTATACCATGGGCTAGGCAGCACTGTTCCACCGCCACTGTCCCCTGTGGAGCCTGCATCCACCACATTAACCCAGTGCGCAGTAATGGACATGTAACGACCCTGGCCATGCCTACTGGCCCATGCATCTGTTATGAGGTGCACCTTTCCACTCACTGATTGTTTTAGTGCATGGACAATGCGGTCTTTCACATGCCGGTGGAGGGCAGAGATGGCTTTTCGAGAAAAAAGTGCCGACTGGGTAGGTCATAGCGTGGGACTGCGTAGGCCATGAGCTCTTGGAAAGCTTCGCTTTCTACCAAACGGAAGGGCATCATCTCTAATGAGATCAGTTTGGCAATGTAGGCGTTCAAAGCCAGTGTACGCGGATGAGAGGATGAGTACTTTCTTGTCCTGCTCAGAGTGTCGGGTAGGGTGAGCTGGACTTGAGAGCTGCATATGGGGGAACTAGCATTGGACAAGACGGACTGAGAAGGGGTTGGTGATGGTGATGGTGTTGATGGCCTAGATTCAGTGTTTCCTCACGAAAATATTGTGATTGCCTGACTGCTTTGGCCTAGCGACGACACCTCAATATTTCTTGATGGTGGTGTGCTTAGCGTTGGCCTTACAGTGGGGGAAGCGATGGAGCGTTGACGAATAACTTCAGTCGGTGCAGGTGCACATGTGCTACCTGAGGTTTTGTAGTCCGCCCACGCTTGCAAGTGCATTTTGGTTAAATGTCTAAGCATGCAACTGGTATTCAAATTTCGTAGATTTTTCCCTCTGCTAAAGGTCCTTCGGCACTTCTTACAGATAACCTTTGTGTCATCAGAAGGATTTTGTTCAAAAAAGTGCCACACTGCACTCTTCCTACTATGGTACAAATTTTCAGGGCTTGCACACTGTGCTAATTTGACTGTCTGGCCAAGCTGTCCTGCAACTCTTTTAGTTTTCTTGACAAGTTTTTTGACAGCTACGGGCCTGCCGGACAACCACTGTGGCGATGACGATGCCTGCTGCGGATCCTTCTCCTGTTCTGACCTATTGTCACCAGCACCCTCTTCCCCCAATGGATGCCAATCCGGGTCAACAACTGGGTCATCCATGACCTCGTCTTCAATGTCATCTGCACCTTCCTCTGTACCTTCCTCTGTGTCACCGTGTAAGGTGGTATAGTATGCGGGAAGGGGCACCTGAGTTTCATCATGGTCTGATTCGAGCTCAGTAGACTGCGAGGGCTATGTAGTGCTGTTAGTGAATGTACCAGCAGATTCATCTAGCTGTGCATTGTGCACTCCATGCCAGATTCATCTTGGACTGGGGAATTCAGTATTTGACTTGATAACCTTGACATGGTATGTGAAAAGAGCTCCATGGAGTAATTTGAAGTGTGTGCTGCAGCATCCTTCACTTTTGGTGTGGGTGAAGGACACAAGGAAAGGTGTCGTTCCTGACCAGAGGCCTGCACTGACAACTCTGTGCTTGCAGTTTTTGTAAGTTCAGAAGAGGAGGCAATAGAGCTGGAGGCTGTTTCGGCAATGTAAGCCAAAACCTGTTCCTGATGCTCCGGCTTTAAAAGCGGTTTACCTACTCCCAGAAAAGGGAACCTTAATAAAGGTCTTCTTGTGCCAGACAATGACGCAGGCTCAACACCTCCTGCCTTAGCTGCTATTGTGCTTTTGCCAGAACCAGCCGATGCACCACCACCACCACCATCAGTACCAGCTGTGCCCCCCGCCCACGTTTGCGGCCTCTTCCGCCAGAAAATGTTTTGGAAAAAATACCAGCAGAGAAATGGTTCTGTATGAGTAGCGTACAGCTGTGTAAGGTGTATGTAAGAAGTGAAATCTCCGTATATATTTTGTGAGTCACAGACGCTCACCCAGTATTTATTTCACTGTACTCCAACAAGCAGATATACGGTACAGTATCAGAGGTGTACAGCTGTATACGTAGTTGGTGAAACTGTCAATTTCCGTATATGTACTTACGGAATGTCTCACACACACACCCTGACTCTGTGTAGATGTGACCGTAATAAGAACACCAGATATCCGATACTGTTTGAGAATCAGACTGCTCAATACGGTGTATAGAGAAATGGAAATGTCTGTGTATGTAAATACGGAGTGTCACACACACACGCTGACTCTGTGTAGATGTGACCGCAATAAGAACACCAGGTAACCAATACTGTTTGAGAATCAGACTGCTCAATACGGTGTATATAGAAATGGAAATGTCCGTGTATGTGTGGTGCCCCTGAGGGTTCAGTCACCCCTGAGGTGTGGTGCCCAACCATTCAGGAAAGGTGCAGACACTTGACCACACTCCAACACCTGCATCCCACACAGCATAGTAGTGTAGCAAAGCACCTTTGGTGGCTCCCTGCTTGGAACACGAAGAGTGCTGGAAGGTGGGTGGAGCTTAGTTGCACAAGAGAGCGGGAGATTATTAGGACTAGGTCAGTCTGACGAGGTCAGTCTGTGAGAGAAGATCCCCTGAGTGGGATGGATGGAAGGAAGTGCTGCAGCAGACCTCAGTGACCTGGGTCTGCTGGCACAGGAAAGAGATAGTTAGAAAGCCTGATTCTCCATAAGAAAGATAGTTTTGTATGGAACGTAAGGAGAAGAAGAGAACTAAGGATTAGGGTTAGAGCAGAGCCCTTCCTCAAGTTCTCAGCGCATGGCCGGGGTCCGGTCCCCGAGGTTGTATGGATATTAATGGTCCTGCAGCAGACACCGGAGGAATAGAGGTTGTCACCACTTTATTCCCACACAAGACTTGGGGGCACAAGAGCAACGAGAGTGAGCCGGGACTTAGTAGCAAGGAGTCCCTGAAGCAGGCTACAGCTGTCTGCCGTACAAGTAGAGTTCTATGAACATCTGAAAGGAGGAACTCCAGTGTAACACAGTACTGTGAGTACTTCAAATAGGCGCTAGAAGGGAGACGTTCAGGAAAGGCATATGTTGGTGGAGTGTTGGAACGGAGTACTTCATCTTGCCTGGAGGTTGGCTGAGCCCCTGACCTGGAGGAGACGACACGGATGCGGGCACCTGTATGCACAACAGACTGTGAGTAAAGCTTTGGAACTACATGCCCTGGTGTCCTCTGCTTATTCTTGCGTCAACCCACTCAGCACTGCTACATCTCTGTGCTTAACTCTACACCGTTCTCCTCTCCTCACTACCTCTCCATCTACACTGCCCTGGGACTACAGCCCTACCTGTGGAGGGCTACACCATCATTGCTGCACCACACCATCTGTCTCAGAGGATCTGTCTGCAGCGTCGGCTTAACACCTTCATTGCCGAACACCACAGGTGGCGTCACAAATCATTCACTTATAAACTTTAATCACCATCAGCCACACACTCAACATTCCCCTTTTACAATGGATGCCCAGGGCCATGGACCGGGTCACAGCTACTGTGACATCTCCCATTGAAATACCCCGCTACCCTGGGTGAGGGCGATCCATATGTATATATGGAGTGTCACACACACGCTGACTCTGTGTAGATGTGACCATAATAAGAACACCAGATATCCAATACTGATTGAGAATCGGACAGCAGTCAATGCGGTGTATTGAGAAATGGAAATGTCCGTATATGTATTTACGGAGTGTCACACACACGCTGACTCTGTGTAGATGTGCACTGACCGTAATAAGAACACCAGATATCCGATACTGTTTGAGAATCGGACTGCTCAATAAGGTGTATCGAGAAATGGAAATGTCCGTATATGTATTTATGCAATGTCACACACACACGCTGACTCTGTGTAGGTGTGCACTGACCATAATAAGAACACCAGATATAATATACTGTTTGATAATCGGACAGCAGCTCAATATGGTGTATGGGGAAATGAAAATGTCCGTATATGTATTTACAGAGTCTCACAGACACAAGCTGACTCTGTGTAGATGTGACCATAATAAAAACACCAGATATCCGATACTGTTTGAGAATCGGACACCTCTATACGGTGTATGTATGGAAAAATGTTAATCTCTGTGTATTTTTTTATGGAGTCACACTCATATAGCATGTATTTGTCCGTGAATCCAGCCAGTACACGGTAGTGTGTGAGAAGCGTACCCCTCTACATGGTGTGTGAAAAAATTTACGCTCATTATCTACTGTGCAGAAAAAAAGGAATAAAAGGATTTTTGCTTTTAAAAAAGCAGTCTGCACAGCAGTGTGCAAACAGCAATGCAGCTATCAGGGAGCCCATAAGGCAGCCTGATCACCAACAGAGCTGCTGCACACAAATATATCCCCCCTTGTCACTGCACACTATACTGTTGTGTTGTACAGTGACATTCGCTATCAGCAGAAGCAATTTTTTTGTTTTTTGGCCTGCCTAAACACTCTCCCTACTGAGAACAAGCAGCAGCAACCTCTCCCTATGCTAAGATCGGCAGAAGTAAGATGGCAGTCGGCGGTCACAGCCTTTTATAGGCACTGTGACGCCACACAAAGCCAGCCAATCACTTGAATGCCCTTCTCTAACATGGTGGGGGCTGCTGCCTATGTAATCGCGTTGCCCACAGTGTGCGTCCTTGATGATTGGCTGAGAAAAGGTGCTGGAAGCATTGTGGGTGGAAAAAAGTGAAATATACCACAATATCAATATAGGTGGGATCACCTTGTGCATATAAATAAGTTTACATTGAAACACATAAGAAAAAAAGTATACGCACACAAATAGGGATCACCACCAGATCATGTGATCAAATAGATCAGCAATTTTATTAAAGTGAACACAGACGAACACTTTGTTAAAAACAATTAAAAGGTCTGAAAAAACAGACACAGATCACAGAACAAAAACAATGGGTCATATTATTGAATAGTAAAATACTATGAGCCCGAAAAAAATTAGCCGTGCATACAAGTGGCAAATATCTCAAGGACCTTGAGAAAGACACATCACTGTGTCGATACATGTGGGTTTTGAGGCTCTTGCAACTTAGCCATATGTCTGTTCACACTCAGGAACCAGGTGGTAGCATGTTAGGTGAATCCATGCTTTCAGTATCTGACCTGCTGGTAATATGTTGGTAATATGTTGTTTTTGTATGACACTGTATTTGATTGTATTTTTTCACAACATATACCCAGCGGATGTGATATTTAAATTTTGTGATAAAGGCTCATAGGCAAACAGCATTGGGACATTATGATTGTGACTGTAATTGCTGAGTAAGATCCTGGGTTATGACAACCGCTAGATATTTGCCACTCGTATACATGGCTAATTTTTTGGGGCTCATAGTATTTTACTATTCAATAATATGACCCATTGTTTTTGTTCTGTGATCTGTGTCTGTTTTTTCAGACCTTTTAATTGTTTTTAACAAAGTGTTTGTCTGTGGTGTTCACTTTAATAAAATTGCTGATCTATTTGATTACATGATCTGGTGGTGATCCCTATTTGTGTGCGTATACTTTTTTTCTTGTGTTTCAATGGAAGCATTGTGGGTAACGCGACTTTGGCGCTCAAGTCAGACCAGCTCTGTGGGTTTGGTTGCTGCTGCCACCTCTGGTCCAGCTATAGCAATGCATGCTGATCAGCAGCGAGCTACTCTAGGGACTAAGTCCTCCTTTCGGTCCACTAAGCATGCCTGTGGGATGATCTCTCATTGGAGATCGGAGGTCACATGCTCAGGTCCTTCTCCAGCTCGGATTGGACCATCAGGAGGGTCAGGAAGGTCCCGGAAGGACGCTGCTATAAAAGGTTCGCATGGTCACTCGGCCATGCGCTAATATAGAAAAAGATTAGACCATGTGGAGTGAGTGTTGTATGCATGTATGAATGTCTCTGGGGAATGACTCATTATGAAAACCCTACCCTTGGTACGCATGTGTTGTGTAGCCTAGCCTGCCAGCGCCCAGGCTGAGGTCCAGGTAGAGGCCGAGTCAGAGACTGTCATCAGCATTCACCGGTGGCTTTGCCTGTACGCCACAGTACCCATATTCTGCACTCCTCGGTGGTCAGCGTCCATTAGAGACATCCGCAGGTGCGACTCTGCACGCTCAGTAGGTCTAGAGGGACTCAGACCTCGTGTCCTTGGGGCTGAGTACTGTTACCATTTACTGAGTGCTCTCTTGCTGAGTGCTGTGTGTTTTAACAGGCTCTGGCATTTATGTTCCACGGTACTGCGGCTCTGTAATGTAACAGAGTCCGCTCCTGTTCACACCGGGTGACGTTAACCCGCGTGTGACCTATTGTATACCGCTATATACATCGCCATTGCTAAGCAGCAGTTTACCACCTCTGCACGGTGGACCCTGGGCTGCGAACGCACCTTATTATTATTTCATTATTTGGTGCGTTCCGCCAGCCCTAACAAATACAACATCTGAAGAATCATATATTTAAACACAAGACAGCACAGAAATAACGCAATAGATATGACAAGTGATGTGAAGCAGAATTGTCATTATGGGAGAGGGTTAAACATAAATATTGGAGCAGTTCATAGATAAGGAGCCTGAAGGTTTTATTGCCCTCTGATGGGGTCTAGTTCTGTGTTGTGATGACCCCAGAAGGTCTGAAGAGCAAATTCCTTAATTGATGTAAAAAGACATCTACTGGCTAACATGGTACAAAGATATATATCTTTCCTGTATCCTTCATTTTAATACGTTTTTAGACCTTTAAAGGACCCCCAGGGGTATCGCGGTAAAGATGCTCTGTTCTCCCATAGACTTACATTGGGCTCCTTGCTCGGGTCGAGTACCAGAGTATTCCAATGTGCTCGATCCGAGCAACGAGCACCCAAGCATTTTACTGCTTACTCATCACTAGTTAGGAGCCATTTCACATTTCCAGAGCCTTTGTGCTACAAGTAACGTGGAAGCCCTCTATATTTCCATTAACAGATGATGGACCTGAGTCAGGGCTTGCTTTTTTGTGGACTGAGTTGAAACTTTTATTGGGAACATTTTACATAATGTTTGGGATCACATTTATTTGGTGTTCTATGCTGACCGCTTACTTTGGGGCTTCCATGTATATCTCCAGGTGACGTGATTCAGATGAAATCCCTGAGTAAGCCATTCACTATAGTGAGGCAGCAGAGTTACTCTGGACTCCGTCTGGCCTCTGTTCAGCGGTGTCTTTCCTTTCAGAAGTGCAGAAAACTGTGGTCAATGGCACTTATGCAATCCTAAAAAGATAGACAACGCCAGATCACAGATTAGATGGCATCCACAGTGCCTCCATCTGATGCATTATAGGGAATCTTCCGCCAGAGGTTTTGCTTTAGTCATGTATTTCATAGATTTATATCGAAATACCAATGCAAGCGCTCAGCGCAGAGTGCATGATAAATGTGCGCCGAGCATTACTGCAATCTTTGGGAGGCAGAATGAAAAAATCAACAGCAGGTGAAGATTTGCTTTTATTTAATTTTTACGTCATTCCTTGTGCAGTATAAGTGATTAGGCAACTTTATTCTTCAGCAATACTAGATTCATACTGGGTTTTTATATTTGGCTGCTCAAAGATGATTTTTACTACAAAAAATTAGTTTTTGCATCACCACATTTTGAGAGCTATAATTTTTCCATATTATGGCTGACAGAGTCATGTGAGGTCTTGCTTTTTGCAGCACGAGTGGACGTTTTTATTGGTACAATTTTCGGGCACATTACATTTTTTGATCGCTTTCCATTCTGATTTTTTTGAGGCAGAACGAACAAAAAACAGCAATTCAGGAATTTCTTTTGGGGGAGGGAGTTATGCCATTCCATGTGTGGTAAAATAATAAGGCAGTTTTATTTTTTGGGTCAGTACGATTACAGTGATACCTCTTTTACATCTTTTTATTTTTTCACGCTTTTATACAATAAAAACTTTTATAGAAAAAATATTTTGCATCGCTTTTTTCTGAGAGCTAAAACTTTTTCATTTTTCTGGAAATGGAGCTGTATGTGGCTTGTTTTTTGTGGAACAAAAGTGATGTTTCCAGCGGTACTATGTTTATTTATATCAGTCTTTTTCATTGCGTTTTATTCCACTATTTGTTCGGCGGTATGATGATAAAGCGTTGTTTTTTATTTTTTTATGGTGTTCCCTAAAGGGGTTATCTTGTAGGACAGTTTTATAGGTCAGGTTGTTGCGGATGCGGCAATACTAAATATGTGTACTTTTATTGCATTCCAGAAGCAGGCAGACAGCCCCTCTGCCTTTAGATCGGAGATCCCACGGTGTGACGCGGTGTCCCGTTCATTGCCATGGTGACCCAATATCATCAAGACGGTATCCAGGTCACCAGACCTAGCAAACTTAGCAAACTTGCTGATCATGCCTAATAAATCATGAGCAAGTTTGTCTGTCTGTGCAGATGTGGCGCCCTTGTGGTCTCAGTCGCCACAGGGTACTGCACTTCTCTGGTAAGGAAGGAGCACTGCCAGGACTCACACACCAGCACCCAACACTAGTCCCCATCTGGCCAGGGGGGAGTTAAGTAGAGGGTGTGGTTGGAGAAAGTAGAGAAGGGGCAGAGCTTAAGGGAGTGACAGTTCATGAGAGGAGTGAGTGCTGAGGTAAAGAAATTGTTCTGGAAAGAGTCAGTCAGAGAGTGGTGTGAGAGGACAAAAGTCAGTCAGGAAGGGAGAGAGAAGGAGTTGCTTGTGGAGACTGAAGCTGAGTGCAGCTTGTCTCCAGACTAAAGAGAGTGAGAGAGACGGAGTGAAGATAGAGAAGAAAGGAAGGAAAGCTCCAGGTGGAGAGGAAGAAGAGGTCTCAGGGGCACAGATAGTGAGAAATCCATCTGTGGTTCCCACATACACCGGTGTGGTCAGTGGAGGGACCGGGTCGCAGTTAGGGGACCGGCCCCAAAACTATTGGAGAAACTAAGGACTCAGCTAGGAAACTGGAGGCAGCAGTTTCTGTAAGTGTTGCAGCCACCCCACACTCATTCGCTGAAAAGACAGACATATAGGATCCAGGAGTCTGACCAACGTCGCCGGCAAGATCCGAGTCTGCTGGCTCGGAACACTGTGTGTGAAGACACAGGTCAGGAGAGGTGGTTGCCAGCATAGCGAGACAGCCAGGAAAGGAGCATCAAAGGATCTCTGGAAGTGTACACCCCAACCTACCTGAGAGCTCTCTGGACCACAAGCCTGGAGGACACGGCACCCGGCTGGGGACTGTAACAACAGAACTGTGAGAAAAGTGTAAAGACTGCACCCTGCTGTGTCCTCAGTTTATTTGCTGCGTCATCTGCCCTGCACTCCAACCAGCATTATCTTCAACACCATAATCTTCCCTTGGAAATATCTCTGCCCGTGGAGAGCTGAACCAATTCTGCTGCATCAGCAACTGCCCCAGTGGACTGAATCTGCAGCGTTGGCTGACATCTTACTTGCCGAGTACCACAGGTGGCATCACGAATCTTTTATAAACGTTAGACGCCTTTCCAGGAAAGGAACATCAAAGGAAACCCTGAAAATGTATGCCCCAAGCTACCTGAGAGCTGTCTGGACCACAAGCCTAGAAGACACAGCACCCCGGCTGGGGACTGTAACAATTGAACTGTGAGGAAAAATGTGAAGACTGCACTCTGCCGGGTCCTCATAATCACTTAGGCTATGTGCCCACGTATGCAGAAAATTTCTGCTTCAAAACTGTACTTCTTCTCAGAAAACGCTCGTTTTATTTCCGCATATTTTTTGCGCATTTTCTGCACGTTTTTGCGCAAAAACCATGCGTTTTTGATGTGTTTTTTCCGTGCGTCTTCTGACTCATAGAAAATAGCTAAAAACGCAGACTTTTCCACAAAATTAATGAGCATGCTGCGTTTTTTACTGCGAAGCATTTTTTTCACGGAAAAAAACACATCAATGTGCACAAAAAGTGCGGAATTCATTTAAAATGAATGGGATGCTTCTTGTATGCGTTTTTGAAGTGTTTGGACTGGGACAAATGCTTCAAAAACGCAAAAAAAACACTTACGTGGGCACACAGCCTAACTGTCATCCATCCTGCACTGCACTACCATCACTACCACAATCTTAAATAATATCACTACAACTGCCCTGGGTCCCAACTCTGCCTGTGGAGAGCTGAACTAACTCTGCTGCATCAACAGCTCCAGCAGACTGAATCTTCAGCGTCGGCTAACACCTTATTTGCCGAATACCACAGGTGGCGTCACAAATTATCCCTTATAAACTATTATTTTCCCTTTCCATAATTTTTATTCGACGCCCAGGGCCACGGACCGGGTTATTGCTGGTGTGACACATCCCCTTAAGAACCGGCCGGGTACTGAGTACCCCCATGGCTCTGGCGGGCGCTCCACAGAACTGACAGTTTCTGCAGCATGGGGATGCTGCTGCATCTCCATACTGTAGAAGCGATTAGCATGCAAGAAATCATAGCTCCATAGAGGCACAACATAAAAAAGTAAGAAAAAAAGTACAAAAAAAGTAAAATAATTGTAAAAATATTTTAAAAAATAAATAAAAAATAATAAAAAATCAAAATATATTGTATCTCTAAAATAAATATTTGAATGAAAAAAAAAATATAAAATATAAATTAATACAAGTTTTGAGGCTTGTGTCTGTGCTGTTTTGTGTATTATAGGCGAGATACTTTGTGGCATTTGCGCAGTAATGGCTTTCTTCTGGCGACTTAACCAGGCCATGCAGCCCATTTTTCTTCAAGTGCCTCCTTATTGTGCATCTTGATTCAGCCACACCAGAGAATTCAGTATTTCAGCTGATGTTATTTTTGGGTTTTTCTTTGCATCCCAAACTATTTTCCTGCCATTTGTCATAGGTCACAGGTGAGGATGTTACCTTTAGTAGCCATTCAAACCCATTTGTGTCAACTTCTGTGCATGCTATCAGGCCAAAATTACCAGAGTATGTAAACTTTTGATCAGGGTCATTTGGATGTTTTGGGTTTTCATTACGATTTAACAAGAGAAAACACAGTAGTTTGACAATAAATGGCTTCATCCAACCACTAACCATGAGTGGAGAAAAATTTTTGGTGTTATCATTCATATTCTCTGAAAAATGGAAAGGAAACAAAAATTTTGCCAGGGTGTGTAAACTTTTGAGCACAACTGTACACTCCGCATTTAGTCTAGGGACAGTTACATGAGCAGGGAGAGTGGCAGAGCACAGTCACTAGGCCAGTGATGGCGAACCTATGGCACGCATGCCAGAAAGGGTATGCAGAACCCTCTCAGCTGGCACGCGGACTCGCCTCACTGATCCGGAGCTGCAGCTTCCTGCCTCTCACACATTGAGTGGCGCGGTCGCGGAGCTGAGTGATAATGTCATCCAGCCACGACCCTCGATGTGTGAGAGGAAGTGAGACTAAAGAAGTTGCCAGTGCGTGGAGAGGTGAGTGTGGCCGCTGTGGTGTGTGTGTGTGTGTGGGGTGAGTGTGGCCGCTGTGGTGTGTATATGTGGTGTGTGTGTTTTTCAATGATGAGGAGATGGCCACTGATGGGAGTGATGGGGAGAGGGCCATTGATGGGGAGAGGGCCAGTGATGGGGAGAGGGACATTGATGGGGAGAGGACCAATGATGGGAGTGATGGGGAAAGGGCCATTGATGGGGAGATGGCCAGTGATGGGGAGATGGCCAGTGATGGGGAGAGGGCCAGTGATGGGGAGATGGCCAGTGATGGGGAGATGGCCAGTGATGGTGAGAGGGCCAATGATGGGGAGATGGCCAATGATGGCGGTGATGGGGAGAGGGCCAATGAAGAGGGTGATGGGGAGAGGGCCAATGATGGGGGTGATGGGGAGAGGGCCAATGATGGGGTGATGGGGAGAAGGCCAATGATGGCGGTGATGAGGAGAGGGCCAATGATGGGAGTGATGGGGAGAGGGCCAGTGATGGGAGTAATGGGGAGAGGGACAATGAAGGGGTGATGGGGAGGAGGAAATGATGGAGGTGGTGGAATAGGCAATTTCTGCATGAAGGGCATCATATATATATACCAAAATTAGTCCAAAAAATTTTTTTATCTGGCACTTCCAAACAATATCAAAACAAGCATTTTTCGGATCTGTATCACAAGAAGGAACCGAAAAACATGAAGAGATCCAGTACTTAATTAAAATATCAAATTTTATTGAAATATTTTTAAAATAATTTTAACCCCTTAAGCCCCAAAGGTGGTT
This sequence comes from Dendrobates tinctorius, assembly GCF_039654945.1. Lineage (NCBI taxonomy): Eukaryota > Metazoa > Chordata > Amphibia > Anura > Dendrobatidae > Dendrobates > Dendrobates tinctorius. Next base: position 94,161,574 of record NW_027361696.1, on the reverse strand, counting down.
TGCACGTTAATGACCGGGCCATTTTTTACAATTCTGACCACTGTCCCTTTATGAGGTAATAACTCTGAAACGCTTCCATGGATCCCAGTGATTCTGACAATGTTTTCTCGTGATATATTGTACTTCATGGTAGTGGTAAAATTTCATTCAAATAACTTGCGTTTATTTGTGAAAAAAATGGAAATTTGGCTAAAATTTTGCAATTTCCCAAATTTGAATTTTTATGCCCTTAAATCACAGAGATACGGCACACAAAAAACTTAATAAGTAACATTTCCCACATGTTTACTTTACATCAGCACAATTTTGGAACCAAAATTTTTTTTTGTTAGGAAGTTATAAGGGTTAAAAATTGACCAGCGATTTCTCATTTTTGCAACACCATTTTATTTTTACGGACCACATCACATTTGAAGCCACTTTGAGGGGTCTATATGATAGAAAATACCAAAAAGTGACACCATTCTAAAAACTGCACCCCTTAAGGTGCTCAAAACCACATTCAAAAAGTTTATTAACCCTTCAGGTGCGTCACAGGAATTTTTTGAATATTTAAAAAAAATGAACATTTAACTTTTTTTCACAAAAAAAATACTTCAGGTTCAATTTTTTTTATTTTACCAAGGGTAGCAGGAGAAATTGGACAGCAAAATTTATTGTGCAATTTGTCCAGAGTACGCTGATACCTGATATGTGGGGGGAACCACTGTTTCGGCGCATGGCTGAGCTCAGAAGGGAAGGAGCGCCGTTTGACTTTTTCAATGCAAAATTGGCTGGAATTCTGATCGGACGCCATGTCACATTTGGAGAGCCCCTGATGTACCTAAACAGTAGACACCCCCCACAAGTGACCCTATTTTTGAAACTAGACCCCCCACGGAACTTATCTAGATATGTGGTGAGAACTTTGAACCCACCAGGGCTTCACAGAAGTTTATAACGTACAGCGGTACAATTAAAAAATCATATTTTTTCCACAAAAATGATCTTTTCAGCTTCAATTTTTATTTTCCCAAGGGTAACAGGACCCTAAAAGTTATTGTGCAATTTGTCCTGAGTACGCTTATACCCCATATGTGGTGGTAGACCACTATTTGGGAGCATGGCAGAGCTCGGAAGGGAAACAGCGCCATTTGACGTTTTTGGCTGGAATTGAGATCGGACACCATGTCGTGTTTGGAGAGCCCCTGATGTACCAAAACAGTGGAAACCCCTCACACATGGCACCATTTTGGAAACTAGACCCCCCAAGTAACTTATCTAGATATGTGGTGAGCACTTTGACCCCTCCAGTGCGTGAAAATAAAAAAATCGTATTTTTCCCACAAACATGATCTTTTAGTAACCTATATTTTTATTTTCCCAAGGGTACCAGGAGAAATTGGACCCCAAAAGTTGTTGTCCAATTTGTCCTGAGTATGCTGTTACCCCATATGTGGGAGAAAACTACTGTATGGGCACACGTCGGGTCTCGGAAGGGAAGTAGTGACGTTTTGGAATGCAGACTTTGATGGAATGGTCTGCGGGTGTCATGTGCGTTTGGAGAGCCCCTGATGTACCTAAACTATTGAAACTCACCACAAGTGACCCCATTTTGGAAACTAGACCCCCATGGAACTTATCTAGATGTGTGGTGAGCACTCTGAACCCCCAAGTGCTTCACAGAAGTTTATAACGCCCCGGCGTGAAAATAAAAAGATCATTTTTTTCCACAAAAATGATATTTTTGCCCTCAATTTTTTATTTTCCTAAGGTAACAGGAGAAATTGGACCCCAAAAGTTGTTTTGCAATTTGTCCTGAGTATGCTGATACCCTATATGTGGGGGTAAAACACTGCTTGGGCGCATGGCAGAGCTTGGAAGGGAAGGAGGGAAGGACCACCATTTGACTTTTTCAACTCAGAATTGGCTGGAATTAAGATCAGACGCCATGTTGCATTTGGAGAGCACCTGATGTGCCCAAACAGTGGAAACCCTCAATTCTAACTCCAACCCTAACCCCAACACACCCCTAACCCTAATCTCAGCCCTAACCCTAGCCCTGGCCCTAAACCTAGCCCTGGCCCTAAACCTAGCCCTAGCCCTAACCCTAATAGGGAAATGGAAATAAATACATTTTCTTTTAATTTTATTATTTTTCCCTAACTAAGGGGGTGATAACGGGGGGTTTGATTTACTATTTATGGCGGTTTTTATGTTTGACAGCTGTCACACGCTAAAAGACGCTTTTTATTGTAAAAATAGTTTTTGCATCACCACATATTGAGAGCTATAATTTTTCTGTATTTTGACCTGCCGAGTCATGTGAGGTCTTATTTTTTGCGGAACGAGTTGACGTTTTTATTGGTACCATTTTCGGGCACGTAACATTTTTTGATCGTTTTTTATTCTGATATTTGGGTCGCAGAATGAACAAAAACCAGTGTTTCATGAATTTCTTTTGGGGGGGGTGGGTTTACACCGTTCTGCGTGCGATAAAATTGATAAAGCGGCTTTATTCTTCGGGTCAGTACGGTTACAGCGATACCTCATTTTGGTCGTTTTTTTATGTTTTGTCAGTTTTATGCAATGAAAACTATTTTATATAAAAAATAATTATTTTGCATCGCTTTACTCTGCGAGCTATAACTTTTTTATTTTTTCTCTGATGATGTGGCAGCTCATTTTTTGCGGGACAAGATGACGTTTTCAGCGGTACCATGGATATTTATATACGTCTTTTTGATCGCGCGTTATTGCACTTTTTGTTTGGCGGCATGATAATAAATCATTATTTTTTGCTTAGTTTTTTATTTTTTAAGGGGTTCGCTAAAGGGGTTAACTAATGGGACAGTTTTATAGGGCAGGTCGTTACGGACACGGCGATACCAAATATGTGTACTTTTATTGTTTTTTTGTTTTTTCCAAAAAATGAATTTATTGTGGGAATATTTTTTTTTTTCTAATTTATTTGGCGATTTTTTAAAAAATTATTTTAACACTTTTTTTTTTTTTTAACTTTATTACATTGTCCCACGTGGGACATCACTGTCCTGTGACAGATCGCTGATCTGTCACACCACAGGCAGTGCAGCAGGCTTCCTCGTGCCTGCGCTTTGCAGGCACTGAGGAAGCCGGCTCCCTGCAGGCCCCCGAAGGTCCCCGTCGCCATCTTGGATTCGTGTTTGACAGCGGTGTGCAAGGGGTTAACGTGTCGGGGGCGGTCCGTGACCGCCCTTGACACATTGTGCCGGGTGTCAGCTGTGATATTCAGCTGACACCCAGCCGCTGATCGCTATGACGTACTATCCCGTCCCTGGGAATTAAGTCCCAGGGCACATGGACGGGATAGTACGTCTCATAGCAGAAAGGGGTTAAAATAACAAAATGCCCAGTAGGAGGCGCTCAAAAACACCAATTCATAACATAGTCACGTAAGTAATGCAATAGCACATCTACAAATACATCTACATATAAATCCTGACTCTAACAGTTAGATATATATTAATTATAATATAAGGAGTATATCAGCTCCATAAATTTACATAATATCTATAGCAGGATGTTAAAAATACAGGCAAATACAGAATTTGTTCAGATAATGGGACATTTGAAAAACAATCTGAAGATCTCACAAGATTTGTGGAAAGAGTGTGTGGCCCAATTGGAAGTGATATTTTCACAGCTCTGTGGATTTGGACAAGCGCCAATAAAGGTGTTCGGAGACGTCATTTAATTATGCATGCCCACATCAGTTCTCTGTGATCTCTGATTGGTTTATGGGGATATTGAACAGACAACACCCACCACATAAACATGCCCCCGGAAGAAGCTAAGGCGAAACGTGCGTTGGGGCAGGAGGCAGCGCCATTCATAGTCAGCACAGTCAGCAGCGCCTTTTCCTCACAGGTACAGTCTGTCCCTAAAAAAAATTTCAGTCTGGCTGGTTTTTGCAACAGCATTACAAGAGACTAGGTCCAGACAATCACAGTTATTCTGAGACATTAGGCGATTTGTTGAATTGTAAGTATTGATCTTATTGCCTGTATTTTTTACATCCTGCTATAGATATTATGTAAATTTATGGAGATGATATACTCCTTATATTATAATTAAAATATATATAACTGTTAGAGTCAGGATTTATTTGTCGATGTGCTACTGCATTACTTATGTGACTATATTATGAAATAGTGTTTTTGAGCGCCTCCTACTGGGCATTTTGTTATTTTAAAATTCTTTTAATAATATTTCAATAAAAATTTGATATTTTAATTAAGTACTGGATCTCTTCATGTTTTTTGGTTCCTTCTTGTGATACAGATCTGAAAAATGCTTGTTTTGATGAAGGGGATCATGATGGGGGCATATTTCTGCATGAAGAGGATCATGATGGAGCATTTGGCACGTGTTGGCACTTCGTCATAAATAAGTGGGTTTTAGGTTGCAGTTTGGGCACTCGGTCTCAGAAAGGTTTGCCATCACTACTTTAGGCAGTGCTTAGAGTTTTGAAGCCCGTTGTTTAATATATAGCTGCTGCATATGGCCACATTGTTTTTTTTTGAGAGTGAAAAAGTTGACTTTATTGTCATACATACAGTTTAACGTGCTTAGTGTTACATTATCGTGATAAATGAAACTCCAAAAAAGTTAAACATTCTTTTCTTGATTCTATTAGTCATCCATAAAGTTTAACATGTTTAATGTTACATTAAGCTGGTATATAAAACTCAAAAAGAAAAGTGATCAAATTGTTTTTTCTGAATTCAACTAGCCATCTACAGGCTTTAACGATGCACTGTATAGTGTTACATTACGGTGCTATATAAAACTCAGAAAAAAGATTAAAAGAATGTTCTGGATTCAATTAGTCATTCATGCAGTTTTATATGCTATGTGTTACATTAATAGTATTAAACTCCAAAGAACCATTTTGTCTGGTGCAGGTGACCAATACTTTTTTAATTAAAAATAAACTTTACAACATCATTTCCTGATTGTGGCCTCTCACCCTGCATGTTCCAAGAGGGACAGTTGGAGATGATGTTTAGAGATGTCTAGCAGCCACAAATCATGCAGCTGTGTCGACAAAGACTAAATCTCTGAACTTGCCAAAATACTCAGATATCACCCTAGCGTGCTTGGGAAAACCCAAGCAACGAGTATACTCGCTCATCACTACTCAGAGCATGTAGTCCACATCAGCTGGAATCTGAAAGCTCTGCAGCACTGCCTCAGTGAAGAGGCAACGGGCTCTGCTGAAGCTACGATGGTGAGTGGCAATGATGCCATACTAAGGGCAACAATCCCGCTTTTGTGCCTATTAAACAGTCGTTGCTGACAAATAAAGTTGAAGCTTTGCATGACAACCACATGGAGATTAAGGAATACATGAAAAAGGGAGATACTATCCAGATCAGCCTCATCTCATCTGCACCTCGTGGATTGAGTAGCAAAGATTAGGTGGAGGTTTAGGAGAAAGAGGAGGAACTGGAGCTGGTTGCTAGCACAGCAGAGGCTAGTACCCACACAAGCTGTGTCCCATCTCTGAGGAGGGAAAGGAGCAGGAAGAGAAGTTGTAGGAGGAGGAGGAGAAGATGATGGAGAATCGTTATCATGGTGGAGACAGGGAAGTGTTGGCTGTAATGAGCTTGGCACAAATGGCAGACTTTATACACCTCTGCCTTTCCCGTGCTTCTTGCATTACATTTATCTTGGCCAATAAAGAGAACCGGTTGTTCACTCTGCTACACCAACGCTACAAGGAGAACCTTGCATTTCTCCTTGCATCTCTCCTTCCTGATGCGAAGAGGTCTACTAAAATGGTGCTATATCAGAACGCCATTGTGAAAAATATGTTGAAAAAATTCCCATCAAATTACATTAGCAGCAGGGTGCAAGCTTCCATGCCCAACAAAGGAGGATAGGTGGGGAAGACACATACCAGGTACAGAAGAAGCAGTGGTACACTGTCAAAGGCCGGGGTCAATTTCATAACACCAGCACAGCATCCAGGTGCTAAAGGCTGGGTATTTTAGACAAGTATGGAAACATTTTTAAAGTTGGTCAAGCAATAACTGACTGACAAAACCAGCATACTCCCTAATTTCTCTCCATCCTTTAGCTATTGGGTCTCAAAGCTGGACAACTGGCATGAGCTATCCCTGTACGCCTTGGAGGTATTGTGCCGCTTAGCCGCTTCCGTCTTGTCTGGGAGGGTTTTTAGTGCAGCCGGGGGGGGTATAACAGACAGGCACTTTAGCTTGTCAACAGAAAATGTTGACAGACTCACTCTCACAAAAATGAACAAAGCCTGAATTTTCCCCCGACTTTTCCATAGATGACCATAATTAGAATTTTTTCTTCACTTCATACAAAGCCTTTATCCGTGTAGGATTACGTCAACTACCATTTCAAAATATTTTAATGAGGACTTCCAATTGTTCCCTTCAACGGTCTATGAATGACCCTCCTTATAATTTTCAGAGTACAATTTAACCCCTTAATCCCATATGATGTACTATCCCGTCCATGTGCCCTGGGACTTAATTCCCAGGGACGGGATAGTACATCATAGCGATCAGCGGCGCCCACGTGGTGAGCGCCGCTGATCGCGGCCGGGTGTCAGCTGATTATCACAGTTGACACCCGGCACAATGTGTCAGGGGCGGTCACGGACCGCCCCCGACACATTAACCTCTTGCACACCGCGATCAAACACGATCGAGGTGTACCAGGGGTTAAAGGGATGCATCGGCAGGGAAGGGGCTCCCTCCGTGCTCCCTGAGCCCCCCACGGCAGCGCAATGTGCAGCGCTGCTGCGGGGGGCCCCTTCCCTGCAGGCCCCCAAATCCAAGATGGTGACGGGGACCTTCGGGGGCCTGCAGGGAGCCGGCTTCCTCAGTGCCTGCAAAGAGCAGGCACGAGGAAGCCTGCTGCACTGCCTGTGACAGATCGCTGATCTGTCACCGTGATCTGTGATGTGACAGATCAGTGATCTGTCACAGGACAGTGATGTCCCACCTGGGACAATGTAATAAAGTAAAAAAAAAGTGTTAAAATAATTGTTTTAAAAATCGCCAAATAAATTAGAAAAAAAAAAAAAATAAATTCATTTTTTGGAAATAAAAAAAACCAATAAAAGTACACATATTTGGTATCGTCGCATCCGTAACGACCTGCCCTATAAAACTGTCCCATTAGTTAACCCCTTTAGCGAACCCCTTAAAAAATAAAAATAAAAAACGAAGCAAAAAAATAATGATTTATTATCATACCACTGAACAAAAAGTGCAATAACGCGCGATCAAAAAGAAGCATATAAATATCCATGGTACCGCTGAAAGTGTCATCTTGTCCCACAAAAAACGAGCCGCCATACAGCATCATCAGCAAAAAAATAAAAAAGTTATAGCTCGCAGAATAAAGCGATGCAAAAATAATTATTATTATATAAAATAGTTTTCATTGCATAAAACCAACAAAACATAAAAAAAGACCTAAATGAGGTATTGCTGTAACCGTACTGACCCGAAGAATAAAAGCGCTTTATCAATTTTACCGCACGCGGAACGGTGTAAGCGCACCCCCCAAAAGAAATTCATGAAACGCTGGTTTTTGTTCATTCTGCATCCCAAAAATCGGAATAAAAAGCGATCAAAAAATGTCACGTGCCCGAACATGATACCAATAAAAACATCAACTCGTCCCGCAAAAAATAAGACCTCACATGACTCAGTGGGTCAAAATACGGAAAAATTATAGCTCTCAATATGTGGTGATGCAAAAACTATTTTTACAATAAAAAGCGTCTTTTAGCGTATGACAGCTGCCAAACATAAAAACCCGCCATTAATAGTAAATCAAACCCACCGTTATCACCCCCTTAGTTAGGGAAAAATAATAAAATTAAAAGAAAATGTATTTATTTCCATTTTCCCATTAGGGTTAGGGTTAGGGCTAGGGCTAGGGTTAGAGCCAGGGCTAGGGTTAGGGTTAGGGCTAGGGTTAGGGTTAGAGGTAGGGTTAGGGCTGAGATTAGGGTTAGGGGTGTGTTGGTGTTAGGGTTGGAGTTAGAATTGGGGGTTTCCACTGTTTGGGCACATCAGGTGCTCTCCAAATGCAACATGGCGTCTGATCTCTATTCCAGCCAATTCTGAGTTGAAAAAGTCAAATGGTGCTCCTTCCCTTCCAAGCTCTGCCATGCGCCCAAACAGTATTTTACCCCCACATATAGGGTATCAGCCTACTCAGGACAAATTGGACAACAACATTTGGAGTCCAATTTCTCCTGTTACCCTTGGGAAAATAAAAAATTGGGGGCAAAACTATCATTTTTGTGGGAAAAAATATGATTTTTTTATTTTTATGGCTCTACGTTATAAAGTTCTGTGAAGCACTTGGGGGTTCAAAGTGCTCACCACACATTTAGATAAGTTCCTTTGGGGGCCTAGTTTCCTTAATGAGGTCACTTGTGGGGTGTTTCCACTGTTTAGGCACATCAGGAGCTCTCCAAACGTGACATGACACCCGCAGACCATTCCATCAAAGTCTGCATTCCAAACCGTCACTACTTCCCTTCCAAGCCCCAACATGTGCGCATGCAATAGTTTTATCCCACATATGGGGTATCAGCGTACTCAGGACAAATTGGACAACAACTTTTGAGGTCCAATTTCTCCTGTTACTTTTGGGGAAAAAAATTGGGAGTAAAAGATCATGTTTGTGGAAAAAATGATTTTTTTTATTTTCACACCCGGGCGTTATAAACTTCTGTGAAGCACTTGGGGTTCAAAGTGCTCACCATATATCTAGATAAGTTCCTTGGAGGGTCTAGTTTCCAAAATGGGGTCACTTGTGGGGGGTTTCCACTGTTTAGGCACATCAGGGGCTCTCCAAACAAGAGATGGGGTCCAATTTCAATTCCAGCCAATTGTGCATTGAAAAAGTCAAACGGCGCTACTTCACTTCCGAGCTCTGCCATGCGCCGAAACAGTGGTTTCCCCTCACATATCAAGTATCAGCGTACTCAGGACAAATTGCACAATAACTTTTGAGGTCCAATTTCTCCTGTTACCCTTGGTAAAATAAAAAAAATTGGACCTGAATTAATTTTTTGGTGAAAAAAAGTTAAATGTTTTTTTAAACATTCAAAAATTCCTGTGAAGCACCTAAAGGGTTAATAAACTTCTTGAATGTGGTTTTGAGTACCATCAGGGGTATAGTTTTTAGAATGGTTATATTCTATCATATAGGCCCCTCAAAGTGACTTCAAATGTGATGTGGTGGCTAAAAAAAAGATGTTGTAAAAATGAGAAATCGCTGGTCAAATTTAACCCTTATAACTTCCTAACAAAAAAAAATTTTGGTTCCAAAATTGTGCTGATGAAAAGTAGACATGTGGGAAATGTTACTTATTATTTTTTTTGTGTGCCATATCTCTGTGATTTAAGGGCATACAAATTCAAAGTTGGAAAATTGCGAAATTTTCAAAATGTTCGCCAAATTTCCATTTATTTCTCAAATAAACGCAAGTTATATGAATGAAATGTTACCACTAACATGAAGTACAATATGTCATGAGAAAATGTCAGAATCACTGGGATCCATGGAAGCATTCCAGAGTTATTACCTCATAAAGGGACAGTGGTCACAATTGTAACATTCAAACCACCCTTGGGGGTAAAGGGTTTAAAGTGGAGAAAAAGTGTGACATCATTGTTCTCAGCAGCGATCTGTGAACAAAAGATGCTTCCAGGGGTCTTCCCCATGCTGTTCTCATTCCATTCAGCACTTTTTCCATCCATGTCAGCATTTTCACTGCCCTCCAGATCTCCTTGTAGGGTCTGCACGAATAATGCTCGGATATCCCATTGACTCCCATTATACTTGTTACTCGCAAAGAGCATCCGAGTGTTAGGAATTGCTCAGTTCTACTAACGAGCATCCGAGCATCTTAGTGATCACTCATCTCTAGTCAGCACCCTTCTGCAACCTATTAAAGAAGAAAAATCTGTAGTACATAGACCATCACACCAGTGCATCGTGCCTCTCGTTTTTGCATACTGTTTCAACACATTATACAGTATGTAAAATTGTCTCACTAATGAACTACCTTCCTATTTTCTAGTTGCTTGCAAAGACATCTGGAACAAAAAAACTTTGCAATGTTGTTTTTTAATCATTCTGCAGTCTGTTCGTATAAGAGCAATTTCCGATTTCTGAAGTCATTTACATTTTTTATATTTTCACATAAGAATATTTTAGCATACATCAGCCCTTCAGAGGATACATACAAGACTGATAAACATGTTGGGAGCCATGTAGAGTCTCAGTTTTCATCCATTGTGTCCATTTTTCTTTCTAGAGAGCTTCCTTTTTTCTAACTTATCAGCTTTTTGCAAGCTCACAAACATTTCCATGTCGAAATGAGAAGTGAAAAGAGGACTGCTATGAAGAATTAAGTGAAAGGAGGGGGAGCGTTCGCGGAATGACGTTGGATTTCCTTGCAGCCCTTCATTTGAATTCCAGTCACCATCTCTGAGCTCTGCAGAATTCCAGTTCAATTGCCGCTCGTAACAGATTGGGTCCACCAGTGGAATATTTATTTTTCCTATGATTTTTGCTCCACATCACAGTAAACCTTGTTGCGTACTACAGCAATTGCCATTCACCTTAGAAGGCAGGTGAACGTATGATTCATTTCTACCCATTTGCAATCAATATTTATACCATAATAATAAAAAAAATAATAAATGTATTTATGTTCTTGTGTTTTGCGTTGATTAATGTTTCATATGGCTGGTGATCTTATTACTTAACCTTTCCTTTCTTTTGCCATTTGCATACATCTTTGATGCGTTATGCTTAAGCTAAGATTTCCATTCCATCTCATACACTTGTACACAATAGGACAGAATTCCTCCACGCATACAGAAATACAGAAGCTACGTCTTTCTATTTCTCATTTATGCCATGATGATTACTAACAAGCGTTTAGAGTGAGAGAATAATGTGCGATTCAAGCCTGTGATTAATAGAGCAGACAGAAATCTGGGCTAATGCTTGAGGATGACCTTGTATCTTCAGAGACACGGAGAAGAAAATGGGGTCATTTTCTTTCCTGATAAGGCCAACCGGCTTGGACAAGAAAGTTTGCTATTAAAATAGATGGATATATGATGAATACATGTAACTGTCATTGTGAATTGAAACTGCTTCTATCATTGTTTATTTATATGGCTTAACCAATGGCAAATATAACCTCCATAGCACCTATAGTCATCTCAGTTCATGATATAGGACCTTAAGAAGACTATGTGAAATCACCTTTAAAGTGTCAGTCACAGTTCCCTTGAGGGTTAAAATAAAACACTAGATGCAAAAAGCACCAAGTACAAACGTTTGGGTGCCTGGCATCATACAGATTGAATGGTTCTTGCTGTCGGCTGAACCTGATTAATATTTAATGTCCAGGACACTTGTGGAAATTGGACTCTCCTTGCAAATACTCTGGATCTTGGAGCTTTATTGTAGGAGCTCCGTGCATACACCATTTATACCCTTTAGGCTACATTCCCATATCAATTGTACACTTCCAAATACTGTCTGATTTTTAGATGGACTTCCACACTGACCCATAAAGTTTCATTGGCATTATACACATCCATTTTAGAAATGGATCTGTACATCTGTGTGTCTGTCCGTGAAACTAAGAGTACATCCTATTCTCTTTCATTTGTGTTGTGGAAAATACTTGGTCATTCAAGGGTTGGTCCGAAACAAAAGTTTTATTTTATTCCTAAATCTCTATCTATTTATTCTCATAATCTACTTTTTCTAATATACTTTAATTAAAACTTTTCTATACTTCCCTCACTACTCTATATGGTTTCTTTATTTTTTTCTACTTCCTCTTTGACACGCTTTTTATAAGAACTCCACTGCATGCTGGGATACTAAAATGAGTCATTGCCGGTGGTAAGAGACTGTCGTCACTGTCGCAGCCTCTGCCCCCTCCTAAAATGAAGCATCATCAGTGACATCCGTTTCAGTAGTCCCTTCTCTACTGAGAATGTATCTGTCAATTCCGACCTATCCTCAGTGAGATCTTGTTACTGTGCACTATTGTTCTCAGTGGGGAGTGACAATGTGCTCTCTCGCTGACTCTGAGACCAGCGCCATTCCTGCAAGTGATTTCACTTACCTAGGACATACTTTTCTTAGCAGTGGTGCAAGGTATAGTTAGTCACTTAAAGGGAATCTGTCACCGGAAGCTGGCGGCCTATGTAAATGTCCTGTGTCCGGTCCGATGGGCGGTGTTTCTTCTTCTTTCACCACCCCATCCGTGACCCCCGTCCGCGATCTTTGCCAGTATTAGAGAAGTTCAGCTCCATAGTTCAAGTGTGCGCGAAGCAATCATGCTTCGCGCACGGGCAGTATGCTTTGCCCAACTGTGGGCAAAGCCAAAAATCATTACTGTGCAAGCGCCGGTACGCTATGTCCCGGAAGTATTTCGCTGTATTCCGGGACAAGGGTATTGAGTTGTGTGATTCAGCCTGCAAGTGCAGTATAAGCAGATTAAGAGACAATGAGACTTAGACAAGAATAAACATAAAAAATGTTGAAACTCAGAAAATTTTAAAAGCAAATGTGTCACAAGATTTCACAAGACAAATGGCATAATTATTTAAATAGATCTATTAGACCTAGTAATTATGGTGTACTAACTTTGTAAATCTGTGTCAGAAAGGTTTCATAATCCTGATATCAATAGGAGTATTTTATGAGTCCAGCTACACTGGACTGCTAAATTACTTGTTTTACTATTATTCAAGAGACATTAAAAAATGATTATGTAACGAATGGAAGTGGAGGCACAGATGTTGTAGGGCACATTCGTTTATTGCTATTTTTGTGGAACCATGGGACCCATGACCAAGGGGCTCCAAAGGGGGCGTGACTATGCAAGCCCCAGAAATCCATAGTAAGACCCATCAAACAGGATCAGGGGATGCAAGTGCTACCTGCAGTTAGACCCTTTACACATGGAAGCTGGCCCAGTGGAGCAAGTGAACAGGGATAAAAGGAAGCGCTGAACTTGACAGCCGGGAGGCGACAGCATGGGGCGAAGCTGGTACAGGCAGTACTGACTTCATCCAGTGAATCAGAGTGACGAACATCTGAGCGGAATGGAACTTGCATAGGCAGCACTGGTATCATCCCAGGTACGGAGTAGTGAGCCGCTGGTAGTCTGAGAAGACAAACAGTACTAGCTGGGTACTGGCAGCACACTAGCAGTGCACAACAGAACACAGGCATTGCAGAACACTAAACCGGAAATTAGCAACAGGAAACACTTGTTGCTCCGGCGCCTCCTCTATGGCAGAGGAGCCAGAAATAGTACTCACTGTTTTATAATTGGTTTGGAGCACTTTTGAAAAATGAGAGCTGTCTCTTTAAGAGACCGGAGCACACGCGCAACCTCAGAGTCATACCAGGAGAGCTGCTGGCCAAGTGCCAGGAAGCAGGAGCAGGAGAGGAGCCAGAGAATGAAACCGGGGAGCAGACTGAGAGCAGGCTGTGGGGAGCAGACTGAGAGGAGAGGAGTTTGGAAATTCTCTTTAGTCTCCCATGACCTCTCCTCAGGACCAAAGCGCTTCCAATCCACCAAAAAATAGGTCTTTCCCCTTACCTTCTTCGTAGTCTAAATATTCTCCACCTCAAAGACATCCTCCTTGCAGACAGGATCAGGAGTGGTACCAGGGTCCTTAAAGAAGGAGCTCAAGACTACTGGTTTGAGGAGGGAAACATGGAAGGAATTAGGCACACATATTGAGGCAGGCAATTTCAATTTGTACGAGACTGCCTTGATTTGTTTCAAGACCTCAAAGGGATCAATGAAGCGGGGACCTAATTTGTAGGAGGGCATCTTCAGACGGATGTACTTTCAGGAGAGCCAAACCTTATCTCCGGGCCGAAAGATTGGAGCATCCAAGTGTCTTTTATCCTCATTTTTCTTCATTCGCTGTGAGGCTTTCTCTAAAGTGGACTTGGTATCACCCCAGACTTTAGAGAAATCCTCTGCAAAGCTGTCTGCTGCAGGAACACCCAAAGGCCCAGAGATAGGAAGAGGAATTCCGGGTTGAAATCCAAATACAATCTGGAAGGGAGACCATGGAGACAGAAGATATGCTGTATGAAGTAGTCAGCAAGCTCAGGAGCAGATGGAAAACCAGACAGGGGAAGGAAATGGGCCATCTTCGAAAAGTGATCCACGACAACCCAGGCGGAGCAGCCAGACAAGATGGGAAGATCTGCAATAAAGTCCATAGCGATGTGCTGCCAGGGAGCGGAAGGAACAGGAAGTGGCGGGTCTCACCCGGACGGAAGGTGCTTTGCAGTTTACGGGCACATGAAGGACAGGCTGCAACATACTTCAGGATATCTTTGCCCATGGTAGGCCACCAGTAATAATGGGAGATAAGTTGCAAAGTATTTTTCTGACCGGCATGACCACCCAACTTGGAAGAGTGACCCCACCGAAGGACACAATTCCTGTCCGAAGTGGGCACAAGAGTTTTTCTGGGAGCAAGCCGAGAGAGATTAACAGAGGCTACTGACACTAACCTGGATGGCTCGATGATATGTTGAGGTTCTTCCTCTTAGTCGGGAGGCAGGAAGGCTAGAGAGAGTGCATCAGCCTTGACATTCTTGTCAGCTGGACGAAAGTGAAGAACAAAGTTAAATCGATTCAACCTCTGTGCAGACAGGAGATAAGCAAGGTTTGATTATCGGTGAACTTGATAAACTTCTCCCTCAAGTAGGTGTCACCATTCTTGCAGGGCCAACTTGATAGCCAACAATTCCTGATCTCCAACTGAATAGTTCCTTTCAGAAGTGGAAAAAACCTCTCAGAATCGGAGATGGTGCAGGAGAGGGAGAAGGAGAGAGTCTTCGGGCATGCGCGCTGCAAAAAAGCGGTCCGGCGCTGTCAAAAACGTTGCAGGGAACGTTTTTTTGCAGACGCCGGACAGGCATTTTTTGCTGTATCCGGCAAAAGCCGGACAAACCGCATGGCCATCAGGCCCAAAGCGGCGATAATGCAAGTCTACGGGAAAAAAGTCGGATCCGGTGGCAACCGGCGCCGGATTCGGTTTTCACATTTTTCGCCGCATCGCGCCTGATGCTTAAAAATGGAAATGTGAAAGTAGCCAAGCCTATAGAACATTTTGTGCTCAATTGTATATTTTTTCCAGCTTGAGACACTACATACTGTATGTACTGGCTGTCAGAAATTGAATGTGTTCTCATTCATACATAGCAAACCAATTCATTGAAAATGGTAGTAGAAAAAGAGCAAAAGACAGCAGTGTTTATCAGTATACAAAACGATTGTCACTGTGTGTGGTGCCTAGTTATATACCAATCAGTCCACCATTGTCGTCCAATGAAAATGTTTTGTCATAATCTTAGATTGTATTTGGACTAGTATTTAATTTTACATTTTTTTAAGATAGAAAATTCTGACATAATGTAAACTCAGTTTTTCAGAGAAACCATGAAATGGCCAATTTAACGTTGTTAGGGATTGGCAGAACCATTGATGTTTGGGTCAGGTTCTGTCAAACTTTATAAAAAAGTTTGGCATGGGTACCATGGTAGTGCACTGCATGTATAGCTTACTGTGCACATATTTAGATATTAAATAAATAAAAGAAAAAAATGGCCTGGGTCCCCGCTTTTTGAATTCTCAGCTGAGGGAGAGCAGACAGCTGGGGGCTGGTGTTATTATTCTGGGAAGGAGGCAATAAACATACAGCTTTCCAGGCTATTAGTATCAGCTCACAGCTGTCTACATAGCCTTTACTAGTTTTTGACCTGGTGCGTTGGCAATTGGGGTAATGGTTTTGGGGTTGATGTCAGCTTTTTTATGTCCACTGACTTCAAGCCTAGGAGTTAGTAATGGAGAGGTGTCTATGAGACAACCCCCATTACTAACCCCATAGTCAAAAGTAATAAAGACTCATGCAGAGAAAATTCTTTTAATTGAAAAAATAACTCCCTGACAATTCCCCTCATTTACCTATTTCTTAACCTAAAAATGAAAATAAAAAAATCAAAGTAATCCTTACATGTTCACTTTAAATCCATAATAATGAGGTCCCACAATGATCCCCAACTCTGCTACATCCAGTGTATGGAGCTCTCTTCAAAAAACACAGCTCCATACACTGGAGCAGCAGGAACCCCTCTGCTGTGAATTGAGGTGGGATCAGTAAGTTATCTCAGTTCACAGCCGCCAGTTCTTATAAGGGCAGCGCCACTGTGATCTGGGATAACCTTACTGAGGTCACTGCTTGTAGTGTGAGAAATTTCTCAAGCTGTGAAAGCTAACATCAGTAAGGTTACCTCAGTTAATAGGCTATGAACTTCAGTAATCTTACTGACATCATCACTTGTCGCAGAAACTGTCAGTGTGTTTCGAATTCTGTGCTGAGCAGTCTCATTATTGATGTCACCTCTCAACACTGCATCTGGATGTAGCAGAGGCAGGGATTGTCGTGGGACCTCATCATTATAGATTAACAGTGGACAGGTGAGAATTAATTCAATTTTTTATTTTAAATTTTATCTTAATAAATAGGTACAAGAGTGTTTTGTTAAAATAAAGGACTTTTCTCTGTGTGTGTGTCTTTCTTCATTTTCACTACGGAATTAGTAGTGGGGGTGTCTTAGAGCTGCCTCTCAATAACTAATCCCAAGGCTTGATGTCAGTGGACATCCATAGATATATCCATGGATATATTCATAGATATATCTATAGATATATCCATAGATATATCTATAGATTTATCCATAGATATATCCATAGATATATCTATCTTTTGATATATCTATGGATAGATATAGATAGATAAATAATAGCAAGGCCAATGTTTGTTAATGAACAATATGTTTAATTTTAAAAAAAATGGGAAAAAATGGCGTAGGCTCCTGTGCAATTTTCTGCGCCAGAGAGGGAAAGCTGACGTCGGGGGCCAAAATTTGCAGCCTGGGAAGGGGGTAATACTCATGGCCCCTTCCCAGGCTATGAATATCAGCCTGCAGCTGCAGCCTTTACCGGCTATTAAAATAGGTGGACCCACCCAAAAAATAACGTGGGATCCCCCTATATTTTTTAGCAAGAAAGGCTACGCAGAGAGCTGCGGGCTGATATTCACAGCCTAGGAAGGGGCCATGGCTATTGGACCCCCTGGCTACATATACCAGCCTGCAGTCGCCCCAGAAGTGACGCATCTGCATGATGCGCCAATTCTGGCACTTAGCCTCTCATCCTACTGTCGTGTAGCAGTGGCATATGGGGAAATAAGGGGTTAATGTCACCTTTGTATTGTAAGGTGACATTAAACCCGGTTAATAATGGAGAGGCATCAATAAGACACCTATCCATTACTAATCTGATACTGTAGTATCAAAGGATTAATAAAACACAGACACATAACAATAAAGTGTTTTAATGAAATAAAACAACACAGTTTTCAATCTTTATTTCACGCCTAAAATTCATGCAACACCCTCGATCGCCTGCAAAAAATTTAAAAATAATGAACCAATCGTATACTCCCAGTCCGACGCAGTCCAATTAATAACGAGTGTCCTACGACGATCACCGCTATAGAACAATGACATCAGGTGATGTCACTGCTCTACAGGGCCTCCCAGTGATGCACTGAGAGGAGATAATCCTCCTGCAGTGCATCACTGAAGAGGTCAAGTGAGTTCATTCTCTCACTTTACGGGAATGCTGCGTGGGAATTTTTTCACACAGCATTGCCTGTGAGAGAATGAACTGAAGTGACCTCTCTCCTGGCAGAGAGAGGGATATACACCATGGAGGGTTACCTCCGCTGTCAGTGCATGCCGGAGGACATGTAGAGCACTGACATCACCCGATGTCAGTGTTCTACACCGGAGATCGTCATGGGACACTTGTTAATAACTGGACTATGACGGAAAGGTAAGTATAGGTTGTTTTTTTATTTTATTTTTATTAAAGGAGACGAGGGCTTTGGGGACTACTTGATTGGTAAGTATGTAATCTATGTTATGTGCTGTATGTTATATGTATGTTCTGTATGTTATATGTTGTATGTCATGTATGTTCGGTATGTTGTTTTTTTTTCTACTACAGTTCCCAGCCATTGTCTGATGGGACTACTTTCTCATCAGTGGCAATGCTGTCATTGTGAGCATTCATTGCCAGATGGGCGCCCTAGTCCCATCAGACAATGGATGCCCACACAGACCTGCACACAGCACACACACACAGGGAACACACGCACGCACACAGACACACACATACACACACAGGCACGCACATACACAGCCCCGCAGAACCCCGCACACAGACATGCACATAGTTCCGCCCACACTCCGCCCACGCACTTCCCTCCTCCCCATCTGCAGCATTTCTCGCACCCACATCTGCAGCAAAACCGCAGATCTTTTTTACATCTGCAGTTTTGCTGCGGATGTGCCTGACTCAATGTAAGAAAATGGGTGCAGAAACGCTGCAGTTCTGCACAAAGAATTGTCATGCTGCAGAAAATAAAATGTTGCAAATCTGCGCGTTTTTTTCCGCAGCATGTGCATAGCGTTTTTGGATTTCCCATTGATTAACATTGTGTGTACTCTACACTGCGAATTTGATCCAAAAACGCTGTGGAAACGCATCAAAATCCGCAACATACCCTCAGTTTACTAGCGTCAGTGTAGCATTTTGCTTTTTGACTCTGCATCTGTTTGGCCACGTGTGTGATTGGCACGGGTTTATTACAGAGCGAGCACAGCCCTTAGCTTCTTTGCTTTGTGAAGTTAACAGAGCTGTGTGCTGTGGGTTCTGTTTCACACCGCGTGGAGTTAACGTAGTCGTGTTGTGTGTATGCTGGCTGTGTGTTCTGCCATTATCATATAGCAGCAGTTTTACATCTCTGCACGGTGAACCCCGGGTTGCGATTGCACTTCATTATACATCTTTTTTTAGTACAATCTGCCATCCCTAACACAGAGTCCCTGTATGTTCAGGTTTGCCCATCTCTAATTGCTATCTGTATTTTAGCCTGGGATGGTGATAAATGTATCAGAAACAACATTTTGTAAATACGCCTAAACTTCTTTTAGTTTTTCTAGAAAAATTGATTTACATTTATTACCGTATTTTAATACATTTTTTAAAACAGTTAGAATTATTGTCTTTTTTCACATTTCATGAATACTTCATATAGGATCACTGTAATTATTCTCGCTGCAATTAAATTATATTATTAAACAAGGTTAATTAATTTCAGATATATGTTATTCAAAATCATGTCAAAGTGTGACTTCAACTAGAATAGATATGGTGAGTGGAAATTGCACAAAATTCATAATAGTGCCCTTATCTATACATCAGGTAGTGACAAAGAAGAAGCAGACAGATTAATTTGTGTGAATGAAGGATCCTGTTTATTTCTTGCCTTTTGAAGACCTCCAGCCTAAATACAGTGGTCATCCTCTGCCTTCTAATGATAGTATAAATATAAATATTCTGCTAGTAATGCTCCAGTATACAAACAATAAGTGACCAGTCAGCTATCAGAAGTGTCAACTAGTGATCACCGAGCGTGCTCGGTAATGCTCGGTACTCACCAGAGTATCGCTGTACTCGGCGAGCGCCGAGCATTTCCAGGTTTGCTCGGCGGGAGTCTGGGTCCCCGCCCTGCATGTTTTGCGCTCTTTTGAGCACCAATCAACAAGCAGGGATTGTCTGCCACGCACTGTAATGTCGCAGCCATGTTGGTTGTGGCATTACAGTGATTGACTGGCCGCACAGCATCATCAGGTCTTTATGAGACCTGGCCCCGCCCTGCTCATCAGTCACCTTTGGAATCAGACAGTGTAGGGAGAGTTGATGCCAAGATAGGGTCAGATTTAAGGGTTTATAAGTTAGTGTAAGTATGCCATAATAGAATACACAAATCCAGCTTAATCAACAGTCCTTCTAAGGACTAATTACGGGGTATAAAGATTGCAGTGCTAGGTAGGCAGGGAGTGTCTGTGGGTATATAGATATCAGTAGCAGGCAGGGATTGTATGTGGCATACTTCATTGCATACATCAAGAGGATACATTCCATTACTGTCTGCTGCTGCTGCCTATTACATATATTGACCGCATATACATAGCCCCAGGTATCAGTGGGCAGGAATTATTTGTTTTTGCATCTTAATCCTTATTATTTTATTCCAAAGCAATCCAGAGCCCTTTTTTTTCTCCATTTGCTTCTTGACACTGCAGAATACAGTCAGATCCTTTTCATAGAACAGCGTAAAAATCCAGATATTTTAACCCCTTTACCCCCAAGGGTGGTTTGCTCGTTAATGACCAGGCCAATTTTTACAATTCTGACCACTGTCTCTTTTTGAGGTAATAACTCTGGAACGCTTCCATGGATCCCGGTGATTCTGACATTGTTTTCTCGTGACATACTGTACTTCATGTTAGTGGTAAAATTTAATTCATATAACTTGCGTTTATTTGTGAAAAAAATGGAAATTAGGCGAAAATTTTGAAAATGTTGCAATTTTCCAACTTTGAATTTTTATGCCCTTAACACAGAGATATGGCACACAAAATACTTAATAAGTAACAATTCACATATGTTTACTTTACATCAGCACAATTTTGTAACCAAAATTTTTTTTTGGTAGGAAGGTATAAGGGTTAAAGGGAAGGTGCCATCCCAAAAAATTTTTTTCAGCAATTGAAAAAATGTGAAGAATAAATGTTTAAATTTTTTTACAAAAATATTATCATTTGTTTTTAATTTTGTAAAATATGAAAAATAATTTTAAAAAGTTTGGCATTTCCACTTGTTAACACTAGGGGGAGCAGCTACTGAAATTTGGCATAAAAACCTAGTGCACAACTAGCTCACATTACTGCCCTGCAGTAATTATGGGCGGAATCTGCCGACATGTGTGTGATGTCACTCCTCTCCTCCCCTTCTGGGTGTTTGCTAAGGGAAAAGAGAGGATGACATTTAGGAACACAGTGAGCAGCCATTTTGATGGGGCCTGCAAAGTTACTGACTGTCTTTGCATGCAAAGTCTGGATCAGAACAGGTCACCAATCAGCAGAAATGTTTCCTGGATTTTTGTGGAGCATACAAGCAGATGGTCCATCCATGAGTATAAAGCACAGTGCTCTATGTACAATCCCAGGAAAGCAGTGTGCTGATCTATGGGAGGCAAAAAATTGAGATATATGGTGGAGGAGCAGGGTGACAGCAGCACAGAGTATTTCAGGATAGCAGTATCACACAGGATAGGATTAGATACACGGCTCAGCAGTCAGTATCACACAGGAGAGGATTAGATACATGGCTCAGCAGTCAGTATCACACTGGAGAGGATTAGATACACGGCTCACCACAGTATCACACAGGATAGGATTAGATACACAGCCCAGTATCACACAGGAGAGGATTAGATACACGGCTCAGCAGTCAGTATCACACAGGATAGGATTAGATACATAGCTCAGCAGTCAGTATCACACAGGAGAGGATTAGATACATGGCTCAGCACAGTATCACACAGGATAGGATTAGATACACAGCCCAGTATCACACAGGAGAGGAATAGATACACGGCTCAGCAGTCAGTATCACACAGGATAGGATTAAATACACAGCTCAGCAGTCAGTATCACACAGGATAGGATTAGAAACACGTCTCAACAGTCAGTATCACACAGGAGAGGATTAGATACACGGCTCAGCAGACAGTATCACACTGGAGAGGATTAGATACACGGCTCAGCACAGTAACACACAGGATAGGATTAGATACACAGCCCAGTATCACACAGGATAGGATTAGATACACGGCTCAGCAGACAGTATCACACTGGAGAGGATTAGATACACAGCTCAGCAGTCAGTATCACACAGGATAGGATTAGATACACGGCTCAGCAGACTGTATCACACAGGATAGGATTAGATGCACAGCTCAGCACACAGTATCACACAGGATAGGATTAGATACACGGCTCAGCAGTCAGTATCACACAGGATAGGATTAGATACACGGCTCAGCAGACAGTATCACACAGGATAAGATTAGATACATGGCTCAGCAGTCAGTATCACACAGGATAGGATTAGATACATGGCTCAGCAGAGAGTATCACACTGGAGAGGATTAGATACACGGCTCAGCAGTCAGTATCACACTGAGAGGATTAGATACATGGCTGTTGTGAGTTCATTTTCCCCTTCACCGTTGATGTCTGATGAACTCCCTCTTCTGGTGAAGGAAGGTAGTGAGGCTGATTACCAAACACCTGATCTGGTAGATGATGACTGGGTAACAGGAAATTCTGACTGGATATAAGGCAGCCGACGCCCTTCTGAGTCGCTGGTGATTTCTCTGCTGGATTCTTGGAGACCAGTCTGATTCCTGCTTCCCAAAGATAAGTTTTTGCTCTGCTTTTGAACTTATTAGTTTTGTTTTGTTTACCTTGTTTTTTGGAGTTCAGCCATCCCCGGTCGGGGGTGTGCTGAGTTCCATTTTTGTCTCTGATCAGTTTGTCTCTTTGCTCTGTCTTCAGAATTTACCTGAGTGCTGATATAGTTTTTTTGAAGTCCTAGCGATTTCAGGGCCTGTTTTTCCTATCAGACGGTTGGGACATTTTTTGGTAGGGTTTTTTACGGATTGCAGACAGCAGCTTTTCTATCCTGTCCTTTTTAGTTAGCTTGGGCCCCATCTTTTGCTCAACCTATCTTTCTATCTGTGTTAGTGTTTTCATCTTGATTCACCGTCATTATATGTTGGGGGCTGCCTTTTGCTTTGGGGTCTGCTCTGGGGCAGTTTAGATTTCCCCTTTCTTTCTTTAGGTCTATTTAGTTCTCCGGCTGTGATCGAGGGGTCTAGGGCATCGTAGGAACCCCCCACGGCTACTGTTAGTTGTGTGGATAGGATCAGTGGTCTGCAATCCGATAGC
Organism: Dendrobates tinctorius; assembly: GCF_039654945.1. Lineage (NCBI taxonomy): Eukaryota > Metazoa > Chordata > Amphibia > Anura > Dendrobatidae > Dendrobates > Dendrobates tinctorius. Next base: position 94,138,546 of record NW_027361696.1, on the reverse strand, counting down.
TACCAACCTCTCTGGTTTTCTGGACTTAGCTTGTATTTTTGTTTTTTCCTCCTTCGATGACTCATTCATAACAGTATCACCAGCCATACCGCAGATTCTAGGGTACTCAATAGCAGGAAAGAATTGTATAAAAAAAAAAAAAAATAAAAAAAAAATTAGGTGTCAGAATTTTTTTTTGTGTATATTTTTTCCTCTATTTCTTTGAGGCCGTAGGAGGAATTTTTTCTCAATGGAGATTAAGCAATTGTCTGATCATGTGGAGCAGCTCACTGCCGAAGTGCGGGGAATTTCCGCCTATCTTGCTCTTTCACATGCTGCTGAACCAAAGATCCCTACTCCTGATGTGTTTTTTGGGGATCGGTCTAAATTTTTGAATTTTAAGAATAATTGTAAATTATTTTTTGCCTTGAAGCCTAACTCATCGGGGAGCTCCGCGCAGCAGGTTAAGATTGTCATCTCTTTGCTGCGCGGCGATCCCCAGGATTGGGCGTTTTCTTTGAAACCTGATGATCCTATTCTTACTGATGTGAATGCATTTTTTCAGGCATTGGGGTTGTTGTATGATGAACCTAACGCTATTAATCAGGCTGAAAAGGCCCTGTTGGCATTGAACCAGGGTCGGGATTCTGCAGAGTTGTACTGTCAAAAATTCTGAAAGTGGGCGGTCCTTACTACCTGGAATGAAGTTGAATTGGCAGCTCTCTTTCGGAAGGGTTTGTCAGAAACCGTAAAAGATACTATGGTGGGATTTCCTGTTCCCTCTGGTCTTGACGATTCTATGTCATTAGCCAGTCAGGTTGATCGGCGTTTGCGTGAACGCAAAACCGCACGAGAGGTGTGGCCATCTGTTGAACAAATGTCTGAACCTATGCAATGTGATAGAGTTTTGTCTAGGGCGCAACGTCAGGAGTTCAGAAGGCGTAATAAGCTGTGTTTCTTCTGTGGTGATGCCTCGCATATTATTTCTGTCTGCCCTAAATGAGAGAAACGTTTTGCACACACAGAAACGTTTTGGACCCAGGTGGTAATGCGGGTTGCCCCAGACCATCAAGAAAATTGCAGATTTTTGGTGTTGCATAATTTGCATGATACCATCGTTCTGGGGTTTCCCTGGTTGCAAATCCATAATCCAGTTTTGGATTGGAAATCTGTGTCTGTGGTGAGTTGGGGTTGTCGGTGTGCCCTTAGTGATGCTCCTGTTTTCTCCACCTCTCCCCAGTCGCATTATGTTCCTGATTATTTGGCTGATTATTATGATGTATTTAGAGAGAATGAGTCTGCGTCATAGGAGTTATGACTGTGCAATTGAGCTGAGCCCTGGGTGTAAATTTCCCAAGGGTTGACTTTTCAATTTATCTGTACCCGAACACGAGGCTATGCGATCCTATATTAAGGAGTCGTTGGAGAAGGGTCATATTAGACCATCCTCTTCACCCTTAGGTGCTGTTTTTTTTTTCGTGGCTAAGAAAGATGGGTCATTAAGGCCTTGTATTGACTATCGTTCCCTCAACAAAATTACTGTTAAATATCAGTATCCGTTACCCCTGATTTCTGATCTATTCTCCAGAGTTAAAGGTGCTTGCTGGTTTACAAAGCTTGACCTCAGGGGGGCGTATAATCTTATTTGCATTAAGCATGGGGATGAATGGAAGACGGTGTTTAATACTCCGGAGGAACATTTTGAGTACCTGGTGATGCCTTTTGGGCTCACTAATGCCCCTTCTGTCTTCCAGTGCTTCATGAATGATATTTTCCAAGACTTGGTGGATAAATTTTTGATCATCTATCTGGATGATATTTTGATCTTTTCCAAGGATTGGGACTCTCATGTTGAACATGTTCGGACTGTGTTCCGGATTTTGAGGGAGAATTCCCTGTATGTCAAGGGATTGAATTGCCTTTTTGGTGTACAGAGGATTTCATTTTTGGGATTTATTTTGTCTCCGTCAACTATTGAAATGGACCCGGCCAAGGTACAGGCTATTTATGATTGGGTTCAGCCCACTTCTTTGAAGGCCCTCCAGTAATTTTTGGGTTTTGCTAATTTTTATCGTAAATTTATAGCTAATTTTTCTGGTATTGCCAATCCATTGACTGATTTGACTAAGAAGGGTGCTGATGTGCTGAATTGGTCTCCGGAGGCTGTTTCTTCCTTTCTGGAGCTGAAGCGAAGGTTCACTTCTGCTCCGGTTTTGCAGCAACCTGATGTCTCACTCCCGTTTCAGGTAGAGGTGGATGCTTCTGAGATTGGTGCAGGAGCTGTTTTGTCCCAAAAATATCCTGTAACATCTAAAATGAATCCCTGTGCTTTCTTTTCCCGAAAGTTCTCCCCATCCGAACGTAACTATGATGTGGGGAATCGGGAACTGTTAGCCATGAAATGGGCATTTGAGGAGTGGAGACATTGGTTGGAGGGAGCTAAACATCAAGTCGTGATCCTTACTGACCACAAGAATTTGATTTACCTGGAGTCGGCCAAATGCTTGAATCCTAGACAGGCTAGGTGGGCCTTGTTTTTCACACGTTTTGATTTTGTGGTCTCTTTTCTTCCGGGCGCTAAGAATGTCAAGGCAGACGCCCTCTCTTGGAGTTTCTTTGCTGATTCTCCTGTTGTGACCAAGCCTGCTACCATCTTAGGTGAGGGGGTAGTTCTTTCTGCCATCTCGCCCGATTTGAGACGTGCTCTGGAAGAGTTTCAGGAGGACAAATCTGAGCGTTGTCCCATTGGAAAATTGTATGTTCCTGACTAGTGGAGGAAGAGAGTGATGTCTGAAGTTCATTGTTCTGCATTGGCTGGTCATCCAGGTATTTTTGGTACTAGAGATTTGGTGAGTCGGTCTTTTTGGTGGCCCACCTTGTCTCGTGATGTCAGGAATTTTGTGCAGTCCTGTGGGACTTGCTCTCGGTCTAAACCTTGTTCTCGCTCTAGTGGGTTGTTGATGCCTTTGCCGGTGCCCAGGAGGCCATGGACCTATATTTCAATGGATTTTATCTCTGATATGCCTGTCTCTCAGAGAATGACTGTTATTTGGGTGATTTGTGATATATTCTCTAAGATGGTCCATCTGGTACCACTCCCTAAGTTGCCATCTTCCTCAGAGTTGGTGCCCTTGTTTTTGCAACAGGTGGTACGCTTGCACGGGATTCCAGAGAACATTGTATCTCACAGAGGAGTTCAGTTTGTGTCTAGATTTTGGAGGACTTTCTGTTCCAAGCTGGGAATTCAGTTGTCCTTCTCCTCTGCGTTTCACCCTCAGACCAATGGGCAGACGGAGAGAACAAACCAGACTTTGGAGTCGTATTTGAGATGTTTTATTTCTGCTGATCAGGATGATTGGGTTTCATTTTTGCCCTTGGCCGAATTTGCTTTAAATAATAGAGCTAGTTCTGCCAGTTTGATGTCACCTTTTTTTTGTAACTTTGAGTTTCATCCTCGATTCTCTTCAGGGCAGGTGGAGCCTTCTGCCTGCCCAGGTGTTGACACTGTGGTGGAGAGAATGCACCAGATCTGGGACCAAGTGGTGGATAAGTTGTCTCTCTCCCAGGAAAAGGCCCAGCGGTTTTCCAACCGGCATAGGACCATTGGTCCCCAGTTTAAGGTGGGTGATATGGTTTGGTTGTCATCAAAGAATATCGCTATGAAGGTGGCTTCTCCAAAGTTTAAACCAAGATTTATTGGACCTTACAAGATTTTGGAGATTCTTAATGCAGTCTCTTTTCGATTGGCTCTTCCTGTTACATTTAAGATCCATAACGTGTTTCATAAGTCTCTGTTAAAGAGGTTTGTTGAGCCAGTAGTTCCTGTGGTGGCACCTCCTGACCCGGTATTGGTTGAAGGTAATGTGAAATATGAGGTTGAGAAGATACTGGATTCTCGCCTGGCTAGACGGAGACTCCAGTATTTGGTTAAATGGAAGGGTTATGGCCAGGAGGATAATTCTTGGGTCCCTGCATCCGATATTCATGCCGAAAGTTTGGTTCGTGCCTTTCATCGGGCCCATCCTGATCGCCCTGGTGGCGTGGATGAGGGTTTGGTGACCCCTCCTCAAGGGGGAGGTACTGTTGTGAGTTCATTTTCCCCTTCACCGTTGATGTCTGATGAACTCCCTCTTCTGGTGAAGGAAGGTAGTGAGGCTGATTACCAAACACCTGATCTGGTAGATGATGACTGGGTAACAGGAAATTCTGACTGGATATAAGGCAGCCGACGCCCTTCTGAGTCGCTGGTGATTTCTCTGCTGGATTCTTGGAGACCAGTCTGATTCCTGCTTCCCAAAGATAAGTTTTTGCTCTGCTTTTGAACTTATTAGTTTTGTTTTGTTTACCTTGTTTTTTGGAGTTCAGCCATCCCCGGTCGGGGGTGTGCTGAGTTCCTTTTTTGTCTCTGATTAGTTTGTCTCTTTGCTCTGTCTTCAGAATTTACCTGAGTGCTGATATAGTCTTTTTGAAGTCCTAGCGACTTCAGGGCCTGTTTTTCCTATCAGATGGTTGGGACATTTTTTGGTAGGGATTTTTACAGATTGCAGACAGCAGCTTCTCTATCCTGTCCTTTTTAGTTAGCTTGGGCCCCATCTTTTGCTCAACCTATCTTTCTATCTGTGTTAGTGTTTTCATCTTGATTCACCGTCATTATATGTTGGGGGCTGCCTTTTGCTTTGGGGTCTGCTCTGGGGCAGTTTAGATTTCCCCTTTCTTTCTTTAGGCCTATTTAGTTCTCCGGCTGTGATCGAGGGGTCTAGGGCATCGTAGGAACCCCCCACGGCTGCTGTTAGTTGTGTGGATAGGATCAGGGGTCTGCAGTCCGATAGCTACCAACCTCTCCGGTTTTCTGGACTTAGCTTGTATTTTGTTTTTTCCTCCTTCGGTGACTCATTTATAACACATGGCTCAGCAGTCAGTATCACACAGGATAGGATTAGATACACAGCTCAGCAGTCAGTATCACACAGGAGAGGATTAGATACACGGCTCAGCAGACAGTATCACACAGGATAGGATTAGATACACGGCTCAGCAGTCAGTATCACACTGGAGAGTATTAGATGTCCAGCAGATTGCCAAGTGTTTTGAAACAGCAGGGAGTAGCTCCTCCTATGTTTTGTAAGAGCAGGGGCAGCAGCTGGTCGGGTGTTTTGGAAAGAGCAGCTCGGTCTCCTGGAGATCGTCCTGTATCCCTCTTCTGTAGCTGGTGGTATGTGCAGAGAACATCCACAGTACAGCAACCGACATAACAGTGCTTGCAATAGAGTGTAAATGGAGCTAAAAGGAAAGCACTGGGCTCTAATAAGATGGCGCCTGGCCACACCTACAGCTGTGAATTGAGCTGCCCACAGAGCCGTGCCCAGTTCATTCCTGATGCAGCTGCAATGAAAGAGATATGGTCGGGAGCCGACTATTGTCTCTTATGCCCAGGGACTGCCGTAAATGAGCATAGAAAGTGTCGTTCAGCAGCCAGAAAGGTAAGATGGCAGCCCCAAGTGGCTGCATTAATACAGTAAAAAAAAAACATACACACCACTGAGTCAAGCATGGGGACAATATCTTTTTATACTATTTTCTTTTTTACATTAAATTATGAAAAAACACGGCACCTTCCCTTTAAAAGTTGACCAGCGATTTCTCATTTTTACAACACCATTTTATTTTTATGGACCACATCACATTTGAAGTCACTTTGAGGGGTCTATATGATAGAAAATGCCCAAAAGTGATACCATTCTAAAAACTGCAGTGCTCAAGGTGCTCAAAACCACATTCAAGAAGTTTATTAACACTTCAGGCGCTTCACAGGAATTTTTTGAATGTTTATAAAAAAGTGAACATTTAGCTTTTTTTCACAAAAAATTACTTCAGGTCCAATTTTTTTTATTTTACCAAGGGTAACAGGAGAAATTGGACTGCAAAAGTTATTGTGCAATTTATCCTGAGTAACCTGATACCTGATGTGTGGGGGGGAACCACTGTTTCGACGCATGGCAGTGCTCAGAAGGGTAGGAGCACCGTTTGACTTTTTCAATGCAAAATTTGCTGGAATTCAGATCGGACGCCATGTCACGTTTGGAGAGCCCCTGATGTGCCTAAACAGTGGAAACCCCCACAAGTGACCCCTATTTTGGAAACTAGACCCCCCAAGGGACTTATCTAGAAATGTGGTGAGAACTTTGAACCCCCAAGAGCTTCACAGAAGTTTATAATGTACAACCGTACAATTAAAAAAAATCATATTTTTTCCACAAAAATAATCTTTTTACCCCCAATTTTTATTTTTCCAAGGGTAACAGGACCCCAAAAATTATTGTGCAATTTGTCCTGAGTACGCTGATACCACATATGTGGGGGTAAACCACTATTTGGGCGCATGGCATAGCTCGGAAGGGAAGCAGCACCATTTGACTTTTAAGGCTGGAATTGAGATCGGACGCCATGTCGTGTTTGGAAAGCCCCTGATGTGCCAAAACAGTGGAAATCAACCAAAAATGACGCCATTTTGGAAATATACCCCCAAAGGAACTTATCTAGATGTGTGGTGAGAACTTTGAACCTCCCAGGGCTTCACAGAAATTTATAACGTACAGCCGTAAAATAAGAAAATCACATTTTTTCCACAAAAATGATCTTTTCACCCCCAATTTTTATTTTCCCAAGGGTAACTGGACTCCAAAAGATATTGTGCAATTTGTCCTGAGTACGCTGATACCACATATGTGGGGGTAAACCACTATTTGGGTGCATGGCAGAGCTCAGAAGGGAAGGAGCACCATTTGTCTTTTTTGTCTGGAATTGGGATTGGACGCCATGCCGTGTTTGGAAAGCCCCTGATGTGCCTAAACAGTGGAAACCACCCACAACTGACACCATTTTGGAAACTAGACCCCCCCAAGGAACTTATCTAGATGTGTGGTGAGCACTTTGAACCCCAAAGGGCTTCACAGGGCGTGAAAATAAAAAAATCATATTTTTTTACAAACATGATCTTTTAGTCCCCAATTTTTTTAATTTCCCAAGGGTAACAGGAGAAATTGGACCCCAAAAGTTGTTGTCCAATTTATCCTGAGTACGCTGATACCCCATATGTGGGAGAAAACTACTGTATGGGCACACTTTGGGGCTCGGAAGGGAAGTAGTGACGTTTTGGAATGCAGACTTTGAAGGAATAGTCTGCGGGTGTCATGTTGCGTTTGGAGAGCCTCTGATGTGCCTAAACTGTTGAACCTCCCCATAAGTGACCCCACGTTGGAAACTAGACCCCCACGGAACTTATCTAGATGTGTGGTGGGCACTTTGAACCCCAAAGTGCTTCACAGAAGTTTATAACGCCCGGGCGCGAAAATAAAAAAATCATATTTTTTTCCACAAAAATGATATTTTTGCCCCCAATTTTTTATTTTCCTAAGGGTAACAGGAGAAATTGGACCCCAAAAGTTGTTTTGCAATTTGTCCTGAGTAGGCTGATACCCCATATGTGGGGGTAAAACACTGCTTGGGCACATGGCAGAGCTTGGAGGTGAAGGAGCACCATTTGACTTTTTCAACGCAGAATTGGTTGGAATTGAGATCAGACGCCATGTTGCATTTGGAGAGCACCTGATGTGCCCAAACAGTGGAAACCCCCCAATTCTAACTCCAACCCTAACCCCAACACACCCCTAACCCTAATCTCAGCCCTAACCTTTACCCTAGCCCTAACCCTTACCCTAGCCCTAACCCTAGCCCTAACCCTAACCCTAACTCTAATGGGAAAATGGAAATAAATACATTTTTTAAAATTTTATTATTTTTCCCTAACTAAGGGGGTGATAACAGGGGGGTTTGATTTACTATTTCTAACGGGTTTTTATGTTTGGCAGCTGTCGCACGCTAAAAGACGATTTTTATTGTAAATATAGTTTTTGCAGCACCACATTTTGAGAGCTATAATTTTTCCATATTTTGACCCACCGAGTCATGTGCAGTCTTATTTTTTGCAGGACAAGTTGACATTTTTATTGGTACCATTTACGGGTATGTGTCATTTTTTGATAGCTTTTTATTCTGATTTTTGGGACGCAGAATGAACAAAAACCAGCATTTCATGAATTTCTTTTGGGGGGTGCATTTACACCGTTCCATGTGTGGTAAAAATGATAAAGCGGTTTTATTCTTCGGGTCAGTACGGTTACAGCGATACCTCATTTAGGTCTTTTTTTATGTTTTGTCAGTTTTATGCAATGAAAACCATTTTATATAAAAAATAATTATTTTTGCATCGCTTTATTCTGTGAGCTATAACTTTTTTATTTTTTTGTTGATGATGCTGTATGGCAGCTCGTTTTTTTGCAGGACAAGATGACATTTTCAGCGGTACTATGGTTATTTATATCTGTCTTTTGGATCGTGCGTTATTGAACTTTTTGTTAAGCAGTAAAGCATTATATTTTGCTTTGTTTTTTATTTTTTAAGGGGTTCGCTAAAGGGGTTAACTAATGGGACAGTTTTATAGGGTGGGTCGTTACGGACGCGGCGATACTAAATATGTTTACTTTATTGTTTTTTTTTTATTTCCAAAAAATGAATTTATTAGGGAATTTTTTTTTATTTATTTAGCGATTTTTATAAATTATTTTTACACTTTTTTTTAACTTTATTACATTGTCCCAGGGGGGGACATCACTGTCATGTGTCAGATCGCTGATCTGACACATGCTGTGACAGATCAGCGATCTGACACAGGCACTGCAGCCGGCTTCCTCATGCCTGCACTCTGCAGGCATGAGGAAGCCGCCTCCCTTCAGGCCCCTGAAGACCCCCGTCGCCATATTGGATCCAGGGACCTGCAGGGAAGGAGACCCCTGCAGCAGCGCTGCACATCGTGCTGCCATGGGGGTCGCAGGGAAGCATGGAGGGAGCCCCCTCCCTGCCGATGCTTCCCTAAGGCTGGTGTCACACACAACGAATAAAAAATTGGTCCCATTTTAACGGTCCGCAATCGCACAAAGGTATCTTAACCAGTGCTCCATTTTTTATACAATTTTTCTTCATTGATGCTATTTTAATCGCATGTAAGGATCCGTTTGACATCCGTCTGGCGAGATTTTCTCGCAGGATGGCTAAATGGACATATAATGGAGCCCAATGACAGGTTTCCGCACACAAACAAATTAATAGATCTAGACACATTAAATAAATATATATATTTATATATATATATATATTTTATACATGTCATAGAGACACATTTATATATATTTTTCTAATTCATACAGTTCTTCATTGCAGAATAGCCGCTGAAACATTTGCCAGCTTTTGTATAATCATTCTTCTGCCCGTCATGAAATGACACATGGTTTACATATAGTTAACCATTTCATTTCATGTTTTTTTTGTTATGTCTATCACTATTAATTATAAGAGGCAGCCTCAGTGACGTCAGCGGGAGTCCCAGCAATTTAATACAACAAATTAACCCCTTAAATGAACCCCTACAACTCCAAAATTTTACCCACAAACCCTCATATAATTAATAGTGATAGACATAAAAAAAAACATGAAATGAAATGGTTAACTATATGTAAACCATGTGTCATTTCATGTCGGGCAGGAGAATGTTATACAAAAGCTGGCAAATGTTTCAGCGGCTATTCTGCAATGAAGAACTGTATGAATTAGAAAAATATATATAAATGTGTCTCTATGACATGTATAAAATATATATATAAATATATATATATGTATATATATGTGTGTCTAGATCTATTAATTCATTTCTTTATTTAACCGGTCAATGTGATATTATTGTATTTTAATTAAAAAATTGGGCTTTTGGTGCGATTTTACCGCAACTCACACATCGGGTCGGTTTGCAATCCAATTTTTTCTCGCTCCCATTGACTTGCATTGTCGAATCCGATCCGAAAATCGGTGACAATCGCAGCATGCTGCGATTGTCTCGGTCCGAGGATCGGATCCGATCAAAAATCGCATGATGTGAGCTGCCCCATAGAATAACATTGGGATGAATGCAATGCGATTTTTTATCGCATTGCATTCGTCCGATTTAATCGCCAGTGTGACCCCGGCCTAAGGCTGGAGTCACACACAACGAATAAAAAATCGGTCCGATTTTAACGGTATGAAATCGCACAAAGATTTCTTGTCTAGGGATCTGTCTGTATACGATTTTCCGGCGATGAACCGATTTTATTCGCATCTAAGCATCAAATTGACATCCAATGCCAATGCCTGATGCTCTTTCCTGTTGACCTGGAGAAGTCTTGCGATTTAATCGCAAGGCACACGTGTGGTGCATTTTCAATGCGATTTTTAATTGCATCTATAGACTTGCATTGGCGAATCCGATCCAAAAATCGGTGACAATCGCAGCATGCTGCGATTGTCTCGGTCTGAGGAACGGATCCGATAAAAAAACGCATGATGGGAGCAGAAACATAGAATAACATTGGGACAAATGCAATGCCATTTCTTATCGCATTGCATTCGTCTGATTTTATCGCTAGTGTGACTCCAGCCTAAATCCCTGGTACACTGCGATCGTGTTTGATCGTGGTGTGCCAGGGGTTAACGTGCCAGTGGTGGTCCGTGACCTCCTCTGACACATAGTGCCGGGTGTCAGCTGTGATAATCAGATGACACCCGGTCGCGATCAGCGGCGCTACCCCCGTGAGCGCCGCTGATCGTGATGACGTACTATCCCGTCCCCGGTCATAGGGGCCCAGGTCCCGTGGATGGGATAGTACGTCAGATGTCAGGAAGGGGTTAAATCACGGAGAAAAGTCACATAAAATACTTAAGTAACATTTCCCACATGTTTAATTTACATCAGCACAATTTTGGAACCAACATTTTTTTTTGTTAGGAAGTTATAAGGGTTAAAAGTTGACCAGCGATTTCTCATTTTTATACCACCATTTTTTCTTAGGGCCCACATCACATTTGAAGTCACTTTGAGGGGTCTATATGATAGAAGATACCCAAAAGTGACACCATTCTAAAAACTGCACTCCTGAAGGTGCTCAAAACCACATTCAAGAAGTTTATTAACCCTTCAGGTGCTTCACAGGAATTTTTGGAATGTTTGAAAAAAATCAGCATTTAACTTTTTTCACAAAAAAATTATTTCAGATCCAATTTTTTTTATTTACCTAGGGTAACAGGAATTGAACCCCAAAAGTTGCTGTCCAATTTGTCCTGAGTACGCCGATACCCCATATGTGGTGGTAAATAACTATTTGGGTGCACAGCAGAGCTCGGAAGGGAAGTAGCACCGTTTGACTTTTTTTTCAATGCAGAATTGGCTGGAATTAAGATCGGATGCCATGTCGCATTTGGAGAGCCCCTGACGTGCCTAAACAGTGGAAACCCCCCACATCTGACCCCATTTTGGAAACTAGACCCCCTAAGGAACCTATCTAGATGTTTGCTAAACACTTGAAACCCCAAAGTGCTTCACAGAAGTTTACAACTTAGAACAAAAAAAAATCAAATTTTTTCCACAAAAATGATCTTTTCACCCCCAATTTTTTATTTTCCAAAGGCTATCAGAATAAATTGAACTCCAAGAGTTAAATTTGTCCTGAGTATGCTGATAACGCTTTTCACTGTACAGTTATTGTGCAGTGAATGGGGAGGATTTTTGTTGTGTGCAGCAGCGCTGGTGGTGATTAGGCTGCCTTTTAAGGCTACCTGCTAGCTGCATTGCTATGTGCACACTGCTGTTCAAACTGCTTTTTTCAAAGCACTCCAAATTTTATTATTTTGTCCTGGTAAGTTACTGAGCGTTCATTTTTTCACACATCGTCTAGCGGTGTACGCTCCTCACACACTACCGTGTATTCCGGCTGGTATCATGGACAAATAGAAGCTATCTGGGTGTGACTCTGGAAGAAAAAGCCGAGGAGCTTGTCCATTTTTCCAGACCTACACCTTAGAGTTGTGTCCGTTTTTTAAGCAGTTTTGTATATCTGCTGTTTGATTACAGTCAAAACTAGACAGAGACAGCGTGTCAGTCCGTATACAACTACACGGAGCTTGACAATTTTCCATACAGACTCCGTCTAGCGGTGTACGCTCCTCACACACTACCGTCTATTCCGGCTGGTATCACGGACAAATAGAAGCTATCTGGGTGTGACTCTGGAAGAAAAAGCTGAGGAGTTTGTCCGTTTTTCCAGACCTACACCTTAGAGTCGTGTCTGTTTTTCAAACAGTTTCATATATCTGCTGTTTGATTACAGTCAAAACTAGACAGAGACAGCGTGTGTCAGTCCATATACAAATACACGGAGCTTGACAATTTTACATACACACCGTACAGTGGTGTACGCTCCTCACACACTACCGTGTACCGCCTTCTAGCACAGACAAATAGAAGCTACCTGTGTGTGACTCTGGAAAAAAAAACCGAGAAGTTTGTCCGTTTTTCCACACCTACACCTTAGAGTCGTGTCCGTTTTTCAAACAGTTCCGTATATCTGCTTGTTGGATTACGGTCCAATACATACTGTGAGAGCGTCTGTGACTAAAATAATATATACATTGATTTAATTTGTTTAATACACCTTACACAGCTGGACGCTCCTCATACAGTACCATCTCTCTGCTGGTATTTTGGTTACATTTTCCCAAACATGAGGAAGTATGGTGGAACAGGCTGCAGACGTGGGCAGGGGGGCACGGCTGGTACTGATGGTGGTGGTGCATCGGCTGGTTCTGGCAAAAGCACAATAGCAGCTAAGGCAGGAGGTGTTGAGCCTGCGTCATCCTCTGGCCCAAGAAGGCCTGTAAGGTTGCCTTTTCTTGGAGTAGGAAAACCGCTTTTGAAGCCGGAGCATCAGGAACAGGTTTTGGCGTACATTGCCAAAACAGCCACCAGCTCTATTGCCTCCTCTTCTTAACGGTCGAAACCTGCAAGCACGGAGTCGTCAGTGCAGGGATCTGGTCATAAAAACCCCTTTCGTTGTGTCCTTCACCCCCACCAAAAGTTAAGGATGCGGCAGCCCACACTGCAGATTACTCTATGGAGCTCTTTTCACATACCATGCCTGGGTTATCCAGTCAAATCCTGAATTCCCCAGTCCAAGATGAATCTTACATGGACTGCACTGATGCACAGCCACTGCTAGATGATTCTGCTGGTACATTGACCCACAGCACTACATTGCCCTCACAGTCTATTGAGCCAGAATCCGACCCTGATGAAACCCAGGTGCCCCTTCCCGCATACCATACCACCTTACACGGTGACACAGAGGAAGGTAAAGAGGAAGGTGCAGATCACTTTGAAGAGGAGGTGATGGATGACCCATTTCTGGACCCTAATTGGCATCCATTGGGAGAGGAGGGAGACGCTGGCAATAGTTCAGATAAGGAGAAGGATCCGCAGCAGACACTGACATCGCAGCAGCGGTTATCTAGCAGGCCAGTAGCTGTCCTAAAATGTGGAACAAAAACTAAAAGAGTTGCAGGACAGCTTGACCAGACGGTCAACTTAGCACAGTGTGCAAGGCCAGAAAATGTTCACCATAGTAGGAAGAGTGCAGTGTGGCACTTCTTTGTCCAAAATCCTACTGATGAGGCAAAGGTTACCTGTAAAAAGTGCGAAAGGACCTTTAGCCGAGGTAAACAACTCAGAAATTTGAATACCAGTTGCATGCTTAGACATTTAATCAACATGCACTTGCAAGCGTGGACGCACTACAAAACCTCACGTAACACATGTGCACCTGCTCCGACTGAAGGTATCCAACAACGCTCCATCGCTACCCCCACTGTAAGACCACCACCACCATTAAGCACACCTCCTCTTCCTATTCCTCTTCCTCCTCTTCCTCAGACTTGCTCAATTACGCCCTTTGCAGCAGCTGAATGTCCAGCCAACACATCTACATATGCCAATTTTTAAACCTCCCAAACTGGGCTGCCCACCCCTCCCCCAATGGTTGGTGTCAAGACCTGGCACGCCACCGGCAAGTGCCGTTACTCTGAACAGGTGGATGGGCCCACTGATGGCCGCCGGCAATGGCACAGTGCCCCTCATAGTACAATACTGTGTCTCAGATGGTGGGAGGGCCCACTCGCCGTCAGACACACCAGCGTACTACGAGGGGCCCTATGCCAGTACCATCGACCATGATTGTGCCCCCCCTGCTTGGTCATGGCCACAGCACTTGCAAGTTGCAATACTTACCTCTCCCTGCTCCACCGCTGTGTTGTCTGGGCAGCTAAATCCTTCACAGGGATGGCCACTAGAAATTTGCTGTATTGATCAATGATGGTTAAGATGTAGCTATGGCCTGTCCTGCTGGCCTCAACCTTCAGATGATCAATGGCTACCATTTGAAATGGACGTCAACTTACAAGCGGATGCAGTGGTAGTTTATGATCACCTTTCACAGTTGTGATAGTCACAGACGTGTGACATTCCTGACACCATTTTTCAATGTCTCCTCTCATGCCAATCCAATAGAATCGCCTATGGCCTGTGGCTTCTGTCCTTTGCATTTCAAAATGACCAGACACATCATGATAGGCAGTGAGGACCATGGGTACATCTCTCCCTGTGATCACAATTTGATGGAGACGAGTAATGGTGATGTGATCCACGCTACTGCGATAAAGCAATCCTTTCTTCACAAAGAAACTTTTTTGCTTTCTCCACAGACACAGTAATTGAGGGTCTGCATCGCCTCTGCAACATATACCGGGAGGTTTCCCCACGATGAGTAATTCCAAAATTTCTGCTAACACTCGACTTTGCGTCTATACTTGTATCCATGTAGTTTCCAGTAGCGGAGATTCTTGAGTGGCTTACTGAGATTGAAAAGTATGCGAAGATTTAAAAGTACCACAAAACTGTATACTGATGTACGCTATGAAAACCTTTCCCTTTTTCTACTTTTTAAATTCTGGTGTAATACATAATGAGCCTGTGAGTGTCTGTGTCTGACTCCGGAAGTATAGACGGAAATTTAACCCTAGACTGGACTCACCTGGTATGTGCTGATACAGTTCCTTGTTTCAAAATTTTTTATTAAGGTATCATCTGTAGGATTACCAACTGTAGGGGGGGACCCTCTTCTTGCCGCAGACAAACACGTGACTGAGACAGAGTTTGTATTAAACAGGTCCGTTTTTAGTGCCCATCCTTCTGTCAACAACAGCAATTCACCACAGCCGTTTCACATTTCTCTGTACACAGGCCCCGGTACCTTCACTTCCTTTGTAACTATAATCGTGGCGTCCTCTGTGCCTCTTCCACTGTGGCTGGCCTAGGTCCGACCACCACAGCGCTGCACTAGTCTGAGCACACCGTCCGTATGATAGCCCCAGGCCGTCTTCGTCTGCGTCTACCATCCTCAGGCCTACCCCGCCGTGACCGCCTCAACTGTCAGTCCTCTCTGGAGCCTTTACACTGTCTCTATTTCCTCAGCAGAACTTCCTCTTTACTTTGCTCCCTTCGCTGACTGACTCTTCCAAAACCTTCCATCAGCCTTTTATACTTCCAGTTCTGGTAACTCCGCCCACCATCACCTAACAGTTTCTCTGACCAATGGCAGTTATTCAGTCCCACTCCTACACTCTCCACTGCCCTCCAATGGGCAAGCTATAACACTGCACCTTTTCTCTATATCACACCTACACTGCGCTACACCTCTGCTTCTCACTACAGGCTGGTTTGTCTGTCAGTCCACCTTCACTACATCATCCATAGTGAGTGAGCGTGTGTGGGTTACGCCTTCTATATATACGGTGAATCGGAGAAACAAATTTTTACACTATACTCGATACAGCTTGTGTCTTGTTATACAGTACTTTTGTTTGACATTTAGCATTACAGTCCAATCCATACTGTGTAAGTGTCTGAGAGTGACTATGGGACTATTTATATGGAAATTTCAAATGTCCCCTAAAAAATATATACTTGCTATTTTGTTATCCAGGAACTTTTTTACAACATTTTTTATTATGGTCAAAACCAAACTGAGTGAGCATCTGAGGGTGACTACGGAATTATATACCGTTATTTTCAATTTGTCTAACACTGTATTCAGCAGAATGCTTCTGATACAGTAACCTTTTCAGCTGTTTAGATTCTGGTGTAATCCATAATGAGCCTGTAAACGTCTGTCTGTTACTCCGGCAATATATTTGGAACTTTAAGATTACCTCAACACTGTATACAGCTGTACGCTTGTGTTACATAACCCATTTATAGCTTTTCATATTCTTGTGTAATCCATACTTGGCCTGAGAGCGCTTGTGTCTGCCTAATGAAATGTATACGGAGAATCAGAATGTTTACACTATACTATATATACCTTTTATCTGGTGATACTGTACCCTTTTTCAACTTGTTATTTTATTGGGTAATCCATACTGAACCTGTGAGCGTCTGTGTATGCCTCATGAAATATATACGGAGATTTACTGTTATCCATAGACTGTATAGAGCTGTACGCTTATGATACAGTACCATATATCTGCTGGTATTTTGGGTCCATTTTCAAAAACATGAGGAAGTATGGTGGAAGAGGACGCGGATGTGGGCATAGAGGGCCACCTGGTACTGATGGTGGTGGTGGTGGTGATGCATCTGCTGGTAGTGCCAAAAACACAATAGCAGCTAAGGCAGGAGGTGTTGAGCCAGCGTCATGGTGTAGCTCTGAAAGGCCTATAAGGCTCCCTTTGCTGGGAGTAGGTAGACTGCTTTTAAAGCCAGAGTATCAGGAACTGTTTGTGGCTTACATTGCTGAAACAGCCTCCAGCTCTATCGCCTCCTATTCTGAAGTTGTAAAAAATGCAAGCACTGAGTCGTAACTGCAGGCTACTGTTCAGGAGAAACCCCTTTCCTTTTGTCCTTCACCCACACCAAAAGTGAAGGATGTGGAAGCACACACCTCAGATTACTCCATGGAGCTCTTTTAACATACCATGCCTGGGTTAATTAAAAATAGGGCCCATCATGTACTGGAGCAATGTAAATGGGGCAGATCAGACACTGGAGCAGCATCTAAGGGGCACATTATACACTGGAGCATTACAAATGAGGCCCATTATATAAGGAGCATTACTAGAGCCCATCATACACTGGTGCATCATCCATGAGGCCCATCATGTACTGGAGCAATGTAAATTGGGCAGATCAGACACTGGAGCAGCATCTAAGGGGCACATTATACACTGGAGCATTACAAATGGGGCCCATTATATATGGAGCATTATTGGAGCCCATCAGACACTGGAGCATCATCCATGAATCCATGAGGCCCATCATGTTCTGGAGCAATGTAAATGGGTCAGATCAGACACTGGAGCAGCATCTAAGGGGCACATTATACACTCGAGCATTACAAATGGGACCCATTACATATGGAGCATTATTAGAGCCCATGATACACTGGAGCATCATCCATGAGGCCCTTGATGTACTGGATCAATGTAAATGGGGCAGATCAGACACTGGAGCAGCATCTAAGGGGCACATTATACACTGGAGCATTACAAATGGGGCCCATTATATGTGGAGCATTATTGGAGCCCATGAGACACTGGAGCATAATCCATGAATCCATGAGGCCCATCATGTACTGGAGCAATGTAAATGGGGCAGATCAGACACTGGAGCAGCACCTAAGGGGCACATTATACACTGGAGCATTACAAATGGGACCCATTATATATGGAGCATTATTGGAACCCATCAGACACTGGAGCATCATCCATGAATCTATGAGGCCCATCATGTACTGGAGCTATGTAAATGGGGCAGATCAGACACTGGAGCAGCATCAAAGGGGCACATTATACACTGGACCATTACAAATGGGGCCCATTATATATGGAGCATTATTAGAGCCCATGATACACTGAAGCATCCATGAGGCCCATGATGTACTGGAGCAATGTAAATGGGGCAGATCAGACACTGGAGCAGCATCTAAGGGGCACATTATACACTGGAGCATTTCAAATGGGGCCCATTATATATGGAGCAGTATTGGAGCCCATCAGACACTGAAGCATCATCCATGAATCCATGAGGCCCATCATGTACTGGAGCAATGTAAATGGGGCAGATCAGACACTGGAGCAGCATCTAAGGGGCGCATTATACACATTATAATGGGGCCCATTATATATGGAGCATTATTGGAGCCCATCAGACAATGGAGCATCATCCATGAATCCATGAGGCCCATCATGTACTGGAGCAATGTAAATGGGGCAGATCAGACACTGGAGCAGCATCTAAGGGGCACATTATACACTGGAGCATTACAAATGGGACCCATTATATATGGAGCATTATTAGGGCCCATGATACACTGGAGCATCATCCATGAGGCCCATCATGTACTGGAGCTTTGTAAATGGGGCAGATCAGACACTGGAGCAGCATCTATGGGGCATATTATACACTGGAGCATTACAAATGGGGCCCATTATATATGGAGCATTATTGGAGCCCATCATACACTGGAGCTTCATCCATGAATCCATGAGGCCCATCATGTACTGGAGCAATGTAAATGGGGCAGATCAGACACTGGAGCAGCATCTAAGGGGCACGTTATACACTGGAGCATTACAAATGGGGCCCATTATATATGAAGCATTATGTGGAGTTCATCAGATACTGTATGGAACATTATACAGTGGGGCAAAAAAGTATTTAGTCAGTCAGCAATAGTGCAAGTTCCACCACTTAAAAAGATGAGAGGCGTCTGTAATTTACATCATAGGTAGACCTCAACTATGGGAGACAAACTGAGAAAAAAAAATCCAGAAAATCACATTGTCTGTTTTTTTTTCATTTTATTTGCATATTATGGTGGAAAATAAGTATTTGGTCAGAAACAAAATTTCATCTCAATACTTTGTGATATATCCTTTGTTGGCAATGACAGAGGTCAAACGTTTTCTGTAAGTCTTCACAAGGTTGCCACACACTGTTGTTGGTATGTTGGCCCATTCCTCCATGCAGATCTCTTCTAGAGCAGTGATGTTTATGGCTTTTCGCTTGGCAACACGGACTTTCAACTCCCTCCAAAGGTTTTCTATAGGGTTGAGATCTGGAGACTGGCTAGGCCACTCCAGGACCTTGAAATGCTTCTTACGAAGCCACTCCTTCGTTGCCCTGGCGGTGTGCTTTGGATCATTGTCATGTTGAAAGACCCAGCCACGTTTCATATTCAATGCCCTTGCTGATGGAAGGAGGTTTGCACTCAAAATCTCACGATACATGGCCCCATTCATTCTTTCATGTACCCGGATCAGTCGTCCTGGCCCCTTTACAGAGAAACAGCCCCAAAGCATGATGTTTCCACCACCATGCTTTACAGTAGGTATGGTGTTTGATGGATGCAACTCAGTATTCTTTTTCCTCCAAACACGACAAGTTGTGTTTCTACCAAACAGTTCCAGTTTGGTTTCATCAGACCATAGGACATTCTCCCAAAACTCCTCTGGATCATCCAAATGCTCTCTAGCAAACTTCAGACGGGCCCGGACATGTACAGGCTTAAGCAGTGGGACACGTCTGGCACTGCAGGATCTGAGTCCATGGTGGCGTAGTGTGTTACTTATGGTAGGCCTTGTTACATTGGTCCCAGCTCTCTGCAGTTCATTCACTAGGTCCCCCCGCGTGGTTCTGGGATTTTTGTTCACCGTTCTTGTGATCATTCTGACCCCACGGGGTGGGATTTTGCGTGGAGCACCAGATCGAGGGAGATTATCAGTGGTCTTGTATGTCTTCCATTTTCTAATTATTGCTCCCACAGTTGATTTCTTCACTCCAAGCTGGTTGGCTATTGCAGATTCAGTCTTCCCAGCCTGGTGCAGGGCTACAATTTTGTTTCTGGTGTCCTTTGACAGCTCTTTGGTCTTCACCATAGTGGAGTTTGGAGTCAGACTGTTTGAGGGTGTGCACAGGTGTCTTTTTATACTGATAACAAGTTTAAACAGGTGCCATTACTACAGGTAATGAGTGGAGGAAAGAGGAGACTCTTAAAGAAGAAGTTACAGGTCTGTGAGAGCCAGAAATCTTGATTGCTTGTTTCTGACCAAATACTTATTTTCCACCTTAATATGCAAATAAAATGAAAAAAAAAACAGACAATGTGATTTTCTGGATTTTTTTTTCTCAGTTTGTCTCCCATAGTTGAGGTCTACCTATGATGTAAATTACAAACGCCTCTCATCTTTTTAAGTGGTGGAACTTGCACTATTGCTGACTGACTAAATACTTTTTTGCCCCACTGTATGTGACTAATTATTTGGTATGGAGAAATATATGGGGCTCATTATTCTGTATGGCGCACAATGTGGTGGCCATAACACTGTATGGACTAATATACTGTCCTGTTTTTGAGCTATTGTACAATTTAAAATAGATCAGTCATGTCATGTAAGCAGTGAAGTATGTGTCATTGTACTATACCTATATTTCTGTGGCGTATCGGAGCATCATGAGTTGTGGTATGTGTTAATGGGGCGCACTGACATTCTTTGGCCCAGGGCACACGAAAACCTGGAGCCAGCCCTACCCCCCCACAACTTTAGCCAAATAACCCCCAGTTTTCAATGCGTAACTATTATTAGGAAGTAAATTAAGGTTGACAAGCTGCAGTTATAAGAATTGATGTTTTTGGCATTGAAATGGGCACTGTAGGTGTGTTTACTGTCCTCCTCTCGCTGCCGACTTTGCTTCCCCATTGACTTGCATTGGGTTTCTTGTTTCAGTCAGCCTCCGACTTTTCCCTATAGTCGGCCGATTTCGTTCTACCCGACTTTTGCGAAAGTCGGGTTTCATGAAACCCGACTCGACCCGAAAAAAGGCAAAGTCGCTCATCTCTACTGACTACAAATATATGTATTATTGACAAACACTGGACCTGAGAATTAGGGCTTATTCAGATGTCCATTTTAGATGTCCATTTTTTGCATATTGTTATCATCTTTGTTTTTCATTGATAAACTTGAACCCAGTATAGTCTATGGGGCTGTTCACATGTACATTTTTTTTGCAGATCAAGTGATCCATGCAAAATTGCTGAAGACTTATCCAGGATTGATATAATGTTGGTTCAAAATCATCAATGCAAGCCTATATACAAAAAGGCAGTATTCGGATGTAGTGATGAGTGAATGTGCTCGGATAAGGTGCTATCTAAGCATGCTCGTGTGCTAACCGTGTGTCTTTGGCATGCTCGAATAATATGTTCCAATCTCCGCGCCTACATGCCTTGTGGCTATTCGAAAGCCGCAACACATGCCTGACCCACGGGGAACTGACAGCATGGGAAAATGTTCAGAAACTTTCCCACGCTAATCAGTTCATCTCTGGTAATGCGTTGAGGCTGCACAGGCAGCTTTTCCTTAATTCCTCCATGGTTTACAGCTGGGCTGGTCGCATTAGCGCAGCTCCCAGTTGTAAACTATTTAACCCCTTCAAATATTGTTGCTTTTTTATTTTGGACTTTTTTCGATGGCTTCGATTGGATTGGGAGTGAAATAAAGATGGAAAAAAATGTGTGTTTATTTATGTCATTAAAAGTCTTAATTCTTAATGTGTATGTTTTTTTAACCCTTTCAGACTAGTGGATTAATAATGGAAAGGTGTCTTATTGACACCTCTCCATTATTTACCAGGCTTAATGTCACCTTACAATAGCAAGGTGACGTTAAGCCTTTATTACCCCGTATGCCACCGGCTATAGGGCAATGGGAAGAGAGAGGGTAAGTGCCAGAATGGGGCGGCTGGGGGCAGATTTTTTTAGCCAGGGGGCCCAAAAACAATGATCCCTCTCTAGGCTATTAATTTCTGCCCTCAGTCACTTGCTTGCCCTCTCTCATGGAGATAATTGCACAGGAGCCCACAAAAGTTTTTCCGTGAATTAATCCTTCAATTTAACACCAAAATTTTACACACACTACTATTATTAGTGAGGGACATATATAAATCTAAGGGATGTGCAATGGTTTATTGTATATAAACCATGTCTCATATCCTGTCAGGTTCTGTTATGATTTTACAAATGCCGACAATTGAATTTTTACCTATTCTGCTATCTATATCTCTATGACATATATATATGTGTGTGTGTGTGTGTCAATGACATACACAGTCTATATATATACTGTATATATATACCTATACTATGTGTATACATGTATTCTATCTATTCTATTTTAACCTGTGAGTGTGATTTTACGCACTGCATATAGCGCACAGTGCATATAGCGCACTGAATTGCCAGCTTTTCTAAAAGACACCCCTGCGTATTTCTCGCAAGTCACATGCATGGTCCGTGTGTAATCCGTTTTTTTCTCGCCCCCATGGACTTGCATTGGCGAGTCTCGGCTGTATTACGGTGCAATGCTGCGATTTCCTCCTTACGTATGATACAGGTGAGAAAAAAACATATGATGGGAGCTGCCCCATATATTAACATTGGTCCGAGTGCTATGCGATTTTTTATCGCATAGCACTCGTCCGACGTCTGAAGAGCCCTTATGTGAATGCCACAATCTAATCTTCTTAGACCTGAATACAGCTGAAAAGTCTGAAGGGGAAATAAAGCTCAAAGGTAAATTATAGCACAATAGATCACAATAGACGTAGCTCTGTTCTTTGTACCACATTATCGTAACTGAGCTATATTTGACAAGTTTCCTGCCATAGAAGAATTCTGTTTAGATAACTTAACACTGTTAAAAATATCTGTATATATTTATTTTAATGATGAAAAAGCATGTAGACAGAAATAGATACTTTAATACAAACAATTTAGCTTTAATACTTTGCTGTAATTGGTAACAATATTCAAATGCAAATTCTGTATTTCGAGAGAAAAAGCTATGCAACAGGCAAAAAATATATGCAACTGTAAAAATAACCTACATTGCTGACAAAAGTACATTTTCCCTTCCTTCTACAGCAAAAATTACATTTTAAAGTTTTGCAGAGAAGTTACTGAGTTTTTGAAGAGCTAAATAACAGCAACTTTGTTTTCATTTTTTTCTTTTCATTTTACATTATAAAGAAAAGAAAATGAAGGATACAATAAAGAAGCTTTGCAATCTATATATATATAAAAATGAGTGTGTGTATGTATGTATGTGTCTATGTGTGTGTATCAAGCCATGCCCACTCCACACAGCCACACTCACACCACATGCAAAAATTTCTAATCTAATCTAATATATAAAGCTCAAAGTGTGTATGTATGTATGTATGTATGTGTGTATGTATGTGTGTATGTGTGTATGTCCGGGATAGGCATCCGCACCGTCGCAGCTACAGCCACAAAATTTGGCACAGTCACACGTCTGGACCCTGAGAGCGTCCTAAGCTATGTTGTGAGGAAAATTTTTTAACCCTGTGCGTTCCAATTCACCAAACAATTTTGCCCTTGTCTACATAATGGGGAAAAAGTGTGTGTGCATCAAGCCCCGCCCCTCATTATGATGTCATAATTCCCCTATCTACATACTGGGGAAAAAGTGTGTGCGTATCAAGCCCCGCCCCTCATTATGATGTCACAATGGTTGCCATGGTGACGCTGATGTCATCATAGGTTGCAAGCTCCGCCGCTCATTATGATGTCATAATGGTTGACTATGGGATGGAGGATGTGTGATGGGTATATGGGCACTGGACTATGGAATGGCGGATATGTATGATGGGTATATGGGCACGGGACTATGGAATGGAGGATGTGTGATGGGTATATGGGCACTGGACTATGGGATGGAGGATATGTATGACGGGTATATGGGCACGGGACTATGGGATGGCGGATATGTATGATGAGTATATGGGCACGGGACTATGGGATGGAGGATATGTATGATGGGTATATGGGCATTGGACTATGAGATGAAGGATGTGTGATGGGTATATGGGCACTGGACTATGGGATGGCGAATATGTATGATGAGTATATGGGCATGGGACTATGGGATGGAGAATATGTATGATGGGTATATGGGCATTGGACTATGAGATGAAGGATGTGTGATGGGTATATGGGCACTCGACTATAGGATGGCGAATATGTATGATGTGTATATGGGCATGGGACTATGGGATGGAGGATGTGTGATGGGTATATGGGCACTCGACTATGGGTTGGAAGATATGTATGATGGGTATATGGGCACGGGTCTATGGGATTGTGGATATGTATGATGGGTATATGGGCATGGGACTATGGGATGGAGGATAATTATAATTTGCTATAACTAACCACAGTAAGTTACTATGCCCGGGCAGCGCTGGGCTCTTCAGCTAGTATCTAATATATCTATTTCATAGGCATACCTTCTTGACCACAACAGGTTACACAGCATGTGTTTCCCATAGCAGCCAATCACTAAGCATCTTTCATTTCACCAGAACTGTTTAAAATATGAAAGCTGAGCTGTGATTGGTTGCTATAAGCAACAGTTTTCCTTGTAGACAGTTGTGGTAACTGAGGCCTATTATTCTTATCATTTCTACGGTGTTATCAACCTTCTGAGCTGGAAATGACATAATTTATTACGGTGCCGACACAGGCCACCCTCTGACACAGACTGCAGGGGGATCGTAGAATCTGGAACTTCTTTTTGTCTGGCATGAAGCATCTCTCTTGTGAGTTCATTTTCTGGTCTACCAGTTGCGAGTTTTCCTTCCAGGCTCCCTCTGGTGGTAACAGGAGGTAGCGAGGCTGATTTAATCAGTGGAGATCTGCCACCTGATAAGGAGGATGACGATTGGACCTCAGGAATCTCAGACTGGATTTAAGACAGCTGACGCCCTATTCTGGTGCTGGTGATTCCTTCTGGCTTATCAGGTCTTGGTTCTCAGCTCTGTTTCAGTCAGCTCAAGCTAAGTTTTTCTGCTAATGTTCACACTTGATTTTGTTTTGTGCTCAGTTTTTTGTGTGGTCAGCCAGCCCCGCCTGGGGCTGTGCTGAATTTCCACTCTTATTTATTTGTATTTGCCAATTTGCTTTTTTGTCCCTTATTAGATTGGCCTCTTTTTGCTCTGTCTCAGAATATTTCAGAGTGCTGATATAGTGGGAGAAGTCTAGTGACTTCAGGGTTAATTTTGTTATCAGAAGTGTTGGACATTATTTTTGTAGGGTTTTTGGCAGATTGCAGACAGTGTCTTTCCTTTCCTATCCTTTCTAGTTAGTTTGGGCCCCATCGTTTGCTCAGCCTATTTTCCTGCCTGTGTTTGTGTTTTCATCTTGTTTCACCGTCAATACATGTGTGGGGGCTGTCTTTCCTTTGGGGTCTGCTCTGGGGCAGTTAGTTTTCCCCTTTTCTTGCTTTAGGCTTATTTAGTCCTCCGGCTATGATGAAGCGTCTAGGTTCATCGTAGGAACGCTCCACGGCTGCTGCTAGTTGTGTGGTTAGGATCAGGGATCTGCAATCTGCATAGTTACCAACCTCTCTGGTTTTTTGTGACTTAGCTTGTTTTGTTTTTTCCTCCTCGGTGACCCATTCATAACACATCTCATTAACTTAAAAATTCAAATACAGATTAAAAAAACAAACACAAGACGGATTTCTCCAACCCAGGTATCATTTTAATCGGTATAACAGCGCCAACCTGACAATGCCTGGTTCGCTTTAAACTTATTTATACAGCGACAAATAATACCACTCTAAATTAGTCCTTCTTTACAATTTCTAACTAAATTGTATTAAACTCCCACAAGGTTGAAATCTGCTTTCTCTAAGAGAAAAGCTGTATTACGCCTTTTGAGCAAGACTTACAGAAAGAAGAAAAGGAGCCAAGAATTACAGAAAGGAGTATAGAAATGGAAGAAAGGGAGGCAAGAGCTCCCTCCTCAAGGGCCACAGAAAAGTCTCAGCAAAGAAAGGCAAGACTTGCAGACAAGAAAACAAGATCTGCTTCCTCAAGATCCACTGAAACTTCTCAGCACAGACTGTGCCTCCACCGTGTACAGAAGGGAGGGAACCTGCGAGATGTAGAGTTATATACTGGAAACAGGGGAGATGACATACAGGTATATACTATATACAGGAGGAGATGACATACAGGTATATACTATATACAAGAGGAGATGACATACAGGTTTATACTATATACAGGAGGAGATGACATACATGAATACGGTACGGTACTTTCCTGCATGCAACCTCCGATCCTCACAAGATCTCCTTCTCTACTCCCCTCTTATCTCCTCTTTCCACAATCGCATACAAGATTTCTCTCGTGCATCACCCCTACTCTGGAACTCTCTACCACAGCATATCAGACTCTCACCTACCATCGAAACCTTCAAAAAGAGTCTGAAGACCCACCTCTTCCGACAAGCCTATAACCTGCAGTAACCACCGATCGACCAAACGGCTGCATGACCAGCTCTACCCTCGCCTACTGTATTCTCACCCATCCCTTGTAGATTGTGAGTCTTCGTCGGCAGGGTCCTCTCTCCTCTTGTACCAGTTATGACTTGTATTGTTTAAGATTATTGTACTTGTTTTTATTATGTACACCCCTCCTTACATGGCGCTATAACAATTATTAATAATAATAATAATAATATGCTATATACAAAAAGAGATGACAAACAGGTATATAAAATATACAGGAGGAGATGACATACAGGTATATACTGTTGTGAACTCTCTTATCACCAGCCATACCACAGATTCTAGGGTACTCAAAAGCAGGAAAAAGTTGTTAAAAAAGAAGAGAAAAAAAAGTGTCAGAATATTTTTTTTTATGTATTTTTTCCTCTTTTTTTTCTGGGGCCGTAGGAGGATTTTTTTTTTCCTAATGGAGATTAAGCAATTGTTTGATCGTGTGGAGCAACTTGCTGCTGAAGTGCAGGGAATTTCCACCTACCTCATTCAGTCACATGCTGCTGAACCTAAGTTCCCTACTCCTGATGTGTTTTCTGGGGATCGGTCTAAATTTCTGAATTTTAAGAATAATTGTAAATTATTTCTTGCCTTGAAGCCTAACTCATCGGGGAGCTCTGTGCAGCAGGTTAAAATTGTCATCTCCTTGCTGTGCGGCGATCTCCAGGAATGGGCTTTTTCTCTGACACCTGAAAATCCTATTCTGACTAATGTGGATGCATTTTTTCAAGCCTTGGGGTTGTTGTATGATGAACCTAATGCTGTTGATCAAGCTGAGACAACCCTGTTGGCATTAAGCCAGGGTCAGGATTCTGCAGAGCTATACTGTCAAAAATTCCGAAAGTGGGCGGTCCTTACTACATGGAATGATAGTGCATTGGCAGCTCTCTTTCGGAAGGGTTTATCAGAGACCGTAAAAGATGTTATGGTGGGATTTTCTGTTCCCTCTGGTCTGGATGATTCTATGTCATTAGCCATTCAAGTTGATCGGCGTTTACGTGAAGGTAAAACTACACAGGAGGCGCTGCCACCTTTTGAACAAACGTCTGAACCTATGCAGTGTGATGGGGTTTTGTCTAGGGCGCAACGTCAGGAGTTTAGAAGGCGTAATAAGCTGTGTTTTTTCTGTGGAGATGCCTCTCATACTATTTCTGTCTGCCCTAAACGAGAGAAACGTTTTGCACACACATTTGCTGTGGGCAGTGTACAAACTAAGTTCCTTTTGGCAAGTACTCTGATCTGCTCCTTATCCACGTTTTCCACTAAGGCTTTTGTGGATTCAGGAGCAGCGTTGAATCTGATGGATTTGGACTTTGCTAAACGTTGTGGTTTTTCTATGATGCCTCTGCAGACGCCTATTCCTTTGAGGGGTATTGATGCTATTCCTTTGGCAGAGAATAAACCCCAGTTTTGGACCCAGGTGATTATGCGGGTCGCCCCAGACCACCAAGAGAATTGAAATTTTTGGTGTTGCACAATTTACATGATATTATTGTACTAGGTTTTCCATGGTTGCAGACCCATAATCCTGTGTTGGATTGGAAATCTGTGTCTGTGGTTAGTTGGGGTTGTCAATGTGTTCTTGGTGACACTCCTGTTTTCTCCACCTCTCCCTAGTCTCAAGATGTTCCTGACTATTTGGCTGATTTTTCTGATGTATTTAGTGAGAGTAAGTCTGCGTCTTTGCCTCCTTATAGGAGTTATGATTGCGCAGTTGAGTTGATGCCCGGGTGTAAATCTCCCAAAGGTCGGCTTTTCAACTTATCGGTACCTGAACATGATGCTATGCGATCTTATATCAAGGAGTCATTAGAGAAGGGTCATTTAAGACCATCCTCTTCACCTTTAGGTGCTGGGGGTTTTTTTGTGGCCAAGAAAGATGGCTCATAAGATCACTGTTAAATATCAGTACCCGTTGCCCCTGACTTCTGATTTATTTTCCAGGGTCAAAAGTGCTTGATGGTTTACTAAACTTGACCTTAGGGGGCGTATAATCTTATTCGCATCAAGCACGGGGATGAATGGAAGACGGCTTTTAATACTCCGGAGGGACATTTTGAGTACCTGGTGATGCCTTTTAGGCTCACTAATGCCCCTTCCATCTTCCAGTCTTTTATGAACGATATTTTCCGGGACTTTGTGGATAAGTTTTTGATCATTTATCTGGATGATATTTTGATTTTATCCAGTGATTGAGATTCTCATGTGGAACATGTTCAGACTGTGTTCCGGATCTTGAGAGAAAATACTCTGTATGTTAAGGGATCGAAATGTCTCTTTGGTGTACAGAGGATTTAGTTTTTGGGATTCACTTTGTCGCTGTCTGCTATTGAAATGGACCCTGCCAAGGTACAGGCCATCTATGATTGGGTTCAGCCCACTTCTCTGAAGGCTCTTCAGAAGTTTTTTGGTTTTTCTAATTTCTATCATAAATTTATAAGTAATTTTTCTGGTATTGTTAAACCACTGATGGATTTGACCAAAAAAGCGCTGATGTGGTGAATGAATTGGCCTCCAGAAGCAGTCTCGGCGTTTCAGGACCTTAAGCGGAGATTCACTTCTGCTCCGGTTCTGCGGCAACCTGATGTTTCACTCCCATTTCAGGTGGAGGTAGATGCTTCTGAGATTGGTGCAGAAGCCGTTTTGTCTCAAAGGGATCCGGTAACCTCTAAGATGAATCCCTGTGCCTTCTTTTCTCGAAAATTTTCCCCATCTGAATGTAACTATGATGTGGGTTATCGGGAGTTGTTGGCCATGAAGTGGGCATTTGAAGAGTGGAGACATTGGTTAGAGGGAGCTAGACATCAAGTTGTGGTCCTTACCGACCACAAGAATTTGATTTATCTTGAATCAGCCAAGCGCTTGAATCCTTGACAAGCTAGGTGGGCATTGTTTTTCACGTGTTTTAATTTTGTGGTCACCTTTCTTCCTGGCACTAAGAATGTTAAGGCGGACGCCCTTTCTAGGAGTTTCTTTGCGGATTCTCTTGATGTGACTGAGCCTACTACCATTCTAGGTGAGGGTGTGGTTCTTTCCGCCATTTCACCCGATTTGAGACTTGCCCTGGAGGAATTTCAGGAGGACAAACCTGAAAGATGCCCTGTGGGGAAATTGTATGTCCCTGACCAGTGGAGGAAAAGAGTGATGGCTGAAATTCATTGCTCCGCGCTGGCTGGTCATTCAGGTATTTTTGGTACCAGAGATTTGGTGAGTCGGTCTTTTTGGTGGCTTGCCTTATCTCCTGATGTCAGGAATTTTGTGCAGTCCCGTGGGACTTGTTCCATGTCCAAGTCCTGTTCTCGTTCTAATGGTTTGTTGATGCCCCTGCCGATGCCAAGTAGGCCATGGACCCATATTTCAGTGGATTTTATTTCTGATCTCCCTGTCTCTCAGAGAATGACTGTTATCTGGGTGATTTGTGATAGATTTTCCAAGATGGTCCATCTTGTACCAATCCTGAAGTTGCCATCTTCTTCTGAGTTGGTGCCCCTGTTTTTACAACCGGTGGTTCGTTTGCACGGGATTCCTGAGAACATTGTGTCAGACAGAGGAGTCCAGTTTGTTTCCAGATTTTGGAGGGCCTTTTGTTCTAAACTGGGAATTCAGTTATCTTTCTCCTCTGCATTTCATCCTCAGACCAATGGACAAACTGAGAGAATAAACCAGACTTTGGAATCGTATTTGTGATGTTTCATATCTGCTGATCAGGATGACTGGGTCTCATTTCTGCCATTGGCCGAATTCACTCTAAACAATGGAGCTAGTTCCACCTCTTTGATGTCTCAGTTTTTCTGCAATTTTGGTTTTCATCCTCGATTTTCTTCGGGGCAGGTGGAGGCTTCTGCTTGCCCAAGTGTGGATTCTGTGGTGGACAGAATGCAGCAGATTTGGGACTAAGTAGTGGACAAGTTGTCCCACTCTCAGGAAAAGACCCAACGCTTTTCCAACCGACATAGGACCTTTGGTCCCCGGTTCAAAGTGGGTAATATGGTTTGGTTGTCCTCAAAAAATATTCCGATGAAGTTTGCGTCTCCAAAATTCAAGCCAAGGTTCATTGGACCTTATAAGATTTTGGAAATCTTTAACCCCATTTCTTTCCATTTGGCTCTTCCAGTTACGTTCACGATTCATAATGTTTTTCACAAATCATTGTTGAAAAGGTTTGTGGAGCCAGTAGTTCCTGTGGTGGCGCCCCCTGACCCTGTATTGGTTGAGGGTAATTTGGAGCATGAGGTAGAGAAAATATTGGACTCTCGTCTGGCTAGACTTAGACTCCAGTAATTGGTCAAGTGGAAAGGTTATGGCCAGGAGGATAATTCTTGGGTCTCTGCTTCCGATATTCATACCGAGAGATTGGTTCGTGCTTTTCACCGGGCCCATCCTGATCAGCCTGGTGGTGTGGATGAGGGTTCAGTGACCCCTCCTCAAGGGGGGGTACTGTTGTGAACTCTCTTGATACAACTTTTGAGGCAAGTCTCCCTCTCGTGGATACTTGTTGTGAGTTCATTTTCCCCTTCATTACTGAGGCCCGAGGAACTCCCTCTTCTGGTAAAGAAAGGTAGTGAGCCTGATTGTCAAACACCTGAGGCTGATGATTGTGACTGGCTGAGTGGAGTTACGGACTGGATATAATGCTGCCGACGCCCTTCTGCCCTGCGGGTGATTTCTCTGTGGGATCCTTGGAGACCAGTCTGAATTCCTGCTCCTCCAAAGCTAAGTTTGCTGCTCGGCCTTTATCTTTTGTGCTTTGACTTTGTTTTTGCTTTGTTTTTCTGGATTTCTGCCATTCCCTGCTGGGGTGTGCTGAATTCATTTAGCTCTGTCTTCTGAAAATACCTGAGTGCTGATTCAGTTTTTGAAGCCTAGCTGCTTCAGGGCCTTTTTCTTATCAGCTGGTTGGCTTATGTCTTTGATAGGGTTTTGGCAGATTGCAGACAGCAGCCTTCCTTTCCTTTCCTATCTAGGTAGTTTTGGGGCCCCGTCTTTGCTCAGTCTATCTTTCTGTCTGTGTTAGTATTTTCATCTTGCTTCACCGTCATTATATGTTGGGGGCTGCCTATTGCTTTGGGGTCTGCTCTGGGGCAGTTTAGATTTCCCCTTTCTTTCTTTAGGCCTATGTATTTCTCCGGCTGTGATCGAGGGGTCTAGGGCATCGTAGGAACCCCCCACGGCTACTGCTAGTTGTGTTGATAGGTTCAGGGGTCTGCAATCTGATAGTTGCCAACTTCTCTGGTTTTCTGGACTTAGCTTGTATTTCTGCTTTTGCCTCCTACGGTGACTCATTCATAACAGAATCACCTGCCAAACCACAGATTCTAGGGTACTCAATAGCAGGAAAGAATTGTAAAAAAAATAAATAAATAAAAAAAAATAAAAAGTGTGTATATTTTTTCCTCTATATCTCTGAGGTCGTAGGGGGAATTTTTTTTTTCTCTCAATGGAGATAAAGCAATTGTCTGATCGTGTGGAGCAGCTCGCTGCGGAAGTGCGGGGCTTTTCCGCCTACCTTGCTCATTCACATGCTGCTGAACCAAAGATTCCTACACCTTATGTATTTTTTGGGGATCGGTCTAAATTTTTGAATTTCAAAAATAATTGTAAATTATTTTTTGCCTTGAAGCCTAACTCGTCAGGGAGCTCCGTGCAGCAGGTTAAAATTGTCATCTCTTTGCTGCGTGGCGATCCCCAGGATTGGGCGTTTTCTTTGAAACCAGATGATCCTATTCTGACTAATGTGAACGCATTTTTTCAAGCTTTGGGGTTGTTGTATGACGAACCTAATGCCATTGATCAGGCTGAAAAGAACCCTGCTGGCATTGAGCCAGGGTCGTGATTCTGCAGAATTGTACTGTCGAAAATTCCGAAAGTGGGCAGTACTTACTACCTGGAATGATAATGCCTTGGCTGCTCTCTTTCGGAAGGGGTTGTCAGAAGCCGTAAAAGATACTATGGTGGGATTTCCTGTTCCCTCTGGTCTTGATGATTCTATGTCATTAGCCATTCAGGTTGATCGGCGTTTGCGCGAACGCAAAGCTGCACGAGAGGTGTTGCCACCTGTTGAACAAAAGTCTGAACCTATGCAATGTGATAGAGTTTTTTCCAGAGAGCAGCGTCAGGAGTTCAGAAGGCGTAATAAGTTGTGTTTTTTCTGTGGAGATGCCTCGCATATTATTTCTGTCTGTCCCAAACGAGAGAAACGCTTTGCACACACGTTTTCTGTTGGGGGTGTTCAACCTAAGTTTCTTCTGGCTATTACTCTGATCTGCTCCCTGTCCACATTTTCCGCCAAGGCGTTTGTGGATTCGGGAGCAGCCCTAAACCTAATGGACTTGGATTTTGCTAAACGTTGTGGATTTCCGATGACACCTCTGCAGACGCCTATCCCTTTGAGGGGAATTGATGCTACTCCTTTGGCTAAAAATAAACCCCAGTTTTGGACCCAGGTGGTAATGCGGGTCGCCCCAGACCATCAAGAAAATTGCAGATTTCTGGTGTTGCATAATCTGCATGATACTGTTGTTCTGGGGTTTCCCTGGTTACAGATTCATAATCCAGTTTTGGATTGGAAATCTGTGTCTGTGGTGAGTTGGGGTTGTCGGTGTGCCTTTAGTGAGGCTCTGGTGTTTTCCACCTCTCCTCAGTCGCATGATGTTCCTGATTATTTGGCGGACTTTTATGATGTATTTAGTGAGAATGAGTCTGCGTCTCTGCCTCCTCATAGGAGTTATGACTGTGCAATTGAACTGAGCCCGGGGTGTAAATTTCCCAAGGGTCGGCTCTTCAATTTATCTGTACCCGAGCACGAGGCTATGCGATCCTATATTAAGGAGGCGTTGGAGAAGGGTCATATTAGACCATCCTCGTCACCCTTGGGTGCCGGTTTTTTTTTTGTAGCCAAAAAGGATGGATCATTAAGACCTTGTATTGATTATCGTGCCCTCAACAAAATTACTGTTAAATATCAGTATCCGTTACCCCTGATTTCTGATCTATTCTCCAGAGTTAAAGGTGCTTGCTAGTTTACCAAGCTTGACCTCAGGGGGGCGTATAAACTTATTCGCATTAAGCATGGGGATGAATGGAAGACGGCGTTTAATACTCCGGAGGGACATTTTGAGTACCTGGTGATGCCTTTTGGGCTCACTAATGCCCCTTCTGTCTTCCAGTGCTTCATGAACGATATTTTCCGAGATTTTGTGGATAAATTTTTGATTATCTATCTGGATAATATTTTGATCTTCTCCAAGGATTGGGGTTCTCATGTGGAACATATTCGGACTGTGTTCCGGATCTTGAGGGAGAATTCCCTGTATGTCAAGGGATCTAAATGCCTTTTTGGAGTACAGAGGATTTATTTTTTGGGATTTATTTTGTCCCCGTCAACTATTGAAATGGACCCGGCCAAGGTACAGGCCATTCACGATTGGGTTCAGCCCACTTCTTTGAAGGCCCTCCAGAAGTTTTTGGGTTTTGCTAATTTTTATCGGAAATTTATAGCAAAATTTTCTAGTATTGCCAAGCCATTGACTGATTTGACTAAAAAGGGTGCTGATGTGTTAAATTGGTCTCCGGAGGCTGTTTCTTCCTTTCAGGAGTTGAAGCGAAGATTCACCTCCGCCCCGGTTTTGCGGCAACCTGATGTCTCACTTCCATTCCAGGTAGAGGTGGATGCTTCTGAGACTGGTGCAGGAGCTGTTTTGTCCCAAAAGGATCCTAACAAAAATCAATTTAAATTCTCAAGGGTCTCAAGACAAATCATATAACGTATATAACGTATGACCTATATATATGAGGATGTGGTATCTTGGATTATATATATACATATCTGTGAATCAATACACATGCTGCTATAATTAGGTGGATTGACACACATTGTTTGCTGCTGATGAGTCATGATGTATTGTGTCTTTTTCAGTCATATCTATATGTCTGAGCCATGAGTCGGGATAGAACTGTTTCCCTAAATGCCTATTTATTGATGTGTTCTATTATATGTGCAATATTTTGTGGGTTCTAGGGTCCCCTTCATCGTAGGATTGTCTCTGTTATTTGGCAGGGGTTCCCTTAGCATCGGGGAAGGGACTTCATTAGTGGTGCCAGGGTACAATAGGGCCCCTAGGGACAGCCACCGTTGAGTGGGGGCGCCACAACGTTCCCCCTAGGGTGCCAACCTCCGCGGTTAGGAAGGTGATAAGAGAAGACATTAATAGGGACTCCTAGGATATTCCCCACAATTTTATGTGTTTTGTATTTTTTGGACACTTTTTATGTCTTGTTTTTTGTGTTCACTTGTGGTGTGACCCTGGTGGGTTTTTTATTAATAAAATATTAGTTTTAGGGTACGTTATATGATTTGCCCAAAAGGATCCTGTAACATCTAAAATGAATCCCTGTGCTTTCTTTGCCTGAAAGTTCTCTCCATCTGAACGTAACTATGATGTGGGGAATAGGGAACTGTTGGCCATGAAATGGGCATTTGAGGAGTGGAGACATTGGTTGGAGGGAGCTAAGCATCAAGTCGTGGTCCTCACTGACCACAAGAATTTGATTTACCTAGAGTCGGATAAGCGCTTGAACCCTAGACAGGCTAGGTGGGCCTTGTTTTTTACACGTTTTGATTTTGTGGTTTCTTTTCATCCTGGAACAAAGAATGTCAAGGCAGACGACCTCTTTAGGAGTTTCCTTGCTGATTCTCCTGTTGTGACTAAGCCTGCTACCATCTTAGGCGAAGGGATAGTTCTTTCTGCCATCTCGCCCGATTTGAGACGTGCTCTGGAAGAGTTCCAGGAGGACAAACCTGAGCGTTGTCCCAGTGGAAAGTTGTATGTTCCTGACCAGTGGAAGAAGAGAGTGATGTCTGAAGTTCATTGCTCTGCTTTGGCTGGTCATCCAGGTATTTTTGGTACTAGAGATCTGGTGAGTCGGTTTTTTTGGTGGCCCTCCTTGTCTCGTGATGTCAGGAATTTTGTGCAGTCCTGTGGGACGTGCTCCCGGTCTAAATCGTGTTCTCGCTCTAGTGGGTTGTTGATGCCTTTGCCTGTCCCCAAGAGGCCATGGACCCATATTTCAATGGATTTCATCTCTGATATGCCTGTCTCTCAGAGGATGACTGTTATTTGGGTGATTTGTGATAGGTTCTGTAAGATGGTTCATCTTGTACCACTCCCTAAGTTGCCGTCTTCCTCTGAGTTGGTGCCCCTGTTTTTACAACAGGTGGTTCATTTGCACGGGATTCCTGAGAACATTGTATCTGACAGAGGAGTGCAGTTTGTGTCTAGATTTTGGAGAACTTTTTGTTCCAGGCTGGGAATTCAGTTGTCCTTCTCCTCTGCTTTTCACCCTCAGACCAATGGGCAGACAGAGAGAACAAACCAGACCTTGGAGTCATATTTGAGATGTTTTATTTCTGCTGATCAGGATGATTGGGTTTCATTTTTGCCCTTGGCCGAATTTGCTTTGAATAATAGAGCTAGTTCTGCCACTTTGATGTCACCTTTTTTTGTAACTTTGGGTTTCATCCTCGATTTTCTTCAGGGCAGGTGGAGCCCTCTGCCTGCCCAGGTGTTGACACTGTGGTGGAGAGAATGCACCAGATCTGGGACCAAGTGGTGGATAAATTATCTCTCTCCCAGGAGAAGGCCCAGCGGTTTTCCAACCGACATAGGACCATTGGTCCCCAGTTTAAAGTTGGTGATATGGTGTGGTTATCATCAAAAAATATTGCTATGAAGGTGGCTTCTCCTAAGTTTAAGCCTAGATTTATTGGACCTTACAAAATTGTGGAGATTATTAATCCGGTCTCTTTTCGTTTGGCTCTTCCTGTCACATTTAAAATCCATAATGTGTTCCATAAATCTTTGTTGAAGAGGTTTGTTGAACCTGTTGTTCCGGGGGTGGCACCTCCAGACCCTGTATTGGTTGAAGGTAACATGGAGTATGAGGTAGAGAAAGTACTGGATTCCCGTCTGGATAGACGGAGACTCCAGTATTTGGTTAAGTGGAAGGGTTATGGTCAGGAGGATAATTCCTGGGTCTCCGCCTCTGATATTCATGCCAAACGATTGGTGCGTGCCTTTCATCGGGCTCACCCTGATCGCCCTGGTGGCATAGTTGAGGGTTCGGTGACCCCTCCTCAAGGGGGAGGTACTGTTGTGAGTTCATTTTCCCCTTCATTACTGAGGCCCGAGGAACTCCCTCTTCTGGTAAAGAAAGGTAGTGAGCCTGATTGTCAAACACCTGAGGCTGATGATTGTGACTGGCTGAGTGGAGTTACGGACTGGATATAATGCTGCCGACGCCCTTCTGCCCTGCGGGTGATTTCTCTGTGGGAGCCTTGGAGACCAGTCTGAATTCCTGCTCCTCCAAAGCTAAGTTTGCTGCTCGGCCTTTTGCTTTTGTGCTTTGACTTTGTTTTTGCTTTGTTTTTCTGGATTTCTGCCATTCCCTGCTGGGGTGTGCTGAATTCATTTAGCTCTGTCTTCTGAAAATACCTGAGTGCTGATTCAGTTTTTGAAGCCTAGCTGCTTCAGGGCCTTTTTCTTATCAGCTGGTTGGCTTATGTCTTTGATAGGGTTTTGGCAGATTGCAGACAGCAGCCTTCCTTTCCTTTCCTATCTAGGTAGTTTTGGGGCCCCGTCTTTGCTCAGTCTATCTTTCTGTCTGTGTTAGTATTTTCATCTTGCTTCACCGTCATTATATGTTGGGGGCTGCCTATTGCTTTGGGGTCTCCACTGGGGCAGTTTAGATTTCCCCTTTC
This sequence comes from Dendrobates tinctorius, assembly GCF_039654945.1. Taxonomy (NCBI): domain Eukaryota; kingdom Metazoa; phylum Chordata; class Amphibia; order Anura; family Dendrobatidae; genus Dendrobates; species Dendrobates tinctorius. The sequence continues at coordinate 94,101,411 of NW_027361696.1, read as the reverse complement.
TTTCTTTAGGCCTATGTATTTCTCCGGCTGTGATCGAGGGGTCTAGGGCATCGTAGGGACCCCCCACGGCTACTGCTTGTTGTGTTGATAGGTTCAGGGGTCTGCAATCTGATAGTTGCCAACTTCTCTGGTTTTCTGGACTTAGCTTGTATTTCTGCTTTTGCCTCCTACGGTGACTCATTCATAACAGATACTGCTGGTAGTGGAGCTGGTCAACATGATGCTAACCCAACAGCTGCAGAAGGTAATTGGAGGAGTGGGGGTAGTGACTGGGACTACATAAGTGAACAGACTTCTCTCAGTGGCTGCCGGTGATACTCCTTTGTTTGCTTATGGAGGATTTCTGTCTCCTGCCTGATCCTGCATTTTTCAGCTAAGTGTCATTTGCTAAACCCTTTGCATGTGATTTTGTCTTGCTGTCAGGGGTCAGCTTGCTCCCCCAGGGGCTGCTGGCTCCTGCCCTGTATTTTTGTATCTTGTGTTTGTTTGCTCATTCCCCTGCTGTATTAGCCTGTTGCTAGCCGCCAGTTCACACCTGAGTGCTGATATAGTGGGGGCGAGGTTTGTGCAAACCTCAGTATTTTTGTACATCAGTCATGTTGGAATTGTTAGGGTTTTTGCATGATTGCAGACAGTGCCTTTTCTGTCCTGTCCTCTCTAGTCAGTGTGGGCCTCATCATTTGCTCAGTCTATTTTCTGTCTGTGTTTGTGCTCCATCTTGTCTCACCGACAATATATGTTTGGGGGCTGTCTATTCCTTTGTGGATCTGCTCCGAGGCAGTTTAGATCTCCCCTTTCTGTCTTTAGGCTTAGTTAGTCTTCCGGCTTTGCCGAAGCGTCTAGGGCAACGTAGGAACGTTCCACGGCTACTGCTAGTTGTGTTGTTAAGATCAGGAGTCTGCAATCTGCTGAGCGACCAACCTCTCTGGTGTTCTGGTGGCATAGCCCATTGCACTCTCCTCCTCGGTGACCCATTCATAACAATATACTATATACAAAAGGACACAGAAAAAACGCACAGTATGACAAACGTGCATAAATACTCTGTTGTAAAATATATATGTAACAGTAAGCAGCAAGTGCTAGTAAAAGATGTTAACAAAACCAGGGTATTTTGTTGATCCTTTTTTTGCAAAAAAAATGTACGCTAAGCCACTCCACCACGTCACGGTATACCCTTCTTGGAGCAATCCTATCTAATATATTTAAAACCTGAACATGTGAACAATACCTTCATGAGCAGGGTTCAGAAATGTGCTGCCCGGTATGGGCTCGCTAGGCAAAATTGCTTTTTATGTGCATGTCCCAAAGGAGAGAGGCGGGGATCTCCCAAAGCTTGCATAAGCAAGAAACCAATAGATTCAGAACACATGACACATGCACAGAAAATGAACAGGTTAGTAAGACCCTGTTCACACCACCCAAGAACTAAGACACAGAAAAAACGCACAGTATGACAAACGTGCATAAATACTCTGTTGTAAAATATATATGTAACAGTAAGCAGCAAGTGCTAGTAAAGATGTTAACAAAACCAGGCTATTTTGTTGATACTTTTTTTGCTAAAAAATGTACGTTGTGCATGTGTCATGTGTTGGATGTGAGCTTTGTGTGTATCCATACCTCCAATACTGTGTCCACGAACCTTTCTTCTTATCTGTAGCTTATAGTTTTCTCTGCTCTCCATAAAACATTGCAAATTCAGCAGTGTCTCAAATGCTTATTTTTCACACTGTATGTTTTTCTCTAAAAAAAGAGCAGTTAACTCATCAAATAAAGCCACCTAATACCTATTGTGGGGTACTTATGGTGGTCCATTGCCTAACAATGCCCCCCTGGGCTCCTGTACATCAGCCTATCAGATCCCAACAGAGGTGGGGTCTGATCAGCTACCTGTCAGTCTTAAGGTCCCATTACATTTAGCGATGCACCAGCGATCCCGACAACGATGCGACCCAGTCAGGATCGCTGGTGCATTGCTAAATGGTCGCTAGTGAGCTGCCAAACAGGCAGATCTCACCAGCGATGCAGCAGCGGTCGGCGGTCGTTACTTACCTGTCAGACGACAGCTCTGGTGATGACTTCCTCCCGCGTCCATGGAGTCGCTAGTCGGCGCCAGCAGGAAGCTGATGACAAGAAGTGGACCAGGACAATCTCGTGCGATCAACAATAGCCAGCGGGAAGCCGGGTCGGAGGTAAGTGTCACATGTAGTGAGATCGCTACCAATATTGCTGTTGTGTCACAAAATCGGTGACGCTTTAGCAATATTGCTAGCGATATTACTATGTGTAAAAGGCCTTATACACTGAATGGCTAGGGAGTGCTCTAGGATCACATATTCATGTACCCCTATGGGACTAATAAAATGGTTTTAAGAGTTAAAAAAAACTTGCTAAAGTCCAAGTATCACTGTCCCTTGTACTCTGGGGGTTGGCAGTAAAGAGGTCCTTCATCTGGTGGTCAGAGTTCAGGAATCTTTCCTCACCTTGCCAGATGGATGTTCTTTATATGCCTATGGTCTTGTACTGACGGTACTCCATTGAGTCACCGCAACATATCACTCATCATCACATTGCTACCCCTGCATCAGTGCTACCCCCTGCCTGAGCCTATATTGATATCAGGTTCTTCCTCCCAACTGAAAGCCAGTAAACTCTATTTTCTGACAACTATGAGCCGTGCATGTTTTCGGCAGGTACTTCATTTGCCTCAACCTGCAGAACACAGCACGAATTACAGAAAAGGGGAACAGTTACGCCAAATAAAATCAAATACATAATAAGGTATCGTTTACTCTCCACCCTCCTTACATGCTTTTCTTCAACAAAAATTTTTGGATAACATAAAAGTAAACTACACTTTGAATCATTGTATGCTGTCCCCAGGCTCACCTATTTGAACCTTGACTATTTTTCTGCCTGGCTGCCACTCTTCATGTTCCCAGAATTATCAACCCTTGCACTGGGAGACAGGGCAGCCACTAGGAATTTCGGGGCCCCATACTGGCAAAATTTTTTGGGCCCCCTTGAGACTCCACCCAGGCTCCACCCCAGCCCCGTCCTCCACCCCTCGAACTGTCCACAGCCCCACCGCTCTCTCTTGGATAAACTCCACTTCTCAGCAATCATACATTAACAGTTCCCATCTCCAGATCACACACATAGCCAGCAGCTCTTGTTTTGGCCAAAAGATTATTTAAATCTGCCACCACAAGGTAGACTCTTTTGGCTGGGCCCTACTCTACTCTAACCTATTAAACATTTGCTAAAATATCCAATACAATTTAGGTATATTTTTTATTTATTTTTCAATTTTTAAAATGACCAATAATATCACATCCAAAGGGACAAATACCACCACACCATGCCACCATGCCCAAACACCATATTACCACCACATGGTGACCAATAATACCACATACAAGGAACAAATACAGCCATACCATGTCCAGATCACATATTACCACCAGTGGCAGAATAATAGCACATACAAGGGTCAAATACCACCGCACCATGACCAGACCACATATTATCAGCACATGGTGACTGGATACTACAATACTGATCATTAAAAAAAAAAACATATTACTATCACCATAAGTGCCATTATACACAGGAGATCTGTACTTAGCATGTAGTGTCTGTGTAAAGGTAATACAGTGATTAACAGTGACATTATACACAGGAACTCTGTATATAGTGTCAGTGTACAGGTAATACAGTGATCACCAGTGACAGTATACACAGGAGCACTGTATATAGTGCCAGTGTACAGGTAATACAGTGATCACTGGTGACATTGTACAAAGGCACTCTGTATATAGTGTACTAGCTGAAGAGCCTGATGCTGCCCGGGCATAGTAACTAACTGTGGTTAGTTATAGCAAATTATAATTATCCTCCATCCCATAGTCCCATGCCCATATACCCATCATACATATCCACGATCCCTTAGTCCCATGCCAATATACCCATCATACATATTCTCCATCCCATAGTCCCATGCCCATATACCCATCATACATATTCTCCATCCCATAGTCCCATGCCCATATACCCATCATACATATTCGGGATCCCATAGTCGAGTGCCCATATACCCATCACACATCCTTCAACTCATAGTCCCATGCCAATATACCCGTCATACATATCGTCCATCCCATAGTCCAGTGCCCATATACCCATCACACATCCTCCATCCCATAGTCCGTGCCCATATACATATCCGCCACCCCATAGTCCCGTGCCCATATACCCATCACACATCCTCCATCCCATAGGCCCGTGCCCATATATCCATCATACATATCCTCCATCCCATAGTCCCATGCCCATATACCCATCATACATATCCTCCATCCCATAGCCCCGTGCCCATATACCCATCATACATATCCTCCATCCCATAGTCGAGTGCCCATATACCCATCACACATCCTTCATCTCATAGTCCCTTGCCCAAATACCCATCATACATATCCTCCATTCCATAGTCCCGTGCCTATATACCCATCATACATATCCTCCATCCCATAGCCCCGTGCCTATATACCCATCATACATATCCTCCATCCCATAGTCCCGTGCCCATATACCCATCATACATATCCTCCATCCCATAGTCCCGTGCCCATACACCCGTCATGCATATCCTCCATCCCATAGTCGAGTGTCCATATACCCATCATACATCCTTCATCTCATAGTCCCGTGCCCATATACCCATCATACATATCCTCCATCCCATAGTCCCGTGCCCATATACCCATCATACATATCCGCCATCCCATAGTCCCATGCCCATATACCCATCATACATATCCTCCATCCCATAGTCCCGTGCCCATATACCCATCATACATATCCGCCATCCCATAGTCCAGTGCTCATATACCCATCACACATCCTCCATCCCATAGTCAACCATTATGACATCATAATGAGCGGCGGCAGGGCTTGCAACCTATGATGACATCAGCGTCGCCATGGCAACCATTGTGACATCATAATGAGGGGCGGGGCTTGATACGCACACTGTTTCCCCAGTATGCAAATAGGGGCAAAATTGTTTGGTGAATTGAAATGCGCGGGGTTAAAATTTCACCTCACAACATAGCTTAGGACGCTCTCGGGGTCCAGACGTGTGACTGTGCCAAATTTTGTGGCTGTAGCTGCGACGGTGTGTATGCTTATCCCGGACATACACACATACATACACACATACATACATACATACACACACTTTGAGCTTTATATATTAGATAGCTGAAGAGCCCGGCGCTGCCCAGGCATAGTAACTAACTGTGGTTAGTTATAGCAAATTATAATTATCCTCCATCCCATAGACCCGTGCCCATATACACATCATACATATCCACGATCCCATAGGCCCGTGCCCATATACCCATCATACATATCCTCCATCCCATAGTCGAGTGCCCATATACCCATCACACATCCTCCATCCCATAGTCCCGTGCCCATATACCCATCATACATATTCTCCATCCCATAGTCCCATGCCCATATTCCCATCATACATATTCTCCATCCCATAGTCCCATGCCCATATACCCATCATACATATTCGCCATCCCATATTCGAGTGCCCATATAACCATCACACATCCTTCATCTCATAATCCCATGCCCATATACCCATCATGCATATCCTCCATCCCATAGTCCCGTGCCCATATACCCATCATACATATCCGCCATCTCATAGTCCCGTGCCCATATACCCATCATACATATCCTCCATCCCATAGTCCAGTGCCCATATACCCATCACACATCCTCCATCCCATAGTCCCGTGCCCATATACATATCCGCCATCCCATAGTCCCGTGCCCATATACCCGTCAAGCATATCCTCCATCCCAAGTGCCCATATACCCATCACACATCTTCCATCCCATAGTCCAGTGCCCATATGCATATCCGCCATCCCATAGTCCTGTGCCCATATACCCGTCATACATATCCTCCATCCCATAGTCCAGTGCCCATATACCCATCATACATATCCACCATCCCATAGTCCAGTGCCCATATACCCATCACACATCCTCCATTCCTTAGTCATCATAGTCAACCATTATGACATAATGAGCGGTGGCAGGGCTTGCAACCTATGATGACATCAGCGTCGCCATGGCAACCATTGTGACATCATAATGAGGGGCGGGGCTTGATACGCACACACTGCTTCCCCAGTATGCAAATAGGGGCATTATGACATGTTAATGAGGGGCGGGGCTTGACACGCACACACTTTTTCCCCCAGTATGTAGATAGGGGCAAAATTGTTTGGTGAATTGGAATGCGCGGGGTTAAAATTTTGCCTCACAACATAGCCTAGGACGCTCTCGGGGTCCAGACGTGTGACTGTGCCAAATTTTGTGGCTGTAGCTGCGACGGTGCGGATGCTTATCCCGGACATACAAACATGCACACATACATACACACATACATACACACTTTGAGCTTTATATATTAGACTAGCTGAAGAGCCCGGCGCTGCCCGGGCATAGTAACTAACTGTGGTTAGTTATAGCAAATTATAATTATCCTCCATCCCATAGTCCCATGGCCATACACCCATCATACATATCCACGATCCCATAGGCCCGTGCCCATATACCATCATACATATCCTCCATCCCATAGTCGAGTGCTCATATACCCATCACACATCCTCCATCCCATAGTCACATGCCCATATACCCATCATATATATTCTCCATCCCATAGTCCAATGCCCATATACCCATCATACATATCTGCCATCCCATAGTCGTGTGCCCATATACCCATCACACATCCTTCATCTCATAGTCCCAAGCCAATATACCCATCATACATATCTTCCATCCCATAGTCCCGTGCCCATATACCCATATTACATATCCGCCATCTCATAGTCCTGTGCCCATATACCCGTCATACATATCCTCCATCCCATAGTCCAGTGTCCATATACCCATAACACATCCTCCATCCCATAGTCCCGTGCCCATATACATATCCGCCATCCCATAGTCCCGTGCCCATATACCCGTCAAACATATCCTCCATCCCATAGTCAAGTGCCCATATATCCATCATACATCCTTCATCCCATAGTCAACCATTATGACATCATAATGAGCGGCGGCAGGGCTTGCAACCTTTGATGACATCAGCGTCGCCATGGCAACCATTGTGACATCATAATGAGGGGCGGGGCCTGATACGCACACACTGCTTCCCCAGTATGCAAATAGGGGCATTGTGACATCACAATGAGGGGCGGGGCTTGACACGCGCACACTTTTTCCCCCAGTATGTAGATAGGGGCAAAATTGTTTGGTGAATTGGAACGCGCGGGGTTAAAATTTCGCCTCACAACATAGCTTAGGGCGCTCTCGGGGTCCAGACGTGTGACTGTGCCAAATTTTGTGGCTGTAGCAGCGACGGTGCGGATGCCTATCCCGGACATACAAACATACACACATACATACACACATACACACTTTGAGCTTTATATATTAGATAGCTGAAGAGCCCGGCGCTGCCCAGGCATAGTAACTAACTGTGGTTAGTTATAGCAAATTATAATTATCCTCCATCCCATAGTCCCGTGCCCATATACCCATCATACATATCCTCCATCCCATAGTCGAGTGCCCATATTCCCATCACACATCCTCCATCCCATAGTCCCGTGCCCATATACCCATCATACATATTCTCAATTCCATTGTCCCATTCCAATATTCCCATCATACATATTCTCCATCCCATAGTCCCATGCCCATATACCCATCATACATATTCGCCATCCCATAGTCGAGTACCCATATAACCATCATACATCCTTCATCTCATAATCCCATGCCCATATACCCATCATACATATCCTCCATCCCATAGCCCCATGCCCATATACCCATCATACATATCCACCATCTCATAGTCCCGTGCCCATACACCAGTCATACATATCCTCCATCCCATAGTCCAGTGCCCATATACCCATCACACATCCTCCATCCCATAGTCCCGTGCCCATATGCATATCTGCTAACCCATAGTCCCGTGCCCATATACCCGTCATACATATCCTCCATCCCATAGTCCAGTGCCCATATACCCATCACACATCCTCCATTCCATAGTCAACCATTATGACATCATAATGAGCGGCGGGGCTTGCAACCTATGATGACATCAGCGTTGCCATGGCAACCATTGTGACATCATAATGAGGGGTGGGTCTTGATACGCACACACTGTTTCCAATTATGCAAATAGGGGCATTATGACATCATAATGAGGGGCGGGGCTTGACACACACACACTTTTTCCCCCAGTATGTAGATAGGGGCAAAATTGTTTGGTGAATTGGAACGCGCAGGGTTAAAATTTCGCCTCACAACGTAGCTTAGGACGCTCTCGGGGTCCAGACGTGTGACTGTGCCAAATTTTGTGGCTGTAGCTGCGACGGTGCGGATGCCTATCCCGGACATACACACATACACACACATTCACACATACATACATACATACATACATAAACACTTTGAGCTTTATATATTAGATAGTGTCATTGTACAGGTAACACACTGACTCACCAGTGACATCTGTAGGTAAAGTCCTTCATCTTTGCTTTTTATCTTTCATCCAGCACAGATTGCCATCGCATCTTCCAGCCCGCGCTCGTCTCTGCAGGAAATAACACAGTTATCTAGAGCTCCACTTCCAGAACACATTACTTAATTTTTTTTCCCAACTTCTACACTACACCAGATGAAGAAAAAAAGGTGACATAGTGTCACCCTGCACAGTAACAGAACCTTCCCCCATTTAAAACAGTATCCTCAAAAAAATAAAATAAATACATCACTGCAGTAATAATATCCCTTAATTAGCCCCTATGGTAATAATATCCCCCATCCTGGCTCCAGCCATATTTTCTCTCATCCTGCCCTCATGAGTATCCATGCTGCCCCCACATGATCTCCAGATCCTGCCCCATCTGTCTACATCATATCCATCCTGCCCCATGATCCTGCACCATGTGTCTCCCATCCTGCCCCCTGTGTCTCACATTCTGCCCCCTCCTGTGTCTCACTGTCACATTCTGCCCCCTCCTGTGTCTCACTGTCACATTCTGCCCCCGTACCTCACATTCTGTCCCCTCCTGTGTTTCACTGTCACATTCTGTCCCCTGTGTCTCACTGTCACATTCTGCACCCTCCTGTGTCTCACTGTCACATTATGCCCCCCATGTCCATTCTGACCCCGTGTCTCACATTCTGCCCCATGGTCATTCTGCCCCCGTGTCTCACATTCTGTCCCCTCCTGTGTCTCACTGTCACATTCTGCCGCCTCCTGTGTCTCACTGTCACATTCTGCCCCCTCCTGTGTCTCACTGTCACATTCTGCCCCCATGTCTCACATTCAGCCCCTCCTGTGTCTCAATGTCACATTCTGCCCCCTCCTGTGCCTTACTGTCACATTCTGCCCCCATGTCTTGCATTCTGCCCCCATGTCTTGCATTCTGCCCTCACGTACTGCATTCTGCCCTCATGTCTCATATTCTACCCCATGTCAATTCTGCCCCCATGTCTCGCATTCTGCCCCCTCCTGTGTCTCACTGTCACATTCAGCCCCCTCCTGTGTCTCACTGTCATATTCTGCCCCATGTCTTGTATTCTGCCCCCATGTCTCACATTCTGCCCCCTCTTGTGTCTCACTGTCACATTCTGCCTCCTCCTGTGTCTCAATGTCACATTCTGCCCCCATGTCTCACATTCTACCCCCATCCAGCCCATAAATGGCAGCGCTTCCCAGGACTCACATCCAAAGATGATATTCCATATTTTTTTATTTCATGGGTTAAAAAAGAGATACAATGCGTTTCGGATACAGTGTATGTCCTTCATCAGGTATCATAAAAACACAGTACAAATCCTAATAGTATAAAATTCAGTTACACTTATATATGGTAGCAACCTTTTATCCCAGTCTCAGAAACTTGATTTAGGGTGTGGACCAAGTTCAGGAACACAGTTCAGGAACACACCCACTGATTGATCCAACCTTGACAACATGGATGCAAGACAGAAAAGAAAAGAAAAAAAAAAAAAAAACCCAGAGGAAAAAAAAAAAAAAAAAGCCACGTTCAAACTCTCTCTATGATATCATTCAATCCATTTGGATATAATGTTCCCAGACGATATATCCAAAACGTTTCTTTCCGGTTTAAAAGAGCATTCCTATTTGCAACACCAGAGGGTATCTGCTCCATCGGAGTTACTTTTATGTTAAAAATTTTGTTATGTTTAATTAGTAAATGCCTTGAGAGACTATGTTTTAAAAAGCCGTTTTTTGCTCTATTTCTGTGACCATTAATGCGTGACCGCAGTGTCTGCACAGTGCGTCCCACATATTGCAAACCGCAACTGCATGTGATTACATATACAACAAAATCACTGTTACAGCTGAGTCTTTGTGAAATCTCAAAGACCTCACCAGTAGAGTTGAGCGACTTTTGGTTTTTTAGGGTCGAGTTTCGTTTCGTGAAACCTGACTTTTCCAAAAGTCGGGTCGAGCAAGATCGTCCGATTATAGGGAAAAGTCGGGGTCGTCCCGAAACACGAAACCCAATGTAAGTCAATGGGGAATAAAAGTCGGCAGTGAGAGGAGGACAGGAAAAACACCTACAGTGCCCATTTGAATGCCAAAAGCATCAATTCTTCTTACTTAAGCTTGTCAACCTTAATTAACTTCATAATACAAGTTACGCACTGAAAAATGGGGGTTATTTGGCTAAAGTTGTGGGGGGGAGGGCTGGCTGCAGGTTTTCATGTGCCCTGGGCGAAAGAGCGCCCCTTTAACACATACCACAACTCATCATGCTCCGATACGGCAGAGAAATAGCAGTATAGTACAATGAAAAATACTTCACTTTTTACATCTCATGACGAGGCCCATCTATTTCTCCATACAGAATCATTGGTCCCATATAATGTTTGAAACAGTATATGATGAGCTCCACATAATGCTACAGTATACGTTGGTCCCCATGGATGAAGCTCCACTGTCTTATGGGCCCAAATAATGCTCCAAACATAATGGGCCCCATTTCTAATGCTCTAGTGTATAATGGGCCCTGTAAATGCTGCTCCAGTGTCTGATGTCCACCTTTGGAATGTTCCAGTGTATGGTGGGCCCCATCTATCATTCTCCAGAGTATAGTGCTCCCCAAAAATTGCTGTCCCAACATTGAAAACAATCAAATAAGTCTCCTCACTAGGGAATCCCTGTACTTTGTCTGGACTCCCGTCGTCCCCATCTTCCATCTCACTGCACAGTATTTCAACTTTGCAAGTGCTGTGATCCTGAGCAAGCAGGGGGGGCCCACTCGTTGGCGACGGCACTGGCACAGGGCCCCTGATAGTACGGTGGTGTGTCTGATGGCGGGTGGGCCGAACCTGCACTTTCATCTGCAGCTTCCTCTTTGTCACCGTGTAAGATGGAACTGTATATGGGAAGGGTAACCTGAGTTTCATCAGGGTCAGATTCAGGTCATGTAGCGTGCGAGGGGAATGTAATGGTCTGGGTCAATGTACCAGCAGATTCATGGAGCAGTGGCTGGGCATCAGTGCACTTGTGTCGCCCCCAGGAGTACGGTCGCCACAGTGGCATTACCTTCTTCCTAGGGAGTGTGATGTCATGCTTGGGAGCAACGAACGATCTCTCTAGCAGGTTAACTGATTGGGCGGCGTTATTCCCACGAGTCATGACCCTCCAAACAGCGTTCATGAAGGCAAAGTGTTTGTTTTACGTGGGCAGTATGGTTGCAAAGCTGAACCTTAAAGGAATGTCCAGAAGGGCACCACCAGGAGTGGAGCCACGGTTAAATTCGACTCCACCTGGGAAACCTCAACCATGCCAGCTACAGAACAGATGCACACATTGCAAGGTTAATTCCGTTAACGAACGAGACTCCGTCATGCCCCGCGGTCCGAGTCCGGCTTACTAGAGGGACACGTGAGGCTCTGGCACATGAGATTGGCCAATAACTGGTGTGTCATGCCCTTACATGTCCGTGGCTGCATGTGCGCTACACTGAAAAGGCCAGCGTTTGTCGCTTACAGGTGCAGATAACCCGCTGAACAACGTTAGTGATGGGGATCACTGATTACAATTATTACCCGCAAACAATGATTTCCCAGTAAGTGCAGGTCAACCGCAGTTCCGGAATTAGGCCTAACCGTCATTCCTGAAAAAATGAAAAACTTACATGTGCAAACCACAGGTGCTGTAGCTTGCTTAACAGCTCGCCAGCCGTTCTCACGCGCAGTATGGATTGCACGTGATTGCACAAAGGTTAGAAAGGGTACCGTATCCCCAGATAACATGTATGGATAGCGTACACATTCAAAATATATGTCTATACATCAGGAGGCAGGCTCAGACGGTGTTAGGCCCAGTATGGATTGCACGTGATTGCACAAAGGTTAGAAAGGGTACCGTATCCCCGGATAACATGTATGGATAGCGTACACATTCAAAATATATGTCTATACATCAGGAGGCAGGCTCAGACGGTGTTAGGCCCAGTATGGATTGCACGTGATTGCACAAAGGTTAGAAAGGGTACCGTATCCCCAGATAACATGTATGGATAGCGTACACATTCAAAATATATGTCTATACATCAGGAGGCAGGCTCAGATGGTGTTAGGCCCAGTATGGATTGCACGTGATTGCACAAAGGTTAGAAAGGGTACCGTATCCCCAGATAACATGTATGGATAGCGTACACATTCAAAATATATGTCTATACATCAGGAGGCAGGCTCAGACGGTGTTAGGCCCAGTATGGATTGCACGTGATTGCACAAAGGTTAGAAAGGGTACCGTATCCCCGGATAACATGTATGGATAGCGTACACATTCAAAATATATGTCTATACATCAGGAGGCAGGCTCAGACGGTGTTAGGCCCAGTATGGATTGCACGTGATTGCACAAAGATTAGAAAGGGTACCATTTCCCCGGATAACATGTATGGATAGTGTACACATTCAAAATATATGTCTATACATCAGGAGGCAGGCTCAGACGGTGTTAGGCCCAGTATGGATTGCACGTGATTGCACAAAGGTTAGAAAGGGTACCGTATCCCCAGATAACATGTATGGATAGCGTACACATTCAAAATATATGTCTATACATCAGGAGGCAGGCTCAGACGGTGTTAGGCCCAGTATGGATTGCACGTGATTGCACAAAGGTTAGAAAGGGTACCGCATCCCCAGATAACATGTATGGATAGCGTACACATTCAAAATATATGTCTATACATCAGGAGGCAGGCTCAGATGGTGTTAGGCCCAGTATGGATTGCACGTGATTGCACAAAGGTTAGAAAGGGTACCGTATCCCCAGATAACATGTATGGATAGCGTACACATTCAAAATATATGTCTATACATCAGGAGGCAGGCTCAGACGGTGTCAGGCACAGTATGGATTTGACGGCCCAGACTACACAGCGGAGGAGCAGGGAGAGGTAAAGATTGCAAATGCTGGGGCCCTGCCCAAGCAAGGGGGGCCCACTCGTGGGCGTCGGTACTGGCACTGGGCCCCTCATAGTACGGCGGTGTGTCTGACGGCGGGTGTGCACCACCACCGTCAGAGACACTTGATTGCACTATGAAGGACCCTGTGCCAGTGCCCGCGCCCAAGAGTCGGCCTACCCACCTGTCCAGGGCAACGGCACTCGCACGGTGTCGTGCGCTAGGTGGTGACCCCGGCCATGGGGGGGGAGGCAGCACAGTTAGGGAGTTTTAGAAAGTGGCATATGTTGATGTTGGACATTCAGCTGATGCAAAAGGTGAAATAGGTCAAGTCCCAGGAAGAGGTGGACCAAAGCAAGCCATTTTTCTGTCACCCTATGTGTCATCAGGGGAAGGTGGGACAAAATCCTTGGAAACCCATGCGTGGTTCATTTTAATGAAGGTTAGATCATCCACATTTTGGGTTGACAGACGGGTCCTTTTTTCTGTCAGGATTGATCCAGCTGCACTGAAGACTCTTTCCGATAGCACACTTGCAGCTGGGCAAGCGAGCTCCTGTAAGGCATATTGTGCCAAGTCAGGCCAGGTGTCCAGTTTAGCGGCCCAATAGTCAAAGGGGAATGACCTGTGTGGGAGAACATCGATATGGGAGGAAAAGTAGTTTGTAACCATAGTTGACAACTGCTGTCTCCTGTCACTTTCCATCGATGCAGTATTACCAGTTTTGTGAGCGGTACTTGAAAAATCAGTCCACAACATTGTCATGAAACCCCTGTCTCCAACGCCACTTCTGCTGTGTGCACCACGAACACCTCTGCCAAGCTGCCCCCGGCCCGTACGGCTCGTGTGAGAACCATCACCGCTGCTGTGTGCTGGGAATGTCTCAAGCAACCGATTTACCAGAGTTGCTTGTTTATTAGCCAATATTAGGTCAAGGTTCTCCTGTGGCATGATGTTTTGTAATTTGCCTTTATAGCGTGGATCCAGGATGCTGGCCAACCAGTAGTCATCATCGTTCATCATTTTGGCAATGCAGGGGTCCCTTTTTAGGATCTGCAAGGCATAATCTGAAATGTGGGCCAATGTTCCCGGTGTCAATGATGCACTGCGAGTGCTGGTTCGAGGAGCACTTTCTGGCAAATCCACATCCCTCCAGTCACGCACAAACCCTGTACCAGACCTTGCCACGCCAACATTTTCACTTTCCCCACGAGATGCATCCTCCTCCCCTAAGTAATCATCCCCATCATCCTCCTCCTCCTCCTCTTCTTCCTCCACCTCGTCCAGGAGAGGTCCCTGAGCAGACAATGGCTGAATGTCATCAAGGATTCCCTCCTCCTCTTCCTCCTCATCAACATTGGCTGCAGAAGCCTGCTCCTTAAGGTGCGTCAAAGTTTGCATGAGCAGACGCATAAGTGGGATGCTCATGCTTAGGATGGCGTCGTCTGCACTTACCAGCCGTGTGCATTCCTCAAAACACTGAAGGACTTTACAGAGGTCTTTCAGCTTCGACCACTGCACACCGGTCAACTCCATGTCTGCTCTCAAAGTGCCTGGCCGTGTATCCTCCCACAAATGCATTATGGCCTGCCTCTGCTCGCACAGCCGCTCCACCATGTGCAGGGTGGAGTTCCACCTTGTTGCAATGTTGATAATGAGGCGGTGGTTGGGAAGGTGGAGCAATCGCTGCAGCTTCTGCATAAAAACGGAGTGTACAGGCGACCGGCGGATGTGCGCGCACAGTCTTCGCACCTTCTGGAGCAGGGCTGTTAACTCCAGATAATTTTTGAGGAAGCACTGCACCACCAGGTTCAAGGTGTGAGCCAAGCAAGGTATGTGGCTGAGTTTTGAAAGGGCTATGGCTGCCACAAAATTACGCCCGTTATCACTAACTACCTTGCCTGCCTCAAGAGGTACACTGCCCAGCCATGACTCAGTTTGTCGCTGAAAGTACTCGGCCAGCACCTCGGCGGTGTGTCTGTCGCCCAAACACATCATCTGCAACACTGCCTGCTGACGCTTTCCACTAGCTGCTCGATAGGGGGACACCTCGTGTGCAACAGTGGCAGCTGCAGATGGAGTGCTCGTACGACTGCGCTCTGTGGACGAGCTTTCGCTTCTGGAGGAGGAGGAGGAGGGTCGAACGCCTACAGCCAACTGTTTCCTATACCGTGGGCTAGGCAGCACTGTCCCACCACCGCTGTCCCCTGTGGACCCTGCATCCACCACATTAACCCAGTGCGCAGTGATGGACACGTAACGGCCCTGGCCATGCCGACTGGACCATGCATCAGTTGTGAGGTGCACCTTTCCACTCACTGACTGCTTGAGTGCATGGACAATGCGGTCTTTCACATGATGGTGGAGGGCTGGGATGGCTTTGCGAGAGAAGAAGTGGTGACTGGGTAGGTCATAGCGTGATACTGCATAGGCCATGAGTTCACGGAAAGCTGCGCTTTCCACCAACCGAAAGGGCATCATCTCAAACGAGATTAGTTTGGCAATGTGGGCGTTCAAACCCAGTGTACGCGGATGAGAGACTGAGTACTTTCTTGACCTACTCATAGTGTCTGGGAGGGTGAGCTGGACTTGAGAGCTGCATATGGTGGAAGTAGCGGTGGACAGGGCAGACTGAGAGAGGGTTGATGATGGTGATGGAGTTGGTGTTCTTTCTGATGGCCTAGAATCAGTCTTTCGTTGATATAACAGTGGGATTCCCTGACTGCTGTGGCCTTGCAACGACACCTCAACATTTGCTGCTGTGCTAACCAGTGGGCTTACAGTGGGGGAAACAATGTAGCGT
This sequence comes from Dendrobates tinctorius, assembly GCF_039654945.1. Taxonomy (NCBI): domain Eukaryota; kingdom Metazoa; phylum Chordata; class Amphibia; order Anura; family Dendrobatidae; genus Dendrobates; species Dendrobates tinctorius. The sequence goes on along the minus strand of NW_027361696.1, from coordinate 94,085,027 downwards.
TGCTGACTACCTTCGTTGTGATCAGTTGCACATGTGGCACTTGAGGTTTGGTGTTGTGTCCACGCTTGCAAGTGCATGCTGGTTAAATGTCTAAGCATGCAACTGGTATTCAAATTTTAAAGATTTTTCCCTCGGCTAAAGGTCTTTGCGCACTTCTTACAGATAACCTTGGCCTGATCATGAGGATTTTGTTCAAAAAAGTGCCACACTGCACTCTTCCTACTTTGGCAGACATTTTGCAGCCTAGCACACTGTGATCTTTTGACCCTCTGGACAAGCTGTCCAGCAACTCTTTTGATGTTTGGAACCTGTCTTTGGAGTGCTCCGGGCCTGCCACATAACAGCTGTTGCGATGTCGATGTCTGCTGTGGATGCTCCTCATCTGAGCTATTGGAAGCAGCACCCTCTTCCCCCAATGGATGCCAATCTGGGTCAACAACTGGGTCATCCATCACCTCCTCTTCTATGTCATGTGCACCTTCCTCTGTGTCACCGTGTATGGTGGTATAGTGTGCGGGAAGGGGCACCTGAGTCTCATCAGGGTCAGAATCTGGCTCTGTACACTGCGAGGACAATGTAGTGCTCTGAGTGAATGTACCAGCAGAATCATCCATCAGCGGCTGTGCATCAGTGCACTCCATGTCAGATTCATCTTGGCCTGGGTAATTCACCATTTGACTTGATAATCCAGGCATGGTATGTGAAAACAGCTCCATGGAGTAATCAGCAGTATGGCCTGCGTCATCCTTCAATCTTGGTTGGGGTGAAGGACACAAGGAAAGGTGTGGTTCATGAACATGAGCCTCCAATGACGACTCAGTGCTTTTACTTTTTACAACTGAAGAAGAGGAGGCGATAGAGCTGGAGGCTGAGTCAGCAATGTAAGACAAAACTTTTTCCTGATGCTCTGGCTTTAAAAGTGGTTTGCCAACTCCTAGAAAACTAAGCGTTCGAGGCCTTATGTAGCCAGACGATGACGCAGGCTCAACACCTCCTGCATTCGGTCCTATTTTGCTCTTGCCACTACCATCAGATCCACCACCACACCATCATTACCAGCTGCCAACCCCCGCCCAATTCCACGGCCTCTTCCACCAGCCTTCCTCATTTTTGGTAGAAATGTAGACAAAATCCAACAAACTATATAGTAATGTAAAACAAGGTACAAGGTGTCTATAGGACAGGGGAGATTTTGAATTTCTGCAGACACTTGTGGACACTGGACACTTTTGATTGTGTGAGGCCCAATGAATATCTGAGCGCTATGTGACAGGCTCGATGGCACAGCTGTGACCAAAGTGACTAGAGGATAAGGGAGATTTTGAATTTCTGCACACACTTGTGGACACTGGACACTTTTGGATTGTGTGAGGCCCACTGATATCTGAGTGCTATGTGACAGGCTCGATGGTCACCGCTGTGCCTGTGACCAAAGTGACTAGAGGATAAGTGAGATTTTGAATTTCAGCAGACACTTGTGGACACTGGACACTTTTGGATTGTGTGAGGCCCAATGAATATCTGAGCGCTATGTGACAGGCTCGATGGCACAGCTGTGACAAAAGTGACGAGAGGATAAGGGAGATTTTGAATTTCTGCAGACACTTGTGGACACTGGACACTTTTGGATTGTGTGAGGCCCACTGATATCTGAGCGCTATGTGACTTGCTCGATGGCACAGCTGTGACCAAAGTGACTAGAGGATAAGGGAGATTTTGAATTTCTGCACACACTTGTGGACACTGGACACTTTTGGATTGTGTGAGGCCCACTGATATCTGAGTGCTATGTGACAGGCTCGATGGTCACCGCTGTGCCTGTGACCAAAGTGACTAGAGGATAAGTGAGATTTTGAATTTCAGCAGACACTTGTGGACACTGGACACTTTTGGATTGTGTGAGGCCCAATGAATATCTGAGCGCTATGTGACAGGCTCGATGGCACAGCTGTGACAAAAGTGACGAGAGGATAAGGGAGATTTTGAATTTCTGCAGACACTTGTGGACACTGGACACTTTTGGATTGTGTGAGGCCCACTGATATCTGAGCGCTATGTGACTTGCTCGATGGCACAGCTGTGACCAAAGTGACTAGAGGATAAGGGAGATTTTGAATTTCTGCACACACTTGTGGACACTGGACACTTTTGGATTGTGTGAGGCCCAATGAATATCTGAGCGCTATGTGACAGGCTCGATGGCACAGCTGTGACCAAAGTGACTAGAGGATAAGTGAGATTTTGAATTTCAGCAGACACTTGTGGACACTGGACACTTTTGGATTGTGTGAGGCCCAATGAATATCTGAGCGCTATGTGACAGGCTCGATGGCACAGCTGTGACCAAAGTGACTAGAGGATAAGGGAGATTTTGAATTTCTGCACACACTTGTGGACACTGGACACTTATGGATTGTGTGAGACCCACTGAATATCACAGCGCTATGTCACAGGCAGAAATTGGCTAGTGTATCACAAACTACAAGGTGTATGTAGAGTTGGGCAGAATAGGAATCTCCCTAGAGTGCAGGTCTGTAAGAACGGAACATATCCTCGTTTTATTCTCACAGAGTGACACACTGATAGCTTCACTGTGGCTGTGATAACAGCCGTTACACGGTACTGTGTGAGGAGCGTACACCGCTGTATGGTGTGAAAAATTGCACGCTCAGTACCTCAGCAGGACAAAAAAAAAAATTGGGATTGCTTTTAAAAAAGCAGTTTGCGGAGCAGTGGGTAAACAGCAATGCAGGAATGTCAGGAAGCCTTAGAAGGCAGCCCAACAACCAACACCACTGATACACCACTATATAGCCTCCCCTTGCACTGCACACACAGTGACTGATGTGTTGTACAGGCAAAATCGCTAGCAGCAGAAGCAGTTTTTTTTTCTTCTCAGCAGGACAAAAAAAAAAATTGGGATTACTTTTAAAAAAGCAGTTTGCGGAGCAGTGGGTAAACAGCAATGCAGGAATGTCAGGAAGCCTTAGAAGGCAGCCCAACAACCAACACCACTGATACACCACTATATAGCCTCCCCTTGCACTGCACACACAGTGACTGGTGTGTTGTACAGGCAAAATCGCTAGCAGCAGAAGCAGTTTTTTTTTCTTCTCAGCAGGACAAAAAAAAAAATTGGGATTGCTTTTAAAAAGCAGTTTGCGGAGCAGTGGGTAAACAGCAATGCAGGAATGTCAGGAAGCCTTAGAAGGCAGCCCAACAACCAACACCACTGATACACCACTATATAGCCTCCCCTTGCACTGCACACACAGTGACTGGTGTGTTGTACAGGCAAAATCGCTAGCAGCAGAAGCAGTTTTTGGTGTCTTCTTCCCTGCCTAATGCTCTCCCTACAAAATCATCATCAGCAGCAGCTCTCCCTATTCTGAGATCAGCATGAGTAACATGGCGGTCGGCGTGCACGCCCTTTTATACCCCCTGTGACGCCCCCCAAAGCAAGCCAATCACTTGCATGCCCTTCTGAAAGATGGTGGTGACCCGTGCCTATGTCATCACGTTGCCCTCAGTGTCCGTGGATCCTGATTGGCTGAAAAAGAGCGCAAAACAAACTTTTGAAACGCGACTTTGGCGCGTAAGTCGCCGACCTCGTGGCCGACCTCATCCTAGGGTCGGGTTTCGTTTCATGAAACCCGACTTTGCCAAAAGTCGGCGACTTTTGAAATTTTTCGACCCGTTTCGCTCAACTCTTCTCACCAGTACTATTACACTTGATGGTTTTAGCCCCGTGATCTAGGATCCCACAGGTACAGCATTTTTTAGAGGTGCATTTAAAAACTCCGGTTCCTTGAGAAACACCACATAAAATTTGATCCATACTTTTTTTTATAGTTTTTTCCTTTTGAATCCAACTGTTTTTTTAATTTACTGGGGGCCACCAAATTTTTCAAAGTTTTCCCCCTTCTATATGTAATCCCTGGTTTATCAGGGAGATGTTTTCCCAAAACAGGGTCACGCTGTAAGATATACCAATATTTTGAAAGCACACTTCTTATTACTTTATTTCCCCTATTGAATGTGGTCACAAAATTCAATTTCCAGCGATCATCACTTTTTTCTTTACCAATGGTCAAATTATCCCCCTTCCTATTTTTTCCTTTTAAACATTCCTCCTATGTTTTTACTTTGTTATTGCTATATGCACTAGTTATCAAGTTTTTTGGGTATCTTTTTTCCCTAAATTTTCTTTTTAGAACTTTAGACTGAGCTACATAATCAGATTCTCTCGTACAATTCTTTCTTATACGAAAAAATTGGCTGTGGGGTATATTAACCTTCCACTTCTTGTAATGTGCACTGTCAAAATCTAAAAAGCCGTTTGAATCCACCTTTTTGAAGTGGGTTTTTGTAATAATTTTTTTCCCACTATGGCTGATCTCTAGATCAAGAAACACCATTTTTTCTTTATTAATTTGTGATGTAAAGGTAATCCCCCAGGTATTATTGTTGAGCTCCTTTATTAACTGTGCCGCTTCCTCCTCTGTCCCCTTCCATATGATGATCAGATCATCAATGAAGCGCTTATAAAGCCTTATTTTGTCATTGAAAACAGGCTTAGAGAGTGACGATGAGGACTCGAATCGCCCCATGAATAAGTTTGCGAAACTTGGCGCGACCCGAGTCCCCATCGCAGTGCCGAGCAACTGTAAATACAGTATGCCTTCAAAAATGAACACATTGTGTTCAAGAATGAATTTGAGACCCTTTAACAGAAAATCTCTTTGTTCAGGGAGCATCTCTGTCTTTGCTAAATAAAAACCCACCGCATTTACCCCCATTTCGTGATCTATGTTGGAATATAATGAATTTACATCCAACGAGATAAAGGAATAGTTTTCTTCCCATTCAATATCCCTCAGTTCCTCGATTAATTGTGTGGAATCTCTCAAATATGAAGGAAGAGACTTTACCAGATCTTGTAAAAACAAGTCAATATAATGGGAAAGATGACAAGTCAAAGACCCAATTCCTGATATAATCAGTCTGCCAGGTGGTTTTTCAGGGTTCTTATGCAGTTTTGGTAGATGATAAAATAACGCCATGGTTGGCGCAGAATTTGTTAAAAACTTTTTTTCTGTTTTATTAAGAATATTTCTCTCATAGGCTTCCTTGATCACATGGTGATAGTCCTGGACAAAGCATTGTGTGGGATCTTCTTTTAAAATTTTGTAATATCTCATATCAGACAATATGTTCAAAGCTTCCTCAATATAGTCAGATCTATTTTGCACAACTACACCCTCCCCTTTATCAGCTTGTCTTATTACTATATCTGTGTTTTTTCTCAAATTCTCCAATGCCACTTTTTCTCTTTTAGAGATATTGTTCTCCTTTTTTACCTTGTTTTTTTTCCCAATTCCATGCTTTTCAATTTTATTTTTATTATTATTTTCCCACTTCCTAAATTCTTCAGATACTAATGAAAAAAAAGTGTCTATATTTGGTCCTCTGTGTTGATGAGGATTAAATAGAGATTTTGGGTGTACCTCCTTGTGGATATATTCACTTTCTTTGTTTGTCTCTGTTGGGATCAGTATTTTTTTGAGATCCCCAATGGAAAATAAGGGATATTGAATGGGAAGAAAACTATTCCTTTATCTCGTTGGATGTAAATTCATTATATTCCAACATAGATCACGAAATGGGGGTAAATGCGGTGGGTTTTTATTTAGCAAAGACAGAGATGCTCCCTGAACAAAGAGATTTTCTGTTAAAGGGTCTCAAATTCATTCTTGAACACAATGTGTTCATTTTTGAAGGCATACTGTATTTACAGTTGCTCAGCACCGCGATGGGGACTCGGGTCGCGCCAAGTTTCGCAAACTTATTCATGGGGCGATTCGAGTCCTTATCGTCACTCTCTAAACCTGTTTTCAATGACAAAATAAGGCTTTATAAGCGCTTCATTGATGATCTGATCATCATATGGAAGGGGACAGAGGAGGAAGCGGCACAGTTAATAAAGGAGCTCAACAATAATACCTGGGGGATTACCTTTACATCACAAATTAATAAAGAAAAAATGGTGTTTCTTGATCTAGAGATCAGCCATAGTGGGAAAAAAATTATTACAAAAACCCACTTCAAAAAGGTGGATTCAAACGGCTTTTTAGATTTTAACAGTGCACATTACAAGAAGTGGAAGGTGAATATACCCCACAGCCAATTTTTTCGTATAAGAAAGAATTGTACGAGAGAATCTGATTATGTAGCTCAGTCTAAAGTTCTAAAAAGAAAATTTAGGGAAAAAAGATACCCAAAAAACTTGATAATTAGTGCATATAGGGATAACAAAGTAAAAACACAGGAGGAATGTTTAAAAGGAAATAATAGGAAGGGGGATAATTTGACCATTGGTAAAGAAAAAAGTGATGATCGCTGGAAATTGAATTTTGTGACCACATTCAATAGGGGAAATAAAGTAATAAGAAGTGTGCTTTCAAAATATTGGTATATCTTGAAGCGAGACCCTGTTTTGGGAAAACATCTCCCTGATAAACCAGGGATTACATATAGAAGGGGGAAAACTTTGAAAAATTTGGTGGTCCCCAGTAAATTAAAAAAACAGTTGGATTCAAAAGGAAAAAACTATAAAAAAAGTATGGATCAAATTTTATGTGGTGTTTCTCAAGGAACCGGAGTTTTTAAATGCACCTCTAAAAAATGCTGTACCTGTGGGATCCTAGATCACGGGGCTAAAACCATCAAATGTAATAGTACTGGTGAGGTCCTTGAGATTTCACAAAGACTCAGCTGTAACAGTGATTTTGTTGTATATGTAATCATATGCAGTTGCGGTTTGCAATATGTGGGACGCACTGTGCAGACACTGTGGTCACGCATTAATGGTCACAGAAATAGAGCAAAAAACGGCTTTTTAAAACATAGTCTCTCAAGGCATTTACTAATTAAACATAACAAAATTTTTAACATAAAAGTAACTCCGGTGGAGCAGATACCCTCTAGTGTTGCAAATAGGAATGCTCTTTTAAACCGGAAAGAAACGTTTTGGATATATCGTCTGGGAACATTACATCCAAATGGATTGAATGATATCATAGAGAGAGTTTGAACATTGCTTTTTTTTTTTTTTTTTCCTCTGGGTTTTTTTTTTTTTCTTTTCTTTTCTGTCTTGCATCCATGTTGTCAAGGTTGGATCAATCAGTGGGTGTGTTCCTGAACTGTGTTCCTGAACTTGGTCCACACCCTAAATCAAGTTTCTGAGACTGGGATAAAAGGTTGCTACCATATATAAGTGTAGCTAAATTTTATACTATTAGGATTTGTACTGTGTTTTTATGATACCTGATGAAGGATATACACTGTATCCGAAACGCGTTGTATCTCTTTTTTAACCCATGAAATAAAAAAATATGGAATATCATCTTTTGATGTGAGTCCTGGGAAGCGCTGCTGTTTATGGGCTGGATGTGTTTTTCTTGATTTACTCATCCTGTGAGCCTGAACCTGGCTCTTTCACTTGGATCCACCCGTGGCAAGCTGCAAGCCCTGTCTTCTGAGAAGTATCCCAAAAGGAAGGATTTTTGAGGATACATAATCCAAAGCTATATTAGTCTTCTATCAGGTGAGTGCATAAAATTGTGCACCTTTTAAAGACTACAATATTGTGTTTACACACTTAGGGCGCCGCGAATTGTCTGTTCTTCTCTCCCAAACAGGGTTTTTTTTGCATTCTACCCCCATGTCTCACATTCTGCCCCCTCCTGTGTCTCACTGTCACATTCTGCCCCCTCCTGTGTCTCACTGTCACATTCTGCCCCCATGTCTCACATTCTGCCCCCTCCTGTGTCTCAATGTCACATTCTGCCCCCTCCTGTGTCTTACTATCACATTCTGCCCCATGTCTTGCATTCTGCCCCCACGTCCTGCATTCTGCCCCCATGTCTCACATTCTGCCCCCATGTCTCGCATTCTGCCCCTCCTGTGTCTCACTGTCATATTCTGCCCCCATATCTTGCATTCTGCCCCCATGTCTCACATTCTGCCCCCTCCTGTGTCTCACTGTCACATTCTGCCCCATGTCTTGCATTCTGCCCCATGTCTTGCATTCTGCCCCCATGTCTTGCATTCTGCCTCCATGTCTTGCATTCTGCCCCATGTATTGCATTCTGCCCCCATGTCTTGCATTCTGCCTCCATGTCTTGCATTCTGCCCCATGTTAGCATTCTGTCCCCATGTCTGCATTCTGCCCCCATGTCTTGCATTCTGCCTCCATGTATTGCATTCTGCCTCCATGTATTGCATTGTGCCCCCATGTCTTGTATTCTGCCCCCACGTTCTGCATTCTGCTCCCATGTCCATTCTGCCCCGTGTCTCACATTCTGCCCCCATGTCTTGCATTCTGCCCCATGTCTTGCATTCTGCCTCCATGTATTGCATTCTGCCTCCATGTATTGCATCGTGCCCCCATGTCTTGTATTCTGCCCCCACATTCTGCATTCTGCTCCCATGTCCATTCTGCCCCGTGTCTCACATTCTGCCCCCATGTCTTGCATTCTGCCCCCATGTCTTGCATTCTGCCCCCATGTCTTGCATTCTGCCCCATCATGTCTGCATTCTGCACCCATGTCTGCATTCTGCCATGTCTTGTATTCTGCCCCCATGTCTTGTATTCTGCCCCCATGTCTTGTATTCTGCCCCCATGTCTTGCACTCTGACCCATCATGTCTTCATTTGGCCCCCATGTCTCGTATTCTGCCCCATGTCTCGCATTTTGCCCCATGTCTTGCATTTTGCCCCATGTCTTGCATTCTGCCCCCATGTCTTGCATTCTGCCCCCATGTCTCGCATTCTGCCCCATGTCTGCATTCTGACTCCATGTCTCGCATTCTGCCCCCATGTCTTGCATTCTACCCCATGTCTTGCATTTTGCCCCCATGTCTACATATTTGGCCCTGTGTGTCTCCAATCGTGCCCCCTGTCTCCGTATTTGCCCCTGTGTGTCTTCAATCCTGCGCCCTGGCTCCATATTTGCCCCTGTGTGTCTCCAATCTTGCGCCCGTCTCTATATTTGTCCCTGTGTGTCTCCAATCCTGCCCTCGTGTCTCCATTCTGCCAGGGATACATACTGCCCCTTTTAAAAATAAAAACTTTCTTCTTACCTGACCTCGCTCCTGTGCTGGAGATGGAGCTGCTGCTGTGTGAGCTGAAAGGACCTGTGGTGACATCATCGTCATGGGATCAGGGGGCGGAGCTGATCAATGCTGAAGGCCTGTGATAATGATGACGTCACCACAGGTCCTTCAGCACTTCTCTATATTTCGAATGTTGGGTGCTGTGGCGGCTCTGCTGATGTGTGCGCTGCAGGCCCGGCTGCAGCGCACACTTGGGGCCCGCCCGGCTCCCCTACGACGCACAGCACTTGGGGCCCGATGACTGGCAGCACAGGAGCGGGGCCCCTGATCTGCGGGCCCCCTTCTGTACTGCTGTTCACCGGGCCCCATACAGCAGTAAGGGCTGTCATGCCCTGATAGCGGCCCTGCTGGGAGACTTCAACATCCCTATAAACAGCCCCACCTCCACATCTGCATCCCAGCTTCTATCTCTAACCACTTCTCTTGGCCTCTCACTGCTCTCAACCTATGAGACACACAAAGATGGTACGTAACACCACTGATCTGGTCTTTGTCTGGCTCTGTTCAATCACCTCTCACCTCTCTGTGACAACAACATTCGCTCTTTCGTGCTCACAAATCCTAGCCCACCCCAGCATACTCCTACCTTCAACACATTCAAAAAACCTACAAGCCATTAACCCTCATTCACTTTCAGACTCCCTACACTCATCACTGTCCCCAATCTACTATTTTTCCTGTCCTGATCTGGCTGTAAATCAATAAAATGACACTCTCAGAAGCACCCTTGACCAACTAGAGACCCCTTCACCTTCAGAACCTCCAAACACAGAGTAAAACAGCCCTAGCTTACATTGCAAACTCAATTTCTCCAGCGATGCTCTAGGAGTGCCAAACGCCTATTGAGGAAAACATGCACACCAGAAAACTTTATCCACTACAAATTTATGTTAATAACCTATGACTCTGCCCTTCACTTCACCAAACAGATCTACTTCACCACCCTGATCTCCTCACTATCAACAACCCAAAAAAACTCTTTTACACCTTTCACTCCCTCCTCAGAACAAAAACACAGGCCCCTATCACAGACATCTGTGCTAATGATCTGGCCTCACACTTCACAGAGAAAATAGAAAATATCTGTCAGGAAATCTGCTCCTAGCCACCAAGTGCCCATCCTACCCCACATCTCCCTTGGCTCATTCTCCACATTTGACCCAGTCACAGAAGAAGTCTCCAGGCTCCTCTCTTCTTCTTGTCCTACTACATGCGCTACTGACCCCATTCTCTCACTCCAGTCTTTCTCCAGTTGTGACTACTCACCTAACTAAAATTTCCATCTTTCCCTCCCCTCCGGTATCTTCCCTTTCTCCTTCATTCACTCTATCATTATGCCATTATTTAAAAAAACCCTCTCTTTACCCAACAGACCAGTCTCCAATCTCCCTTTCATCTCTAAACTCTTGGAGCACCTGGTCATTTCCCACCTTACCCATTAACTGTCCACTGACTATCTCCTAGATTCAAGCACATGAAAAAGAAGCTGACAGTACTCACTATATTAGGGCGCCCATTCCAGATACAAGGAATCCTCTTGGAAAATGGCAGCAATCAAAAAATAGAAAACCAGCGCTCCATCCAGGTGTAGTAATAGAAAAAAAACCTTTATTCTGCTGTAAAGGTCGGCCCGGGCGGTAGACGTGGCTGAGGATATTTGCCTAAATGCACCATGGCCTCACTTTACAAGTATACACTGTGTATCATTTGGCGTACATGTAGCTACCTTGTGTGGAAGTGTGGCACCTGGGCTATAAAGCCCACCCGAGCTAATGGGTGCCCTGACCCAGAATGAACCTACTAGGAAATGTTTCCTGCCTTAACCCACCGTAGCCTCTCCTATGTTTAACTATACATAATATTAAACCCTATAACTATCATGCCCCATCTAGTGACAAACAGGGGGAACTGCACTTTCCCTATAAGATAAGAGTAAATATAATACAGTAGCAGCAAAAGTACTTTACATCCATAAACCACAATTATACAAAGCGGGACATAATTAAAAAGGGGTTAAAGGCAGATATCGTTCAATGCAACCCCTTCCACTGCCATGGTAAAATGCAAAGTTTCGACCAAAGTTTCGACAAACAAAGACCTACTGTTGGTCGAAACGTTGTATTTTACCTTGGCGGAATAAAGTTTTTTTCTACTTCTACACCTGGATGGAGCGCTGTTCTTCTATTTTATGATTGCTATCTCCTAGATCCATTACAGTCCGGATTCCACACTACATTCTACTGAAACTGCACTTATAAAAGTGATCAACAACATTTTGACAGGAAAACATGTATGGTGATTACTCTCTGTTCATTCTTTTCGACCTCTTTGCAGCTTTCCACACTGTTGACCACCATATGCTACTCTCTATGTTTCATTCAATAGGCATAAAGGACACTACTTTCTCCTGGTTCTTTTCCTTTGTTTCTGACCTCTCCTTCAATGTATCAATTGCTGGCTCCACTTCTCTTCCTCTCAGTATTGGGGTCCCTCAGGGCTCAGTCATTGGCCCTCTTACCTTCTCTCTCTACATGGCCCCAAATAGACAGACCATCAGCAAATTTAGCTTTCAGTACCATTTTTATGCAGATGACACACAACTTTACACTTCATTTCCTGACTAGTGTTGAGCATTCCAATACTGCAAATATCGGGTATCGGCCGATATTCGCTGTATCGGAATTCTGATACCGAGTACCGATATTTTTTCAATATCGGATATCGGAATCGGAAGTTCCCATAATGCAAAGTGCCACTGCTGTGGCTCTGATTGGCTGCCGAAATGTCGTCATCATGATGCGCGGTCTGTGCGCATCATGATGCGCTGTCAGTTCGGGCCTTCCGGGGGGTCTGTGTCGACTGCCCGGGGGTCTGTACCGGCCTGCCGGGGGTCTGTGCCGACTGCCCCGGGGGTCTGTGCTGACTGCCCGGGTGTCTGTGCGGACTGTCGGGGGTCTGTACCGGCCTGTCAGGGGGGCTGTGCCGGCCTGCCGGTGGTCTGTACCGACTGTCTGGGGGTCTGTGCAGGCTGCGGGGGTCTGTACCGGCCTGCCGGTGGTCTGTACCGACTGTCCGGGGGTCTGAGCGGACTACCAGGGGTCTGTACCGGCCTGCCGGGGGGCTGTACCAACTGTTCGGGGGTCTGTGCAGGCTGCGGGGGTCTGTACCGGCCTGCCGGGGGGCTGTGCCGGCCTGCCAGTGGTCTGTACCGACTGTCCGGGGGTCTGAGCGGACTGCCGGGGGTCTGTACCGGCGTGCCGGCCTGCCGGTGGTCTGTACCGACTGTCCGGGGGTCTGAGCGGACTGCCGGGGGTCTGTAACGGCCTGCCGGGGGGCTGTGCCGGCCTGCCGGTGGTCTGTGCCGACTGTCCGGGGATCTGTACAGGCTGCGGGGGTTTGTGCAGGCATCGTCCGATGGGACTACAAGTCCCATCGGGCGATGCCTGCTACCATGACGGTGATTGACACATTAGCCAATGATGGTACAGTAGTAGACCCATCATCCGGCCTATGTGTTGAATGTAAAAAAAAAAATACATACTACATACATACTACATGCTACATACATACTACATACATGCTACATGCTACATACATACTACATGCATGCAACATACATACATACTACATATATACCACATATATACTACATGCATACTACATATATACCACATGCATGCAACATGCATACTACATATATACCACATATATACTACATGCATGCAACATACATATATACTACATATATACTACATGCAACATACATACTACATATATACTACACAGTGTTGAGCATTCCGATACTGCAAAAATCGGGTATCGGCCGATATTCGCTGTATCAGAATTCCGATACCGAGTACCGATATTTTTTCAATATCGGATATCGAAATCGGAAGTTCCCATAATGCAAAGAGCCACTGCTGTGGCTCTGATTGGCTGCCGAAATGACGTCATCATGATGCACAAATGTAAAGTGCTGCGGAATATGTCGGCGCTATAAAAATAAAATTTATTATTATATTTATTATTATGCACAGTCTGTGCGCATCATGATGCGCCATCAGATCGGGCCTTCCGGGGGTCTGTGCTGACTGCCCGGGGGTCTGTACCGGCCTGCCGGGGGTCTGTGCCGACTGCCCGGGGGTCTGTGCCGACTGCCAGGGGTCTGTACCGGCGGGCTGTGCAGGCCTGCCGGTGGTCTGTACCGACTGTCCGGGGGTCTGTGCAGGCTGCGGGGGTCTGTGCTGGCCTGCCGGTGGTCTGTATTGACTGTCAAGGGGTATGAGCAGACTGCCGGGGGTCTGTACCGGCCTGCCGGGGGGCAGTGCCGGCCTGCTGGTGGTCTGTACAGACTGTCCAGGGGTCTGTGCAGGCTGCGGGAGTCTGTACCGGCCTGCCGGTGGTCTGTACCGACTGTCTGGGGGTCTGTGCAGGCTGCGGGGGTCTGTACCGGCCTGCCGGGGGGCTGTGCCGGCCTGCCGGTGGTCTGTACCGACTGTCCGGGGGTCTGAGCGGACTGCCGGGGGTCTGTACCGGCCTGCTGGGGGGCTGTGCCAGCCTGCCGGTGGTCTGTACCGACTGTCCGGGGGTCTGTACCGGCCTGCCGGTGGTCTGTGCCGACTGTCCGGGGGTCTGTGCAGGCTGCGGGGGTCTGTGCAGGCATCGTCCGATGGGACTACAAGTCCCATCGGGCGATGCCTGCTACCATGACGGTGATTGACACATTAGCCAATGATGGGACAGTAGTAGTCCCATCATCCGGTCTATGTGTTGAATGTAAAAAAAAACAAAAAAAAAACATACTACATACATACTACATGCTACATACATACTACATACATGCTACATACATACTACATGCATGCAACATACATACATACTACATATATACCACATATATACTACATGCATGCAACATGCATACTACATATATACTACATGTATGCAACATACATATATACTACATGCAACATGCATACTACATATATACTACATGCATGCAACATACATACTACATATATATACTACATGCATGCAACATGCATACTACATATATACCACATATATACTACATGCATGCAACATACACACAACATATATACTATATGCATGCAACATGCATACTACATATATATATTACATGCATGCAACATACATATATACTACATGCAACATGCATACTACATACAGTGGGGAAAAAAAGTATTTAGTCAGTCAGCAATAGTGCAAGTTCCACCACTTAAAAAGATGAGAGGCGTCTGTAATTTACATCATAGGTAGACCTCAACTATGGGAGACAAAATGAGAAAAAAAAATCCAGAAAATCACATTGTCTGTTTTTTTTTCATTTTATTTGCATATTATGGTGGAAAATAAGTATTTGGTCAGAAACAAAATTTAATCTCAATACTTTGTGATATATCCTTTGTTGGCAATGACAGAGGTCAAACGTTTTCTGTAAGTCTTCACAAGGTTGCCACACACTGTTGTTGGTATGTTGGCCCATTCCTCCATGCAGATCTCCTCTAGAGCAGTGATGTTTTTGGCTTTTTGCTTGGCAACACGGACTTTCAACTCCCTCCAAAGGTTTTCTATAGGGTTGAGATCTGGAGACTGGCTAGGCCACTCCAGGACCTTGAAATGCTTCTTACAAAGCCACTCCTTCGTTGCCCTGGCGGTGTGCTTTGGATCATTGTCATGTTGAAAGACCCAGCCACGTTTCATCTTCAGTGCCCTTGCTGATGGAAGGAGGTTTGCACTCAAAATCTCACGATACATGGCCCCATTCATTCTTTCATGTACCCGGATCAGTCGTCCTGGCCCCTTTGCAGTGAAACAGCCCCAAAGCATGATGTTTCCACCACCATGCTTTATAGTAGGTATGGTGTTTGATGGATGCAACTCAGTATTCTTTTTCCTCCAAACACGACAAGTTGTGTTTCTACCAAACAGTTCCAGTTTGGTTTCATCAGACCATAGGACATTCTCCCAAAACTCCTCTGGATCATCCAAATGCTCTCTAGCAAACTTCAGACGGGCCCGGACATGTACAGGCTTAAGCAGTGGGACACGTCTGGCACTGCAGGATCTGAGTCCATGGTGGCGTAGTGTGTTACTTATGGTAGGCCTTGTTACATTGGTCCCAGCTCTCTGCAGTTCATTCACTAGGTCCCCCCGCGTGGTTCTGGGATTTTTGTTCACCGTTCTTGTGATCATTCTGACCCCACGGGGTGGGATTTTGCGTGGAGCACCAGATCGAGGGAGATTATCAGTGGTCTTGTATGTCTTCCATTTTCTAATTATTGCTCCCACAGTTGATTTCTTCACTCCAAGCTGGTTGGCTATTGCAGATTCAGTCTTCCCAGCCTGGTGCAGGGCTACAATTTTGTTTCTGGTGTCCTTTGACAGCTCTTTGGTCTTCACCATAGTGGAGTTTGGAGTCAGACTGTTTGAGGGTGTGCACAGGTGTCTTTTTATACTGATAACAAATTTAAACAGGTGCCATTACTACAGGTAATGAGTGGAGGAAAGAGGAGACTCTTAAAGAAGAAGTTACAGGTCTGAGAGAGCCAGAAATCTTGATTGCTTGTTTCTGACCAAATACTTATTTTCCACCATAATATGCAAATAAAATGAAAAAAAAACAGACAATGTGATTTTCTGGATTTTTTTTTCTCAGTTTGTCTCCCATAGTTGAGGTCTACCTATGATTAGTGTTGAGCATTCCGATACCGCAAGTATCGGGTATCGGCCGATACTTGCTGTATCGGAATTCCGATACCGACTTCCGATATTTTTTCAATATCGGAATTCGGCATCGGAATCGGAAGTTCAAAGTTGATTGACAGACTGACGTCATCATGATGCGCGGTGTGTGCGCATCATGATGCGCCGTCATTTCGGGCCTTCCGGGGGTCTCTGCCGGCCTGCCGGGGGGCTGTGCCGGCCTGCCGGGGGGCTGTGTGGACTGCCCGGGGTCTGTACCGGCCTGCCGGGGGGCTGTGCCGGCCTGCCGGTGGTCTGTGCACCCTGTGGGGGTCTGTACCGGCCTGCCGGGGGGCTGTGCCGGCCTGCCGGTGGTCTGTGCACCCTGTGGGGGTCTGTACCGGCCTGCCGGGGGGCTGTGCCGGCCTGCCGGTGGTCTGTGCACCCTGTGGGGGTCTGTACCGGCCTGCCGGGGGGGCTGTGCCGGCCTGCCGGGGGGCTGTGCTGATGTCCGGGGGTCTGTGCAAGCATCGTCCGATGGGACTACAAGTCCCATCGGGCGATGCCTGCTACCATGACAGTGATTGACACATTAGCCAATGATGGGACAGTAGTAGTCCCATCATCCGGCTAATGTGTTAAATGTTAAAAAAAAAAAAAAAAAAATACTACATACATACTACATGCATGCTACATACATACTACATACATACTACATACATACTACATGCATGCTACATACATACTACATGCTACATACATACTACATGCATGCTACATACATACTACATGCTACATACATACTACATACATACTACATATATACTACATACATACTACATACATGCTACGTACATACTACATGCTACATACATACTACATATATACTACATACATACTACATATATACTACATACATACTACATACATGCTACATACATACTGCATGCTACATACATACTACATACATACTACATACATACTACATGCATGCTACATACATACTACATGCATGCTACATACATACTACATGCATGCTACATGCATGCTACATACATACCACATACATACTACATACATACTACATACTACATATATACTACATGCATGCTACATACATACTACATGCTACATACATACCACATACATACTACATACATGCTACATACTACATACATACTACATACATACTACATGCATGCTACATACATACTACATGCATGCTACATACATACTACATGCATGCTACATACATACTACATGCCACATACATACCACATACATACTACATACATACTACATACATACTACATGCTACATACATACTACATATATACTACATGCATGCTACATACATACTACATGCTACATACATACCACATACATACTACATACATGCTACATATATACTACATGCATGCTACATACATACTACATATATCTACATGCATGCTACATACATACTGCATGCTACATGCATGCTACATACATACTACATACATACTACATGCTACATACATACCACATATATACTACATACATACAATACATTCATACAATACATACATAGACATACAGTACATATAACATAGAGTAACATACTTACCAATACTTGTCACATTGTTCCCCGAAGCCATTGTCTTTTCCGGAATAAATATTAACATAACAAACCACAAAAATACTCACCCACAATCCGAAGCAGTCCACGAGTGTGTCCCACGACGATCTTGGGTAGAGAACGGCAGCATCAGATGATGCTGCCGTTCTCTACGGGCTGCAGGAATCCAATGACGGAAGGTAGGTATCCTTCCGCACTGTATTCCTCCGCCACTTAAAAAAAAAAAAGTCCCTAGTCTCACTTTATGCCATTGCTGCGTGGGAAATTCCCACACAGCAATGGCATAAAGTGAGACTAGGGACTTTTTTTTTTTTTAAGTGGCGGAGGAATACAGTGCGGAAGGATACCTACCTTCCGTCATTGGATTCCTGCAGCCCGTAGAGAACGGCAGCAACAGCTGATGCTGCAGTTCTCTACCCAAGATCGTCGTGGGACACACTCGTGGACTGCTTCGGATCGTGGGTGAGTATTTTTGTGGTTTGTTATGTTAATATTTATTCCGGAAAAGACAATGGCTTCGGGGAACAATGTGACAAGTATTGGTAAGTATGTTACTCTATGTTATATGTACTGTATGTCTATGTATGTATTGTATGAATGTATTGTATGTATGTAGTATATATGTGGTATGTATGTAGCATGTAGTATGTATGTAGTATATATGTAGCATGCATGTAGCATGCAGTATGTATGTAGCATGCATGTAGTATATATGTAGTATGTATGTGGTATGTATGTAGCATGTAGTATGTATGTAGCATGCATGTAGTATGTATGTAGCATGCATGTAGTATATATGTAGTATGTAGCATGTAGTATGTATGTAGCATGCATGTAGTATATATGTAGTATGTAGCATGTAGTATGTATGTAGCATGCATGTAGTATATATGTGTTATGTATGTAGCATGTAGCATGTAGCATGCATGTAGTATGTATGTAGCATATATGTGGTATGTATGTAGCATGCAGTATGTATGTAGCATGCATGTAGTATATATGTAGTATGTATGTTGCATGTAGTATTTATGTAGTATGAATGTAGCATGTATGTAGTATGTAGTATGAATGTAGCATGTATGTAGTATGCATGTTGTATGTATGTAGCATGTAATTTTTTTTTTTTTTATTTTTTTTTTTTTTACATTTAACACATTAGCCGGATGATGGGACTACTACTGTCCCATCATTGGCTAATGTGTCACTCACTGTCATGGTAGCAGGCATCGCCCGATGGGACTTGTAGTCCCATCGGACGATGCCTGCACAGACCCCCGGAGCCTGCACAGACCACCGGCAGGCCGGCACAGCCCCCCGGCAGGCCGGCACAGCCCCCCGGAGCCTGCACAGCCCCCCGGCAGGCCGGCACAGCCCCCCGGCAGGCCGGCACAGCCCCCCCGGAGCCTGCACAGACCACCGGCAGGCCGGCACAGACCACCGGAGCCTGCACAGACCCCCTGGCAGGCCGGCACAGCCCCCCGAAAGGCCCGTACAGACCCCAGAGAGGCTGTACAAGGGCAGGAAAGGGTTTTTCTTATTCCGATACCGGAAGTCCCATAGACTTGAATGGGACTTCCGGTATCGGAATCGGCGATACCGATACTTTTTTTAAAGATCGGCCGATACCATCCGATACGATACTTTGAAGAATCGGACGGTATCGCTCAACTCTACCTATGATGTAAATTACAGACGCCTCTCATCTTTTTAAGTGGTGGAACTTGCACTATTGCTGACTGACTAAATACTTTTTTTCCCCACTGTATATACTACATGCATGCAACATACATATATACCACATGCATGCAACATGCAAACTACATATATACCACATATATACTACATGCATACTACATATATACCACATGCATGCAACATACATACTGTATATACCATAAACCAGAAAAGAGGCATGTAAAGAGGAGGGATCACCAATAAGGTATAACAAAATACAAGATAATAAACTTTTTATTAATCATCCAAAACAAACAACATGCAGTGCAATTATAAAAACAGTTAAAACCGCACAATCGCGTTCATTTAACACAATAACCCCTGCACAAACCCTTCATGATGCTATTATTTGCAAATATGATAATCAAAGCACCTGGTATAAGTATATAAAATCCTATCAACAGGTAATGAAAAACATACACTCCACCTTCCACCTTATATAATAATGGATGCAAACTACCTAGTTAGTCTAACAAATTGTTAGGACAAAAAACCTGCTCAAATTAGCACAAAAAACCCCTAAC
Organism: Dendrobates tinctorius; assembly: GCF_039654945.1. NCBI lineage: Eukaryota > Metazoa > Chordata > Amphibia > Anura > Dendrobatidae > Dendrobates > Dendrobates tinctorius. Next base: position 94,065,270 of record NW_027361696.1, on the reverse strand, counting down.
AAATAAACAGTGTGTATGCACAAATGAGAGCATAGGGGTTGATAGGGTAAAAGGCTGCTAATGCAGTATAAACAGGCCAAAAAACAAGGGTCCCAATTGCCAATGGCCCCCTCTATACAACCTGTTAAGAGCAAAATAATGCTGGCAGGTAAAGCCCTAATCCAGTAACCAGTGGAGGTAAGAGTGAGAAGTGGTGAGGCAGGGGCAGAGGAAACGCCCGACGCGTTACGCCAGAGCAACTGGCTTCATCAGGAGCAGTGTCATGTTGTGAGTGGATGGTGTATAAATACCCATAACATCAGCTTTCAGCCAGGGAACAGGTGTGAGAGCAAGGCTCAAGGGTTGCCATGACATAGTGCAATGATCACAAACCGGAAGGGAGGTGTCTGGTTTTGCACAGCCGCAATAGACTGAGATGAAGTCTTCATAATGGTGTACCAAAATGGCGCTGAGAAAACTCTAATGCGCATGCCCAAAGTAGCGCAACTTCCGGGACCACACCGGAAGTAGAATGTCCGGTGTTGCGCAGCCGTAATAGGCCAAAATAAAGCGTACAAAGTACACCAAGATGCCTTCTGGCGGGCTCCAGAGCGCATGCCTAGATACAAAAGACATTAATGAGCGGGTAAGGGTCACCAGCCATCTCCCACATCCTATTTGAGACCGGAAGCCATAAAAATATGAGAAAAAAAAATTATTTTGCTCTTAACAGGTTGTATAGAGGGGGCCATTGGCAATTGGGACCCTTGTTTTTTGGCCTGTTTATACTGCATTAGCAGCCTTTTACCCTATCAACCCCTATGCTCTCATTTGTGCATACACACTGTTTATTTGTTAGGGTTTTTTTGTGCTAATTTGAGCAGGTTTTTTGTCCTAACAATTTGTTAGACTAACTAGGTAGTTTGCATCCATTATTATATAAGGTGGAAGGTGGAGTGTATGTTTTTCATTACCTGTTGATAGGATTTTATATACTTATACCAGGTGCTTTGATTAGCATATTTGCAAATAATAGCATCATGAAGGGTTTGTGCAGGGGTTATTGTGTTAAATGAACGCGATTGTGCGGTTTTAACTGTTTTTATAATTGCACTGCATGTTGTTTGTTTTGGATGATTAATAAAAAGTTTATTATCTTGTATTTTGTTATACCTTATTGGTGATCCCTCCTCTTTACATGCCTCTTTTCTGGTTTATGATATTGGTCTTAAGCATGTAATTGGTGATCCCTTAGTGGTGCCCTCCACAATTTTTGAGGTTGTAACTGTTTTCTGGGGTATCTCTTTTGGTTCCCCTTTTCTTAGGAGGAGGCACGCTATAGCAATTTTATTGGTATTTTACCACTGAGAGATGGATTTATCTGCCAGGGAAACGGCTTGGAGCCAAAGGGCTCAGGGGATTTTTGATACGGGCAGTAGTGATGTAGGTGGTCCATCTAATACAGATGAGAGCTTTACCGCCACTACTAATGAGTTGATCAATCTACATAAATCACTCACAAAAGTATGGTGGAATATAAGGAGTTTGGAGGAGTATAAGGTCACAGGCCTCATACCAAGGGGCTTGAGAGTACAAATCTTTCCAGCCTGGGAAGTCGATGAGACTTTTCAGGATATGTGGGAGGCTGGTTTGGTTAAATGTTCCCTTTTATTGATGGACATGTTAATAGCCCATGATCAGGGTCTGTTGGTCAAACTTAAGGATGATATTAAACTGTTGGAGACTAAACTTCTAACTTTTGACCCCACTATGGTTTCTCCATTTAAACAGCAACTAAAAACAGTTATAGACAAATTTGAAAAGGAGATCATAGAGGGGAAACGTCATAAATTTCAGCGGGATAAAATGGATTTCAATAATGGCCGAGCCTATAAGTGGAGACATAAAGGGAACAAGCGGGCTACCTTCTCTCAAACAGTGACCCATAAAGAAATTAACCCTAGATACGAACAGTCTTCTAGTGATTTTTTATCTTCGGACCACAGCGACCCAGAAGGAGCAATAGGAGGGGTAGACGCAAGAATAGGTGGCACAAGGAAAAGAAACAGGGGCTACAAACAGACGTCTCCAGCTTACAAGAGGGAAACGAGGTACAACCGCAGGAAACGGTGACCACCCCCTCCTCATCATCTGCAACAGGTGGCACATCCGGTCCAGGTAATTTACAAATTATCAACTTAACATCTTATAATCTCATTACAGCTGAGAGATCTGTCTTGGAACGGGGTCTAACTTTTGCTCCCATGAACACCTTGGATAAATTTACCCTTGTAAAGGATGTGTATCTCTTTTGTCGGCAGCTGACGTTCAAGCTGCTTTACCATCATCCCTCTCCAGTCGATAATTTTCCGAATGTTGATAGACAAGTCCTTAGAGACCTGATGGACCTGCTGCAGGAGAATGAAAATACGACCTCCAGAAGACCTTTTACTAGTCGTCTGCCTTCCCAAAGTACACCTTCTTTGGCCCTTTTTCCAGCAGTTCATATTTTCTTTATGAATGTATGTCGGGACATTCAGAATCTTCCTCTTGACACGCTTAAGAATCAAAATTTAAGTAAGGACGAATACAAAGCACTCCTTGATTTACAACGTAACAAGGACTTTTTGATACGGGAAGCTGACAAGGGGGGAAATATTGTTCTGTGGCCTAACTCTCTCTATTTACAGGAGGTGATGCGTCAACTACAAGCCACTCCATGTTATACCCGCCTTCCAGCTGATCCCAGTGAAGTATTCAAAAAGAGGTTGGATGTTCTAATTGGACAAGCTTTGCGTCAGGGGACCATCAATAAGAAAGAGGCTGATTTTCTGACTACTGATGACCCAATAGTACCTACTTTTTATCTTCTTCCCAAGGTACACAAATCTTTGGAAAATCCACCTGGCAGACCAATAGTCTCTGGTATTGGGGGTTTGTTTGAAAAACCGTGTATTTACCTTGATTTCTTTTTACAGCCTCTTGCTGTTAATTTGAGCTCTTACATTCGGGACTCGACATATCTTATTCAAATTTTGAATAATTTTTGCTTACCATCACAGACCTTACTGGTCACTTTGGATGTTGAGTCCCTGTACACGAGCATTAGCCACGATTTGGGCCTGGAGGCTATTGCCTTTCATTTAAACAAAGATTCCATGGGCGACAGGGCACACAACCGCTTCCTTTTGGAGTTGCTTTTCTTTATTCTCGATAAAAACTATTTTGTATTTGATAGGACCTTTTACAGACAGAGTATGGGGACTGCTATGGGAGCACGCTGTGCCCCCGCTTATGCGAATTTGTTTTTGGGGTGGTGGGAGGAGTTGGTGGTGTATTCTCATGTTGGCTTTAAAACACACTGCCTTAAATGGCTATGGTATATTGATGATGTCATCTTTTTCTGGACAGGCACAGAAGAAAGTTGCAGATCATTCATCAGTGAGCTGAACCAGAATCCCTATAATATCAAATTAACGTTTAACATTTCTTGTACGACGGTGGAATTTCTGGATCTCAGTCTCTCTTTGGAAGGTTCGCATATTTCAACTAAATTATACCGTAAGCCTACAGCCACCAACAGCCTCCTACATTATACCAGTTTTCACCCCCAACACTTAAAAAACGGTATCCCCACAGGTCAGTTTTTCCGAGCTAAAAGAAATTGTACTGATCCATCTGACTTTTTGTCGGAAGCAAGAACATTGACAGATCGTTTTAAGAGCCGTGGTTATCCCAAGAAAGTTATTTCTGCCTCATATCAAAGAGCAAGAACAAGTACACGCGCAGAATTGCTACAGAGAAAGCCACGTGAGTCTTCTAGACCTATAGGGATAGTGACCACTTACAACAATCAGTGGCACGATGTACGTAAAATCTTGGGCAAGAATTGGGGTATTCTATTGAGTGAGGCAAAATTGGTACCACATATCTCCAATACGCCCAGTCTGGTAGCACGAAGGGCTCGGAATCTCAAGGATCGGCTTTGCCATAGCCACTATATACGCCCCACGGTTAGACTGAACAGGGGGGTTAGGACTTTGGGTACCTACCCTTGTGGTGATTGCAATGTGTGCCAGCATATGGTTGCCAGACATGGCATTTCATTACCTATCTACCCTTTCCAGATTGTACCCAAAAAGGCATACTTTAATTGCAAGTCACGAAATTTAGTCTATGCCCTTGTCTGTAATTGTCCAAAGATATATGTGGGACAAACCACTCAAGAATTCAGAAGGAGATTACAACAACATCTTTCTAATATCTCCACTGCCAACAGGGATCGTGACAAGGGCAAACATATCACCCCAGTGGCTGCACACTTTTTAGAGGTACATAATGGACGTTCCATGGGACTAAGGGCAATGGCCCTGGAAGAAGTGCCTACCAATATTAGAGGGGGCGATGTGGGCCTGAGACTGCTCAGATGTGAATCCAAATGGATACACGATCTGGGCAGTCTCTCTCCAAGGGGTCTGAATGCAGAATTACTCTTTACAGGGTTTTACAAACAACTATAAAGGATCGTGACTCTGTTGTGCTCCCTCTGGGTTTCTACTTTATGGTCTTTGTGTATAGCTTTTTCATATCTTATCATTCTTTATTTCAACAGATTTCTTAGTCTCCTTCTCCTTTACGGCTCAACTGGACATGGACATCTTTATTGCCTAGCATTCAACTTTTGTGCTCACAGACTGAGAATTGGTCACTGCAATCAAATCCGTTTTAGATCTTTGATGGACCTATTTTGATTTTCATAATGTTTGTCGGTCCTTGCGCTTTCTCATGGGGGCTAGTCAATTGTTATATCAGCATATACTGGCTTTTGTATATATATATATATTTTTTTTTTTTTTTTCTTCTTATCTTCATAAGTGTATATTTATTGTTGTAATTGCAATGAGCCATAGGGGTAAAATCTGATTAAAATTTAAGGAATATAAATTTAAAACTTATTTTTTCTTGGTATTTCAACTTTGCAGATGAATTGTATTCTATCTGCTTAAAAAAACCATGTTTTTTTTTTTTTTTTTTTAATTAAATGCAAAAGAAAGAATGGGACTGTTAGTCTGTCAAAATCATATGAGACTTGGGTTTTCTCTCTTTGTGTATATTTTCAGGCTATATTTTCAGGCTAGTTGCCTTAATTTTATTGTAAGGCACACATGTGGTTTCATCATGATATAACTAGCCGCTATTCTAATTCCCCATTTAACCCCTTTTTCGTTCTTTCCTATCCCTTTCTGTATGGTATTTTTTCATGTATTTTTTCATACACTTTTTCTATTATACCAAGCAGCACTTGAATAGAACTGTGGCTCATGACTTTAAGCTCTCTTAGCGCATTCATTCTAAAACTGGGATTCCGTTATTATTTTTATTGCTGAGTGTTTTTTTTTTTTTTTTTTTCTCATATTTTTATGGCTTCCGGTCTCTGATAGGATGTGGGAGATGGCTGGTGACCCTTACCCGCTCATTAATGTCTTTTGTATCTAGGCATGCGCTCTGGAGCCCGCCAGAAGCCATCTTGGTGTACTTTGTACGCTTTATTTTGGCCTATTACGGCTGCGCAACACCGGAAATTCTACTTCCGGTGTGGTCCCGGAAGTTGCGCTACTTTGGGCATGCGCATTAGAGTTTTCTCAGCGCCATTTTGGTACACCATTATGAAGACTTCATCTCAGTCTATTGCGGCTGTGCAAAACCAGACACCTCCCTTCCGGTTTGTGATCATTGCACTATGTCATGGCAACCCTTGAGCCTTGCTCTCACACCTGTTCCCTGGCTGAAAGCTGATGTTATGGGTATTTATACACCATCCACTCACAACATGACACTGCTCCTGATGAAGCCAGTTGCTCTGGCGTAACGCGTCGGGCGTTTCCTCTGCCCCTGCCTCACCACTTCTCACTCTTACCTCCACTGGTTACTGGATTAGGGCTTTACCTGCCAGCATTATTTTGCTCTTAACAGGTTGTATAGAGGGGGCCATTGGCAATTGGGACCCTTGTTTTTTGGCCTGTTTATACTGCATTAGCAGCCTTTTACCCTATCAACCCCTATGCTCTCATTTGTGCATACACACTGTTTATTTGTTAGGGGTTTTTTGTGCTAATTTGAGCAGGTTTTTTGTCCTAACAATTTGTTAGACTAACTAGGTAGTTTGCATCCATTATTATATAAGGTGGAAGGTGGAGTGTATGTTTTTCATTACCTGTTGATAGGATTTTATATACTTATACCAGGTGCTTTGATTAGCATATTTGCAAATAATAGCATCATGAAGGGTTTGTGCAGGGGTTATTGTGTTAAATGAACGCGATTGTGCGGTTTTAACTGTTTTTATAATTGCACTGCATGTTGTTTGTTTTGGATGATTAATAAAAAGTTTATTATCTTGTATTTTGTTATACCTTATTGGTGATCCCTCCTCTTTACATGCCTCTTTTCTGGTTTATGATATTGGTCTTAAGCATGTAATTGGTGATCCCTTAGTGGTGCCCTCCACAATTTTTGAGGTTGCAACATACATATATACAACATATATACTACATGCAACATACATACTACATATACCACATGCATGCAACATACAACATATATACTACATGCATGCAACATGCATACTACATGCATGCAACATACATACTACGTATATACCACATGCATGCAACATGTATACTACATATATAACACATATATACTACATGCATGCAACATACATATATACTACATATATACTATATGCAACATACATATTACATATATACTACATACATACTACATGCATACTACATATATACCACATGCATGCAACATGCAAACTACATATATACCACATATATACTACATGCATACTACATATACACCACATGCATGCAACATACATATATACAACATATATACTACATGTAACATACATACTACATATACCACATGCATGCAACATACAACATATATACTACATGCATGCAACAAGCATACTACATATATACTACATGCATGCAACATACATACTACATATATACTACATGCATGCAACATACATATCTACTACATGCAACATGCATACTACATGCATGCAACATACATACTACGTATATACCACATGCATGCAACATGTATACTACATATATAACACATATATACTACATGCATGCAACATACACATATACTGCATATATACTACATGCATGCAACATACATATATACTACATATATACTATATGCAACATACATACTACATATATACTACATACATACAACATATATACTACATGCATGCAAAATGCATACAACATATATACCACATACATACTACATGCATGCAACATACATATATACTACATATATACTACATGCAACATGCATACTACATATATACTACATGCATGCAACATACATATATACCACATGCATGCAACATGCATACTACATATATACCACATATATACTACATGCATGCAACATACATACATACAACATATATACTACATGCATGCAACATGCATACTACATATATACTACATGCATGCAACATACATATATACAACATATATACTACATGCAACATACATACTACATATATACTACATGCATGCAACATACATATATACTACATGCAACATGCATACTACATATATACTACATGCTTGCAACATACATATATACAACATACATACTACATGCAACATACATACTACATATATACTACATGCATGCAACATACATATATACTACATGCAACATGCATACTACATATATACTACATGCATGCAACATACATGCATACATACATTCTACATATATACCATATGCATGCAACATGCATACTACATATATACCACATATATGCTACATGCATGCAACATACATATATACTACATACAATACATTCATACAATACATACATATAGACATACAGTCTTTATAACATAGAGTACATACTCACCATCACTTGTCACTTTCATCCCCGAAGCCATTGTCATTTGTGGAATAAATATTAAAATAACAAACCACCAATATACTTACCCCGGATCCGCAGAAGTCCACGAGTGTCCCACGACGATCTTGCGTGGAGAACAGCAGCATCAGCTGATGCTACCGTTCTCTACGGGCTCCAGGAAACCAGTGTCGGGAGGTAGGTATCCTTCCGCCCTGTATTCCTCCGCCACTGTAAAAAAAAAAGTATCTTGTCTCATTTTATGGCATTGCTGTGTGAGAAATTTCCCACGCAGCTTTTGTTGTGCGTGAAAATCACCGTAGATCAGCAGTTTCTGAAATTCTCAGACCAGCCCTTCTGGCACCAACAATCATGCCACGTTCAAAGGCACTCAAATCACCTTTCTTCCCCATACTGATGCTCGGTTTGAACTGCAGGAGATTGTCTTGACCATGTCTACATGCCTAAATGCACTGAGTTGCCGCCATGTGATTGGCTGATTAGAAATTAAGTCTTAACACACAGTTGGACAGGTGTACCTAATAAAGTGGCCAGTGAGTGTATGTGGTATGTGTGTTGCCTGTAGCATATATGTTGTATATATGTATGTTGCATGCATGTGGTATAGATATGTAGTATGCATGTAGTATATATGTGGTATATATGTAGTTTGCATGTTGCATGCATGTGGTATATATGTAGTATGTTTGTTGCATGCATGTAGTATATATGTAGTATGCATGTTGCATGTAGTATATATGTATGTTGCATGCATGTAGTATATATGTAGTATGCATGTTGCATGCATGTAGTATATATGTTGTATGTATGTTGCATGCATGTAGTATATATGTGGTATATATGTAGTATGCATGTTGCATGCATGTAGTATACATGTAGTATGTGTGTATGTTGCATGCATGTAGTATGCATGTTGCATGTAGTATATATGTATGTTGCATGCATGTAGTATATGTGTAGTGTATATGTAGTATGCATGTTGCATGCATGTAGTATATATGTTGTATGTATGTATGTTGCATGCATGTAGTATATATGTGGTATATATGTAGTATGCATGTTCCATTCATGTGGTATATATGTAGTATGTATGTTCCATGCATGTAGTAAATATGTAGTATGCATGTTGCATGTAGTATATATGTATGTTGCATGCATGTAGTATATATGTGGTATATATGTAGTATGCATGTTGCATGCATGTGGTATATATGTAGTATGTATGTATGTATGTTGCATGCATGTAGTATATATGTAGTATGCATGTTGCATGTAGTAGATATGTATTTTGCATGCATGTAGTATGTATGTTGCATGCATGTAGTATATATGTAGTATGAATGTTGCATGCATATAGTATATATGTTGTATGCATGTATGTTGCATGCATGTAGTATATATGTGGTATGTGTTGCATGTAGTATATATGTTGTATATATGTATGTTGCATGCATGTGGTATATATGTAGTATGCATGTAGTATATATGTGGTATATATGTAGTTTGCATGTTGCATGCATGTGGTATATATGTATGTTGCATGCATGTAGTGTGCATGTTGCATGTAGTATATATGTATGTTGCATGCATGTAGTATATATGTAGTATGCATGTTGCATGCATGTAGTATATATGTAGTATGCATGTTGCATGCATGTAGTATATTTGTTGTATGTATGTTGCATGCATGTAGTATATATGTGGTATATATGTAGTATGCATGTTGCATGCATGTAGTATATGTGTAGTATGTATGTTGCATGCATGTAGTATATATGTAGTGTGCATGTTGCATGTAGTATATATGTATGTTGCATGCATGTAGTATATATGTAGTATGCATGTTGCATGCATGTAGTATATATGTAGTATGCATGTTGCATGCATATAGTATATTTGTTGTATGTATGTTGCATGCATGTAGTATATATGTGCTATATATGTAGTATGCATGTTGCATGCATGTAGTATATGGGTAGTATGTATGTTGCATGCATGTAGTATATATGTAGTATGCATGTTGCATGTAGTATATATGTATGTTGCATGCATGTAGTATATGTGTAGTGTATATGTAGTATGCATGTTGCATGCATGTAGTATATATGTTGTATATATGTAGTATGCATGTTCCATGCATTTGGTATATATGTAGTATGCATGTTCCATGCATGTAGTATATATGTAGTATGCATGTTGCATGTATTATATATGTAGTATATATGTATGTTGCATGCATGTAGTATATATGTGGTATATATGTAGTATGCATGTTGCATGCATGTGGTATATATGTAGTATGTATGTTGCATGCATGTAGTATATATGTAGTATGCATGTTGCATGTATTATATGTAGTATATATGTATGTTGCATGCATGTAGTATATATGTGGTATATATGTAGCATGCATGTTGCATGCATGTGGTATATATGTAGTATGTATGTTGCATGCATGTAGTATATATGTAGTATGCATGTTGAATGTAGTAGATATGTATGTTGCATGCATGTAGTATATATGTAGTATGTATGCTGCATGCATGTAGTATATATGTAGTATGCATGTTGCATGCATGTAGTATATACAGTGGGGAAAAAACGTATTTAGTCAGTCAGCAATAGTGCAAGTTCCACCACTTAAAAAGATGAGTGGCGTCTGTAATTTACATCATAGGTAGACCTCAACTATGGGAGACAAACTGAGAAAAAAATATCCAGAAAATCACATTGTCTGTTTTTTTTTCATTTTTTTTTGCATATTATGGTGGAAAATAAGTATTTGGTCAGAAACCAGCAATCAAGATTTCTGGCTCTCACAGACCAGTAACTTCTTCTTTAAGAGTCTCCTCTTTCCTCCACTCATTACCTGTAGTAATGGCACCTGTTCAAACTTGTTATCAGTATAAAAAGACACCTGTGCACACCCTCAAACAGTCTGACTCCAAACTCCACTATGGTGAAGACCAAAGAGCTGTCAAAGGACACCAGAAACAAAATTGTAGCCCTGCACCAGGCTGGGAAGACTGAATCTGCAATAGCCAACCAGCTTGGAGTGAAGAAATCAACTGTGGGAGCAATAATTAGAAAATGGAAGACATACAAGACCACTGATAATCTCCCTCGATCTGGTGCTCCACGCAAAATCCCACCCCGTGGGGTCAGAATGATCACAAGAACGGTGAGCAAAAATCCCAGAACCACACGGGGGGACCTAGTGAATGAACTGCAGAGAGCTGGGACCAATGTAACAAGGCCTACCATAAGTAACACACTACGCCACCATGGGCTCAGATCCTGCAGTGCCAGACGTGTCCCACTGCTTAAGCCTGTACATGTCCGGACCCGTCTGAAGTTTGCTAGAGAGCATTTGGATGATCCAGAGGAGTTTTGGGAGAATGTCCTATGGTCTGATGAAACCAAACTGGAACTGTTTGGTAGAAACACAACTTGTCGTGTATGGAGGAAAAAGAATACTGAGTTGCATCCATCAAACACCATACCTACTGTAAAGCATGGTGGTGGAAACATCATGCTTTGGGGCTGTTTCTCTGCAAAGGGGCCAGGACGACTGATCCGGGTACATGAAAGAATGAATGGGGCCATGTATCGTGAGATTTTGAGTGCAAACCTCCTTCCATCAGCAAGGGCATTGAAGATGAAACGTGGCTGGGTCTTTCAACATGACAATGATCCAAAGCACACCGCCAGGGCAACGAAGGAGTGGCTTCGTAAGAAGCATTTCAAGGTCCTGGAGTGGCCTAGCCAGTCTCCAGATCTCAACCCTATAGAAAACCTTTGGAGGGAGTTGAAAGTCCGTGTTGCCAAGCGAAAAGCCAAAAACATCACTGCTCTAGAGGAGATCTGCATGGAGGAATGGGCCAACATACCAACAACAGTGTGTGGCAACCTTGTGAAGACTTACAGAAAACGTTTGACCTCTGTCATTGCCAACAAAGGATATATTACAAAGTACTGAGATAAAATTTTGTTTCTGACCAAATACTTATTTTCCACCATAATATGCAAATAAAATGAAAAAAAAAACAGACAATGTGATTTTCTGGATTTTTTTTTCTCAGTTTGTCTCCCATAGTTGAGAGACGCCTCTCATCTTTTTAAGTGGTGGTACTTGCACTATTGCTGACTGACTAAATACTTTTTTTCCCCACTGTATGTTGTATGCATGTATATTGCATGCATGTAGTATATATGTGGTATGTGTGTTGCATGTAGTATATATGTTGTATATATGTATGTTGCATGCATGTGGTATATATGTAGTATGCATGTTGTATATATGTGGTATATATGTAGTTTGCATGTTGCATGCATGTGGTATATATGTAGTATGTATTTTGCATGCATGTAGTATGCATGTTGCATGTAGTATATATGTATGTTGCATGCATGTAGTATATATGTAGTATGCATGTTGCATGCATGTAGTATATATGTTGCTTGCATGTAGTATATATGTGGTATATATGTAGTATGCATGTTGCATGCATGTAGTATACGTGTAGTATGTGTGTATGTTGAATGCATGTAGTATATATGTAGTATGCATGTTGCATGTAGTATATATGTATGTTGCATGCATGTAGTATATGTGTAGTGTATATGTAGTATGCATGTTGCATGCATGTAGTATATATGTTGTATGTATGTTGCATGCATGTAGTATATATGTGGTATATATGTAGTATGCATGTTGCATGCATGTGGTATATATGTAGTATGTTGCATGCATGTAGTATATATGTAGTATGCATGTTGCATGTATTATATATGTAGTATATATGTATGTTGCATGCATGTAGTATATATGTGGTATATATGTAGTATGCATGTTGCATGCATGTGGTATATATGTAGTATGTATGTTGCATGCATGTAGTATATATGTAGTATGCATGTTGCATGTAGTAGATATGTATGTTGCATGCATGTAGTATATATGTAGTATGTATGTTGCATGCTTGTAGTATGCATGTTGCATGCATGTAGTATATATGTTGTATGTATGTATGTTGCATGCATGTAGTATATATGTGGTATGTATGTTGCATGTAGTATATATGTTGTATATATGTATGTTGCATGCATGTGGTATATATGTTGTATGCATGTAGTATATATGTGGTATATATGTAGTTTGTATGTTGCATGCATGTGGTATATATGTAGTATGTATGTTGCATGCATGTAGTATATATGTAGTATGCATGTTGCATGTAGTATATATGTATGTTGCATGCATGTAGTATATATGTAGCATGCATGTTGCATGCATGTAGTATATATGTTGTATGTATGTTGCATGCATGTAGTATATATGTGGTATATATGTAGTATGTATGTAGTATATAAGTAGTATGCATGTTGCATGTAGTATATATATGTTGCATGCATGTAGTATATATGTAGTATGCATGTTGCATGCATGTAGTATATATGTAGTATGCATGTTGCATGCATGTAGTATATATGTTGTATGCAAGTAGTATATATGTAGTATATATGTAGTATGTATGTTGCATGCATGTAGTATATGTGTAGTATGTATGTTGCATGCATGTAGTATATATGTAGTATGCATGTTGCATGTAGTATATGTATGTTGCATGCATGTAGTATATGTGTAGTGTATATGTAGTATGCATGTTGCATGCATGTAGTATATATGTTGTATGTATGTATGTTGCATGCATGTAGTATATATGTGGTATATATGTAGTATGCATGTTGTATATATGTAGTATGTATGTTGCATGCATGTAGTATATATGTAGTATGCATGTATTATATATGTAGTATATATGTATGTTGCATGCATGTACTATATATGTGGTATATATGTAGTATGCATGTTGCATGCATGTAGTATATATGTTGTATGTATGTATGTTGCATGCATGTAGTATATATGTGGTATATATGTAGTATGCATGTTCCATGCATGTGGTATATATGTAGTATGTATGTTCCATGCATGTAGTATATATGTAGTATGCATGTTGCATGTATTATAAATTGTAGTATATATGTATGTTGCATGCATGTAGTATATATGTGGTATATATGTAGTATGCATGTATGTAGTATATATGTAGTATGTATGTTGCATGCATGTAGTATATATGTAGTATGCATGTTGCATGCATGTAGTATATATGTTGTTTGCATGTATGTTGCATGCATGTAGTATATATGTGGTATGTGTGTTGCATGTAGTATATATGTTGTATATATGTATGTTGCATGCATGTGGTATATATGTAGTATGCATGTAGTATATATGTGGTATATACAGTCATGGCCAAAAGTATTGACATCCCTGCAATTCTGTCAGATAATGGTCAGTTTCTTCCTGAAAATGATTGCAAACACAAATTCTTTGGTATTATTATCTTCATTTAATTTGCCATAAATGAAAAAACACAAAAGAGAATGAAGCAAAAAGCAAAACATTGATCATTCCACACAAAACTCCAAAAATGGGCCAGACAAAAGTATTGGCACCCTCAGCCTAATACTTGGTTGCACAACCTTTAGCCAAAATAACTGCGACCAACCGCTTCCGGTAACCATCAATGAGTTTCTTACAATGCTCTGCTGGAATTTTAGACCATTCTTCTTTGGCAAACTGCTCCAGGTCCCTGATATTTGAAGGGTGCCTTCTCCAAACTGCCAATTTTAGATCTCTCCACAGGTGTTCTATGGGATTCAGGTCTGGACTCATTGCTGGCCACCTTAGAAGTCTCCAGTGCTTTCTCGCAAACCATTTTTTAGTGCTTTTTAAAGTGTCTTTTGGGTCGGTTTCCTGCTGGAAGACCCATGACCTCTGAGGGAGACCCAGCTTTCTCACACTGGGCCCTACATTATGCTGCAAAATTTGTTGGCAGTCTTCAGACTTCATAATGACATGCACACGGTCAAGCAGTCCAGTGCCAGAGGCAGCAAAGCAACCCCAAAACATTAGGGAACCTCCGCCATGTCTGACTGCAGGCCGTGTTCTTTTCTTTGAATGCCTCTTTTTTTCTCCTGTAAACTCTATGTTGATGCCTTTGCCCAAAAAGCTCTACTTTTGTCTCATCTGACCAGAGAACATTCTTCCAAAACGTTTTAGGCTTTTTCAGGTAAGTTTTGGCAAACTCCAGCCTGGCTTTTTTATGTCTCGGGGTAAGAAGTGGGGTCTTCCTGGGTCTCCCACCATACAGTCCCTTTTCATTCAGATGCCGACGGATAGTACGGGTTGACACTGTTGTACCCTCGGACTGCAGGGCAGCTTGAACTTGTTTGGATGTTAGTCGAGGTTCTTTATCCAACATCCGCACAATCTTGCGTTGAAATCTCTTGTCAATTTTTCTTTTCCGGCCACATCTAGGGAGGTTAGCCACAGTGCCATGGGCTTTAAACTTCTTGATGACACTGCGCACGGTAGACACAGGAACATTCAGGTCTTTGGAGATGGACTTGTAGCCTTGAGATTGCTCATGCTTCCTCACAATTTGGTTTCTCAAGTCCTCAGACAGTTCTTTGGTCTTCTTTCTTTTCTCCATGCTCAATGTGGTACACACAAGGACACAGGACAGAGGTTGAGTCAACTTTAATCCATGTCAACTGGCTGCAAGTGTGATTTAGTTATTGCCAACACCTGTTAGGTGCCACAGGTAAGTTACAGGTGCTGTTAATTACACAAATTAGAGAAGCATCACATGATTTTTCGAACAGTGCCAGTACTTTTGTCCACCCTCTTTTTTATGTTTGGTGTGGAATTATATCCAATTTGGCTGTAGGACAATTCTTTTTGTGTTTTTTCATTTAAGACAAATTAAATGAAGATAATAATACCAAAGAATTTGTGTTTGCAATCATTTTCAGGAAGAAAATGAGTATTATCTGACAGAATTGCAGGGGTGTCAATACTTTTGGCCACAACTGTATGTAGTTTGCATGTTGCATGCATGTGGTATATATGTAGTATGTATGTTGCATGCATGTAGTATATATGTAGTATGCATGTTGCATGTAGTATATATGTATGTTGCATGCATGTAGTATATATGTAGTATGCATGTTGCATGCATGTAGTATATATGTATGTTGCATGCATGTAGTATATATGTGGTATATATGTAGTATGCATGTTGCATGCATGTAGTATATGTGCAGTATGTATGTTGCATGCATGTAGTATATATGTAGTATGCATGTTGCATGTAGTATATAATGTATGTTGCATGCATGTAGTATATGTGTAGTGTATATGTAGTATGCATGTTGCATGCATGTAGTATATATGTTGTATGTATGTTGCATGCATGTAGTATATATGTGGTATATATGTAGTATGCATGTTGCATGCATGTGGTATATATGTAGTATGTATGTTGCATGCATGTAGTATATATGTAGTATGCATGTTGCATGTATTATATATGTAGTATATATGTATGTTGCATGCATGTAGTATATATGTAGTATGCATGTTGTAGATATGTATGTTGCATGCATGTAGTATATATGTAGTATGTATGCTGCATGCATGTAGTATATATGTAGTATGCATGTTGCATGCATGTAGTATATATGTTGTATATATGTATGTTGCATGCATGTGGTATATATGTAGTATGCATGTAGTATATATGTAGTTTGCATGTTGCATGCATGTGGTATATATGTAGTATGTATGTTGCATGCATGTAGTATATATGTAGTATGCATGTTGCATGTAGTATATATGTATGTTGCATGCATGTAGTATATATGTAGTATGCATGTTGCATGCATGCAGTATATATGTTGCATGCATGTAGTATATATGTTGTATATATGTAGTATGCATGTTGCATGCATGTAGTATACGTGTAGTATGTGTGTATGTTGCATGCATGTAGTATATATGTAGTATGCATGTTGCATGTAGTATATATGTTGCATGCATGTAGTATATGTGTAGTGTATATGTAGTATGCATGTTGCATGCATGTAGTATATATGTTGTATGTATGTATGTTGCATGCATGTAGTATATATGTGGTATATATGTAGTATGCATGTTGCATGCATGTGGTATATATGTAGTATGTATGTTGCATGCATGTAGTATATATGTAGTATGCATGTTGCATGTATTATATATGTAGTATATATGTATGTTGCATGCATGTAGTATATATGTGGTATATATGTAGTATGCATGTTGCATGCACGTGGTATATATGTAGTATGTATGTATGTTGCATGCATGTAGTATGCATGTTGCATGTAGTAGATATGTATGTTGCATGTATGTAGTATGTATGTTGCATGCTTGTAGTATATATGTAGTATGCATGTTGCATGCATGTAGTATATATGTTGTATGTATGTATGTTGCATGCCTGTAGTATATATGTGGTATGTATGTTGCATGTAGTATATATGTTGTATATATGTATGTTGCATGCATGTGGTATATATGTAGTATGCATGTAGTATATATGTGGTATATATGTAGTTTGTATGTTGCATACATGTGGTATATATGTAGTATGTATGTTGCATGCATGTAGTATATGTAGTATGCATGTTGCATGTAGTATATATGTATGTTGCATGCATGTAGTATGCATGTTGCATGCATGTAGTATATATGTGGTATATATGTAGTATGTATGTATGTTGCATGCATGTAGTATGTATGTAGCATGTAGTATGTATGTAGCATGTATTTTTTTTTTTACATTCAACACATAGGCTGGATGATGGGACTACTACTGTCCCATCATTGGCTAATGTGTAAATCACCGTCAGGGTAGCTGGCATCGCCCGATGAGACTTGTAGTCCCATCGGACGATGCCTGCACAGACCCCCGCAGCCTGCAAAGATCCCCAGACAGTCGGCACAGACCACCGGCAGGCCGGCACAGCCCCCCGGCAGGCCGGTACAGACCCCCGGCAGTCCGCTGAGACCCCCGGACACTCTGTACAGACCACCGGCAGGCCGGCACAGCCCCCTGGCAGGCCGGTACAGACCCCCGGACAGTCGATACAGACCACCGGCAGGCCGGAACAGCCCCCCGGCAGGCTGGTACAGACCCCCGGCCAGTCGGCACAGACCCCCGGCCAGTCGGCACAGACCCCCGGGCTGTCCGTACAGACCCCCGTCAGGCCGGTACAGACCCCCGGCAGGTCGGTACAGACCCCCCAGAAGGCCCGAACTGACGGCGCATCATGATTCGCACAGACCGCGCATCATGATTATGTCATTTCGGCAGCCAATCAGAGCCACAGCAGTGGCTCTTTGCATTATGGGAACTTGCGATTCCGATATCCGATATTGAAAAAATATCGGTACTCGGTATCGGAATTCCGATACAGCGAATATCGGCCGATACCTGAAATTTGCAGTATCGGAATGCTCAACACTATGTAGTATATGTGTAGTATGTATGTTGCATGTAGTATATATGTATTATATATGTATGTTGCATGCATGTAGTATATATGTGGTATATATGTAGTATGCATGTTGCATGCATGTGTTATATATGTAGTATGCATGTAGTATAAATGTGATATATGTAGTATGTATGTTGCATGCATGTAGTATATATGTGGTATATATGTAGTCTGCATGTTGCATGCATGTAGTATATATGTAGTATGCATGTTGCATATAGTATATATGTAGTATATATGTATGTTGCATGCATGTAGTATATATGTGGTATATATGTAGTATGCATGTTGCATGCATGTAGTATATATGTTGTATATATGTATGTTGCATGCATGTGGTATATATGTAGTATATATGTAGTATGTATGTTGCATGCATGTAGTATATATGTAGTATATATGTATTTTACATGCATGTAGAATATATGTAGTATGTATGTTGCATGTAGTATATATGTGGTATATATTTAGTATGCATGTTGCATTCATGTAGTACATATGTTGTATGTATGTATGTTGCATGCATGTAGTATATATGTAGTATGCATGTTGCATGTAGTATATATGTAGTATGCATGTTGCATGCATGTGGTATATATGTATCATAGAATCGTAGAGTTGGAAGGGACCTCCTGGGCCATCTGGTCCAACCCCCAGCTCAAAGCAGGATTCGCTAAATCATCCCAGTCAGATGTCTGACATGTAGTATGTATGGATGTTGCATGCATGTGGTATATATGTAGTATGTATGTATGTAGCATGCATGTAGTATGTATGTAGTATGTATGTATGTTGCATGCATGTAGTATATATGTGGTATATATGTAGTATGCATGTTGCATGCATGTGGTATATATGTAGTATGTATGTTGCATGCATGTAGTATATATGTAGTATGCATGTTGCATGTAGTATATATGTATGTTGCATGCATGCATGTAGTATATATGTAGTATGCATGTTGCATGCATGTAGTATATATGTGGTATATATGTAGTATGTATGTATGTTGCATGCATGTAGTATCAATGTAGCATGTAGCATGTATGTAGTATGTATGTAGCATGTAGTATGTATGTAGTATGTATTTTTTTTTTACATTCAACACATAGGCCGGATGATGGGACTACTACTGTCCCATCATTGGCTAATATGTCAATCACTGTCATGGTAGCAGGCATCGCCCGATGGGACTTGTAGTCCCATTGGATGATGCCTGCACAGACCCCCGGACAGTCGGCACAGACCACCAGCAGGCCGGCACAGCCCCCGGCAGGCTGGTACAGACCCCCGGCAGTCCGCACAGACCCCCGGAGAGTCGGTACAGACCACCGGCAGGCCGGCACAGCCCCCGGCAGGCTGGTACAGACCCCCGCAGCCTGCACAGACCCCCGGACAGTCAGTACAGACCACCAGCAGGCCGGCACAGCCCCCCGGCAGGCCAGTACAGACCCCCACAGCCTGCACAGACCCTCAGACAGTCGGTACAGACCACCGGCAGACCGGTACAGACCCCCGGCAGTCCGCTCAGACCCCCGGACAGTCGGTACAGACCACCAGCAGGCCGGTACAGACCCCCGCAGCCTGCACAGACCCTCGGACAGTCGGTACAGACCCCCTGCAGGCCGGTACAGACCCCCGGCAGTCCACACAGACCCCCGTGCAGTCGGCACACACCCCCGGCAGGCCGGTACAGATCCCCGGGCAGTCGGCACAGACACCCCGGAAGGCCCGAACTGACGGCGCATCATGATGCGCACAGACCGCGCATCATGATGACATTATTTCGGCAGCCAATCAGAGCCACAGCAGTGGCTCTTTGCATTATGGGAACTTCCGATTCCGATATTGAAAAAATATCGGTACTCGGTATCGGATTTCCGATACAGCGAATATCGGCCGATACCCGAAATTTGCAGTATCGGAATGCTCAACACTATGTAGTATATATGTAGTATGTATGTTGCATGTAGTATATATGTATTATATATGTATGTTGCATGCATGTAGTATATATGTGGTATATATGTAGTATGCATGTTGCATGCATGTGTTATATAAGTAGTATGCATGTAGTATAAATGTGATATATGTAGTATGTATGTTGCATGCATGTAGTATATATGTGGTATATATGTATTATGTATGTAGTATATATGTGGTATATATGTAGTATGTATGTTGCATGCATGTAGTATATATGTTGTATATATTTAGGATGCATGTTGCATGCATGTAGTATATATGTAGTATATATGTATGTTGCATGCATGTAGTATATATGTTGTATATATGTAGTATGCATGTTGCATGCATGTGGTATATATGTAGTATGTATGTATGTTGCATGCATGTAATATATATGTAGTATGCATGTTGCATGTAGTATATATGTAGTATATATGTATGTTGCATGCATGTAGTATATATGTTGTATATATGTATGTTGTATGCATGTGGTATATATGTAGTATGCATGTTGCGTGCATGTAGTATATATGTTGTATATATGTATGTCGCATGCATGTGGTATATATGTAGTTTATATGTAGTATGTATGTTGCATGCATGTAGTATGTATGTAGTATATATGTATGTTACATGCATGTAGTATATATGTAGTATGTATGTTGCATGTAGTATATATGTGGTATATATGTAGTATGCATGTTGCATGCATGTAGTATATATGTTGTATGTTGCATGCATGTAGTATATATGTAGTATGCATGTTGCATGTAGTATATATGTAGTATGCATGTTGCATGCATGTGGTTTATATGTAGTATGTATGTATGTAGCATGTATGTAGCATGTAGTATGTATGTAGTATATATGTATGTTGTATGAATGTAGTATATATGTAGTATGTATGTTGCATGTATGTAGTATGTATGTTGCATGTATGTAGTATGTAGCATGTAGCATGTATGTAGTATGTATTTTTTTTTTTGTACATTCAACACATTAGCCGGATGATGGGACTACTACTGTCCCATCATTGGCTAATGTGTCAATCACCGTCATGGTAGCAGGCATCGCCTGATGGGACTTGTAGTCCCATCGGACGATGCCTGCACAGACCCCCGCAGCCTGCACAGACCCCCGGACAGTCGGTATAGACCACCGGCAGGCCGGTCCAGACCCCCGCGGCCTGCACAGACCCCCGGACAGTTGGTACAGACCACCGGCAGGCCGGCACAGCCCCCTGCAGCCTGCACAGACCCCCGGACAGTCGGTACAGACCACCGACAGGCCGACACAGCCCCCCGGCAGGCCGGCACAGCCCCCCGGCAGTCCGCCCAGGTCCCCGGGCAGTCGGCACAGACCCCCGGAAGGTCCGTACATCCCCCATAGAGGCTGTACAAGGACAGAAAAGGTTTTTTCTTAATCCAATACCGGAAGTCCCATAGACTTGAATGGGACTTCCGGTATCGGAATCGGCGATACCCGATACTTTTTTCGTATCGGGCCGATACCATCCAATCCGATATTTTAGGGTATCGGATGGTATCGCTCAACACTATTCCTGACCTTACTACAGGACACTATTGACTGTCTGTCCTCATTTTCTAACATCATGTCAACTCTCTCTCTCTGAAACTCAACCTTTCTTAGACTGAACTTTTTCTGCTCCCGCCATCTACTGACCTTCCTAAATCTGACATCTCCCTCTTTGTGTGGCACTGCAGTAATGCCTAGGCAGCAGGCTCGCTGTCCGGGTGTTATATTTGATACTAATCTTTCCTTCACCTGCTATATTCAATCTTTTACCCACTCTTGTTGCTTGCACCAAAAGAGCATCTCTAGAATCAGCCCCTTTCTCACCATCAAAACAACAAAAACCCTCATTGTTGCCCTGATCTACTGCCACCTTGACTATTGTAATTCTCTATTAATTAACCTCTTTCTCACTCAACTTTTCCACTCCACAGTCCATCCTTAATGCAGCAGTCAGGGACGGACATATATCTGGCTAATCATTACTCATACTATTCTGCTCTGAGCCAGTCATTGCACTGGCTGCCCATACACTATAGGATCTAATTTAAACTGCTTGTTCTCACCCACAAAGCTCTGCACAGTGCAATATCACCCTACATCTCCTCCCTCATTTCTATTTATCTCCCTACTTATTCTCTAAGTTCCGCAATCGATTAGCATCCGCACTAAGCCATACTTCCCACTCCCAGCATCAATCCTCTGGAATGCTCTACCACAAAAAATTAGAACTATGGTAACCACAACTTACATAGTTTTAGGCACTCCCTAAAGACACATCTGGTTAAGGCAGCCCATCATGTTCCCAATATAAGTCCTTTTATTTTCATCCCATTCACTATTTCTTTGAACATAATTTTCCATCAATCTCCACTACACCCCAAATCACTACAAATACTGTCTGGTGACTAGCTTGTTTAGCCTTTACCTATCCCCCATTACCTCAAGATGGTTGGACCATCATTGTAAGTAAGCACCTGTTCTTTGTCAACCCCACCTCATTGTAGATTGTAAGCTCTTACGAGCATTTGTCACACTTTTTGCTTTAATAATTGTATTATCATTAACTACATTACTTATGACTAGAATTGAGCGAAACGGGTCGGTCAAATTCATAAGTCGCCGACTTTCGCTAAAGTCGGGTTTCATGAAACGAAACCCGACCATAGCGTGAGGTCGGCCATGAGGTTGGCGACCAGAGCGCCAAAGTCGCGTTTCAAATGATGCTTCCAGCGCCCTTTTTCAGCCAATGATGAAAGATGCACACTGTGGGCAACGCGATGACATGGGCAGCGGTCACCACCATCTTTGAGAAGGGCATGCAAGTGATTGGCTTGCTTTGTGTGGCATCACAGGGGCTATAAAAGGGTGTGCACGCCAACCGCCATCTTACTTCTGCCGATCTTAGCAAAGGGAGAGCTGCTGCTGCTGATTCTTTAGGGAAAGCGTTAGGCAGGGAAGAAGAACAAAAAAACTGCTTCTGCTGGTAGCGATTTTAACTGTACATCACAACAGTTTGTGTGCAGTGACAGGAGAGGCTATATTTTTGTGCATCAGTTCTGTTGGTTATTAGGCTGCCTTAAAAGGCTCCCTGATAGCTGCATTGCTGTTTGCACACTGCTGTGCAAACTGCTTTTTTAAAAGCAAAAATACTTTTCTTCCTCTTTTCTGCACAGTTACCAAGCGTTCATTTTTCCACACTTTTGTGTGCAGCAGTCCTGCTTATTAGGCTGCCTGCTGCCATACTTGGACTGAGAGCATCATTGCCAGCCTCCTTAAAATCTCTAGAGAGATTCAAATTCTCCCCAATACTATATACACCTTGTACTTTGTCATACACCAGACAATTTCAGCCTGTTAAATTGAGGTGTAATCTGTAGTGGGCCTGAGATAATTGTTCAGCCTCCTAAAATCTCTAGGGAGATTCAAATTCTCCCCAATACTATATACACCTTGTACATGGTCATACACCAGCCAATTTCAGCCTGTTAAATTGAGGTGTAATCTATAGTGGGCCTAAGATAATAATTCAGCCTCCTAAAATCTCTAGGGAGATTCAAATTCTCCCCAATACTATATACACCTTGTACTTTGTCATACACCAGCCAATTTCAGCCTGTTAAATTGAGGTGTAATCTATAATGGGCCTGAGATAATAGTTCAGCCTCCTAAAATCTCTAGCGAGATTCAAATTCTCCCCAATACTATATACACCTTGTACTTTGTTTTACAGTACCATATAACTGGTGGTATTTTGGGTACATTTTCCCAAAAATGTGGAAGTATGGTGGAAGAGGCTGTGAACGTGGGCGGGGGTTGCCAGCTGGTACTGATGGTGGTGGTGGTGGTGCATCTGCTGGTAGTGGCAAAAGCACAATAGCACCTAAGGCAGGAGGTGTTGAGCCTGCATCATCCTCTGGCTCCACAAGGCCTCAAAGGCTCCCTTTTCTGGAAGTAGGTAACCACTTTTAAAGCCTGAGCTTCAGGAACAAGTTTTGGCTTACACTGCTGACACAGTCTCCAGCTCTATCGCCTCCTCTTCTGAAGTTTAAAAAAATAAAAGCACTGAGTCGTCAGTGGAGGCTCCTGTTCAGGAACAACACCTTTCCTTGTGTCCTTCACCCCTACCAAAAGTGAAGGATAAGAACAATTGGTAGCAAGATGCACTGGAAAACTTAGTCAACCACATGTTCACAATGAATGTACTGGTGACCACCATCAAGATTCCAGCACATCATGAGACAGTGCAGGACACACTGTATATATGTATATATACCAACACCAAAGAGAACCAGTGTAACAAGTCCAATATAAAAATAAAATCACAATCTTTATTATAAACAGATGAGGCACAATACAGCTAAAAAGTGACACTACAGGAATGGCAAGGATAATATATAAAAGGCCATCAAAATGAAGGGAAAAATCCCTGGCTAAACATTCAACAGTGAAAGTATTGCCTAAACATAGTGAAGGATGCAGCAGGCCACACTACAGATTACTCCTTGGAGCTCTTTTCACATACCATGACTGAGTTATCGAGTCAAATCGTGAATTCACCAGTCCAAAATGAATCTGTCATGGAGTGCACTGATGCACAGCCACTGCTAGATTTTTCTGCTGGTACATTCACTCAGAGCACTATATTGTCCTCGCAGTGTACTGGGCCAGAATCTAACCCTGATGAAACTCAAGTGCCCCTTCCAGCATACTATGCCACCTTACACGGTGACAAAGAGGAAGGTGCACATGAAATTGAAGAGGAGGCGATGGATGACCCAGTTGTTGACCCAGATTGGCATCCATTGGGGGAAGAGGGTGCCGCTGGCAATAGCTCAGAAGAGGAGGAGGAGGATCCGCAGCAGGCATCGACATCGCAACAGCTGTTATCTGGCAGGCCTGTAGCAGTCCAAAAACGGGTTACAAAAACCAAAAGAGTTGCAGGACAGCTTGCCAGATGGTCAAATTAGCACAGCGTGCAAGGCCTCAAAATGTCTTCCATAGTAGGAAGAGTGCAGTGTGGCACTTTTTTGAACAAAATCCTAATGATCAGGCAAAGGTTATCTGTAAGAAGTGCGCAAAGGCCTTTAGCCATGGTAAAAATCTGAGAAATTTGAATACCAGTTGCATGCTTAGACATTTAACCACCATGCACTTGCAAGCATGGACGGACTACCAAACCTCACGTACCACATGTTCACCAGCTCCGAATGAAAGTAGTCAGCAACGCTACATCGCTTCCCCCACTGTAAGCCCACCGGTTAGCACACCACCAGCAGCAAATGTTGAGGTGTCGTCGTAAGGCAAAAGCAGTCAGGAAATCACAATGTTATTGATGCGAAAGACTGAATCTAGGCCATCAGCAAGACCACCAACACCATCACCATAACCAACCCTCTCTCAGTCTGCCATGTCCACCGCTTGTTCCACCATATGCAGCTCTCAAGTCCAGCTCACCCTACCAGAGACTCTGAGTAGGATAAGGAAGTACTCATCCTCTCATCCGCGTACACCCACATTGCCAAACTAATCTCGTTAGAGATGATGCCCTACCGGTTGGTTGAAAGCGAAGCTTTCCACGAGCTCATGGCCTACACAGTACCACGCTATGACCTACCCAGTCGGCACTTCTTTTCTCGAAAAGCCAGTATTTTTCATTGTACTATACCGCTATTTCTCTGCCGTATCAGAGGATCATGAATTGTGGCATGTGTTAAAGGAGCCTAGTGACACTCTTTGGCCCTGGGCCCACAAAATCTGGAGCCAGCCCTACCCCCCACAACTTTAGCCAAATAACCCCCAGTTTTCAATGTCTAACTATTATTATAAAGTAAATTAAGGTTGACAAGCTTAAGTAATAAGAATTGATGTTTTTGGCATCAAAATGGGCACTGTAGGTGTTAGGAGTCAGATTTCTGCCCTTGCTATGCAGGAATCTAGATCCTCACATTCGGTAGTCTCCTGCCCATTATCTGCGGCAGAGGAGATTGTCTTGCAGCAACTCTCTCCAGAGGCTAAGTCCATCTTTCCATCTTCTGAGCATGCTCATGGGATGATCTCCCGTTGGAGTTCAGGAGTCAGGTGCTCAGGTCCTGCTCCTGATCCCATTGGTCCAGCTCAGAGTTCTGGAGACTTCCGGAAGGTCCCATTTGCTATAAAAAGCACGCATGGCTGTTCCGCCATGCTCTAGTATAGTCATACTTGCTGCTGTGTGTATGTTGATGGATGCATGTTCTGGTGAATGAATCATTTGAAACCCATTCCTTTGATATTACGATTGTGTGAGGGATTGAGTTAGCCAGTACCAGCGCCAGCGCACTATTGCTCCACAGGCACACCTGCTAGCGTCCAACATCGCGCCTGCGTTATAGCGGTGTTACCCTGCGGCACTCTCTACGCCGCGCTGCTGTAGCAACGTTAATGTTGCGTTTGCAGTTGCAACACTATTCACACGTATAATTATGGTAGGTCTAGACGGATGTAGTGCCGTCATCTAGTGCTACTCCTGTGACCATTTACCGTTTGTGTGTCGCTGAGTCTCTGTGTTTCTAACAAGCTCAGCGTTATTGTACTTTCCTTTTTGTTATTGCAGCTCTGTGTGTTCAACAGAGATTGCTTGGTGCACCTGGGTGACCTCTAACCCTGTGCACATTTCCGCCTGATTGCTCTGCCACCACCTAGCAGCGGTTTTAACACCTACTGCACGGTGGACCCGAGTGGCGAACGCACTTTATTTATATTTTTTATTTAGTGCATTCCGCCGCTCCTAACATTCTACTAGCGCCAGGGTCTGGCTAGTGATGACAGAACAGCAGCAACTCCTACAGTGCATTCGCCAGCTAAAGGGCCGCATGGCCACTCTTGAGGGAGCTCTCTCTGCTGCACAGTCCACTGAAACTGCTGTAAAGGCACTTACGGATGCGGTTGGTCGCATGTCCATATCCTCCACCGCGTTGACAGTTACCCGCCTCCTGTTGCCCGATAAATTTTCTGGTGATGGCGCCTCCGGTAGGGGTTTCATCAGCCAGTGTTCTATCCAGCTGGAGCTGCTGGCTGAGCAGTTCCCTACGGAACGGGCCAAGGTCGCATTTATTATTTCCCTACTGTCGGGCAAGGCGTTGGAATGGGCTACACCTTTATGGGAGCGTGGTGATCCCGAGATTCGGACCGCAGTTCAACTGCTAACAGCCGTCAAGCAGGTCTTCCTCGGTCCACGGGTCACGCACGACACCTCTCTGCAGCTGCTTGCTCTGACCCAGGGATCCCTTTCGGCTAGCCAGTACGCCGTTCGTTTTCGGACACTGGCGTCCGAGCTGGAGTGGTCCGATAAGGCCCTTATCCCTGTTTTTTGGAGAGGTTTAGCCGAGCAAGTAAAGGATGCTCTCTCTACTAGAGAGATTCCCACCAGTTTGGAGGAGTTAATTTCCATTTTCACCCGTATTGACCTCCATTTTTCGGAGAGCGGTATGGAGCGTGCTCACTCCAAACGGAGAGTTACTCCGGCTCCCAATTTTTTCGAGCCTCAAGAGCTGCCTGAGCCAGAGGTTCCGTCCCCAGAGCCCATGGAGGTGTCTCGCACCATTTTTGAGACACGCCCGGCTCAAGATTCCATTTGCGGTTGTCACCGTCTGTGCGCTGCTTCTCAAGATGACAGCGTTCCGCAATGGTCAGTGTCTGTGCCGGTCGGCGAGACCTTTGTCCCTCCTCGCCTTAGGCCTAAGGTTCTCAACTGGGCATATGCGTCTGGTGCGGATGGTCACAGTGGCTACATGCAGACCACGAAACTCCTGGCTGGGTTGTATTGGTGGCCGCACAGGGCTCGGAACGTCAAGAAATTTATTCAGGCATGCACCTCATGTGCTCGAGATAGCCTTCCCAGATGGAGTGTGGTGACGGCCGCCGACATACGGTGGCGTGCCACTGTAACTCCCGCTCCCATCATCTCCCGGGTGTCCCTTCTGAAACCAGGCAATCTTGCCTCCTCTGATGCCTTCCGTGTGTCCCGGTTTACTGTGTCATCTTCCAGGACACCAGGCTTGTCTCTGGACTAGTCAGAAGCCTATGCCACAGTTAGGCATAGGCTGGTGGGTCGGAAGGCTCAGGGAGGAGGGGGCCCTAGGAGGGGGGGTAATGTTAGGGGTCAGATTTCTGCCCTTGCTATGCAGGAATCTAGATCCTCACATTCGGCAGTCTCCTGCCCATTATCTGCGGCAGAGGAGATTGCCTTGCAGCAACTCTCTCCAGAGGCTAAGTCCTTCTTTCCATCTTCTGAGCATGCTCATGGGATGATCTCCCATTGGAGTTTGGGAGTCAGGTGCTCAGGTCCTGCTCCTGATCCCATTGGTCCAGCTCAGAGTTCTGGAGACTTCCGGAAGGTGCCGTTTGCTATAAAAAGCGCGCATGGCTGTTCCGCCATGCGCTAGTATAGTCATACTTGCTGCTGTGCGTATGTTGATGGATGCATGTTCTGGTGAATGACTCATTTGAAACCACATTCCTTTGATATTACGATTGTGTGAGGGATTGAGTTAGTCAGTACCAGCGCGCTATTGCTCCACAGGCACACCTGCTAGCGTCCAACATCGCGCCTGCGTTATTGCGGTGTTACCCTGTGGCACTCTCTACGCCGCGCTGCTGTAGCAGCGTTATTGTTGCGTTTGCAGTTGCAACGCTATTCACACGTATAATTACGGTAGGTCTAGACGGATGTAGTGCCGTCATCTAGTGCTACTCCTGTGACCATTTACCGTTTGTGTGTCGCTGAGTCTCTGTGTCTCTAACAGGCTCAGCGTTATTGTACTTTCCTTTTTGTTATTGCAGCTCTGTGTGTTCAACAGTAGTGTTGAGCATTCCGATACCGCAAGTATCGGGTATCGGCCGATATTAGCGGTATCGGAATTCCGATACTGACTTCCGATACTTTTGTCATATCGGATACCGGAATCGGAATCGGAAGTTCCCATCATGCTATGAGCCTGCTTGCTTTGATTAAGCCAATGGGAATCCTCCGAAGTGTGGGCACATCCTGTTAGGCATGTAGGCATGTTAACTATTGGCATGGCTGTGATTGGCTGCCGAAATGATGTCATGATGCACTATAAAAGCCACCGCAGCCGCCATTTCTGGTTCACTCTGCTGTGAATTCAGTTAAGGACAGGCTGCTGTAGAAGACTGTGAGGGACAGTTAGAAATAGCGATTCCACCAAACATCTAGTGCTTTACCCAGGCTACATAAACCACCACTGTAGCCTTCTTTGCCCTAGCAGCAATGTTCACAGCTGTCTGCAAGGGCTGTGTGAGTGCAGCTCACGCTGTGGAGTGGGTCCTGCAGCCACGTCAGGTTGTAGGCTGCCCAGCGTGCCTCACTGCTGCCTCATACATCCTTTAATTTTTGAGCTGCATTTTTTACATAATTTCAATCTAGTGTGCTTCCATCCGTATCCATATACGTTGGTTGCAAACACTAGTAGTTGACAGTGGAGCCTTTCTGCAGCCTTTCAGTGCTAGTGTCCACTTTGCTGCACTGTTCACGGCTGTCTGAGAGGTCTCTGACTGTGTATGAGTGCAGCTCACGCTGAGTAGTGTGTCCTGCAGCTACGTCTGGTTGTAGGACGCTCAGCGTGTCACTGACTCACACATTTTTCTTTTATTGCAGCTCATTTTTTCTTCTATTAGTGTGCATCCATCCGTCTCCATCTATGGTGGTTGCAAACACTATATATGAGTACACAGCGGAGCCTTTCTGCAGCCTGTCAGTGCCAGTGCCCACTTAGCTGCACTGTTCACGGCTGTCTGAGAGGTCTCTGACTGTGTGTGAGTGCAGCTCACGCAGAGTAGAGTGTCCTGCAGCTACGTCTGGTTGTAGGACGCTCAACGTGCGTCACTGCCTCACACATATTTGTCTTTGAGTGCAGCTCATTTTTTCTTCTCCTATTAGTGTGCATCCATCCGTATCCATCAACATTGGTTGGTTGCAAACACTATATAGGAGTAGATAGAGGAGCCTTTTTTTCTGGCTTGTGCCCTGCCGGCGCAGCCAGATTAGTATTACCCAATTTTTTTGGAGCCTCATCTTTTGCATTGTAGGTTACCTGCCTGCATTGTAATAGCTCCAAAAAGTTGGTGATACTATCAGTTTCAATTCTTTGTTCACATACTTTTAGTTTGTTTCCAACAAAGAAACCACAAAAAAAGTTCACCAAACACTACATTTGGAACTTGTGTAGGCCACATCAGCTCCTATTAAAGTGTAGTCCACACACACACACTTCATAAAATTAGTGTTTCTTGTACCTGTAACCAGCTGTTCAGGAATAAGCACACTAAGGCCCCCCTTTGTACTTTTCTGCCTATCTTAAGCAGTCTGGCAAGATGAAGAAGGCAGGGAGTAAGGCGCGTGGGCGTGGGCGTGGAGTTTCAGCAGGGAGAGGACGTGGGGATTCTGCAGGGAGAGGACGTGGGGATTCTGCAGGTAGAGGACGTGGGGATTCTGGGCCTGCTGCGGGCACCAGTGGATCAGCATCCCCCAGTTTTAGCAGGCAACAGTCCTTCATGCGCAGCTTTGTAGGACCTCAACGTACCCCACTGCTGCGGGAGGAACAAATTGAAGCTGTTGTCGGATGGATGGCAGCTAACACATCGACTTCAATTACTTCCACAGCCTCTCAGGAACAGAGCACCGAAGAGCAACCATCTGTCTCTTCACCACCTGCCAAAGTGCCCAGGCAGTCAGAGAGACATGGACAGGAGCCATCACAGTCTCTACTTCTGTTCTCGGAATCTGTTGGCTTGGAAAGAGGGGGCCAGCCAAGCAGCATTCCTGAATGTGAAGAAGAGGGAGTATGCAGTGATGCGCAACTTCTTTGTCCCTCTGAATCTGAAGAGGCGAGTGGGCCAGTGCCTATGGTCAGGACACCTCAGTACGCATCAGATGATGACGAGACTCAGTTGCCACTTTCTGGTGCGTATGGTGCTGGCGAGACAACCCCGGAGAAGCAGCTGTTTGAAAAGGGGAGGGAAGATGATGAGGTCCTTGACCCATCATGGCGTGAGGAACAGGAAGGTGGTGGGAGCAGCTCGGAGGAAGAGATTCCCCTACCGGCCAAAACAGGAGGCAGAGGGAGGGGGAAGACATGGTTGCCTGTACCCTCCACTTCGGCACCCGTTAGGAGCATTCCTCATTCCAAAGGCAAAACGGGCGCTCCCAAGACTTGCAGTGCGTGGTCCTTTTTTGACACAGTTGCAGATGACATTTGCTTTGTCAAATGCAAGCTGTGTCATCAGAAAGTCAAAAGAGGGAGAAATGTCAGCAACCTCAATACCACAAATATGTGGAAACATGTGCGCACCAAGCATGAGTTGGAGTTGCAGAGACACCCTGAAGACGTAGGCCAACGTACAGCACCACCTACCACCTCTTCAGTTCGTGTTGGGGCCTCTTCCTCCAGCTCACACACTGCTGGTTCGGCTTCCTCACAGGATCGCCAAGGAAGAACCTCTGCCACTGTTGTCCGGAGACCCTGTCAGATTCCACCCATAGCAGCACGTTCCCATCCATCACAGCCATCGGTAGCACAGGCATGGGATAAAAGGCGCCCTTACTCGGCAAACCATCCCCGAGCACAGTCTCTGAATGCTGGCATTGCCAAACTTCTGGCAGTTGAAATGCTGTCATTCAGGCTGGTGGACACTGACACCTTCCGGGACTTAATGGCATTGGCAGTCCCCCAATACAACGTGCCCAGCCGCTTTTATTTCAGCAGGCAAGCCGTCCCTGCCCTGCAGAAACATGGTGAGGGCAAAATAAAACATGCGCTACTAAACGCCGTTAGTAGCAAGGTCCACCTGACCACAGATGCGTGGACCAGTAACCATGGACAGGGACGATACCTTTCCCTCACTGCCCACTGGGTCAATGTTGTGGAGCCGGGTACAGATCTGGAGAGTAGCGCTGTACGTGTTCTTCCAACGCCACGGATTGCAGGAATCCAGTCTGTACACATAGACTCCTCCTCCTACTCAAGTTCCTCAGAAACAGCAGAGCAGGAGCCTGTTACGACCGATATGAGCACAGCAGTAGCCAAATGTCAACAGGCTGTACTCAAATTAATTTCTTTGGGGAATCGAAGCCACACAGCGCAGGAGCTCTGGAATGCTATCAAGCAGGAGAGCGATGTGTGGTTTGGGCCAGCGAATCTCCAGCCGGGCTTGGTAGTGTGTGACAATGGCCGAAATCTGGTGGCAGCTCTTGGCCTAGGCAACCTCACACACATCCCATGTCTGGCACATGTGCTTAACTTGGTCGTGCAGAGCTTTCTGAGGGACTATCCGGATCTTGATGCACTGTTGCACAAGGTCCGCCTAGAGTGCGCTCACTTGCGGCGTTCCAGCACGGCAAGATCGCGCCTCGCTGCTCTGCAGCGACGATTTGGCCTTCCGGAACATCGCATCATATGTGACCTACCCACCCGGTGGAATTCAACGTTACATATGTTGGAGCGGTTGTGTGAGCAGCAGGCAGCAGTCATGGAGTACCAGCTGCATCAGGCGCAAACAAGTCGCACTGTGCGCCGTTCACACTTCAGCACCATTGAGTGGGCCTCTATGAAGGACATCTGCCTCGTTTTGCGTGCCTTCGATGAATCCACGCGGATGGCGAGTGCAGATGATGCACTAGTCAGCATGACTGTCCCCCTTATCTGCCTGCTTCAACAAACACTGCAAGCACTAAGGGATGAGGTTTCGGAAGAGGTGGAGGATGAGGAGTCCCAAATGCCATCTGCTTCTGGACAGTCTGCGCTACGTGTTTCCTCACAAAGGCCTAGGCAGGGGACACTTTGTGAGGAGGATGAGGAGGAGTCGATGGAGGAGGAAGACATCTCTCCAGAGGAGGGAGGAACACAAACCTCTACTCAGTATGTACAGCGAGGGTGGGGTGATGCAGAGCAGGCCGAGGTCACGCCTCAAACAGGGGACAGCGGTTCTTTGACAGTTGGGAGTCTGCAGCACATGGTTGATTTCATGCTGCAGTGCCTGAGAAACGACCGCCGCATCGCCCACATTCTCGTCTCGGCTGATTATTGGGTGTACACCCTCCTAGATCCTCGCTACCGGGACAGCGTACAAAGGCTCATACCAACGTTGAACCGGGAGCGTAAACTGCGGGAGTATGAAGAGTCACTGGTGCAGTCCATAATGTTTTCCATTCCACCCGACAGCATTGTTGCTAGTGCTTTACAAAGCAGCTCTGTGCGTCGAGGCAGTGGAGGAAACTCTGCACAAAGAGGGAGCAGAAGCAGCGCCGCAGCACAAGGCAAGACAACTATGGCCCAAATGTGGCAAAGTTTTGTGTGTCCACCACAATTGTCTACACCATCAGCGACGCCTCGAGTCAGCAGGAGGCAACGCTTCCGTCAGATGGTGTCAGACTACATGTCTTGCCCTGTCACTGTACTCCCAGATGGCTCTTCCCCCTTCAAGTTTTGGGTCTCTAAGCTGGATACATGGCCAGAGCTTAGCCAGTATGCATTGGAGGTGCTGGCTTGCCCTGCTGCTAGAGTTGAGCGAAACGGGTCGAAAAATTTCAAAAGTCGCCGACTTTTGGCAAAGTCGGGTTTCATGAAACGAAACCCGACCCTAGGATGAGGTCGGCCACGAGGTCGGCGACTTACGCGCCAAAGTCGCGTTTCAAAAGTTTGTTTTGCGCTCTTTTTCAGCCAATCAGGATCCACGGACACTGTGGGCAACGTGATGACATAGGCAGGGGTCACCACCATCTTTCAGAAGGGCATGCAAGTGATTGGCTTGCTTTGGTGGGCGTCACAGGGGGTATAAAAGGGCGTGCACGCCGACCGCCATCTTACTTCTGCCGATCTCAGTATAGGGAGAGGTTGCTGCTGATTCTGTAGGGAGAGCGTTAGGCAAGGAAGAAGACAAAAAAACTGCTTCTGCTGCTAGCGATTTGGCCTGCACAACACACCAGTCAGTGTGTGCAGTGCAAGGGGAGGCTATATAGTGGTGTATCAGTGGTGTTGGTTGTTGGGCTGCCTTCTAAGGCTTCCTGACATTCCTGCATTGCTGTTTACCCACTGCTCCGCAAACTGCTTATTTAAAAGCAATCCCAATTTTTTTTTTTGTCCTGCTGAGAAGAAAAAAAAACTGCTTCTGCTGCTAGCGATTTGGCCTGCACAACACACCAGTCACTGTGTGTGCAGTGCAAGGGGAGGCTATATTGTGGTGTATCAGTGGTGTTGGTTGTTGGGCTGCCTTTTAAGGCTTCCTGACAGGCTGGCATTGCTGTTTACCCACTGCTCTGCAAACTGCTTTTTTAAAAGCAATCCAATCTCCCTTATCCTCTAGTCACTTTTGTCACAGCTGTGCCATCGAGCCTGTGACATAGCGCTCAGATATCAGTGGGCCTCACACAATCCAAAAGTGTCCAGTGTCCACAAGTGTCTGCAGAAATTCAAAATCTCCCTTATCCTCTCGTCACTTTTGTCACAGCTGTGCCATCGAGCCTGTGACATAGCGCTCAGATATCAGTGGCCCTCACACAATCCAAAAGTGTCCAGTGTCCACAAGTGTGTGCAGAAATTCAAAATCTCCCTTATCCTCTAGTCACTTTGGTCACAGCTGTGCCATCGAGCCTGTCACATAGCGCTCAGATATTCATTGGGCCTCACACAATCCAAAAGTGTCCAGTGTCCACAAGTGTGTGCAGAAATTCAAAATCTCCCTTATCCTCTAGTCACTTTGGTCACAGCTGTGCCATCGAGCCTGTCACATAGCGCTCAGATATTCATTGGGCCTCACACAATCCAAAAGTGTCCAGTGTCCACAAGTGTGTGCAGAAATTCAAAATCTCCCTTATCCTCTAGTCACTTTGGTCACAGCTGTGCCATCGAGCCTGTCACATAGCGCTCAGATATTCATTGGGCCTCACACAATCCAAAAGTGTCCAGTGTCCACAAGTGTGTGCAGAAATTCAAAATCTCCCTTATCCTCTAGTCACTTTGATGACAGCTGTGCCATCGAGCCTGTCACATAGCGCTCAGATATTCATTGGGTCTCACACAATCCAAAAGTGTCCAGTGTCCACAAGTGTGTGCAGAAATTCAAAATCTCCCTTATCCTCTAGTCACTTTGGTCACAGCTGTGCCATCGAGCCTGTCACATAGCGCTCAGATATTCATTGGGCCTCACACAATCCAAAAGTGTCCAGTGTCCACAAGTGTTTGCAGAAAATCAAAATCTCCCTTATCCTCTAGTCACTTTGGTCACAGCTGTGCCATCGAGCCTGTCACATAGCGCTCAGATATTCATTGGGCCTCACACAATCCAAAAGTGTCCAGTGTCCACAAGTGTGTGCAGAAATTCAAAATCTCCCTTATCCTCTAGTCACTTTGGTCACAGCTGTGCCATCGAGCCTGTCACATAGCGCTCAGATATTCATTGGGCCTCACACAATCCAAAAGTGTCCAGTGTCCACAAGTGTGTGCAGAAATTCAAAATCTCCCTTATCCTCTAGTCACTTTGGTCACAGCTGTGCCATCGAGCCTGTCACATAGTGCTCAGATATTCATTGGGTCTCACACAATCCAAAAGTGTCCAGTGTCCACAAGTGTGTGCAGAAATTCAAAATCTCCCTTATCCTCTCGTCACTTTTGTCACAGCTGTGCCATCGAGACTGTGACATAGCGCTCAGATATCAGTGGGCCTCACACAATCCAAAAGTGTCCAGTGTCCACAAGTGTCTGCAGAAATTCAAAATCTCCCCTGTCCTATAGACACCTTGTACCTTGTTTTACATTACTATATAGTTTGTTGGATTTTGTCTACATTTCTACCAAAAATGAGGAAGGCTGGTGGAAGAGGCCGTGGAATTGGGCGGGGGTTGGCAGCTGGTAATGATGGTGTTGGTGGTGGATCTGATGGTAGTGGCAAGAGCAAAATAGGACCGAATGCAGGAGGTGTTGAGCCTGCGTCATCGTCTGGCTACATAAGGCCTCGAACGCTTAGTTTTCTAGGAGTTGGCAAACCGCTTTTAAAGCCAGAGCATCAGGAAAAAGTTTTGTCTTACATTGCTGACTCAGCCTCCAGCTCTATCGCCTCCTCTTCTTCAGTTGTAAAACGTAAAAGCACTGAGTCGTCATTGGAGGCTCATGTTCATGAACCACACCTTTCCTTGTGTCCTTCACCCCAACCAAGATTGAAGGATGACGCAGGCCATACTACTGATTACTCCATGGAGCTGTTTTCACATACCATGCCTGGATTATCAAGTCAAATGGTGAATTACCCAGGCCAAGATGAATCTGACATGGAGTGCACTGATGCACAGCCGCTGATGGATGATTCTGCTGGTACATTCACTCAGAGCACTACATTGTCCTCGCAGTGTACAGAGCCAGATTCTGACCCTGATGAGACTCAGGTGCCCCTTCCCGCACACTATACCACCATACACGGTGACACAGAGGAAGGTGCACATGACATAGAAGAGGAGGTGATGGATGACCCAGTTGTTGACCCAGATTGGCATCCATTGGGGGAAGAGGGTGCTGCTTCCAATAGCTCAGATGAGGAGCATCCACAGCAGACATCGACATCGCAACAGCTGTTATCTGGCAGGCCCGGAGCACTCCAAAGACAGGTTCCAAACATCAAAAGAGTTGCTGGACAGCTTGTCCAGAGGGTCAAAAGATCACAGCGTGCTAGGCCGCAAAATGTCTGCCAAAGTAGGAAGAGTGCAGTGTGGCACTTTTTTGACCAAAATCCTCATGATCAGGCCAAGGTTATCTGTAAGAAGTGCGCAAAGACCTTTAGCCGAGGGAAAAATCTGAAAAATTTGAATACCAGTTGCATGCTTAGACATTTAACCAGCATGCACTTGCAAGCGTGGACACAACACCAAACCTCAAGTGCCACATGTGCAACTGATCACAATGAAGGTAGTCAGCAACGCTACATTGTTTCCCCCACTGTAAGCCCACCGGTTAGCACAGCAGCAAATGTTGAGGTGTCGTTGCAAGGCCACAGCAGTCAGGGAATCCCACTGTTATATCAACGAAAGACTGATTCTAGGCCATCAGAAAGAACACCAACTCCATCACCATCATCAACCCTCTCTCAGTCCACCCTGTCCACCGCTACTTCCACCATATGCAGCTCTCAAGTCCAGCTCACCCTCCCAGACACTATGAGTAGGTCAAGAAAGTACTCAGTCTCTCATCCGCGTACACTGGGTTTGAACGCCCACATTGCCAAACTAATCTCGTTTGAGATGATGCCCTTTCGGTTGGTGGAAAGCACAGCTTTCCGCGAACTCATGGCCTATGCAGTACCACGCTATGACCTACCCAGTCACCACTTCTTCTCTCGCTAAGCCATCCCAGCCCTCCACCATCATGTGAAAGACCGCATTGTCCATGCACTCAAGCAGTCAGTGAGCGGAAAGGTGCACCTCACAACTGATGCATGGTCCAGTCGGCATGGCCAGGGCCGTTACGTGTCCATCACTGCGCACTGGGTTAATGTGGTGGATGCAGGGTCCACAGGGGACAGCAGTGGTGGGACAGTGCTGCCTAGCCCACGGTATAGGAAACAGTTGGCTGTAGGCGTTCGACCCTCCTCCTCCTCCTCCTCCAGAAGCGAAAGCTCGTCCACAGAGCGCAGTCGTACGAGCACTCCATCTGCAGCTGCCACTGTTGCACACGATGTGTCCCCCTATCGAGCAGCTAGTGGAAAGCGTCAGCAGGCTGTGTTGCAGATGATGTGTTCGGGCAACAGACACACCGCCGAGGTGCTGGCCGAGTACTTGAAGTGACAAACTGAGTCATGGCTGGGCAGTGTACATCTTGAGGCAGGCAAGGTAGTTAGTGATAACGGCCGTAATTTTGTGGCAGCCATAGCCCTTTCAAAACTCAGCCATATACCTTGCTTGGCTCACACCTTGAACCTGGTGGTGCAGTGCTTCCTCAAAAATTATCCGGAGTTAACAGCCCTCCTCCAGAAGGTGCGAAGACTGTGCGCGCACATCCGTCGGTCGCCTGTACACTCCGTTCGTATGCAGAAGCTGCAGCGATTGCTCCACCTTCCCAATCACCGCCTCATTATCGACATTGCAACAAGGTGGAACTCCACCCTGCACATGGTGGAGCGGCTGTGCAAGCAGAGGCAGGCAATAATGCATTTGTGGGAGGATACACGGCCAGGCACTTTGAGAGCAGACATGGAGTTGACAGGTGTGCAGTGGTCGAAGCTGAAAGACCTCTGTAAAGTCCTTCAGTGTTTTGAGGAATGCACACGGCTGGTAAGCGCAGACGACGCCATCCTAAGCATGAGCATCCCACTTATGCGTCTGCTCATGCAAACTTTGACGCACCTTAAGGAGCAGGCGTCTGCAGCCAATGTTGATGAGGAGGAAGAGGAGGAGGGAATCCTTGATGACATTCAGCCATTGTCTGCTCAGGGACCTCTCCTGGACGAGGTGGAGGAAGAAGAGGAGGAGGAGGAGGATGATGGGGATGATTACTTAGGGGAGGAGGATGCATCTCGTAGGGCAAGTGAAAATGTTGGCGTGGCAAGGTCTGGTACAGGGTTTGTGCGTGACTGGAGGGATGTGGATTTGCCAGAAAGTGTTCCTCCAACCAGCACTCGCAGTGCATCATTGACACCGGGAACATTGGCCCACATGTCAGATTATGCCTTGCAGATCCTAAAAAGGGACCCACGCATTGCCAAAATGATGAACGATGACGACTACTGGTTGGCCAGCATCCTGGATCCACGCTATAAAGGCAAATTACAAAACATCATGCCACAGGAGAACCTTGACCTAATATTGGCTAATAAACAAGCAACTCTGGTAAATCGGTTGCTTGAGGCATTCCCAGCACACAGCAGCGGTGATGGTTCTCACACGAGCCGTACGGGCCGGGGGCAGCTTGGCAGAGGTGTTCGTGGTGCACACAGCAGAAGTGGCGTTGGAGACAGGGGTTTCATGACAATGTTGTGGACTGATTTTTCAAGTACCGCTCACACAACTGGTAATACTGAATCGATGGAAAGTGACAGGAGACTGCAGTTGTCAACTATGGTTACAAACTACTTTTCCTCCCATATCGATGTTCTCCCACTCAGGTCATTCCCCTTTGACTATTGGGCCGCTAAACTGGACACCTGGCCTGAATTGGCACAATATGCCTTACAGGAGCTCGCTTGCCCAGCTGCAAATGTGCTATCGGAAAGAGTCTTCAGTGCAGCTGGATCAATCCTGACAGAAAAAAGGACCCGTCTGTCAACCCAAAATGTGGATGATCTAACCTACATTAAAATGAACCACGCATGGGTTTCCAAGGATTTTGTCCCACCTTCCTCTGATGACACATAGGGTGACAGAAAAATGTCTTGCTTTGGTCCACCTCTTCCTGGGACTTGACCTATTTCACCTTTTGCATCAGCTGAATGTCCAACATCAACATATGCCACTTTCTAAAACTCCCTAACTGTGCTGCCTCCCCCCCCATGGCCGGGGTCACCACCTAGCGCACGACACCGTGCGAGTGCCGTTGCCCTGGACAGGTGGGTAGGCCGACTCTTGGGCGCGGGCACTGGTACAGGGTCCTTCATAGTGCAATCAAGTGTCTCTGACGGTGGTGGTGCACACCCGCCGTCAGACACACCGCCGTACTATGAGGGGCCCAGTGCCAGTACCGACACCCACGAGTGGGCCCCCTTGCTTGGGCAGGGCCCCAGCATTTGCAATCTTTACCTCTCCCTGCTCCTCCGCTGTGTAGTCTGGGCCGTCAAATCCATACTGTGCCTGACACCGTCTGAGCCTGCCTCCTGATGTATAGACATATATTTTGAATGTGTACGCTATCCATACATGTTATCTGGGGATACGGTACCCTTTCTAACCTTTGTGCAATCACGTGCAATCCATACTGGGCCTAACACCGTCTGAGCCTGCCTCCTGATGTATAGACATATATTTTGAATGTGTACGCTATCCATACATGTTATCCGGGGAAACGGTACCCTTTCTAACCTTTGTGCAATCACGTGCAATCCATACTGGGCCTAACACCGTCTGAGCCTGCCTCCTGATGTATTGACATATATTTTGAATGTGTACGCTATCCATACATGTTATCTGGGGATACGGTACCCTTTCTAACCTTTGTGCAATCACGTGCAATCCATACTGGGCCTAACACCGTCTGAGCCTGCCTCCTGATGTATAGACATATATTTTGAATGTGTACGCTATCCATACATGTTATCTGGGGATACGGTACCCTTTCTCACCTTTGTGCAATCACGTGTAATCCATACTGGGCGTGAGAACGGCTGGCGAGCTGTTAAGCAAGCTACAGCACCTGTGGTTTGCACACGTAAGTTTTTCATTTTTTCAGGAATGACGGTTAGGCCTGATTCCGGAACTGCGGTTGACCTGCACTTACTGGGAAATCATTGTTCGCGGGTAATAATTGTAATCAGTGATCCCCATCACTAACATTGTTCAGCGGGTTATCTGCACCTGTAAGCGACAAACGCTGGCCTTTTCAGTGTAGCGCACATGCAGCCACGGACATGTAAGGGCATGACACACCAGTTATTGGCCAATCTCATGTGCCAGAGCCTCACTTGTCCCTCTAGTAAGCCGGACTCGGACCGCGGGGCATGACGGAGTCTCGTTCGTTAACGGAATTAAGCTTGCAATGTGTGCATCTGTTCTGTAGCTGGCATGGTTGAGGTTTCCCAGGTGGAGTCGAATTTAACCGTAGGCTCCACTCCTGGTGGTGCCCTTCTGGACATTCCTTTAAGGTTCAGCTTTGCAACCATACTGCCCACGTAAAACAAACACTTTGCCTTCATGAACGCTGTTTGGAGGGTCATGACTCGTGGGAATAAAGCCGCCCAATCAGTTAACCTGCTAGAGAGATCGTTCGTTGCACCCAAGCATGACATCACACTCCCTAGGAAGAAGGTAATGCCACTGTGGCGACCGTACTCCTGGGGGCGACACAAGTGCACTGATGCCCAGCCACTGCTCGATGAATCTGCTGGTACATTGACCCAGACCACTACATTCCCCTCGCACGCTACACGACCTGAATCTGACCCTGATGAAACTCAGGTTACCCTTCCCATATACAGTTCCATCTTACACGGTGACAAAGAGGAAGCTGCAGATGAAAGTGCAGGTTCGGCCCACCCGCCATCAGACACACCACCATACTATCAGGGGCCCTGTGCCAGTGCCGTCGCCAACGAGTGGGCCCCCCCTGCTTGCTCAGGATCACAGCACTTGCAAAGTTGAAATACTGTGCAGTGAGATGGAAGATGGGGACGACGAGGAATCCAGACAAGTACAGGGATTCCCTAGCGAGGAGACTTATTTGATTGTTTTCAATGTTGGGACAGCAATTTTTGGGGAGCACTATACTCTGGAGAATGATAGATGGGGCCCACCATACACTGGAACATTCCAAAGGTGGACATCAGACACTGGAGCAGCATTTACAGGGCCCATTATACACTAGAGCAGGGTTCCCCAACTCCAGTCCTCAAGGCCCACCAACAGATCATGTTTTCAGGATTTCCTTTGTATTGCACAGGTGAAGCATTTATCACCAGAGCAATACTAAGGAAATCCTGAAAACATGATCTGTTGGTGGGCCTTGAGGACTGGAGTTGGGGAACCCTGCACTAGAGCATTAGAAATGGGGCCCATTATGTTTGGAGCATTATTTGGGCCCATAAGACAGTGGAGCTTCATCCATGGGGACCAACATATACTGTAGCATTATGTGGAGCTCATCATATACTGTTTCAAACATTATATGGGACCAATGATTCTGTATGGAGAAATAGATGGGCCTCGTCATGAGATGTAAAAAGTGAGGTATTTTTCATTGTACTATACCGCTATTTCTCTGCCGTATCGGAGCATGATGAGTTGTGGTATGTGTTAAAGGGGCGCTCTTTCGCGCAGGGCACATGAAAACCTGCAGCCAGCCCTCCCCCCCCACAACTTTAGCCAAATAACCCCCATTTTTCAGTGCGTAACTTGTATTATGAAGTTAAATAAGGTTGACAAGCTTAAGTAAGAAGAATTGATGCTTTTGGCATTCAAATGGGCACTGTAGGTGTGTTTCCTGTCCTCCTCTCACTGCCGACTTTTATTCCCCATTGACTTACATTGGGTTTTGTGTTTCGGGACGACCCCGACTTTTCCCTATAATCGGACGATCTTGCTCGACCCGACTTTTGGAAAAGTCGGGTTTCACGAAACGAAACGCGACCCTAAAAAACCAAAAGTCGCTCAACTCTACCTGCTGCCAGTGTATTATCGGAACGTGTCTTTAGTGCCGCAGGTGGTGTACTAACAGACCGTAGCACGCGACTATCTTCCGATAATGTCG
The DNA here is from genome assembly GCF_039654945.1 of Dendrobates tinctorius. Taxonomy (NCBI): domain Eukaryota; kingdom Metazoa; phylum Chordata; class Amphibia; order Anura; family Dendrobatidae; genus Dendrobates; species Dendrobates tinctorius. Next base: position 94,022,445 of record NW_027361696.1, on the reverse strand, counting down.
ACCGGCTGACTTTTCTGAAAATGAACAAGGCCTGGATCTCCAAAGACTTTGCCATTCCTCTTACAGACTAAATTAGTGGTTGGCAACTGTATCCAGGTCTGCTGGTGTGTTCATTTTTCTACCACCTGAACTATAATCCCTGTGCTTCAACACAGCCAGTTGTCGCTCAGATGTGTCGTCTGCACAGAGAAACACACTAGCTCCTGTGTTAGTGGGGTTCAGTAACGCCAGCTGTTCCCCTGCTGTGTGGACGGAAAAGTCACCAGCTCCATCAACATTCAAACCACTACTGATTTTTAACTGTGCCCAACTTAGGTCTCTTGCTCCACTGTCTCTACTATTTCCCCTGGCCTCCAACCCCGCCATCTACATCTCTGAAGTGGCGTCAGCACAATCTACACTTGTTCCTGTGTTCCTGTAGCTCAGTCCCATCAGTTTATCCCCTGATGTGTGTCCGGCAAGGTCTCCTGCTCTGTCCACATTCCCATAACCAGTAGTGGGAATGAGGACAGAGCTGGCGAACTTGCCGGACAAACATCAGGGGATCAACAGACGGGACTGAGCACCAGTAACACAGGAACAAGTGTAGATTGTGCTGACGCCACTTCAGAGATGTAGCTGGCGGGGTTGGAGGCCAGGGTAAATAGTAGAGACAGTGGAGCCAGAGGCCTAAGTGGAGCATGGTTAGAATCAGTAGTAGTCAACAACCTCCATAAAAACCGCTGCCCATTGGCCTCTGCATGCGGCATGCGTAATCCTGGGCTCCAACAGTGTCAGTTGGTGTTCAGAAGTGTCGTCTCAACAGAGCCAAACACATTCGTTCAAGTGTTAGTGGGGTTCAGCACTGCCAGCTGTTCCCCTGCTGTGGAGATGGCAAGTCTCCTGCTGCCTTCACCTGCCAAAAGCAACAGGCCCCAGCCTGCTCCTCGCCTAATCCTGGGCTCCAACAGCGTCAGTTGGTGTTCAGAAGTGTCGTCTCCACAGAGCCAAACACATTCGTTCAAGTGTTAGTGGGGTTCAGCACTGCCAGCTGTTCCCCTGCTGTGGAGATGGCAAGTCTCCTGCTGCCTTCACCTGCCAAAAGCAACAGGCCCCAGCCTGCTCCTGGCCTAATCCTGGGCTCCAACAGCGTCAGTTGGTGTTCAGAAGTGTCGTCTCCACAGAGCCAAACACATTCGTTCAAGTGTTAGTGGGGTTCAGCACTGCCAGCTGTTCCCCTGCTGTGGAGATGGCAAGTCTCCTGCTGCCTACACCTGCCAAAATCCAGTAGGCCCCAGCCTGCTCCACGCCTGATTCTGGGCTCCAACAGCGTCAGTTGGTGTTCAGAAGTGTCATCTCCACAAAGCCAAACACATTCGTTCAAGTGTTAGTGGGGTTCAGCACTTCCAGCTGTTCCCCCGCTGTGGAGATGGCAAGTCTCCTGCTGCCTTCACCTGCCAAAAGCAACAGGCCCCAGCCTGCTCCTCGCCTAATCCTGGGCTCCAACAGCATCAGTTGGTGTTCAGAAGTGTCGTCTCCACAGAGCCAAACACATTCGTTCAAGTGTGAGTGGGGTTCAGCACTGACAGCTGTTCCCCTGCTGTGGAGATGGCAAGTCTCCTGCTGCCTACACCTGCCAAAATCCAGTAGGCCCCAGCCTGCTCCACGCCTGATCCTGGGCTCCAACAGCGTCAGTTGGTGTTCAGAAGTGTCATCTCCACAGAGCCAAACACATTCGTTCAAGTGTTAGTGGGGTTCAGCACTGCCAGCTGTTCCCCTGCTGTGGAGATGGCAAGTCTCCTGCTGCCTTCACCTGCCAAAAGCAACAGGCCCCAGCCTGCTCCTGGCCTAATCCTGGGCTCCAACAGCGTCAGTTGGTGTTCAGAAGTGTCGTCTCCACATAGCCAAACACATTCGTTCAAGTGTTAGTGGGGTTCAGCACTGACAGCTGTTCCCCTGCTGTGGAGATGGCAGTCTCTCCTGCTGTCTCCGCATTCCAAAGACAGTAGGCCTCTGCCTTCACCCTCCTATTTCCTGGGCTTCAACACAGCCAGTTGTAGCTCGGAAGTGCCGTCCACACGGAAAGAGACACTTGCTCCCGTGTCTCAGTGGGGTTCAGTAACGTCAGCTGATCCCCTGCTGTGTGGATGGCAGTCTCTCCTGCTGTCTCCACATTCCAAAGACAGTAGGCCTCTGCCTACACCCTCCTATTTCCTGGGCTTCAACACAGCCAGTTGTAGCTCGGAAGTGCCGTCCACACGGAAAGAGACACTTGCTCCCGTGTCTCAGTGGGGTTCAGTAACGTCAGCTGATCCCCTGCTGTGTGGATGGCAGTCTCTCCTGCTGTCTCCACATTCCAAAGACAGTAGGCCTCTGCCTACACCCTCCTATTTCCTGGGCTTCAACACAGCCAGTTGTAGCTCGGAAGTGCCGTCCACACGGAAAGAGACACTTGCTCCCGTGTCTCAGTGGGGTTCAGTAACGTCAGCTGATCCCCTGCTGTGTGGATGGCAGTCTCTCCTGCTGTCTCCACATTCCAAAGACAGTAAGCCTCTGCCTACACCCTCCTATTTCCTGGGCTTCAACACAGCCAGTTGTAGCTCGGAAGTGCCGTCCACAAGGAAAGAGACACTTGCTCCCGTGTCTCAGTGGGGTTCAGTAACGTCAGCTGATCCCCTGCTGTGTGGATGGCAGTCTCTCCTGCTGTCTCCACATTCCAAATACAGTAGGCCTCTGCCTACACCCTCCTATTTCCTGGGCTTCAACACAGCCAGTTGTAGCTCGGAAGTGCCGTCCACACGGAAAGAGACACTTGCTCCCGTGTCTCAGTGGGGTTCAGTAACGTCAGCTGATCCCCTGCTGTGTGGATGGCAAAGTCTCCTGCTGCCTACACAGTCCTACTACTACTGATTTTTAACCGTGCTCCAATTAGGCCTGTGGCTCCACTGTCTCTCGTATTTCCCCTGTCCTCCAACCCTGCCAGTTACAGCTCCGAAGTGGCGTCTGCACAATCCACACTTGTTCCTGTGTTACAGGTGTTCAGTCCGGTCAGTTAATCCCCTGATGTGTGTCCGGCAATGTCGCCTGCTCTGTCCACATTCCCAGAACTAGTTATGGGAATGTGGACAGAGCAGGCGACATTGCCGGACACACATCAGGGGATTAACTGACCGGACTGAACACCTGTAACACAGGAACAAATGTGGATTGTGCAGACGCCACTTCGGAGCTGTAACTGGCGGGGTTGGAGGACAGGGGAAATACGAATATCAGTGAAGCCACAGGCCTAAGTGGAGCTTGGTTAAAATTAGTAGAAGTCTACAACCGATCTTAAAATTTCTTCAATGCAGCCTCAGCCTGCTCCGTGCTTGTCCCTGGGCTTCAACACAGCCAGTTGTTGCTCGGAAGTGCCGTCTTCACAGAGTAAAACACTAGCTCCTGTGTTTGTGGGGTTCAGTAACGTCAGCTGTTCCCCTGCTGTTTTGATGGCAATCTGTCCTGCTGCCTCCCAATTGACAGCACATCAGGCCTCAGCCTGCTAAGTGCTTGTCCCTGGGCTCCAACATCGCCAGTTGCTGCTCATAACTGACTTTGGCACAGGTACTCCCTCCTGCCCAGCTTGGTTCCAGCCCTGCCTGCTGTTTCCGGGAAGTGTCAATGTCAGTTTGCCACCCCAAGTTGCCATGTCGTGTTGCGGTTGGGTTAGCCGAGGCTAGGGTGCCAGCAGTTTAGGTGCTTCCTATGTGGACTGCGGGTTCTGGTAAGAAAGGCTTGTTCCGTAGTGCCAGTAGGACAAGCACCCCCTGTAGGACTGTGTGATTCGGTAACTGCGGCCAGCTTGCGGCATGCCAACTTTGCTTTTCAGGGGTAACTTCAGCTGCCCCTCCGGGTTCCAGCACCGTCAGCTGGTTTTCGTCAGAGCCTTTGGCCTAGGTGCCTCCATCTCGGTATCCGAGTTCCGGCAACGTCTGCTGGTCCTTGGTAGTGCTTTGTAGCACAGGTACCTCCTGCTTAGTAACCGGGTTCCAGCACCGTCAGCTGGTCCTCGGTTGTGCCATTGGCTCTTATTCCTTCTGCTGCCCCTCCGGGTGCCAGCACTGTCAGCTGGTCCTCGTTATTTCCATTTGCTCTTGCAGCTTATGCTACCCCTCTGGGTTCCAGCACCGTCAGCTGGCTCTCATCAGAGCCTTTGGCCTAGGTGCCTCCATCTCGGTATCCAAGTTCCGGCAACGTCTGCTGGTCCTTGGCAGTGCTTTGTAGCACAGGTACCTCCTGCTTAGTAACCGGGTTCCAGCACCATCAGCTGGTCCTCGGTTGTGCCATTGGCTCTTATTCCTTCTGCTGCCCCTCCGGGTGCCAGCACTGTCAGCTGGTCCTCGCTATTTCCATTTGCTCTTGCAGCTTATGCTACCCCTCCGGGTTCCAGCACCGTCAGCTGGTTCTCGTCAGAGCCTTTGGCCTAGGTGCCTCCATCTCGGTATCCGAGTTCCGGCAACGTCTGCTGGTCCTTGGTAGTGCTTTGTAGCACAGGTACCTCCTGCTTAGTAACCGGGTTCCAGCACCGTCAGCTGGTCCTCGGTAGTGCCATTGGCTCTTGTTCCTTCTGCTGCCCCTGCGGGTGCCAGTACCGTCAGCTGGTTCAAGAGGACAAAGAACAGGAAGACAACCACCAAGATGCAGAACAACAAGAGAGAGAAGACAAAGAAGCATAAAAAAACAAAGCAGAAGAACATTAAGCATAAGACTAATACTCTGAGCAAATGATATTATCTTATTTATAAGCAGAAGAAGACTAAGCAGTGTATGGGGGTGAGTCCGTTCCTCCTCGTGGTGCCCCTGGAAAAGGCCTGCTGCTGCAGGCCAAACTGAACGCGGACAAATCCTGTTGTAAATCTTTTGTGACAGGCAGAACGGAAGGTGTAAACTTCTAACTTTTCTAGATAACAACTACAGGAATGCCTGACACAAACAAGAATATGATGAAGAAGAATAGGAAGAAGATGAAGAAGTTGAATATGTAGAATAATAATTGTTGAATAAGAAGAATATGAAGAATGTAAGAAAAGGAAGAAGAAGAAGAATGTAAAAAAAGGAAGTAGAAGAATTAAAAAAAGGAAGAAGAAGAAGAATGTAAAAAAAGGAATAAGAAGAAGAATGTAAAAAAAGGAAGTAGAAGAATGTAAAAAAAGGAAGAAGAAGAAGAAGAATGAAAAAAAGGAATAAGAAGAAGAAGAAGAAGGTAAAAAAAGGAAGAAGAATAAGAAAGAAGAAGAAAGAAGAAAGAAGAAGAAGACATACATGTCTGGCAAAATATAAATGAGGCTAACATAGTCAATATCTTTGTAACTCCTAACGTCTTTAAAAAAAAAGTTTAATTCCTGCTATTCCATTTGATTGGGCTAAACCTCTATGGCTTTAATGTCTCCTCCACCTCCCACAATACATTCTACAATATTCTTAGTTGTTTTTGTTCATGTAGAATTAACCTACAAGGAAAGAAAGGGTTTTTTTTAATTCCGATATTTTGGCCCCATTGACTTGCATTGGTTCCCGGTATCGGAATCGGCGATACCGATACTTTTTTTTAAGATCGGCCGATCCATTCCGATCCGATATTTTCAAGTATCGGCTGGTATCGCTCAACTCTATTCAACAGAGATTGCTTGGTGCACCTGGGTGACCTCTAACCCTGTGCACATTTCCGCCTGATTGCTCTGCCACCACCTAGCAGCGGTTTTAACACCTACTGCACGGTGGACCCCGAGTGGCGAACACACTTTATTTATATTTTTTATTTAGTGCATTCCGCCACTCCTAACAGTAGGTGTGTTTCCTGTCCTCCACTCACTGCCGACTTTTCTTCAGCATTGACTTGCATTGGGTTTCGTGTTTCAGTCGGCCTTCGACTTTTCACGATAATCGGCCGATTGCGTTCAACCCGACTTTTGCGAAAGTCGGGTTTCGCGAAACCCGACTCAACCCGAAAAAAGGCAAAGTCGCTCATCTCTACTTATGACTGCTGTATGTGAACCTCTGAATTGTAAAGCGCTGCAGAATATATTGGTGCTATAAAAAAATTATTATTATTAGTGTTCTGATAATACTTAAGAACTTCTCTCAGCCCTGTTTTGATTGTCTAGCAGCAGATGATAAAATGTAAATGTGGGTCGCCCTCCCAGGGTCGTGGGGTACTCGGTACCGGGCCGGTATCAGTGGGATGTGTCACGGTGGCAGTGACCGGGACCGTGGCCCTGGGCGCCCAAGTAATAGGAAGATGTGGATGTTAAATGTAAAAGTTTGTGACGCCACCTATGGTGTTCGGCAAGGGAGGTGTTAAGCCGACGCTGCATGCAGATCCTCCGGGACAGATGGTGTAGTGCAGCAATGATGGTATAGCCCTCCACAGGCAGGGCTGTTGTTCCAGGGCAGTGTAGATGTGGAGACACTTAGGTGATGTAGTGTCTGGCGCAGGGGATGTAGCAGTGTCAGGCGGATGGACACAGGAAGGAATGGAGGACACCAGGGCATGTAGTTCCAAAGCTTTACTCACAGTCTGTAGTGCCCACTTCTGTGCCGTGTCCTCCGGTTCAGGGACTCAGTCAACCTCCAGGCAAGATGGAAAGCTCTCTTCCATACTCCGCCAACTTATGTGCCTTTCCTGAACATCTCCTCTATAGCGCCTTTAAGTGTGAAGATCTCCAGTACCGTTGTACTCTGGAGTTCCTCCTGACAGATGTTCCCAAGAACTCTACTTGCACGGCAGACAGCTGTAGCATGCTTCGGGGACTCTCTACTCCTATGTCCCGTCTCTCTATCCGTATTGCTGTTATGCCCCCAAGTCTTAGATGGGAGTAGTGCATTTACAGCCCACTACTCCACCGGTGTCTGCTGCAGAGCCATTAGTGTTCATACAACCTCGGGGACCGGGCCCCGGCCTTGCGCTTAGAACTTCCAGGCAAGGTTCTTCCTCTAACCCATGTCCTCTGTGTTCCCTTTTACTCCTACATTCCGTACTTGTCCTTTCCCTTCTATGGAAGCTCAGGCTTCAGGTCAACGTCCTCCTTCTTTCCTTTCCTTTCCTTTCCCGTGCCAGCTGGCTCAGGTCACTGAGGCAGCTGCAGCACTCCTTCCTCCATCCCTTCTTCCAGGGATCTCCACTCCTCCCGAGTGGCTTCCTTCCTCACTGACCTCCTGTCAGATTGACCTGTCCTCCTAAACCATCCCGCTCATATATATATTCTGAACTCCACCCACCTCCCAGCACGTCTACTCTAGTGTTCCAAGCAGGGAACCACCAAAGGTGCTCTGCTTCTCTCTAAGCAAGGAGCCGCAATGTGGTTGTGCTGAACTACTCTATTGTGTGGGGTGCGAGTGTTGAAGCGTGGTCAGGAGCCTCCAACTTACCTGGATGGTGGGACACCACACCTTAGGAGAGAGGAAGGTGCAGTACCTTTGTGGCGACTAAGCCTCAGGGGCGCCACAAATGCCTGTATACTTTTTGTGGTATATGCTCAGATGGTTAAAAGAAAAAAATTAAATTTTCTTTCCAGAGCTCTAACATTTTGGAAAGAAGGGGCAAAGAAGAAAAAAAGTCACTGTTCCAGAGTCAACAGAGAAGCGGCAAATAGCGGTGGTAATTTGCTTAGGTATGTATGATGTCTTTTTCACTAACATCAATTTTACCATTATTATTATACTGTAGTAAAATCTTAACCCCGTGGCTTACTTGGCACAGAAATTATGTCAAATAGTAGCAGGGTATGCTGATCCACTGGATGACTATAAACATGCAGACACATACTTTCCATATTCTCTAGAGGCTCCATAATAAAACCTAATGAAGTCCCTGGAACAATCTCTGGTATTCATAAATGCACAGTTATGTTTGAACCAGGCACTATAGTGAGCATGACAGAACCATCTCTGTTTGGAACACTATTGTCATATGCCGGATCAATTTAAAACTTGCAATCACCTAAGTCAATGACAATCTGAAGGATCAAACCCAGGTACTGGCCCTGGCCAAGCGCCATTTTAAATACAAATACCATTAAATACAAAGATCCTCACCTCCTTGTTCCACCACTTACTCCATGTCCATTGCCTCCAGCTTCTTGTCACAGATCCTTGTAAGGTGCAGGCCCATAGCCAACACTATAACAGGATGGTAGCGCAAGCTGTTGTAATCAACTGATGTCATTGTTAGAGATGAGCGAACCTTTTAAGGTTCAGTTCGATTTGCCTAACGCCTAACAATTAGAGGTTCGCCGAACATATTCACTGAACAGTTTGACAAGCGTATCTGAACCCCATTAAATTTAATGTGAGGCCAAACCAAATATATAAACAACATCTTAAGGGGTGGCAAAATGCTTACCAAACAGCTAAAGTTAGGGGCAGACACCATTAATAGTGGCATCAGTAGAAATTTGCAAATGGCACAGCAGCAGTCAGCCATGGGTCATACATGAGGTTTCAATGAGGACCTGGTGGTTAAGGAAGCAGTGTAAGCCTTCTAATGGGAGCCCTGATAACTCATGCAACACCTCCAATTTTTTTTTTTAGCCGCACTTAGATGGCACAAGCATCAGTTTCATACAGTACTATTGGTAGAAAAATGTAAGGAAAGTAACACAGGTAGTTAACTGATCAATTGACCCACAGTAGAAATTTGCAAATGGCACAGAAGCAGTCAGCCATGGGCCATGCATGAGGTATCAAGGTCTGGGCCAGCAATTACAGCTTTGAATAGAAGTTTCAATGAGGACCTGGTGGTTAAGAGAGCGATGTAAGCTTTATTAGCTGGGAGGCTTGACACCTTCAGCATCACCTCCAAATTTTTTTTCCAGCCACACTCAGATGGCACAAACATCAATTTCATACAGTACTATTGATGGAAAAATGTAAGGAAAGTAACATAATTCAGTGAAAGTAAGTGCAGGCCTGCCTGTCTGGGAGCCCTACTTACACAGGCAACCCACCAGATGGAGACCCAACTTGGAGTCTCCACATTTCAAAAAAATTATTTTCACACACCACACTTCCATTTTTGAAGACCGAAATGCAAAAGGAACCAAATGGCATTGAAATTGACTCAAGATAATTCTGCACTATTCTCTGCAGTCATTCACAACTTGTCAGACTGGTACTGTGTTCTGCTGGTGCACGGGCTGGTCTTCAAAATGTGTGAAACGACTCACAAAAATTATTTATGCCACCTATACTGCTGCTGCTACTGCTTTTGTGATGACGTTTTGATGTTCCCGGGGTTTGAAGTCTAGAAATGGTATGCACATTGTGTGCCTTACTGCTGTCTTGGGGAGAAACATTCTTGAGATTATCAACAAACGTGTTTTGGTACTACAGCATATGTGCGTCCCTTTCCGGGGGTGAAGCATCCTTCTAAATTTGCTCTTGCACCGTGGATGTAACAGTGGAACCCAGTAGTCAGCACTATTTCTAACCCTAATAATACGGGTATCCTGTGGAAGACAGTGCAACAAGAAGGCTCTCATGTGTCTGGCTCTTCCATGAGGTCCAATCCCATGGTGTGTTGGTTGTGGGGTAACACTCAAGGTTGCTTCCTCCAACCCCTCCCGCCAACCACGGACAAAAGAGTATCCTCTTCATCTCCTGACTGTAGCACCTCCATCACCTCTTCCTCCTCCACCTTCTCCATTTGTTCCTTGGCACCTGCACCTTCACAAACAGTTTGTCTGGTACCATGAACCCCTTTGATTGCTGTAAGCCACCCTCCCATGGTACCCATCTGTGTGACAATAGAAAATTGAGATATTGTTATTACTTCCACATTATCCTCTGCTTCCAACTCTTCATCTGGAACGACCCACTCCTCATGCAGACTATTCAAAGTGTACTCCAGCAGTAGATGAGCGGAATATTGATGATGATGATGACGGCATCATCAGCGCTAATCATCTTAGTTGCCATTTCAAAACTTTGCAGCAGGTTGCAGAGGAGCTTGATCTGTGCCCACTCCACAAACGTGATTTGCACCATGTCCGTACTGCGCTGGCCCAGGCTATGCAAAAGAACATATTTCACCAGGGCTCATTGCTGCTGCCGCAGCTGCTGAAACATGTGCAGAGTGGAATTCGACCGTGTTGGAACATCACTAATCAAATGTTTAATTAGCAGGCCAAAAGACCTCTGTAGCGATGGAAGTCCATGACCTGCTGGGTGCAACCGTTGGAAGTGAGTGCACAGCAACCATGCTTTCTGCAGTAGCATATCCAGGCCACGATAATGGTGTAGAAATTGCTGAACCACCAGATTGAGGATGTGAGCCATACAAGGCACATGTGTGAGGTTGCCCCACGTATGGCCACCACCAGGTTTGCACAGTTATCGCACACTGCCTTCCCTGGCTCCAGGTTCAGTAGAGACAGACATTGCTCTAACTCGGCCTGGATAGCTGTTCACAACTCTTGAGCTGTGTGACTGCAATCAACATGGCATATTATTTTGAATACTGCCTGATAGCGGTGAACCATGGCTGTGCAGTATGTATGTAGGGGGGATTTTATCTGCATTGTTGGAACACGTGTCTGATTAAGGGAGAAGGGTGAGGGTACAGGTGGAGGCCCTAGAGGAGATGGAGGAGCCGGAAGCAGTGTTGAAAGTGATAGTTACAGAGGTTTGTCCCTCAAGCCTTGGTGATTCAAATACTTGTGGAACAGCCCCTTAACTGCCAGCCCCCACAGTCACCACAGTCACCCAGTGCCCAGTCAGCGAGATGTAACACCCCTGACCATGTTTGCTCGTCCAGTGGTCAGTGGTGAAAAGCACCCTCTCAAACATACATTTTTTCAGGGAACCTTTGATGCTGTCTGAGACATGCTGAGGTATTGCAGGCACAGCTTTCTTAGAGAAGTGATGGTGACTGGACATCTGGTACTGGTGGACTACGACGGCCATCAACTTCCTGAAATCGTCTGTATGCAAACTGCGGAAAGACAGCATTTCTGATGCCAACAGATAGATATGATGGAGTTCAAGCTCTTAGATATGGCATGTGTAGGAGGAAACATTATTTTAAGTGACTACAACCTTGGAACCAAGGGCTGGCTACTGTGCTGAGAAAGTTACTTGGGTTGTACTTTGCAGTGTCAAAAACAACCCTTGCCATCCCTGCGAACTGCACACTCTTGACCAGCCCTGGCCACAGCCAGAGTTAGGTTTGAGGAGGCCGTGCTTGTCATGGGTGCAACGCACCCACCTCTTCTTCCACCTCCTCTTCTGAGCCACTCAGCTCTGTACCTCTGGGTTCACAACAAGTGGGATCTCCAAATTCATCCCCTATGTTCTTACACTCATCACCCTGAGAGTCACCCTCCTCCTCTTCCTACTCTGACACCATTTTACAGTCTGTGTGTTCCTATGAATTCTAAGTCGCATCAGGATAACCTCAACCCCATGGTTAGCGTCTGGTGACAAAGGTCTGGATTCTCCTTGACCCTACTTCATCCGGCCTTGGATCTGGGTCGCCTTCACATCCAGGGCAGTGGGGTACTCGGTACCGGGCCCGATGGTCCTCATTGGGAGATGTCACGGTAGCTGGAACCCGGCCCGTGGCCCTGGGCGCCCATTGTAAATGTTCAGTGTCAATGTGTAAGTTGTGACGCCACCTGTGGTGTTCGGCAATGAAGATGTAAGCCGACGCTGCATATAGATCCTCTGGGAGAGATGATGTGGTGCAGCAGTGATGTTATAGTCATCAACAGGCAGGGCTGTAGTCCCAGGTCAGAGTAGGTGAAGTGACACGTAGATGGTGTAGTGTGAGGCGCAAGGGATGTAGCAGTGCTGGGCAGGTTGGCGCCGGAATAAGTGGAGGACACCAGGGCATGTAGTTCCAAAGCTTTACTCACAGTCTGTTGTACAAACAGGTGCCTGCCTCTGTGCCGCGTCCTCTGGGTCAGGGACTCGGTCAACCTCCAGGCCAGATGGAATACTCCTTTCCAACACTCCTCCAACATGTGCCTTTCTGAACGCCTCCTCTTATAGCGCCTTTAAATGAAGTACTCCTAGTACTGAGTTACACTGGAGTTCCTCCTGTCCGATGTTCTTATGAACTCTACTTGTACGGCAGACAGCTGTAGCCTTCTTCGAGGACTTCTTGCTACTAAGTCCCGGCTCACTATCCAGTTGCTGTTGTGCCCCCAAGTCTTGTGTGGGAATAAAGTGGTCACTACTTCTATTCCTCCGGTGTCTACTGCAGGACCATTAGTATCCATACAACCTCGGAGACCGGGCCCCGGCCTTGCGCTTGGAACTTCTAGGAAGAGTTCTCTTCTAACCCATGTCCTCTCTTCCTTTTTACTCCTCACGTTTCGTACTAGAATTTCTTTCTATGGAGAATCAGGTTTTCAGTCTATGTTGCTCTCTTCCTTTCCCATGCCAGCAGACCCAGGTGACTGGGATCTGCTGCAGCACTTCCATCCATCTATCCTTCTCTCCAGGGATCTTCTTCTCTACAACTCTCTAACCAACTGACTGACTGTCCTAAACTCTTCCCGCTCCTTGTAATGTAATCTAACTCCACCCACCTCCCAGCACATTTCGTGTTCCAAGCAGGGAGCCACCAATGGGTGCTTTGCTATACTCAAAGCAGGGAGTCGCCGAAGGTGCTTTGCTACACTACTTTGCGGTGTGGGGTGCAGGTGTTGGAGCGTAGTCAGGAGTCTCCACCTTACCTGGATGGTGGGATACCACACCTCAGGAAGAGGTGCAGTACCTCTGTGGTGACTGAGCCTCAGGGGCGCCACAGATCCAAGATGAAAAAATTTGGGGTATCACTGCAGATGCTTTCCTGCCTATGATTCCATGAATCTTTGGAGCAGACATCTAATGTCCATGGAATAGAATGTGTGAACAGCTCTGCAGAATGGAAAATCTGTGGTTTACAACAGTCAGCTGTGACACGGGGGAAACAAGGGTGATTGGGGTGCCACCCAGGAAGAGGAGCAGAGGCCACTTGATGCAGTGCTTACCATCCACCATAGCACATGCTCTTTCTGGCCCTCACCTACAAGGCATGCCGTTGTGCATCTGCCACAGAAATGGAGTGGAGTAGCTTGTCCAGTAACAGATGTTGTCAATGGTCTTTGGAAAGGATGAGATGGTGTTTGTTCAGTTAAGCTTTCATTAACACCTAATACATACAGGTTGAACATAAAGCCTATTCCTCCTCCCACCACAACCACTTTTTTCCCAGTCATGTTGTATGTACCCTTCCTGTTGTGAGTTCATTTTCCCCTTCACTACTGAGGCCCGAGGAACTCCCTCTTCTGGTGAAGAAAGGTAGTGAGCCTGATTGTCAAACACCTGGGGCTGATGATGATGACTGGCTGAGTGGAGTTAATGACTGGATATAAGGCTGCCGACGCCCTTCTGGCCTGCGGGTGATTTCTCTGTGGACTTCTAGGAAACCAGTCTGATTCCTGCTCATCTAAAGCTAAGATTTCTGCTTTGCCTTTTTGCATTAGTGTTTTGTTTTCCTTGCTTTTCTGGATTCTGCCATTCCCTTCTGGGGTGAGCTGAATCTCCTTTTGCCTGTTGCTCTGTCTTCAGAATATTCCTGAGTACTGACATAGCCTTTTTTGAAGCCTAGCGTCTTCAGGGCCTTTTTTACTGTCAGTTTGTTGGCTCTTATTTTCATAGGGTTTTTCAGGGATTGCAGACAGCAGCCTTCCTGTCCTTTCCTATCTAAGCTAGCTTGGGCCCCATCTTTGCTCAGTCTATCTTTCTGTCTGTGTTTTTTTCTTTCTTCTTGCTTCACCGTCATTATATGTTGGGGGCTGCCTTTTGCTTTGGGGTCTGCTCTGGGGCAGTTTAGATTTCCCTTTCTGTCTTTAGGCTATGTAGTCTTCTGGCTGTGATCGAGGGGCCTAGGGCATCGTAGGAGCCCCCCACGGCTACTGCTAGTTGTGTTGATAGGTTCAGGGGTCTGCAATCCGATAGCTGCCAACTTCTCTGGTTTTCTGGACTTAGCTAGCATTTCTATTTTTGCCTCCTACGGTGACTCAATCACAACACTTCCCCTCTTGTAGCCAGATTTTTCACAACCTTAGGACCACAGCTGTCAGTCACCTGTCAGTAAATGAACAATCACTATTTACTTTCTTAGAAAGTGTGCCTTAACAACACTGTTATTCCTGACGAATTTTAATAGGAAATGTGGCCTTCTGATTTCTAACTGCAATACAGATTTATCCCAAATAAATTGGACTAGCAAATTGGGCCTCATGAAACTGCATCACAGTTTCTGCACAATCTAGCTAGATGCTGGAAGATCGATTTCACACAGGACAGGATCCTATCTAGCTTACTGACTGTTATGAATGGGAAACCGAGGAGGAAAAAAAGACAACAAGCTAAGTCTCAGAAAACCAGAGATGTTGGTAACTATGCAGATTGCAGATCCCTGATCTTAAGCACACAACTAGCAGCAGTCGTGGAGCTTTCCTACATTGGTCCTAGACACCTCATCACAACTGGAGAACTACATAAGCCTAAAGCAGGAAAAGAGGAAAACTAACTGCCCCAGAGCGGACCCCAAAGGAAAGACAGCCCCCCACATGTATTGACAGTGAAACAAGATGAAAATACAAACAAAGGCAGGAAAATAGGCTGAGCAAATGATGGGGCCTGGCTAACTAAAAAGGACAGAAAAGGAAAGACACTGTCTGCAATCTGCCAAAAAAACCTACAAAAATATTGTCCAACACTTCTGATAGCAAAATTAACCCTGAAGTCACTAGACTTCTAAACCTATATCAGCACTCTGAAATATTCTGAGACAGAGCAAGAAAGAGGCCAATCTAATAAGGGGCAAAAAGCAGATTGGCAAAAAATACTGATCAATAGGAGTGGAATTTCAGCATAGCCCCAGCAGGGGCAGGCTGATTACACAAAAAACTGAATTGACCAACAAGCGCAAGTGTGAACAATAGCAAAAAACAAACTTAACTTGAGAAGACTGGAAGAGAGCTGAAGTCCAGGATCTGAGAAGCAGACTGAATCACCAGCACCCGGATAGGGCGTCGGCTGTCTTATATCCAGTCTGATACTCCAGAGATCCAATCGTTATCTTCCTCATCAGGTGGCAGATCACTACCACTTAAACCAACAGCACTACCTCCTGTCACCACCAGAGGGAGAACAGAAGGGGAACTCTCAACTGGTAGAGCAGAAAATGAGTTCATGACAGTAACCCCCCCCTTGAGGAGGGGTCACCAAACCCTCATCCATGCCACCAGGCCGAACAGGATGGGCCCGGTGAAAAGCACAAACCAATTTGTTGGCATGAATATCAGAGGCAGAGACCCAAGAATTATCCTCCTGGCCATAACCCTTCCATTTGACCAAATACTGGAGTCTCCGTCTAACCAAATGAGAATCCAATATTTTCTCTACCTCATATTCCATATTGCCTTTAACCAAGACAGGGTCAGGAGGTACCACCACAGGAACTACTGGCTCAACAAACCTATTCAACAGTGATTTGTGAAATACGTTATGGATTTTGAACGTAACTGGAAGAGCCAATCGAAAAGAAACAGGATTAAGAATCTCCAAAATCCTATAAGGTCCAATAAATTTTGGCTTATATTTTGGAGATGCAACCTTCATAGGAATATTCTTAGACGACAACCAAACCATATTACCCACTTTAAACCGGGGACCAATGGTCCTATGCCGGTTGAAAAAGCGCTGGGCCTTTTCCTGAGAGAGAGACAATTTATCCCCCACTTGGTCCCATATCTGCTGCATTCTCACAACCACAGTGTCCACACCTGGGCAGGACGAAGATTCTACTTGCCTTGAAGAGAATCGAGGATGAAACCCAAAATTACAGAAAAAGGGTGACATCAAGGTGGCAGAACTAGCTCTATTGTTCAGCGCAAATTCGGCCAAGGGCAAAAATGAGACCCAATCATCTTGATCAGCAGATCTAAAACATCTTAAATAAGACTCCTGGGTCTGGTTTGTTCTCTCAGTCTGCCCTTTGGTCTGGGCATGAAACGCGGAGGAGAAGGATAACTGAATTCCCAGGTAGGGAAAAAAAGGCTTTCCAGAATCTGGAAACAAACTGGACCCCTCTATCGGACACAATGTTCTCAGGAATCCCGTGTAACCGAACCACCTGTTGTAAAAACAAGGGCACCAACTCAGTGGAAGATGGCAACTTTGGGAGTGGTACAAGATGG
This sequence comes from Dendrobates tinctorius, assembly GCF_039654945.1. Classification (NCBI taxonomy): domain Eukaryota; kingdom Metazoa; phylum Chordata; class Amphibia; order Anura; family Dendrobatidae; genus Dendrobates; species Dendrobates tinctorius. Next base: position 94,006,237 of record NW_027361696.1, on the reverse strand, counting down.
ACCATCTTCGAAAATCTATCACAAATCACCCAGATAACAGTCATTCTCTGAGAGACAGGAAGATCAGAAATAAAATCCATTGAGATATGGGTCCATGGCCTCTTGGGCACCGGCAGGGGCATCAGCAACCCACTAGAATGAGAACAGGGTTTAGACCGAGAACAAGTCCCACAGGACTGTACAAAATTCCTGACATCACGAGATAAGGCAGGCCACCAAAAAGACCGACTCACCAAATCTCTGGTACCAAAAATACCTGGATGACCAGCCAATGCGGAGCAATGGAGTTCAGACATCACTCTCTTTCTCCACTGGTCAGGAACATACAATCTTCCCATAGGGCAACGCTCAGGTTTATCCTCCTGAAATTCCTCTAGGGCGCATCTCAAAAAGGGCGAAATGGCAGAAAGAACGACCCCGTCACCTAGGATAGTAGTAGGCTCGGTCACATTAGGAGAATCAGCAAAGAAACTCCTAGAAAGGGCGTCTGCCTTAACATTCTTAGTGCCCGGAAGAAAAGAGACCACAAAATTAAAACGCGTGAAAAACAAGGCCCATCTAGCCTGTCTAGGATTCAAGCGTTTGGCCGACTCCAGATAAATCAGATTCTTGTGATCGGTGAGGACCACAAATTGATGTCTAGCTCCCTCCAACCAATGTCTCCACTCCTCAAATGCCCATTTCATGTCCAACAATTCTCGATTCCCCACGTCATAGTTGTGTTCAGATGGGAAAACTTTCGAGAAAAGAAGGCACAGGGATTCATCTTAGAAGTCACAGGGTCTTTTTGGGACAACACAGCTCCTGCACCAACCTCAGAAGCGTCCACCTCCACTTGAAATGAAAGTGAGACATCAGGTTGCCGTAAACCTGGAGCTGAAGTAAATCTCCGCTTAAGCTCCTGAAATGCTGAGACAGCCTCAGGAGACCAATTCAGCACATCAGCTCCCTTCTTGGTCAGATCAGTCAGTGGTTTGACAATACTAGAAAAATTACCTATAAATTTACAATAGAAATTAGAAAAACCCAAAAACTTCTGGAGAGCCTTCAAATAAGTAGGCTGAACCCAATCATAAATGGCCTGTTCCTTGGCCGGGTCCATTTCAATAGTCGACGGAGACAAGATAAATCCCAAAAATGAAATCCTCTGTACACCAAAGAGGCACTTTGATCCCTTAACAAACAGGGAATTCTCTCTCAAAATCCGGAACACAGTCCGGACATGTTTCACATGGGAATCCCAATCACTAGAAAAGATCAAAATATCATCCAGATAGATGATCAAAAACTTATCCACAAAGTCTCAGAAAATATCATTCATAAAGGATTGGAAGACAGAAGGGGCATTAGAGAGCCCAAAAGGCATCACCAGGTACTCAAAATGTCCCTCCGGAGTATTAAACGCCGTCTTCCATTCATCCCCATGCTTAATGCGAATAAGATTATACGCCCCCCCTGAGGTCAAGCTTAGTAAACCAGCAGGCACTCTTAACTCTGGAGAATAAATCAGACATCAGAGGTAACGGTTACTGATATTTAACCGTCATCTTGTTAAGGGAACGATAATCAATACACGGTCTTAATGAACCATCTTTCTTGGCCACAAAAAAAAAACTAGCACCTAACGGTGACGAGGATGGTCTAATATGACCCTTCTCCAATGACTCCTTAATATAGGATCGCATAGCATCATGTTCGGGTACAGATAAGTTGAAAATCCGACCCTTGGGAAATTTACACCCAGGCATCAACTCAATTGCACAGTCATAACTCCTATGAGGAGGCAAAGACTCAGACTTACTCTCACTAAAACATCAGAGAAATCAGCCAGATAATCAGGAATATCATGAGACTGAGGAGAGGTGGAGAAAACAGGAGCGTCCCTAAGAACACACTGACAACCCCAACTCACCACAGGCACAGATTTCCAATCCAAAACTGGGTTATGAGTTTGCAACCAGGGGAACCCCAGAACAATAGTATCATGCAAATTATGCAGCACCAAAAATTTACAATTTTCTTGGTGGCCTGGGGCAACTCGCATTATCACCTGGGTCCAAAACTGAGGTTTATTCTCCGCCAAAGGAGTGGCATCAATACCCCTTAAAGGAATGGGCATCTGCAGAGGCGTCATGGACAAACCACAACGTTTAGCAAAGTCCAAATCCATCAGATTCAGAGCTGCTCCTGAATCCACAAAAGCCTTAGTGGAAAATGTGGACAAGGAGCAGATCAGAGTAATTGCCAAAAGGAACTTAGGTTGTACACTGCCCACAGCAAATGTGTGTGCAAAACGTTTCTCTCATTTAGGGCAGACAGAAATAGTATGAGAGGCGTCTCCACAGAAAAAACACAGCTTATTACGCCTTCTAAACTCCCGACGTTGCGCCCTAGACAAAACCCCATCACATTGCATAGGTTCAGACATTTCTTCAAAAGATGGCAGTGCCTCCCGTGTAGTTTTACGTTCATGTAAACGCTGATCAACTTGAATGGCTAATGACATAGAGTCATCCAGACCAGAGGGAACAGGAAATCCCACCATAACATCTTTTACGGTCTCTGACAAACCTTTCCGAAAGAGAGCTGCCAATGCACTATCATTCCATGTAGTAAGGACCGCCCACTTTTGGAATTTTTGACAGTACAACTCTGCAGGATCCTGACCCTGGTTTAATGCCAACAGGGTTCTCTCAGCTTGATCAATGGCATTAGGTTCATCATACAACAACCCCAAGGCCTGAAAAAATGCATCCACATTAGTCAGAATAGGATTTTCAGGTGTCAGAGAAAAAGCCCAATCTTGGGGATCGCCGCGCAGCAAGGAGATGACAATTTTAACCTGCTGCACAGAGCTCCTCGATGAGTTAGGCTTCAAAGCAAGAAATAATTTACAATTATTCTTAAAATTCAGAAATTTAGACCGATCCCCAGAAAACACATCAGGAGTAGGAATCTTGGGTTCAGCAGCATGTGACTGAATAAGGTAGGTGGAAATTCCCTGTACTTCAGCAGCAAGCTGCTCCACATGATCAGACAGCTGCTTAATCTCCATTAAGAAAAAAATCCTCCTACGGCCCCAGAGAAAAAGAGGAAAAAATACATAATAAAAAAAAAAATTCTGACACTTTTTTTTCTTTTTTCTTTCTCCAACAATTCTTTCCTGCTTTTGAGTACTCTAGAATCTGCGGTATGGCTGGTGATTCTGTTATGAATGGGAAACCGAGGAGGAAAAAAAAGACAACAAGCTAAGTCTCAGAAAACCAGAGAAGTTGGTAACTATGCAGATTGCAGATCCCTGATCTTAACCGCACAACTAGCAGCAGTCGTGGAGCGTTCCTACATTGGTCCTAGACGCCTCGTCACAACCGGAGAACTACATAAGCCTAAAGCAGGAAAAAAGGAAAACTAACTGCCCCAGAGCAGACCCCAAAGGAAAGACAGCCCCCCACATGTATTGACAGTGAAACAAGATGAAAATACAAACAAAGGCAGGAAAATAGGCTGAGCAAACGATGGGGCCCGGCTAACTAAAAAGGACAGAAAAGGAAAGACACTGTCTGCAATCTGCCAAAAAAAACCTACAAAAATATTGTCCAACACTTCTGATAGCAAAATTAACCCTGAAGTCACTAGACTTCTAAACCTATATCAGCACTCTGAAATATTCTGAGACAGAGCAAGAAAGAGGCCCATCTAATAAGGGACAAAAAGCAGATTGGCAAATACTGATTAATAGGAGTGGAATTTCAGCATAGTCCCAGCAGGGTCAGGCTGATTACACAAAAAACTGAATTGACCAACAAGCGCAAGTGTGAACAATAGCAAAAAACATACTTAACTTGAGAAGACGGGAAGAGAGCTGAAGTCCAGGACTTGAGAAGCAGACTGAATCACCAGCACCCGGATAGGGCGTCAGCTGTCTTATATCCAGTCTGATACTCCAGAGATCCAATCGTTATCTTCCTCATCAGGTGGCAGATCACTACCACTTAAACCAACAGCACTACCTCCTGTCACCACCAGAGGGAGAACGGAAGGGGAACTCTCAACTGGTGGAGCAGAAAATGAGTTCATGACACTGACAAGTTCACTTGCAGCAGTATTAGGAGTGGCTTTTCTGCGCTGTAGCACTAAGAAAATGGTGCCAGCATATCAGAATGTCCATTTTTTATATGGCCAGGGACATGTGAACTTAGCAGCCAATCACAGAAGACATTGTGTCATGGCATTTGTGGATGATTTTTGCACCTTGATTGACTAACGGAACAAACACACATAAAGTTATGAGTTAAAAAATATATATGTCGCGCCACTACTCTAACTGCTCCTCTGCCAGAATGTACACACATTAGGTTATTAAAGAAAAAAAATACACTCCACAGCTCCTCTGACCTAGACACACCCCCTCACCTCATCAAACATGTCATTCTGTCCCCCAGCTCATCATTCAGCACTACTATCCTAAGCAAAGTAATCACAAAACCATGAATAGATATGCGATGATTCACCGAACTGTGACCAAATTTTGCCAACTTTGAATAAAAATGCTCATGAAACTCAACATGGATCTGAATATGCTATGTTCATTCCGAATTTAAGATTGGCGAACGCTTACTTAACAAGTTCACTTGTCTCTATTCATTGTGTCTGCCTGCACTAAGCCATGAAACAGTACATACCAGAAGAACAGGCTGCTTCATTCATTATTTTGGCGAGGTTCTAGAGAAGGACAGAAATGCACGCAAAATATATTGTCTGGTAAAAGATAAGTACAAGCAATGATAGCGCTCACCTGAAAGTGTCGTGTGCAGACAAAACACCCATGAAAGGGTGAAAAGCCGTTGATGCTGCCCCCGTGGCTGAAGGAAATGGTTCTTTTAGATATATTGTACTGTAATGGCAAAAGTGGAAACGTCACGTTTAGGCGTGCTGCGCTGCATGAATGAAGAGCCCTGGGAATTATAACTATTTAATAAGTAGCTGCCTCTCTAACCCCTTCATGGCCCTTGACATACCCATACATCACGGTTGGAGAGGGTTTCCTGACTTTACGTATGGGTACATCATGGCAATCATGCGGGGCACAGTAGCTGTACCCGCGCTATCGCAGCCAGAAGCTAGGCTTAAGTTAAAGGCAATGTGAAAGATTATATCCGGCACTCAAAAATAATGCTGATCAAAGATATTTTATTTTAGGAAACATAATCCAAAAAAATATGACGTTTCGGTCATTTCATTGACCTTCATCAGACTAGGATAAATAAACAGAATAGGACAATGCAATCAATATATGTCATTATCAGACCAATATGAGATACATCAAAGAATAAAAAACAAAAATATATATGAATATAAAGAAATATAAAGTGTATAGTATATACACATATTAATGTGGTTTTACAAATATTTTTATCATAAAGAGATGTCCACTGTCGACTTCTCATATAGTGAAATACAAGTGGCTGAAATTGTTTCACAAGTTACAGCATTGGGAGAATTTTTACAAATTCCAGGCAGTGAATTTAAATCATGTGATCTCAAGTGAGAGTCTCATCACCTGGTTGGTTTGGAACTCCACAGCATCACCATTGCCAAATACATTAAAACCCAAAGGATTCCAATGGATCTTCGTGTATCCTTGAGACCCACACTGTTCCAAGATACTCCAGATTTTTGTCAAAAATTTGATCAAATTCTAAATAAATGTTCACTGGACCTCTTGACGCTGATGTTGGAACATCTTAATAAAGAGATTAAGAATAGTCAAGAGAAAGTATCTAACGTGGAAACACAACTGAAAGACACTTTATCTAAAGAAGAATTGGATACTGTGAAAACTCACACAAAAGAAAACGTGGACACTTTCAGGAAAGAAACTGAGAAATGGAAACCACAGGAGTTTATTCGTGACACCCAGTATTACTTGAACAAAAGGGTATATAAATGGCAAGGCTCCTCTTCTCATCCAAACTATCGATACTACCGAAATATGTATAGAACATCGGTGTCCAGTTCAGACAGCGAACGTACAGACTCCAACAGGTCGTCTTTTTTAAGCTCCGGCAGGAGATTCTATTCGAGAAAAGGACGAGGAGGGGTGGTCAGTGTTTCAGAAACCAACCGGCACGTGATGCACACCGGATCCCAGGTAATGTCAGTTTAGTGGTAAATATTTCTTCTATATATTTAAACTCCTCACAAACACATTTATTGCAAAAAGGTTTGTCGTTCTGCCCAACTTACAAATTTAATTATTTTCAGCTGGACATTGACCTACAGAGGTTTTACAGAAACGTATGATTAAAGGCTCATTTTAGTGATCCAAATAATAAAACATTACCAGGCTGTAACTCATCCAACACAAATCAATTTGAGTGATTTAGGTTTAAGGTTGCGTAGCACTTTTTTACCACCTAAGAATAGTCATCCAATTGAAACATTTATTACACTAATCAATAGAGAAGTATCTGATTACTCTAGAAGGATTACCAGGGGTGAATTTATTTTTCAGTCTAATCTTGATCTAACAGACCGAGCTGCTTTACAGACATTAATAGAGGACAAAGATTTTATAAAAAAGCCTGCCGATAAGGGAGGAGCTACAGTCATTATAAATCGTTCCTTTTACGTAAATTAGGCTTTATCCCAATTAGTTAATCGAGAAGTTTAGAAGCCTCTTGCTTACAATCCCACCCTATCGATTCAAGAACAGATAACAGTTATTTTAGAGAAGGCATTAGCCTCACAGATCATAGATAATAAAGCAAGGGATTTCTTAATTAAAAGGATCTCTTAATTCGAGTGTTTTATCTACTATATAACCTAAAATCCATAAACGATTGGATAAGCCCCCAGGAAGACCAATTGTCGCCTCAATGGATTCGATCCTTTCTCCTCTATCAATATTACTAGTAAAGATTTTAACACCCCATGTTAAAAACACTCCATCTTTCCTCTTAGACATGGGGGCTTTTTTATGACTAATTAGGAATTTGGTAAATTACCGGAAGGTACCTTGTTGGTAACTTTTGATGTGAATAATCTATATACATCTATTCAGCATCAAAAGGGCATGGGAGCCACCAAAAGATTACTGGAGGGATCTTCTATTGATTCCATAGTAATTAAGTTTCTTATGGAATTGTTAGAACTTGTTCTCACAAATTTTTTTTCATTTTTAAAGATACCTTCAAATTCAGGGCACAGCGATGGGGTCCAATGTGGCCCCATACGCAAATTGTTTCATGTCCTTTTTTAACTTGATTATATCTATTCTAATGAATTATATCGGTCCCACTGCTTATTATGCATCTTTATATTGAGGATGTTTTCTGTTTATGGAGAGGTATGAATGATAGTTTACAACAATTCTTTAACCAAATTAATCAAATCTGGCCTGAATTAACTTTCACTCTGAATTTCAATAAAAATGACATTAATTTCTTGGATACCAAAGTACTACAGGATGATGAGGGCAATTTGACATTAGATCTTTATATTAAAGGCACTGACCGTAGCAATTTACTACTTTACCAAAGTTGCCATTCTAGGGCGATACAAAAATCTGTTCCACTCTCTCAATTTGAGAGAGTGCGAAGAATAGTCAGTGATCCCAATATATGTTCGCAAAGAATGAATGAGATAGAAGATAAATTTTTACAGAGAGGTTATTCTCGACAACTACTCTGACAATGTCGGAATAAAATTAACACTACTACTAAAGCTTCCACATCTGATAGAATTCTTTTTGTCCACACATTCCATCCTTTGATGTATAAATTGCATAATAAAATCCATAAACTTTGGCATATATTGCGGGACAGTTTTCCAAATGTTCCTGAATTCCAGGTTCCATCCCTTCCTTGTTTCAAAAGATCCAGTAATTTAAAAAACAAAATTACTAGAGTGGATATTGGCTCGGCACGTACAATCCCCATACAGACTTTTCTTTCCACAAAACGTAAGGGTACATTCCCATGTCTGCAATGCGCTCAATGCACAAATGTATCACATCATAAATGGGATATACATTGTAAAAAACATCACCTTCTGATTCCATATCACATCAATATGGCAGGTCATACAATTGCACAGTTACATTTTTTGGTGTTAGAGCAAGTCAATGTTAACAGAAGAGGCAGTGACCTAGCTAGCAAACTTCAAATAAGAGAAGCATACTGGATTCACTACTTACAAAGTTTAGAACCCAAAGGACTTAACAGAGAATATGACATTATAGGTCTATATTGATTTATTATATATACAATAGTACATTTAATATGTTCCTTCTTAGGCCTGTTTCACACTTCAGTTTTTTGACGTCAGTCAAAATCCGCCAATTTTTGAAAATGGCAGATCTGCTATTTTTTTGGCGGATCCGCCGTTTTTTCCCATTGAATTACATTAGTGGTGGATTTTGGCGGATGGTCGTCCGTTACGTCCGCTATTTGGCGGATCCGCCAGATTTCTGGCGGATTCTGTCTGAGGTGGACTGACTCTGTAACGTTTTTTGTCTGCGTCAAAATGGCGGATCATGGCGGATCTGCCATTGTCCGCCATTTGATAGAATGGCCGTCTATGGGCGGTGGATCTGTCATTTAGCGGAATCCGCTATTTCGCACTGAGCATGCTCAGAATAAAAGATACTTTTCCAGACAGTCCAAAAACTATATAAGGTGGGCTAATTGGGCCCAGACATGCAGTACCAGCACCAAGACAGAAGAGAAGAGAACAGACCAGAAACAGCCTGCCAGCCAGCCAGCAACTGCCAGCATCAAGAGGCCTGCCACCAGAAGCCAGCACCTGCCAACAGCAAGTCAGGACCAAGAGGCCTGCTACCAACGAGCCAGGACCGAGAGGCCTGCCAGTGCCAGCACCAACAGCCAGCCAACAAAGACGCCTGCAAGTGTGAGTATAACCTATTTGTGTGTGACATTTCTGTGTGTGTTTGTGGCTTGTGTGTGTACTACCTGTGTGTGTGTGTGTATTTTCTGCTTGTGTGTAGCCTGTCTGTGTGTGTGTAGCCTCCCATTGTTCATGTCTGTGTGTGTGTGTATTTTTATTATGCATTTTTTTTCATACTTGACTTGTTTTTCTGTTGTTGCATGTGTACTGCATTTTATTTTCATACTACTGTAATTTTATTTGAATATTTCCAAGTGTGCTGTGATTGTGTGTTGTGTGTATTGTATGTGGTGTCACTGTAGCATGTTTTCAGCAATTTTTTTTTTCATGTACTGTGGTATTTAAAATAAAGAACATAGTAGCTCCTACTTTAAAAAAAAAATGAAAAAAAAAAAAATTATAATAAATAAAAACTGTCTCCAAAAACTGTCCGTAGTATCATTGTAAAACCAGGTCATGTTAAGTATGGGTATACGTGCAATACCTAATCAAGATCACGTTAAGTATGGGTATACGTGCAATACCTAAACAAGGTCACGTTAAGTGTGGGTATACGTGCAGTACCTAAACAAGGTCACTTTACGTGTGGAATATGCTCACTGATAGATTCTCAGTTAACTCTGTAGCAGGAAATTACACACATGCAATACCAAAAACCAGGTCAGTTTGAAAGTGTGGGTATACATACAATACCAAGGGTTTTTTTTAAGTTTTTTTTTTTAAAAGGGGAACACGAGGTGTAGGGTTGGGAAGGTTGCGCATTGCGCATATCAACATTCAATTTTTTGGGGTAGTTTTTCAATCAAAATATATCTGAACATACATTTTTTTTTATTATCTTTTCTATAGTAGCATTACAAGTGTGTTCATACTTGCAGATCCGTTCAGAAAGGACCCGCAAACCAGGCCGCAGCAGAGAGAGAAAACAATTCAATTTTCCCAGTAAGTATAAAGGCCTGAAAGCTTCTATTATCCTTTGTATAGTAGCTTTACAAGTGTCTTTTTACACTTGCAGATCCGTTCAGGAAGGACCCGCCAGTCAGGCCGCAGCAGACCCGCCAGCCAGGCCGCAGCAGACCCGCAAGCCAGGCCGCAGCAGACCCACAAGCCAGGCCGCAGCAATAATGTCTTCTTCTGGGAGCCCTCCCTCACAGCATCAGTGAACTGAGGTAATATAAATAATGTTTTTTTTACTCTTATTTTACACTTTTTTTTAAACCCTATATGCATGTATTATGTTTTCACAGGAAGCTGAATCTGAGGAGTTTCCAGGAGGAGACATGCAGGGTGGAGAAATGCAAGGAGGGGGAGCGCAGAGTGTAAGTTTAGCAGATACAAACACTGACATACATAATGCTACACCCAACACAAACATTCATCACAGCACACACAATAACTATGCATCCATCCAAGCACATAACTTTTTTTTTATAGTCTTCACAATCCGGTGCCCGCACTAGAGCGACTCCCAGGACATCCCAGAGTCGTCGAGGTGGTGCTTCCAGTGGTCGGCGAACAGTAAGTAACACTTTATTTGGGTGATTGATTAATGAACCTCATGTGTCTGAATTTAATATAACTTTTTTTTTTTTTCACAGGCTTCACAGCGTGCTCCAGACAGACCATTCGAAGAGGGGATGATGATAGATGTGGACACCCTCATTGAGGCTGTGCAACCGCGGGAGCCGCTGTGGGACATGGCGAACCGCTACCATGCCGACCAACCAACCACCCACCCGACGGCTTTGGGATGAAGTGTGCTTGGAGGTTATAGAGAACTGGGAGGAGCTCGATGCGAGGGACAAGGATTTAGTGCATACGTATTCCAATTTCAGTAACTTATATTACAGCATGTGAAGTGTTGAAAACTAACCACTTTGTTTTTTTTTGCTTCACAGATGACAGGGTTATCATATGGTGGCAGTCACTCAGGGATCGCTTCAAGAGGGACTTCAACAAGGAGATGCAGGCCCCGAGTGGATTGAGAGGATGCAGGAGCAGCTGGTATAAATACTACAGAGCCCTGTCGTTCCTCCGGTTGACGATGATGAGCAGAAGGTAAATATTCCACACACCATTTCTGTAGTACAAATGACTACATGTTTAACCTCATTTTTTTTTTCAGCAAGGCCACCAAATGAAATATCAATATATTAATATATCTTTTTTTTTTTCTTTTATAGCACCATCTGCAGCACTCGGGAGCCTGCATTTCTCTGGATTTGCGCTCCGACACGCTCCACCAAAATCTCAAACAGGTCCCGTCTCATCCGCACATAATTGAAGAACTTGTCCGGGTTATCCCTCAATTCCCGATAAAGTGTCGAAAAAGCTCCAAGGGTCAATCTCTTTGCATTTATAGGATGAATCCACTGCCGCCTCTTCTTTCGCCGATGCAGGATGTTCCTCCCTATTGCCAAATGATTGCACTCAAAATCAAAATCCACACAGATGCTATTAATATTCACTATTACTCCACTAGCTCTACAACCTTTCAAAGATATTGTGTTAAAACACCCTAGATATAGTTTTTCCCTAGTTTCCAGGATCCAATCACGTTTGGGAGCAGTTTCCAAGAGCAAATCATATTTGGGAGCATCCCATTTTGGAGGTGTGGAAAAACGGATCCGTCAGAAAACGGATCCAATGGATGACCAAAACGGATGCAAGCGGATGATACGGATCCATTTTTTGACGGATCCGTATAAAAATCCGTACAGCGGATCTGTCAAAAAACGGATCCGTATCATCCGCTTGCATCCGTTTTGCCACATTTATAGCGGATCCGTCAATCCGCCAAGATGCTGGATCTTGACTGACGTCGAAAAACTGAAGTGTGAAACAGGCCTTAATATGTTCATTAGTAGCATGTGCTCTGTTAATATGTCTTATTTGTCTATGATATCTTCAGTAGTCCTGGTATATATTCTTGTACTTTAATATACCTCCGAATTCCACTGCTGGGTGGCAGACACCACATGAAATTTAGCTGTACTTTAATAGCCCCTCCGTGGTGGAATTACAAAATAGACCAATAAATTGCTTCATTTTAAGTTTGAACTTTATCTAATGAGATTTCTTTGATGTTTCCCAGGTCACGTCGTGATTTTCCTTTTATTTCTATGATACTCACCTGTCTTACACGTTCCAGCGATAAGCCATCTCGTATTAATAAGTTTGGACCGCGTCCTGCACCATCCTTTTCCTGTTTGCGTTACACACGAGCATTTCACTGAGCACTTACGTCTCTGAGAGGCCTCAGTGATGCACGTTCGGTCAGGTGACCCACCTGCTTTCCACTTGCGTTCCACAGATGTCTTACATGCAATTTCCGACACTTCACTTCCGGATATGACACTATTTTAGAGTGCACCCTTCCACTGCTTCTTCTAGAGCACATTTTTACTGGCTTCTACCCGTTACCAATAGTGCTTCTACTGTATACCGGAATATCTTCTATGACACATTTATGGTAAGACTCTTTTCACTGGAACTTATTATCACCTTTGTAAGTACCTTTTTGCTGACACCATATATCGCAAGTAATTCACAGCAATTATACAGGTGGTCTCTTCACTTTCAGATTCTCCCATGACTTTTCTCATCTTATGGGCTTTTTTTCTACTATCTTAATCCGGTAAGCGAACCCTTTTCTTTGGCAAATCAGAATTTTAGCGGTTTTTACATTGTTTTCATACAATATCCAACAATTCCTTTTCTCCCTTTTTACTTTTGATTTTATATTATTTTTCTAATCATTGTAAAAAATTTTAATATGGTCATGAGTATGTTATACCATGTTATACCATTTACTTCTGAGTAATTTGTAATAAATTTGCCTCCTGTATAGGTCTTATGACATCCATTATTACTCTTTAACTACTGTATCAATTTGTCCAGCCACATTAATATGTGTATATACTATATACTTTATATGTCTTTATATTCATATATATTTTTGTTTTTTATTCTTTGATGTATCTCATATTGGTCTGATAATGACATATATTGATTGCATTGTCCTATTCTGTTTATTTATCCGAGTCTGATGAAGGTCAATGAAATGACCGAAACGTCATGTTTTTTTAAATTATGTTTCCTAAAATAAAATATATTTGATCAGCATTATTTTTGAGTGCCGGACATAATCTTTCACATTTATAAGAGAATGGTAACCCTTATCCAGGAACCATACTATATAAGGAGTGACGTGTCTTTATAGCTCATAAGTTAAAGGCAAGACCCAGCTGTCAATGCCAGGAGTGGTGCTCGCATGCTTCGGGCATTTTAGCCCCTTAAATGACGCAATCAATATCAATTTGAAAATTTGAAAGACTTGGAAAAGGCACTCCCTCTCTCTTCTGATTGGCACCCCTGCAATGTCATCACCAGAGCCAATCATTGCCATGGCAACCTGAGGTCATCATAACAACTCCTTGGTCAGTCAGTTATGGTAAGCTTTTTAGACAATGCTCAGAGCATGGTCTAAGAAACTTCTGTCAATGCAGCACTGACAGGTATAAATCATTGCAATGCTGGCAGATTGCAATGCATTAAACCAGTGATCAGAGTCACTATACCTTGTAGGGATTCGCTCTGGTAGGTAATGGCAGGGCTGCAGTAACGAGGTAACACACAGGCTTAAAGTTCAATTTCAGTGGTTTAATGTCACGTTGCAAACAGCAGATTAACAGAAAGTAAGGAAAAATGTAAATATACTTCAGTTTGGAGAACCACTGGTCCCAGACTCACCCCTTGCATGGGACAAGCCTAACTAAGTGGATGCCAGGTCCACGGCATCCGCCAGGTGCCATTCCGAGGGTTCTTGAGAGTCTTGATGCTATAGTCCTGTAGCACGGGGATCCTGTATACAAGTTCAGGCTAAGTCCAGCCAAGCTCCAGTAACTTCCAGACACACTCACCATGTGCCAAACACCAACCTCCATTACATAGGCCATAACCCATCCCACAAGTGAGGTAGACATCACATGGGCTGACCACGTGACGATGACATCATCGCAGGTCCTGTCTTTAGGGAAAAACCCAGCCAAACATTAATCTGCTGTGAGAAATATATCTCCCATCCAATAAAACACCCTTTACTGTACCACAACCTGTAGATAAATTCTAAATCAACACAAGGTTGTCAATAAATACAGGGTGTATCAAATCAACGTGCTCAGTCAAAACAGTTGTGCTGGAAAAAAGAATAATACAAAAGAACCCCAGGCTGAGAGGAGAATAAAAGGACCAAAGAAATAATGAAACTACCTTTATTAATACCAGTAGTGCAAGACGCGTACCAGTAGTGCAAGACGCATCCCGACGCGCGATTTGGTTTAACTCCTTCTACACTGCAGAGAGAGGTTTTCAGATCACATCAACTAGCATAGGTTCAGGTTTCCTTTTCCTGTTGGTTTTTTTAATGCAGATTGAGTAAAATAATAGGGTTGTTTCCAAATACTTACAGTCTTTCCTTTCTTCATTCAGTGAGTTTCTGATCAATTTGGATGTACAATTGAATGAAGTCCTCTAAATTATCAGGGATCTCGAACCTTGCAAGTTCATCCTTTATTAGCTCTGATAATCCTCAGTGAAACTGACTCCTCTGGGCAGCTAAATTTCATGTGGTGTCTGCCACCCAGCAGTGGAATTCGGAGGTATATTCAGCTACAGAGTGCAGCTCTTGACGTAGGTTATGCAATTTGGTTTCAGTTGTAGAGCAATGATTGATCCATAGCTGTGATGAAGGAAACTAAATCGTAAAAGAGGTCAGAATTCTTTTCCACATAAAGTGAGGCCCATGCAAGAGCCTCATCAGTAAGGAGATTAATGATGATCAGAAGTTTTTCCTATCAAGGGTAAACAGAGAAGTTTGCATCTGAAAATAGATACAGCATTGATTAAGGAATCCTCAGTACTGATTACGATCCCCACTGAACTTGGCGGGCAGTGGCATGAGTGTGTTTAATTTCGTGTTGGAGTTGTGCAAATCCAGAAGTTTCCTCTGTAACTAAATAATTTCTTTTTGCTGACCCACCACCTGAGTTTGCAGCTTAAATTTTTTTTCTTGGTATGTGGTACCAAAATTCTGAAGTTCAGCAACTTGTTGTCTTGGGGTGGCTGCAACAGACTCCATTTTGTGCACAAGATTTTTCTGTTATGGACTGACCTGGGTTGTAGTAGTGGTATTGCAACTAGGGGCAGCACCGGCATGTAGTGTAGTCAGGAATTAGCCTGGGGTTGGTGCATAGAGCAGCAAGGTAGTTAAAGGATCAGCAGGTAGCGTAGTAAGGAATAGTTAGAGGTCGGTACATGGATCAGCAAGGTAGTTAAAGGATCAGCATGTAACATAGTCAGGAATAGCTAAGGGGTCAGTGGACAGACCAACAATGTAGTTAAAGGATCAGCAGGTAGCAGAGTCAGGAATAGCCAGGGGATCGGTAAATGGAAGCAGCAGTATAATCTTAGAATGAAGAAGCAGGTGAAAGGAAGCTTGATGAAAGGCTGATATCTCAATAATCTTGAAAGAAAGGAATTAGGGTGAAGCCAATCAGGAACTCAGGGTGGAGACAATCAGAAACAACTCAGGTGCTAGTATCTGGGTTACCAAGGAGCTGTCCAGTGAGCTGATTAGCTCAGAGGGAAGAGCTGGCACCTGGTGCACAAGTGCTGCTTGGCTTGAGGCCTGACACATACTGAATAGGCAAAGTTTAAATGCTATTTCATTGCTTGTATGCCGCTGTGCACCATTAAAACAAAAGTCCTTTTCAAGGCTACATATTGTCTTTTCTCTAGTAAAACCACTGGTGAATGAGGGATAGTTTTGTCCCACTTTGCAGGAGGGCGAGGGACACCAAGCCAGAAAAATGCAAACAAGTGATTGGTTGGATGGAAGATAATTCTTCCAGTATGTTTCCCAGAACCACCCAGTCTTTCACATAGTTCAGTCTTACTACTAGCCAAAAGCCAGGACCACATCCTCATCCTTATCCTCATTCCTCCCACCACGGCGAGTCCCAGGAGACAATAGATCCCACATTTGGACACTCTGAGGCAGTCTTAACATTTCCATTTGCTGATTCTGGCCTCTTGTCCTCCACAATTCAAGAGGGATATGAGGAGATCATGTGTAGTGATGCCCAAATATTTCAGCTGCCAGAATATTTGATCAGAAAAAGACAACGGTGGGGACGACAGTTAGTGTCTAGAGGGATGTTGTTAAATCAACAAATGAGGAGGACCAGAGTGCGGGACTGGAAGACAAGGTGCTGGATGATGAAGTCACTGGCCCAACCTGGAAAGGTGCCATGTAGAGTGAGGCTAGTGGTGCAAAGTGGGAGGGATCTACAGCAAGAGCAGTAAGAGCTAGTGGGGTGGCCAGAGGAAGAAGGCCAAGAATTTGGTGTTACCCAATCTTTGTCTTTTTTAAAGACTGTGGACAATAAAAGAACTGTCATTTGCAACCTGTGTCATCCCAAAATCAGCAGGGGCCACTACCAGCCTAACCACCACCAGCATGCTCTGGCACATGATATCAAACCATGCTACTAGGTGGGCTGAATGCCTGAATCCACAATTAGTGTCTGCAGGTGACACTAATGCCTCTCACTCTGTGCTACATGCTTGCCAATCCCCTGTTCAAGACGCAGATGTGGATGCATTGTGCCATGCAACTGTTGTTGCACATTCACAAGCACCATCAGCAACCATGTCTAAATCTTTGTTCTAGCACAGAGTTCAGCTGTCCCTTTCCCAAGTATTGGAACAGAAATGCAAATACTCAGCCATCCACTCACAGGTTCAAATACTAAATGGGCACATTTCCAGACTGCTTGCCCTGGAAATGTTGCCGTTTAGGCTTGGGGACAATGAGACTTTCTTCAACGTAAAAGTGGTGGCCATCCCACGGTACTTGGACCCCAGACGCTACTATTTTTCTTGGAAAGCCATCCCTACCTTACAACACAACATGTCCCATAACATCACTCGTGCCCTGACCAACACAGTTATTGGGAAGGTCCACTTGATGACCAACACATGGACAAGTGCTTATGGCCAAAGATGCTACATTTCCCTAGTGGTTCACTGGTTGAACCTTGTGGAGGCAAGGACTGAGTTGGACACTGGGACGGCACTTGTGGTACTGAGGATTGCTGGCCCTAGTTCCATCAGAGTTCCCTCCACCTCCTACACCAGTTCCTGCACCCTCTCCTCCTCATCTTCCATCTATGAATAGTAATCTTGGTGCACCTCATCCATATCAGTTGCAGGTTGGTAAAGCAGCAAGAGACTCTACTGAAAATAATTTGTTTAGATGAAAAACAGCACACCGCCACAGAGTTGTGGAAAGGTAAAACAGGCCCGACATTTCTGTGGCTCCTAAAGGCACATGATGGCTGATTTTATTAGCTGGCATGTGTTGGTAAAGGTGTGGCTCATTGTGTGATTCCACAAGTCAGGGATATGACATATGACGTCAATATGTTTTGAAGGGTTTCATTGCTGTGAACAGTTACTTGAAATCTTCATTTGCATCATTTTGATAAATCTCCCCCAGTGCATCATTGAATATTTAATATCCATGCAGAGAGGTTTTCTAAGACCACAATATTGGTGATGTATTCATAGGTTATTAGTGTCAGATAAATGGAGGTCCAACTTTCGACACCCATGCCGATTAGTATATTTAAGCAGCTGCGGTGCACAGGAAGTGGCAAAACAATGTTGAGTGGTGGTTGTGAATGGAACTGGAGCGCTTTCCTTTCAAATTAAGAGCAGGTGCAGACCAATCCAAGTGTCATCGAGACAAAATATTGTATCACACTAAAACCAATGTTAGTTTATTAGGCTGTGCAAATATGTGTCCAATTTTTTCCATGTTCAGAGACTGCATGTCCAAGTTTGATCTGATATTCGTATCGCACTTGGACATACAAGTCAATGAGTGCATGGGAAACAATGTACTGTACTGAGATGACATCTGAGGAATCGGATCACACTATGATCCCACTCTAATCAGAGTGTCATTTGCATAAACAGCCTCTTTCTCTCGGACGAGAGAATTTTCGGCTGTCTGCACCTGCCCTAAGGCCAGTTTAACTCATCATTTTTGTGACACATTATTTCTGTGAAAAGACCATAGACTCAGTAGAATGAATGATCCTATCTCATGTTCTTTTTTATTGACAAAGTGTCCACAAAAAAAAATCAAAACAGAAATATGTCCTTCTTTGATCCATGTTGCAGATCAAACAAAAGCAAGTCAATGGCTTTGTGAAACAGAAAAATAGTGGCGCACAGATGTCAACCATGTTCTTTCTTTTTTATACTGTTTCATTGAGTAGGAGAGGTTAAGATTCGTTCTTAACGGATGTGACATGGATTGTGAAAACTGACACACATGGCAAAAATGGGTCCAACACACTGAACAAAACAGACCATTTTTCACATATGAAAAAAAACTGTTATGTGAAACTGACCTTAATTCTATAAAGTTGAACTGCTAGCCATGAACATAGCACAGCTGATAAACGGAGTCGTGCTAATTTGAATGCACCATGGCTCTTTTAATCAGCCAATGGATAGGAATGCTAGGAGTTGGATCATTTCCAATAATCTGTGCTAAGGATAGATTACCAGAAAAAAAGAAGATCTTTATTTCATCTTATCAAATATCAAGAGAAACATATTAGGGCAGCATAGATAACCTACAGCCCTACAGAAAATTCCAAATTGTTGGAAACTGTAAATTCCAATCTGCTCCTCCTGGGAGAACTTCAAAATTGATAATTAACACTCATAATGGATCTCTCCTTTATATGTCAGTTATCTGTAATGTTATCATCTACTTTTTATAATATATGTATAATTCACGTATGGAATATTAAAAATCAAATTTTAACACTTATGCGGTTATACTTGTTGATTTCTTATAGTGAGCGTGCTCAATAAAAAACCCAAAGAACAATCGGATTTTCTTTCCCGGTTTCCAGTACACTTTATGGTAAAATAAATGGTGCCATTCAAAAGTACAACTCACCCAGCTAATATCAATATTGATTGAAAAATCAAAAAGGTTTGGCTCTTGGAATTAAGGGATGAAAAAATAAAAATGGAAAAAAATGAAAATGGCCTAGGAGGTGAAGGGATTATCAGGATTTCAAATAATTTTTCATACATCTCTTAAGCTAGTTTCACACTAGCATATGGAGGAGCTGCGGAGGGAGGCAGACTTCCTCAGTGAAGCGCCGCACACTGTCGCGCCTCCTCCATTCAGCTCCACCTCCGTCGGCATGCGGCCTGCGTACCCCATCTTTAGCACTGGGTACACAGGCTGTGCCAATTTATGCGGATGCCTCCGCTTGCGTCGTTTTGATGGTGCGGCGACATGCGCCAAACACAACGTGTTGGATTTTGTTGCAGTCACCGCACTGTCAAACAGACGCATGCGGAGGCATCCGCATACATCGGCACTGCCTGCGTACCCAATGCTAAATATAGGGTATGCAGGCCGCACGCCGACGGAGGCGGAGCTGAACAGAGGAGGCACGGCAATGGGCGGAGCATCCCTCCGAAGCTCCTCCATACGCTAGTGTGAAACTAGCCTTAATTAATTAAATAGCCAACATTATTGATCCCGATATTTCCTTTGCACAAGTTTTAAATAAATTTCCTCCATTGCTTGTAGTCAGTTTGGAAGTTAATGTGATTCATTTTTCAGTTGACTGCCTATTGAAAATCACATGACATCAAAGTTATAATCACGCGCGTTGTAATATTGTAATATATAGTAGAGTCCATAAGTGTGACATAGTAAAATGCCATTTCAGTCCAGCACTGACAAGTTGCAGACATAAGGTAGAGAACTTCAGGGAAAGAAATGAAGCCTGTTTACTGCGCAGCAAGATGTAACCAGAGCCTGGCTGAGATCACAACTATTTCTCGAACGCTTTACAGCGGAGACTGATACAATTTCCCAGCTTTAACCAGCCTGCATCCCGAATCACTGGTAAAAGGATCATTTTTCAAAAATATAGTACCTAGAATGCTTACCTCGGCAGTTAACCTTGATTCATTTTCTCTATAGGAAGCCTGTTCTGCGCAACGTGTTTTGGAGCCTGCAGGACAGCAGCGACTTGTATTACTGCAGCATAAGCAATTCTATTATTGTAATAGATTGTATTTAATGTGCAAGGATTAAAAAAGATTACATTCCCCTTCCATCTGAAATGACTATACTAGGCCTTTACACTGTGCACTTTTCTGCAATATGTAAGTTAGATTTATATTTTAGGAGATAGTGACTGTTATATTATTAGGAGCAGTTTAAGTATCTTTCATGTAAACATACAATTGTAGCCCTTATGACTCAGAATAACTGTCAGCAGGCTATGTTGGCATTATGTGGGGTTCAATTAAAGAGACCCTGTCACGGTGTACATGCAGTATGATCTATGGAAAACATGGTACAGAAAAGAAAGCTGAGCAGATTTATAAATAGGTTTGTTGGAAAAGATTCAATATAACTTGTATTTTTTTAACTGTAATCCCTGGAGTTTATATGTATGTGTTAGGATAGTGTGGCCACTCACTCAGGAAAATATATAACACACTAAAAACTGCAACTAGCAATGCCGGTTCTTGAACAGACTAGATATCCTGACCTCGCAGTCCCTAGTGGTTCCTGTGACAGATGAGATAGCTTTAACCACAGATTAGACAATGGCAACTCAGACCTATGCTGCCTGAAAGGTCATCAAGTGCTTCATATTCCTCCTAAAGAATGGAATGGCAGAGAAGAGTGCAAATTGCCTACTGAAGGGAAAGTGTGCTGAAGTAGAAAGAGGTGCAGAGCGAGTAAAACAAACCACAAAATGCAAAATAAATGCTTAAGTATGAACTGTTAGAGAATATGCCACATTATTCATAAAATAAATAAGATAGGTGCAAGATACAGAGCATAAACAGCAGAGATAAACCCTAGCTGATCATTTACTGACTCACTTAAACTACATTCAAATGAGACTATCACCAGCAGGAAATACAAGCAGGGGGAAAGTAATATTGTAGGCAAATGAGTAAATGAAAACACATGTTACCTTAAAAATGCTGAATCAAGGATAACAGAAACTAAACACCCAGATAAAAGGTGTAACTGTTGTGGTTCGGCAGACAGAGAAGACGACCACAAAGAGATTCAAGGGTTCGAATCAAGATGCATGTAAGTATGAGTCCAGTGGGCTTTCCTACTCAGTGCAGTATGCAGAGTCATACAGGGGAGACTGTCAATCACTGAATATAGGAAAGATATATATCTTTGTACCATGTTAGCCAGTAAATAGAAAAATATTTCCTCTTCAGACCTTCTGAGGGCATCACAACACAGTACCAGATCCCAATCGGAGGACAATAAAACATCCAGACTCCTTACATAGTAACATAGTAATTAAGGTTGAAGGAAGACTTTAAGTCCATCTAGTTCAACCCATATCCTATCCTAACTTGCCCTAACATGTTGATCCAGAGGAAGGCAAAAAAAAACCCATGTGGCAAACAGTAAGCTTCACATTGGGGAAAAAAAATTCCATTCCGAGTCGACATAACGGCAATCAGACTAGCTACCTTAATCAACGCAATATTAAGGAAACTAGTGTACATACCCTGTAATATTATACTTCTCAAGAAAGGCATCCAGTCTCTTCTTAAATTTTAGTAAGGAATCACTAATTACAACATCATATGACAGAGAGTTCCATAGTCTCACTGCTCTTACAGTAAAGAATCCACGTCTGTGAGTATGCTTAAACCTTCTTTCCTCCAGACATAGAGGATGCCCCCTTGTCCCCGTCACAGGTCTAAGAGTAAAAAGATCATTAGAAAGGTCTTTGTATTGTCCCCGCATATATTTATACATTGTAATAAGATCACCCCTAAGCCTTCGATTTTCCAAACTAAATAACCCCAAGTGAAATAACCTATCTTGGTATTGCAGACCCCCCAGTTCCCTAATAATCTTGGTCGCTCTTCTCTGCACCCGCTCCAGTTCATCTATGTCTTTCATATACACCAGAGACCAGAACTGTACGCAGCATTCTAAGTGTGGTCGCACTAGTGACTTATATAGAGGCAAAATTATGTTCTCCTCATGAGCATCTATGCCTCTTTTAATGCATCCCATTATTTTATTTGCCTTTGCAGCAGCTGCCTGACACTGGCCACTAAATGTGAGTCTGTCGTCCATCCAAACACCCAGGTCTTTTTCAGTGACAGTTTTGCCCAGTATTTTAAAATTAAGCACGTAATTATACATCTTGTTCGTTCTACCCAAGTGCATGACCTTACATTTATCCCCATTAAAGCTCATTTGCCATTTATCAGCCCAAGCTTCTAGTTTACATAAATCCTCCTGTAATATAAAATTGTCCTCCTCTGTATTGATTACCCTGCAGAGTTTAGTGTCATCTGCAAATATTGAAATTCTACTCTCTATGCCCCCTACAAGGTCATTAATAAATGTGTTAAAAAGAAGCGGGCCCAATACTGACCTTTGTGGTACCCCACTGCTAGCCGTGACTCAGTCCGAGTGTGCACCATTAATAACCACCCTTTATTTCCTATCCCTGAGCAAGCTCTTAACCCACTTACACATATTTTCCCCTATCCCCATTGTTCTCATTTTATGTATCAACCTTTTGTGTGGCACCGTATCAAAAGCTTTTGAAAAGTCCATGTACACCACGTCCACTGCATTCCCTTAGTCCAGTCCAGAACTTACCTCTTCATAAAAGCTTATCAGATTAGTGTGACAGGAACAGTCCCTCGTAAACCCATGTTGATATTGGGTCATGAGGTTATTCCTCTTCAGATACTCCAGCATAGTATCTCATAGAAAACCCTCCAGGATTTTACTCACAGTTGAGTTTAAACTAACTGGAATAAATAATTTCCAAGTTCAGTTTTTGTCCCCTTTTTGAATATTGGCACCACATTTGCCATACGCCAGTTCTGTGGTACAGACCCTGTTATTATGGAATCTTTAAAGATTAAAAATAATGGTCTATCTATGACTGTACTTAATTCCTGCAATACTTGGGGGTGTATCCCATTCGGGGCTGGGGATTTGTCAATTTTAGTGATTTTTAGATGCCGCCGTACTTCCTGCTGGGTTAAGCAGGTGGCATTTAATGGAGAATTTTTAGCACTGATCATGTTATCCGTCATGGGACTTTCTTGTGTAAATACTGTTGAAAAAAAGTCTTTTAGCATATTGGCTTTTTCCTCATCCTCATCCACCATTTCACCCACACTATTTTTAAGGGGGCCAACACTATCATTTTTTAGTTTCTTACTATTTATGTAGTTAAAGAATATTTTGGGATTATTTTTACTTTCTCTGGCAATGAGTCTCTCTGTCTCAATCTTTGCTGTCTTGATTTGCTTTTTACAGAATTTATTTAATTTTCTGTATTTATTTAATGCCTCATCACTACCTACTTGCATTAATTCTCTAAATGCTTTCTTTTTGTCACTTATTGCTCCCCTTACAGCTCTGTTTAACCTTAGTGGTTTCCTCCTATTTATAGCATCTTTATTCCCATACGGTATATATTGTGCACAGGTCCTATTCAGTATGCTAATAAACGTTTCCCATTTTCTTTGTGTATTTTTATGTCTCAGGATATCATCCCAGTTAATTGCACCAAGATCATCTCTCATCCGTTGGAAATTTGCTTTCCTGGAGTTTAGTGTCCTTGTAACCCCTCTACTACACATCTTATTAAAGGACACCTGAAAACTTATTATTTTGTGATCACTATTACCCAAGTGACCCTCAACCCTTATATTTGATATGCGGTGTGGCCTGTTGGTTAATATTAGGTCTAGCAGTGCCCCCCCTCTTGTTGGGTCCTGAACCAGTTGTGAAAGGTAATTGTCTCTCATAGTTGTCAAAAACCTATTACCTTTGCCGGAACTGCAGGTTTCGGTTCCTCAATGTATTTCAGGGTAGTTGAAGTCCCCCATAATAATGACTTCTCCTTGAGTCACAGCTTCATCTATTTGCTTTATGAGGATATTCTCTGTTGCTTCCATTGTTTTTGGAGACTTATAACAAACCCCTATCAGTAATTTATTATTTTTCCCCCTCCCCTTATCTCCACCCACAGGGACTCTACATTTTCATTAGATTCATATATATTATCATGCAGGATGGGATTTAAGGATGATTTTACATATAAACACATGCCTCCCCCTCCCTTATTTGTACGGTCATTTCTGAACAGACTATAGCCCTGTAAATTAACCGCCCAGTCATGGCTCTCATCCAGCCATGTCTCAGATATCCCCACCATGTCATAATTATTTTCCAACCACATTAATTCCAATTCCTCCATTTTGTTGGTGAGGCTTCTGGCATTAGTATACATGCACTTTATGTATCTCTCTGTATCTCTATTCTTGCTTAAATTATTAACTGTTCTAACCCCACCCCCCATGCCACCGCCACCCCCAATTTCATTATTTGTGCCCAGGTCTCTGTCTGCACTGTCTTCCCCTCCTATAAAAGGAATACCCTCCCCCAGTCCCTAGTTTAAATACTCCTCCAACCTTCTAGCCATTTTCTCCCCCAGTACAGCTGCACCCTCCCCATTGAGGTGCAGCCTGTCCCTAGCGTAGAACCTGTAGCCAACTGAGAAGTCGGCCCAGTTCTCCTGGAACCCAAACCCCTCCTTCCTACACCAATTCCTGAGACACTTATTAACCTCCCTAATCTCCCATTGCCTCTCTGGCGTGGCACGTGGTACAGGAAGTATTTCTGAAAATACCACCTTGGAGGTCCTTGCTTTAAGCTTGCAGCCTAATACCCTGAAATCATCTTTAAGGACCTTCCACCTACCCCTAATTTTGTCATTTGTGCCAATGTGCACCATGACTGCTGGATCCTCACAGCCCCTCCCAGTAATCTGTCAACTCGATCAGCGATGTGTCGGACTAGAGCGCCAGATAGGCAGTACACCATTCGACGATCCATGTCTTTGTGACGGATTGCCCTATTTGTTCCCCTAATAATTGAGGCCCCCACTACCAGAACCTATCTGGCCTGCCCTGCTCTCCTATTTCCCCCCTCACTGGAGCAGACATTCCTCTGGCTTTCAGAGGACATGCCTTGCTGCAGCAGTGCTGCTCCTGCACTGACACTCCCCTTCTCTGCCAAATTAGCAAACTTACAGTTAGGTCCATATATATTTGGACAGAGACAACATTTTTCTAATTTTGGTTCTAGACATTACCACAATGAATTTTAAACAAAACAATTCAGATGCAGTTGAAGTTCAGACTTTCAGCTTTCATTTGAGGGTATCCACATTCAAATTGGATGAAGGGTTTAGGAGTTTCAGCTCCTTAACATGTGCCACCCTGTTTTTAGAGGGACCAAAAGTAATTGGACAGATTAAATAATTGTAAATAAAATGTTCATTTCTAGTACTTGGTTGAAAACCCTTTGTTGGCAATGACTGCCTGAAGTCTTGAACTCATGGACATCACCAGACGCTGTGTTTCCTCCTTTTTGATGCTCTGCAAGGCCTTCAATGCAGTGGTTTTCAGTTGCTGTTTGCTTGTGGGCCTTTCTGTCTGAAGTTTAGTCTTTAACAAGTGCCTCCGCCGTGTTTTACAGATGATGTGGTATGCTTTGGATCAAGAGCCGTACCACGCCTTTACCATACTTTTCTCTCTCCATCATTCTGGTAGAGGTTGATCTTGGTTTCATCTGTCCAAAGAATGTTCTTCCAGAACTGTGCTGGCTTTTTTAGATGTTTTTTAGCAAAGTCCAGTCTAGCCTTTTGATTCTTGATGCTTATGAGTGGCTTGCACCGTGCAGTGAACCCTCTGTATTTACTTTCATGCAGTCTTCTCTTTATTGTAGATTTGGATATTGATACGCCTACCTCCTGGAGAGTGTTGTTCACTTGGTTGGCTGTTGTGAAGGGGTTTCTCTTCACCGTGGAGATTATTCTGCGAGCATCCACCACTGTTGTCTTCCGTGGGCGCCCAGGTCTTTTTGCATTGATGAGTTCACCAGTGCTTTCTTTCTTTCTCAGGATGTACCAAACTGTAGATTTTGCCACTCCTAATGTTGTAGCAATTTCTCAGATGGGTTTTTTCTGTTTTTGCAGCTTATGGATGGCTTGTTTCACCTGCATGGAGAGCTCCTTTGACCGTTTGTTTCCTTCACAGCAAAACCTTCCAAATGCAAGCACCACACCTCAAATCAACTCCAGGCCTTTTATCTGCTTAATTGAGAATGATATAATGAAGGGATTGACAACACCTTTCAATGAAATAGCCTTGGAGTCAATTGTCCAATTACTTTTGGTCCCTTTAAAAACAGGGTGGCACATGTTAAGGAGCTGAAACTCCTAAACTCTTCAGCTAATTTTACCCTCAAATGAAAGCTGAAAGTCTGAACTTCAACTGCATCTGAAATGTTTTGTTTAAAATTCATTGTGGTAATGTCTAGAATTAAAATTAGAAAAATGTTGTCTCTGTCCAAATATGTATGGACCTAACAGTACTCTTCCCTCTACCCTGCCTTCTGTCACCCAGCTGGCTGCTTCACTGTCCTGCAGCTCCGATCTAGCATCCCCCCCCATCTATCCCATTGAGCGTCTGCTCAGTGAGCAGAATACTCCTTTCCATGTTGTCTATGGATCTCAGTGTTGCCAGCTGCACATTTAGATCCAGTATCTGGGCTTCCAAATGCACAATGGGATCACATCTTGCACAGCAGTATGCACCCTCGACCAGCTGGTCAAGGATTTCATACATGCGGCAAGACGTACACTGGATGGCATTGGCAATAGTGGAGCACATCCTAATGGGGATTGCACCAGACAGAAAAGATAAGTAAAAAAAAAAAAATAAATAAAAAGTATTAATAAAATATCACAGTAATTCAGTAATACCTCCCTTGGAAACTCCCTGAATCCAAAGTCACTGACTCACAAGTCACACACTTACCACAGTTCGCACTTACACTCCAGTCACACTCAACTCATTCACAATCGCTCAGGTAGAAGATTTAAAGAGATTTTTTTCCCCTTTTACCAGCAAACCACCCTGCTGCTCAATGCACAAAGAAGTTGAGCCCCAACCAGCTGCCCCTTATGAACCCTTAATTATGAAACCCCACCCTTACTTAACCCCCTGGGGAATATAGTTACACCTCAAGATTTAAATGCAATAGAGTTAACCCTTAAACACATAGATAGTAAAATAAGAGATTAACCCTGTAGAGAGAAAAAATAGGTTAAACAAGCCCCCCAAAAAATTGAACAAGTAGAAAAGCACTCAGCAACCCACAATTCAGCAACTCACACCAATTAACACAGGTATTTGTTAAAGGTTTTCCAAATACCTCTTCACTGAATCACAAGTCACACACTTACCACAGTTTGCACTTACGCTCAGGTCACACTCAGCTCGTTCACACTCGCTCAGGCAGAAGATTTAAAGAGATTTTTTTCCCATTTACCAGCAAACCACCCTGCTGCTCAATGCACTTCCTTATCTATGAACTGTTCCAATATTTATGTATATCCCTCTCCCATAAAGATATTTCTGCTTCATGTCATTTGTCTTATCTATTGCATTTTTTCTGTGCTGTCTTGTGTGTAAATATGTGATTTTTCAGATTTTGTATTAGTCTAGCCTGATGAAGAGACCTGAGTAGTCTCGAAAGCTTGTAATTTGTTACCATCTTTTCAGTTAGCCATTAAAAGGTATGAACCACTGACGACTCTCAATTTTAAATATTTTGCAATTACTGAATATTAATTTATTGTATTTTCTAGCATTAAAGAAACTCTGTCAACACAGAATGTTCAAACCAAGTACAGATACCTGACTTCACAGAGCCAGAGAAGGGTGGAGATAGATGGAAAACAAGCCGGTTGGATGATGCACTAAAATGTTTGGCCACGACATCGTGAACCAGTCATCTGTACTTGGTTTGATCATTCATTTTGTGCTGACAGAGTTCCTTTAATATGGGAAAGTGGCAAGTGATATCTGTTGATTGCAGCTATACAGCAGTCCATCAACAAATGCAGCTCATTTTACAATAGTGTGTAGATCAGTGTTTCTCAAAACCTGTCCTTGTGGTCCCCAACAGGTCATGTTGTCAGGATTTCCTTAGTATTTCACAGGTGAGAGGACCTGTGGCAGTTTCTTCTGCCTTGATAATAATGCCATCACCTGTGCAATAGTAAGGAAATCCTGAAATCAAGATTTGCTGGGGCCCGTGAGGACTGGAGTTTGGGAAACATTGGTATTGATGGTATTCAGAAAGGGTTTATCTTTCTTAGGCGCCTAAAAATGTGTTAAAGATCTGTGAGTCACACTCAGCTGTTTTTTTATTAGAGAGGTGTTTACAATCTTAAACTCTCCAAAATCTTTCTCTAAATCTGCTTTAAACATTTTACTGTACTGTTCATACGAGTTGTTTTTCAGCTTTTTTTTCTTAAAGAGGCTTTGGAGAAATTCTGGTGATAAAAAGAAAGAGTATGTCACTTCTTTAAAATGGACTTCACCAAATTAGACATCATCCAATCAATAGGCTGTAAAGAACTCTTCAGGAAACAAAAAAAACCTCCAAACCCACTTCAGGAAACTATTGAGGAAAAGAGAAACTCCTTCAAAACTTCTCAAAAAAAGCTTCTGCTTGAAAACTCAAGGTTTTTAGAATCCTAAAAAAACTCAGTAGAAAAATAACCTAAATGTCTGACAAGTAGAAGTCTTAGGGTCCCGTTTCACTTAGAGACGCACCAGCGATCCCGACAGTGATATGACCTGGTAAGGATCGCTGGTACTTCGCTAAATGATCGCTAGTAAGCTGCCAAACAGGCAGATCTCTTCAGCGATGCAGCAACGATCCAGCGATCAAACACAGTGATGCATGCTGGGCAGCGGGACACCGACGACAAAAAAAAGACCCAGGACATTCCCGCACGATCAGCGATATCCAGCAGGGGGGCTGGATGCCGCTGCGTGTCTCATGTAGCGAGATCGCAGGCGACATCGCTGTTGCGTCACAGAATCAGTGACGCATTAGTGATCTCGCTAGCGATCATGCTATGTGAGTCGGGGCCTTTAGAGGTTTCAATATGGAGCAAGCTTCTACACGTTTTTCAGAACTGTACCTAGTGGAAATGTGGAAAAAGCATCTCAGTTTTTCATACAGATTAAGATCTCAGAGGTTGCCATATTTATCTGTGACAAAACCTATTTGAAGGACAATGTATGACTTTCACTTGTATTTAGAGGGAGATATTCAGGTGAAGCAATAAAACAATGAATATGAACAATACAAGAATAATACTATAGTTAAAGGGAATCCATCGTACTATAAAATTCAATCCAATGAGCTGACATCCTTTTGTAGGAGCTAAAATGGCTCCAAAAGGGTCATTATAACATGAATTTCATTTACCGTACATAAATTTCTGTCATTCTGGGCTTAGGAATCAAGCGGACAGTCCTATCAATGTGATTGACCACTGTGTCTGTGTGCACACTTCTACAGGAAAAGCTGGCTTACGCTTTGAGTGCACTTGACTTTTTTCAAGTTGATTTTTCTAGAATCTGTTTGAAAAAAACATTTAAAAAAAATGCCAAAAAGACAATATAAGAAATGGCTGCAGGGACAAATAAGCACAACAGTGTGTTATCGAGATATTAGGGTAAAGTGAGAGGTAGCATTGCTCACCTGATAGGGTTCACTGAGGCAACATAATATAGGTTTCATAGAGAAAAATTGTAAGCTCCCACAACCCCACAGGTTGGCAAATGCAACATTTAATTCTGATATTTAGGATTTGCGGGTAACCTTTGCTGTTTATAGTGTATCCTCAAAAATCCTATCCGGTATAGAGAGTAAGAGTGTGGTTTATTCTCAAAGAATTTCGAAGTGTTCTCACTTCTTCACCAGGAGAACCAGAAAGATTCACAAAGATCAGATCACTGTTACCCTCTATACCGGATTGGAATATTTTGTGGACACACCACCAGTAGAACAGGTTACTCGCAAATCCTAAGTACCTTTAAAAGAACATATACAAAGCCATATCAAAGTGGAATTGTTGTGCACATCTTCCATCTTTTGTAACTTCTTTTAATCTCATCGGGTTTTGAAAAATGTGAGGCCACTAAAACAAGGGATTAGTCTGTTCTTCTGGTGACTTCCACTATTTGATATATCAACTTTAAAGAAAAAAACATGTCCAAAATGATGTCAGAAATGAAGTTTTAGAAAACACTACCAGCGTTTTCCTGTAGGGTCTTATGCTTCAAATCCAATGCGGGTGTGCTGTCGTCTGAAAGACACCATGTGTCCATACCACAAATGGAACTGCCCAATGGAATTCTTAGCCAAGTATGAGCAAATATTTAGAATTAACTCTGAAGATGTACACTGTGGGAGAACAGTATAAAGGCCCTATGCAGTACAATAGTTCATGTTATTCCACCTACACTGGTGTACCGATGCTCCGATGATGTGTCCGCTCCTGTAGTATCCAACAACTAATCTATCTGCCTCGTTGTGAAATATAGTGCACATTAAACTGCTAAAATTCCAAAATTAATATATGCCAATATGTTATATATGTAATACAAACCTAGGGTATCTCCAATTACACACATTTTAGTGCTGCTTACTCAGCATATATTGGCGAAACATTTGGTTATTCCAAGAACTATAATGAGGTTCACAGGTTAATGATCAACCAATTAATAATAGTTCATTACGGAAAAAAATGAGAGATGCATAAATGATGCTTTTAGTATATTCTCCTGATCACGAATAGTAGAATTATAGCAACACAGTACATAGTACACACAGGCTGGACAATAAATGATATATGTAAATTTTCCAGTGTGTCTGTAAAGTCATGGTGCACTTTTGACCAGTCACAGGAAAGTAAACAAGTAAACAACGATCCCCGAATCTGACGCCCTTAGACTTTTACTTTTGGGGTTATGTGAAGCAACATGTGTACATTGAACGTATCAACGACATTAATCACTTAAAACAGAGAATCACAGACATTATTCACTCTGCTACACCAGACGTCCTTACCCGTGTGTGTCAAGAAATTCGCTATCGTTAGGATGTGTGTAGGGCAACAAATGGAGCTCACATCGAACTGCACTGAATAGATATGAAGCTGGGAGAGATTTTCTTTTATTTGGAGCAGATTTCACATTTCTATCGTCTTTTGTTGCGTTCCAGTGACTGGTCAAAAGAGCATCAAGACTTTACGGACACACTGTATTATTGTCACATCCATAACAAAAACTACAGTTGTAAAAAGCAAAATTAAATTTGTTAACTTGCCCCAAATAAAAAGGAAAATCTTTCCAGGACAATTTTTGGAATTGATGCTGTCTTTTGTTAGAAATTATTTTATTACACACGATGCTTAAAAACATAATAAATCATCACAAATTTATAGCCAGTGGCTAGTGAATATGTCAGGTCTTATGTGAATTATCACAGCAGTGAAATTTACAAAATGTATTTAGATTCAGCTTAGAAGGACTTTAAACTTATTTAATCTTCTGTTAACTCTTTAATGTGAAAAAAAAAAAAAGAGGTGCCATGAGCAGTGAGGGATGAGAACAAAATAGTAAAATGACATACAGGTGCTTTTCACAAAATTAGAATATCATCAAAAAGTTAATTTTTGTCAGTTCTTCAATACAAAAAGTGAAACTCCTATATTATATAGAGTCATTACAAACAGAGTGCTCTGTTTCAAGTGTTTATTTCGGTGGCACTGCTGAGGAGTTATGGAAGCCCAGGTTGCTTTGATCGCAGCCTTCAGCTCATCTACATTGTTGGGTCTGGTGTCTCTCATATTCCTCTTGACAATACCGCATACTATGGGGTTAAGGTCAGGCAAGTTTGCTGGCCCATGTTGCACAGTGATACTGTTGTTTTCAACCTAGATTGCTTGATTTTCCTAGTCGGGTATGCACATGTTAGATATACCATAATGATTGCATTTTCTATGTATAGTATTCTTTATTTCATCATCCCATGTGTGACTTATTATTGATATGGATGTGGACACACATGCATTTGTACTTACACCTGATTGTGTCTCTGTTATCTTTTTTTGACAATGCAGGAAGATATAGCTCATTACGTACACAGTGTTTATGCAACTTTTGTTGTATGCTTTATTGTCCAGGTACACTCACCAACTGCCTTATCTGTGTTTTTTACCATTTCAAGCATATATTACTTATACTATGGTTTTAACATTAATTGTTTCCTTTTTGGTATTTATGTGCAGGCACTGGGCCGGTTAATAACGCTGTTAAGCAGCAGTTTAAGCCCATATCTAAAGGTTAATAGTATTTTTGCTGGTGACAGGTTCCCTTTAATCTGTTTGGATGCACTGTCCAACTGATTGTCGGGAATGATGTCAATCGGGTAGGTCCGATTCTGGTCTGTCGATCGCATTGTTCTCCCAGAGATAAGCCTCCTGCAGATGAGTCAGTCAGTGGCTCATGGAGAAGACAAGAGCGCTTGGCCGAATGAGCGCTTCTGTGTAAGGGAGAGTCGGTTAAGATGGCTGTTGGACAAACGATTGGTTGAAGCATCATTCAGCCAATTTAAAATATTTAGGGGTTTTAGCTCTCTGTGGCTCTGGTACACTATGCTAAAGTGGGCTCGGGCAGGACAGTAAGCGATGACATGTCATTCTTTAGCCACTTGTCCGATGAGGCTCATGATTAACTGCACAGTCAGGTGACTTGAACACCTTGTCATCAAGTGTACTGCTGGAGGAACACTTAGAGAAACTATTGGAGGAACTCTTGGAGGAAAATAGGACTCTTCAAGTCCTATGATCACTTCAGCTCATCACTGACCTCAATGGTCAGGTGAACAAAGAACAGGATGTCATCCCTGCCTATCTTCTGAGGTCCAATGACATGGCCGGAGTATACATTATTTTATTTATTTTTATCAATCCTTTGCTGCAGTAATTTTTACCTGTGGTCAAAAGTAAAATAAAGTGTTCTAGGCTTTGTTTGAAGCTAGAAAACAATGCCATTCATGGACTTGTGTCTTTAGGCATAACATTTCCAAATAGGAAGCAGAAAGCTTTCTCTCCGGAGCTGCATCTTTGATAGGACTATTTATTAAGCTATGGTTAATGTTCTAAAGCTCCAGTGGAAGGAAACATAGACTAAATTAGCACAGACTACGTCTAGAAGCACAAACAACCACTCATCCCACTGCATAAGGAACTGTGACAGCCAACAGTAACAAATTCTTTCAAGTTGATATCATGGAAAATACATAAGCCATTGAAACCTAGATGTACAAAATGGGTATTCATAGAAGCTTTTTATAGATCAGTGGTTGTGTCAATGAACACACAACTTCCCACCTCACAAGCTATAAGTAAGGATGGTTCCCATTAAACTGGAGGTCCTCCAGTGGAGGATATGAAGGAACAATGGGGAATAAGATTGCTCTTGTGGATAGATGTGCATGACTTATGTGAGAGCCGCGGCTCCTGGATACCCGACGTTTATATTAGAAACCAGCATCCAGCGTCATTGATCAATGGTCTCTCGCTGCCACACGCAGCAATGCGTGCTGGGCAGCGGGAGACTAGCGATCGAAAAATGGCCCAGGCCGCTTGAGCACGAACAGCAATAACCGGCAGGGGGGCCGGTTGCTGATCCCCGTCACACACAGCGATCTCGCTGGCGAGATCACTGATGTGTCACAAAATCAGCGATCTCGCTGGCGTGTGTGACGGGGCCCTTAGTCTACACTAATTAGTCTGGTTTCTTTTTTTTTTTTTTTTACTTTTGAGTCTAGAACCTGGAGAGGGTACATGGTCAAAATTTTCAAAAAAAGGTTTTTTCTTACTTTTCTATTTTATTACAGATATTTTAAGATATGTAATATGAAATAATCAGCTTCTCAAAAAAAATAGTGAAACTTATTTAGGACTATATACGCATGTTACGTTTTTGCTGCATTTTTTCTGCTTTTTTATGAAAATTAAAAGCTGCATTTTATAGTACCAGCAAAAACTATGAGATTTCAGAAATCTCATACACACGTTCACTGATTTTCTCTTCCTGACTGAATTGGAGAAATGCTCTGTTTTTGAAAACTGCAGCATGTCACTTTTTTCAGCATTTTTGCAGCATTTTTCACCCATAGAAAACATTGAGTAAGTGCAAAAAATCAGCAAATACGCTGCTATTAGCTTTTTCAGCCTTTTTGCAAAATAAAAATCAGTTACGGCACTATGTGAAAAACATTTTTTTGTGATTTTCCCAAGTTTAACTCCTTAATGACGGCCGATACACATTAAAACGGTGGCTGCTAAAGGGCCTTATTCCTTCATTGTCGTTTTAAAATGGCGATTGGGAATAAGGGTATAGCGCCCCCTGAGTTGTAAAATCTCTGGGGTCTTGGCTGCTGGGATGTAGCTGAGAACCTCAAGAACATGATCAGGGATGGATTTTCCAGTCCCTGACCCCCGATTACATGATCACCGTTATTCAGTTAAAATGATTAACATTTCAGAGGGGTGAGAAATTAGGTCCCCCGAGCCCCCTGGGTACCTAAGTCATCCCCTTGTCCCTCCTGCTTTGTCCCTCAGACCACTGCATTATCTTTCTGGGAAAAAAATGTCAGTCGCATGCACAGTGTGCCCTTTGAGGTCTGCCGCCTGGTACATGGCAACAATGGGGAATTTTTTACTATTACTCCCTTTTGATCACTGTGATAGTTCCATTCACAGTGATCAAAAGAAAAAATAAGTACATCAATTCCACCTTTGTCACCCTCTTAATTAGATAAAAATTATTTTAAAAAATCATTCTTTTCAGTTGGAGTTAGGGTTGTGTTAGGGTTGGGGTTAAGGTTGTGTTTGAGTTAGGATTGTGTTAGGGTTAGAGATAGAATTAATTTTTTTTTTTAGAAGTAAAAAAAATTAAGGCAATATGACATTGTACTCGAGTTTGCATTGGGTGCTCAGGTATGCACTGAGAATTGCGGATCCCTGCATGTTTTTTTTGGTGTCTACAGCCGTGAAGCATGCGGGGTGGGGACTCAAGCATGTCACTCCAGCACCCGCGATATTTGGTGCATACCAAAGCACCCGATGCAAACAGGAGTAGCGAGCACTTGCACTCAACACTAATGACAACATATTCAATATGACAACCTAACGTTATCAAATTCTGTGTCATTCCTATACGAGCAAAATGCTCACTAAACCCTCTGGACAACATCCTTGAGGAGTCTGATTTCTAAAATGGGGTCACTTGTGGGATTTTCTACTATTTAGGCACATCCGTGTCTCTCCAAATGCAACATAGCATCCCCTCTCAATTACATACAATTTTGCGTTCAAAAAGTCAAATGGCGCTCCCTTCCTTCAGAACCCTGCCAGTAGACCCTAAACTAGTAGATTTACCCTACAAATCGGTATCGGCGTACTCAGGAAAAATTACACAATAAATTTTGGGGTCCATTTTTTCCTTTTACACTTCTGAAAATAAAAGTTAAGAAAATAAAATTTGGGTCTAAAGTATGTTTTTTGTGAAGAATGTTAAATGTTCATTTTTTCTTGTGAAACAAATGAAGACTTAATAAACTTCTTGAATGTGGTTTTGAGAACTGTGAGGAGTGCAATTTTTAGAATGGTGTCATTTTTGGGTATTTTCTGTCATATAGGCTCCTCAAAGTAATTTCAAATATAATGTAGTCCCCCCAAAAAAATGGTTTTATAATTTTTGTTGGAAAAATGAGAAATCGCTGCTCAACTTTTAACCCTTTTAGATTCCTAAGAAAAGAAAAAATGTTTCAAAAATTGTGCTGATGTAAAGTAAACGTGGGAAATGTTACTTATTTACTATTTTGTGCGACATAACTTATTTAACCCCTTCACGACACGAGTCGCATATGTACGCTGAATGTCGGGTCTCCCCACTTGATGTGGGGTCCGGTGCGGATCCCACATTTTACTGGCACATGTCAGCTGTTGAAATCAGCTGACATGTTCCCCTAACAGCTGCGAGTGGAATCGCTATTCACTCGTGGCTGTTAACCTGTTAAATGCTGCTGTCAATCTCTGACAGCAGCATTTAACATGATAGCACTGGAAGCGCGTCACTAATCCTGCCCATCGGCACCCGTGTCACATGAAATCCCTGCTCTGTGTAGCACAAGCGATCGGATAATTGCAGTTTCTAGTCTCCCATGGAGACTATTAAAGCAAGTGTAAAGTAAGAAAAAAAGTTTTTAAAAATATTAAAAAATAAAAAAATATAAAAGCTTATATCACCTCCTATTCGCCCCATTCAAAATAAAACAATTAAAAAAACATATATTTGGTATCACCGCTTTTAAAATTGCCCAATCTATCAATATATGAAAATAATTAATCCGCTCGTTAAACGGCGTAACGAGAAAAAAGTAGAAACACCAGAATTACGTTTTTTTCGACGCAGCAACATTGCATTAAAATGCAATAATCGGCGATCAAAACATCGTATCTATACTAAAATGATATTAAAAAAATGTCAGCTCAGCATGTAAACAATAAGCCATCACCCAGCTCCAGATCCCGAAAAATGTAGAATGTTTTTCTTGTGAAATTCTCAATAAGTTTGTTGTGTCACATGACCCTCTTCCCATTGGGAAAAATTAAGTTGGATCCAAAATGGCCGACTTCAAAATGGCCACCATGGTCACCACCCATCTTGAAAAGTTTCCCCCCTCCCATATACTAATGTTCCACAAACAGGAAGTTGATATCACCAACCATTCCCATTTTATTTAGGTGTATCCATATAAATGGCCCACCCTGTAGATTTGTTTATGCTGCATGAGATCAATGTATTGAAACTGTATTGTAAGACTCCTGAACAAAATTCATAGAAAGTTATGGGTGAGGACATCAATAACTTGATTTTTCTCTCCAATTGTCCTCTCCATAATTCACTTTCCCTTTCTTTGTTCTCTTCTCTAAGTAGCCAGGGAATCAACAAATCTGTTTCATACTAAACAACTTTTTCTTGCTCACAATTATTTTTGGCATGTACCTGATTTTTTTTTTCCATCAGTTTACAAGTAGCACATATACATTTCTGAAAAGCTTGCTCTTATTGAATATTGGAAAGTAAATACAAGCATAGAATCTTCAGAATAAAAATAACTTTTAATAGCACAATATAATATAACAGCAAAAAAATGAATAGTTTCTATACAATAACCCTCCCCAAATAAAAGACATTGACAGAATTCTGGATGCTACAAAGCTTATTTACAAAAGGAAAAAAAAATGAAACATCCAGTTCGTAATAGGATAGAAATAGTCTGTCCTTATGTTGAAGCCTCATCCTTTGCATTTGACACAACTCCTAAAGTCTGAATACTGACTGTTACTCTGGATCTGGTGCATAAACTTACAATGACGTAAACAAACAACTGCCCTCATTTCGCAAAGGACATTACTGTTGGGAACCCGGCAGTGAGTGAATGTTCTCTAGCTCATGTGCTAGATGATTAAGCAATTGTAATCTCCGGTTCTTGATTTATGAGCTATTTCCCTTTTTCATGCAGTACTCCCAAGGCTTTTTGGGCAATGATGGCAACACCAAGAAAATGCAACATATTCCACCAAATATTAAGACGCCTCCTGCTGCCGCCGCACACGCCACGGACCATGAATACTCATATTCTAGCTGCACGTTCTGATTGCTTGCCATTAGCCAGCCGACAGCTTGCTGGAATATTACCATAGTGATTAGTACAAATATACCTGCAAAATATAAATTAAGAGAAAATATTTAGAAAACTTTATCTAATTTGTTTCTTCATTTTTTCCCTTTATCAAAAAGTTTTTTTCACCACCTCAATAAATATAAGTGATAAACAGAACAGGTTCTGATAAAATAATTTTTTTTAGCAACAAATGAACTTTAAAAGCGTATTCTGGGTCAAAACAAAAAAAAAATTGTAGTCAATACTTAGGGTTTCCATCAGTCATTAATGAGTGGGATAGGGCACTGAAAATGATTGCGTTACAGGGCCACTGAGAAGTTGTTGCATCCGGTAAGAAAGATGAGACTTTTTTTTATCTTAACACACAAGTTTTCCATTATGCAGAAAAATATTATCATGCAGAAAACTGTAACTTGGCACTTACCACTGCACAACCTACAAGACTTGATAAGTTTGGTGTTGAGTTTTTGCTTCAAGACTGTTTGCTGCATCGTTTATGCAGTTTATGCGTCAAATTAGAAAATACTATATTTGTACTTTGTAGGTTCTATGATGCTTCAAGGTTCAAGGAAAGTAATGTCAAATATTAGAGATGAGAGGATATGTTAATTGAATTCAATTTTCTAAAAATTTGCATTTGTCAAAAAATGGATTTCTTGTAATTCACTTCCATGAGGATTCATGAGCTAGCCATCACTTTGCTGATCTGTATAGGACCATAAGGAGGTTAAAAAATACTTGTACTCACTCACCTCTTTGGATTCTCCACTCCTCACCATCATCCACTCAGTTCTCATCGCATCTTCTTATCACTAATATGAGCAGTGAACTCCCGTGCTTCCTCAAGTTAGGCCAGGACTTATGGCTCTGATGAGGCCCGGGAAGTTTCAAAGCATGAATGTGCAAGATCACAATGCTTATTGGAAAGTCATAATGTTGTGACCCTTTGTTTGCGAGGATTCAGTTCTCAGTAATAAGAACATGCAATAAGACCAGATGGGTGATGGTAAGGAGTGAAGTGGCTGGAGAAGTAAGTGGTGAGGCGAGTATAAGTAATGTTTTAATTTTTGCATCTTATGCTTCTTTTGCACTGTTTTCAGGAAAGACCCTAGACCTTAAAAAGTGACATTCAGTTGGTGGAGAAGAATTTCTATGCAAAACAAATTTCCTGAGAAAATCTGCATGAACAGGTGAATTAAAATGTTGCCTGATCTGCTTAATGCTAGCTTCAATGGGCCACTCCAAGAAATTTGCAGTAAACTGCAATAATACAAAGCATCAAATAAGCACTTTGTAGTGTCCTAAGTGTAACGCTAGCGGTACCTAAGATAGAGAGTGGACCCTCTGGATCGCGGATCCGGAGCCCCAGGGTCGAGCACACCAGGTGAAGACCGACCCCTATACAGGGATCGTTTGGGGCAGGACCACAGAGGACGGAGGCGCGACAGCCGGAACCAAGAGGGACGGCTCCAAGGACAGAAGGAGAGGGAAGGCAATGGTACGTGGGAGGACCTAGACGGGCAGAAGAGGAGGACGGCACCGGAGATGGGAGACAGTGCACAGGCAGGCTGGGAGGGAAGGACGCAGGAGACAGGGAGCGACAGGGAGTGTCAGGCGGAACGCGGAAAGCTACAGTAGAACTGTAGAGGCCAGAGAGTGCAGGAAAGCTACACGATCGTCAGGCGTCCTCCTAACTGCGAGGACGCCTGAAGTACAGCAGCCCCCGGATGCTCGTCACCCAAACCCGCCCTTCGGCGCCGCCCATCGCAGGGGAGACCAGGCCCGCCCCTCAGCGCCGCCCATCATGGGAGAGCGAGGAAAGACGGCGGCGAGCGCGAACCAGGGGGCGGGAAGGAGGAGCCGAGGAGAAGAGGAACTGACGGCGGCCACGTGACTGAGCGGGAGCGCGCAGGTGAGGGGATGCCGCAGCGGCCGCCGCAGCGAAAGGGGCATCGGCGGGCATAACCGCCGATGTCACAGTACCTCCCCCCTTACGGCGTCCCTTAGCGAGATTGGCCAAAAACTTTTTTAGAATGCGAGGGGCGTTGATATTCTCCCGGGGCTCCCAGGACCTCTCCTCGGGGCCAAAACCCACCCAATCGATAAGAAAAAGGGTCTTACCCCGGGCTTTTTTCATAGCCAAGATGTCCTTGACCTCGAAGACGTTATCAGAGATGGCAGGAGGGGGAACGATGGAAACCGGTTGGAACCGGTTCAGGACTACGGGTTTCAGGAGCGAGACATGGAAGGCGTTGGGCACCCGGAGCGAAGCAGGCAACCTTAGTTTGTAAGCCACGGCATTAATACGTCCAATCACCTCAAACGGTCCAATGTACCGAGGACTCAGCTTGTAAGAGGGAACTCTCAGACGGATATGTCGAGTTGAAAGCCAGACCTTGTCACCAGGATGGTACGGGGGTACGTCCTTCCGTCTCTTGTCTGCATGCTTCTTGATTCGGTCGTTGGCACTTTTGAGCGCATCCCGGGTCTCTCTCCAAATCTGCGAGAATTTTTTAGCAAGAGAATCAGCTGCGGGTACCTCGGTAGAGGTAGAAAAAGGCAATGGAATATTTGGGTTCTGACCGGTTACCACAAAAAAAGGTGACCTGGTGGTAGATTCACTGGGATGATTATTGTGTGAGAATTCAGCCCAAGGTAAGAGCGCAACCCAGTCGTCTTGATGAGCGTTGGTAAAGTGACGTAGGAAGGTGGTTAACCCCTGATTAATTCGTTCCACTTGCCCATTGGTCTGAGGATGATATGCGGAGGAAAAGTCGAGAGATGTACCCATAAGCCGGCAAAGTGCCCTCCAGAAGCGGGAGGTGAACTGGACCCCCCGATCCGACAGAATCCGCTGAGGAAGACCATGCAGCCTGAAGACCTGGTGGATGAAGATCTCAGCCAACTTTGGGGCGGACGGTAGTCCCGATAAGGGAATAAAATGGGCCATCTTAGAAAAGCGATCTGCCACGACTAAGATGGTGGTACATCCGGCCGAGCGGGGCAAATCGGTCACAAAGTCCATGGCGATCTGTTGCCAGGGGGCTTCAGGAACTGGCAACGGATGAAGAAGACCGGCGGGCAAGGTCCTAGCCACCTTGTTCTGGGCACAGATTGTGCAAGAGGCCACGTAGTCCATCACATCCTGGCGAAGCGTAGGCCACCAATAATACCGGGAAAGCAGGAAGAGAGTCTTCTTGGTCCCCACGTGTCCAGCAATTTTGGAGGAATGTCCCCAGCACAACACCTCTATACGTTTGCCTGGAGGGACGAAGGTCTTACCGGGCGGAGGGGTAGCAAAATTCACAGGAGCCACGGTGATCATCCTGGAAGGCTCGATGATACAGGATGGGATTTCGTCCCTCTCAGAAGACTGCAACGACCTGGAAAGGGCATCGGCCTTGACGTTCCTATTACCCGGTCGGAAATGAAGTTGGAAGTCAAAGCGGGAAAAAAACAAGGCCCACCTGGCTTGTCGGGCATTGAGCCTTTGGGCGGATTGCAGATAGGCCAGGTTTTTGTGGTCTGTGAGGATGGTAAAGGGATGTACAGCTCCCTCGAGTAAATACCGCCATTCAGTTAAGGCCATCTTAATGGCCAGTAATTCACGGTCTCCAATGGAGTAGTTGCACTCCGCCGGTGAAAAGATTTTA
Organism: Dendrobates tinctorius; assembly: GCF_039654945.1. Taxonomy (NCBI): domain Eukaryota; kingdom Metazoa; phylum Chordata; class Amphibia; order Anura; family Dendrobatidae; genus Dendrobates; species Dendrobates tinctorius. The sequence goes on along the minus strand of NW_027361696.1, from coordinate 93,964,846 downwards.
GAGAAAAAACCGCATGGAACCAGCCGTCCGGACGAAGCCTGCTGGGACAAGACCGCCCCAGCTCCAGTGGAGGAGGCATCCACTTCCAGGACAAAGGGTCTGCTGGCCACAGGCCGATGCAAAATGGGTGCTGAGGCAAAAGAACGTTTCAGAGTTTGGAAAGCTTCCTCCGCTTCAGGGGACCAGCTGTTGGTCTTCGTTCCTTTACGGGTCAGGTTCGTGATGGGTTTGGTAACCGTGGAAAAGTGAGGCACAAACTGGCGGTAATAGTTTGCGAACCCAAGAAACCGCTGGATGGCCTTAATCCCCACAGGACGAGGCCACTTGAGAACCGCATCGAGTTTTTCGGGATCCATGCTTAGACCGGAGTCGGAAACGACATATCCCAAGAAGGGTAGTGACGACTGCTCAAAAAGGCATTTCTCGATCTTGGCGTAGAGTTGGTTCTCTCGGAGACGATGCAAGACCAAGCGTACACTCCTGCGATGAGAAGGCAGATCGGGGGAGAAAACGAGGATGTCGTCCAGGTAGATGACAACACAAGAATAGAGTAGATCCCGGAATACCTCATTGATAAATTCTTGGAACACAGCGGGGGCATTGCAAAGGCCGAATGGCATGACTAGATATTCATAATGCCCGTCACGAGTATTGAAGGCCGTTTTCCACTCGTCCCCAGCACGGATTCGGACCAAATTGTAGGCTCCCCGCAGGTCTAACTTCGTGAAGATCCGGGCTCCTCTCAACCGGTCAAAAAGCTCCGGAATCAACGGAAGAGGGTAACGATTCTTGATGGTGATTTTGTTCAGGCCCCGGTAATCAATGCAAGGCCGCAGTGATCCATCTTTCTTCCGGACGAAGAAGAAACCTGCGCCTGCAGGAGAGGAAGACTTTCGGATAAACCCCTTGGAGAGGTTTTCGTGGATATATTCCGTCATGGCAGTGGTCTCGGCTGGAGAGAGAGGGTATGTTCTACCTCTGGGAGGAATCGCTCCAGGCATCAGGTCGATGGGGCAGTCATAAGACCGGTGCGGTGGCAGGGAATCCGCCTCTCTTTTGCAGAAAACATCAGCATAAGCGTGATATGGCACAGGAAGACCAGGGAGGTCTGTAGGCTTGCGCTGAGGCTGGGGACGAACCAGGTTACGTAAACAGCTTGCATGGCAGGCGTGCCCCCAGCGCAGGATCTCTCCGGAGCGCCAATCGATAACAGGCTCATGCCGCCTGAGCCAAGGTAGCCCCAAAAGAATGGCGTGGGACAACTGAGGCAAGACATAAAAGGCAATCCTTTCAGAGTGGAGGGCGCCAACTTGCAGGTTTACTTCAGTGGTTACCGAGGTGACGAGCCCAGGAAGAGGTTTGCCGTCAACGGAGGTGATTGCTCGAGGATTACTTAGGACGACCACGGGAATCTGGAGCCTGTCCACCTCCTCCTGGTGGATGAAGTTGCCTGCCGCGCCCGAGTCCACATACGCCTCCACAGAGCTACGCCCCCGTCCTGAAATAAGCAGAGCTGAAACAGTAAGTGGAAGAGAGGGGGTAGAATCACCTAGGGGGCCCTCTCCTACCTGGCCTAGGCGGATGCGTTTCCCGGTCTCTCAGGACAAGTGCGTATGAAGTGGTTGGCCCCTCCACAATAGAGACAGAGTCCCTTGGACATTCTCTCCCTACGCCGTTGTTCAGACAGCTTGATGCGATCAACTTGCATGGGCTCAGGAGCGGTGTTACTAGGAGGGGCAACGGTGCGCGGAATAGGAGCTTGGTATAACCTAAAGGACCTCTTCTCCCTAGCCGACTCTCGGGCGCGCTCCTGAAAACGCAGATCAATACGAGTAGCCAAGGAGATGAGATCCTCCAGGGTGGTAGGGAGGTCACGCCCGGCCAACTCGTCTTTGATTTTACCAGAAAGTCCTCTCCAAAACGCACCAACCAGGGCTTCATTATTCCACCCCAGCTCCGAGGACAAGGTCCGAAAACGGATGGCGTATTGCCCTACCGTAAGGGACCCCTGGCAGAGGTTAAAAAGGGCCTCAGTGGAGGAAGCAAGGCGTCCAGGTTCATCGAAAACCTTGCGAAATGTCTCCAAAAAACACTGGATGTTGGTCACCACCGGGTCATCCCTCTCCCATAATGGATTCACCCAAGCCAACGCCTCCCCCTCAAGGTGGGAGATTATAAAGGCCACTTTAGCACGGTCCGTGGGATACTGTTGGGGCGAAAGATCAAAGTGCAACCTGCACTGATTTAAAAATCCCCTACACAATTTTGGGTCCCCACAGTACCTGGGTGGTTTACCGAGACGGGGAGGGGGAGTAGAGACGGTGTCCCGGGCTAGGGTGGAAGCGGCCGTAGAGGACTGCAAAGAAAGCAGCCTATCATCCACGGAGGCCATATACCCCAAAATGTGAGACTGAGCATCGCGCTGTTGTGCGAGCTCCTGCTGGAGACTGACTAATAGGGGCGCGTGTGCTGGGTCTGCGGTCTGAAGAGCGGAGAGCCGGGTGTCCATGGACTTCATGAATGACATGATACGGTTCTGATTTTCTCTAAGGAAGAGCAGTTCCTTTTGAGTGGCAGCCGCGGCACCGGCGGGGTCCATGGCCTGACGATACTGTAACGCTAGCGGTACCTAAGATAGAGAGTGGACCCTCTGGATCGCGGATCCGGAGCCCCAGGGTCGAGCACACCAGGTGAAGACCGACCCCTATACAGGGATCGTTTGGGGCAGGACCACAGAGGACGGAGGCGCGACAGCCGGAACCAAGAGGGACGGCTCCAAGGACAGAAGGAGAGGGAAGGCAATGGTACGTGGGAGGACCTAGACGGGCAGAAGAGGAGGACGGCACCGGAGATGGGAGACAGTGCACAGGCAGGCTGGGAGGGAAGGACGCAGGAGACAGGGAGCGACAGGGAGTGTCAGGCGGAACGCGGAAAGCTACAGTAGAACTGTAGAGGCCAGAGAGTGCAGGAAAGCTACACGATCGTCAGGCGTCCTCCTAACTGCGAGGACGCCTGAAGTACAGCAGCCCCCGGATGCTCGTCACCCAAACCCGCCCTTCGGCGCCGCCCATCGCAGGGGAGACCAGGCCCGCCCCTCAGCGCCGCCCATCATGGGAGAGCGAGGAAAGACGGCGGCGAGCGCGAACCAGGGGGCGGGAAGGAGGAGCCGAGGAGAAGAGGAACTGACGGCGGCCACGTGACTGAGCGGGAGCGCGCAGGTGAGGGGATGCCGCAGCGGCCGCCGCAGCGAAAGGGGCATCGGCGGGCATAACCGCCGATGTCACACTAAGACTATACTGAACTTCTTTTGAGCTCTTTAACGCAAACACCTCAATGTATCTGGATATAGTAAAATGAATGGTAATCCATGGTAACAAACAACATTTTTAACAACACATTGCAGGATCAGACATTTTAGGCTACATAAATTGAAAAAATCCATTTTTGGGGGTAGATGTCTGCCTTGCTGCTGTTAATACATGGGGGTATCAAAAAAGCTGAGGCTTTTTTCAAATGAGGAAGTCTAATTATTATCCTTAATTGTGCAGTATTATTAACATTTTTGTTTGCTAGATGAAGTAGTGATAGCTATTCACAAGCTGTCCAAAAATTATCCCGTTATTTATGGAGCAAAAACAGGTGTTCTGTTTTAAAAGAAAAGAAGCAGTGACTTTTCAACTATATGTGAAAAAATTATCCTTTTTTTGATATCTGCAACAGGCTTGTTTTTCTATAAATTATTAAAGAATATTACTTTTTGTATTAAACCTTCCAAAAATTATCCATTTTTCATGGAACAGAAATAGGCAAGCTGATTTTTGTTGTTGTCAAAAACCATTGGCTTATCAATATGCCTTTAAGAAAACTAGCTCTATTTTGGAAGCTGTGTCATGTTTGTTTTTCTCTTCCAAATAGTTTGTTTCCCAGCACCATTACGATAATGCATTGTAAAACACATTAGGCAGACAACCAGCAGAGGAGTGGATGGTTTGGCTGTGGAGTGAAAATGGCAGAAGCTGCATGATAAAAAAATAGCAACCAAATATCTTTGGGATTTAAGTAGACAATTAGGCAGGCAGTTGATATGGCTGACTTAATCACTGGCATCAGTCATAGGGAATAAAAGTTTGTACTGATCCATGTCTGATTCATTTCAATGAGTGTAAGGTTTTCCTTACTTGTTAGTGATAAACTGATTTCCTTAGGTGTTACAAAGCCATCGGCCATGCTGAATAAAGGGCACCCATAGAAAACTTGGCCAGTTCTAGTCACTGATCCAATCTGCTGACCAAGGGTTCCAAAGAATTGGGACTCAGGGTATCTCCTTCCAAAAATGATACTGTCTAGCTATGACTGAATCTGACTGCAGTGTGTGCATCTCTGTATATACTGTGAGGCAGTGACCCCTGTTACAGATAGGGGGCACTGGATGTTCTCCCCAGGATGCACAAGGAGGTGTATTGACACAATAAGTGTGCATGGCAGTCACGGGCATAGCGGTGACTGCAACGCAGACAAGAAATAAAGAAATAAGTGTAATCTTGGACATGCTAATGTCCAAGACAGATTTAGGGAAAACCTGCTCTGGGTTTTGTGTCTTGAAACTGACTGCAGCATGGTAGTGGTGCAGTCCTTTCATTTCCGGTCTGGGTTTTCTATGTGACTTAAGGCCACAGGTTTGTTTGTAAAAACCCCTGCAGCAGAGCATTGGGTGTGTCAGTATCAGAGTGGAGCTTGCTTGGTGTGGAGCAGACAGCCTGCAGGGGCATGGCCTGTGTGAGAGCAAGGGCCCCGTCACACATAGCGACTCACCAGTGATCCCGACAACGATATGAACTTGTCAGGATCGCTGGTGTGTCACTACATGGTCGCTGGTGAGCTGCCAAACAGGCAGCTTCACCAGCGATCAGGACAGCGACACGCGGGTAACAAGCGACGCACATCGCTTAGTTACCCGCAGTGTACGTTATAGACCAGTGCGCTGGTGCAGGGAGCTGGTAACCAAGGTAAACATCGGATTTCTATGCGCTGCGCAGCGCTTAGAAACTTGATGTTTACCTTGGTTACCAGCTCCCTGCACCAGCGTGCTGGTATCTAAGGTACACATTGGGTTTCTAAGCGCCACGCAGCGCTTAGAAACCCGATGTTTACCTTGGTCACCAGCACCAGCTCGGTGATCGCTGGTCTCCCGCCTGCCACACGCAGCGATGCGTGCTGGCCAGCGGGAAACCAGTGACCAAAAAAATGTCCAGGCTATTTGAGCACAATCAGCGATACCCGGCAGGGAGGCCGGTCGCTGATAAGAGTCACACACAGCTATTTCGCTGATGAGATTGCTGTTGCATCACAAAACTTGTGACTCAGCAGCGATCTCGCTAGTGAGATTGCTGTGTGTGACGGGGGCTTAACACGGAGCCTAGAAGAGCAACTATTGGCACCCACAGCTTACAAAGTGGCACGGTCAACTACAGCACCTGGTTCTGAAGGCGGACTGGCGTATTTATCGGCTGCAACCAGATGGATATGGTGTCCGGCTGCGATCCGGAGGATATCAAGAACTGTGTACGGCTGTGTGCGTGAGTAAAGAGACTAAAGGAGGCTGTAAGTGAGAGATAGTGGCATGGTGTGCAGTTGCACATGGAAACTGGACAAGGTGAAGTCCGGCATGTTTAGGGGCTGTGATACAAAGCCATGCACTATGTAGTGCTTGGTACAGGTGTGAATTGAACACTGAAGTTATATGCACTGAAGTTATTTGCAGTTGTGTGGATTTGAACCTTTCTGTGCGAAGATAACACATTAAATAGACTTTTATGTTTGAACTTTGTGGGTCACTGCCTCAAAACTGAGTACTGTGCTACCACTCCCTTACAATACGTTAAAACATGGGCCACCTAATATGACTACACATTCTGTGATGTCATAGTTGTGTGACAGACAGATCAAGAGAAAACTGTGTTCAAAAGTTTTAATATATAGGTATAAAATATTTTCTTTCCTTACCAGAAAGGATGAAGAAGAATGAAGCAGGCTTCAGAAGGAACTCCACACCTTTGCTGAGAACCATAGTGATGCATATTGATCCCATTACCATAAAAGTTATACTCAAAAGAGACAGGACAGCAGCAGTAATGTTTAGATCTGTGGAAAGAAAATGTAAATTGTAATCTAAATTATATTAATATTTACACATGGCTGTTTCAAAAATTAAAGTTTTGCCTTTGATATCAACATTATTGTCATGAACAAAAAGATTCATATGTAAAAGTGTCATGCAAGTGTAACTTTTTTCAGATATCTCACAGTAACATATTATAACTATCCAAACAATTCTTTATTTGCATATGAGCTTGGAATCTATAACCAGTTCATTCACGTTCTATATAATTATCTACAGCCACATTCAGATGGTTTTGCTTTTTACACATGCCTCATTACACTGATTAAGAGTTTTTTTCTCTACTTCAATATCACCTTGTTCCTCTATTTACTAGTCCGTACACAGTAAGATACAATCCTTGATGGTTAGATAATGGATGACAGGCCTTTTGCTTTATTATGGATGAACGAGTATGCTCAGCACAGCTCAATACTTGATTGAGCATCGGGGTACTCGAGTACGCTCATAACTAGATCGAATATCGCGAGTGCTCGAGCACAATGGTCGAGTCCTCAACCCGCATGCTTTGTGACTGTTAGCCAATAAACATGCAAGGATTGCCTGCCATACACAGTAATACCATAGTCATGTTGACTACTGGCTTTACTGTGATTCACTGGATGCATCACATCAATGGGTCTTAGATAAGACCCCATGATGCGAGGCTCGGTACACTGTCCTCTAGAATCAGCTCAGAACCATTGCTATAGGAGGGAGAGCTTGTGTTTAACCTAATAAAAAAATACATATTAGCCGGCTGCTACAAAGATACAGAGAGACTAGAAGAGTCACAGAAAGGCATAGAAATGGACCACCTTTGGCCATATCTCACACTGATGACCTCTTCATTGAGAACAATGCCTTTCGGAACTGGATGATAAATGCCACACAACTCCAGGCATATTTAAGGGAGTCGAGAGGTATCCAAGAGTCGCGTCAGACCATTCAAACCTATCTACACCAGCATGGTCTATGTGCTAGATAACTTGCAAGGGTACCTGACCACACCATCATGGGCCAGGGAGCATCTACATTGGATGTGGGACCAGTGGGCCTCAGTGCTGCTCATTGACATAGGTGATTGACACTAAGTAGAAATTATGGCGGCCAATGATGTTAGAGACATTAAGTAGAGCACTGTTCATCAGCCACTTTTGTCACCAGTGGTGGTTATGTTACAGTGTGGGCAGTTGTGTCTAGTCAATACAGAATTGCCCTATACTTTGTGAATGGTACTGTGACAAGCCCCTACTACATAAATAACATCATTAATTCAGTCATTATGCCTCTGCACAACCAACACAGCCTTATTTCATCTTCATGGATGACAATGCTCAAGCTTATCAAGGTCACATCATTAGGGAGCGGCTGCTGGAGACTGGAGTACCTCAAATGCAGTTGCCTGCACTTTCTCCAGAATCCCATAGAAAATATTTGTACAAAAATGGTGGGGGGAACAAGAGGCGCAATAGTGCCCTATCACTAGTGATACTTGAAGTATGAGCGGTATAATACAGTTCCACTCACCTATTCCAGTTGTGTAACCCACAACTGGCTTGAGAGCATAACACAGAATCAGCTGCTGCAGGACCTCCACCAACCACTCGCATGTGGAAAATCCTTCAGAAAGTTGTGGGAAGCAGGGTGTGTTGCAGTCCGCGCTGCCGAGATTCACAAATCACCTGGGATACAAGATATCCCTGAGGAAGGTGCCAGGAAGGGCACCGAAACACGTAGGAGGAAATAAAGGAGTACACTGCTACAACATCTTGTATCCCAGGTGATTTGTGAATCTCGGCAGCGCGGACTGCAACACACCCTGCTTCCCACAACTTTCTGAAGATAGAAAATATTTGGTCTGACATGCATTGTGAGCTGTGAGGTCTTATACAGACGGGTGTGTGCCTTTCCACATCAAGTCCTATCAGTTTAATTAGACACAGGTTGACTCCAATGAAGGAGTAGAACCATCTCAAGGAAGATCACAAGGAAATGGACAGTGGACACTTAAATATGAGTGTCTGAGCAAAGGGTCTGAATACTTATGACCATGTGATATTTCAGTTTTTCTTGTTTAATAAATTTGCAAAAATTTGTGCATTTCTGTTTTTTTCAGGCTCCTCTTTGAGATTCTGCAGTGAATGTTTTAATAAACAGAGCACCAGGATTGTTACACTGATAATAGCATCATCAGCGCTCACCATCTTGTTGCAGTACTCAAAGTTTTGAAGAACCTTTCATATGTCAGCGATCCACACCCACTCGGCAGTTGTTATGTGTGGGGGCTGAGTGTTACACTAATGGGCATTGAGAAGCTGGAATTCAGACACTGCCCTCTGCTGCTCACTAAGCCTTGCTAACATATGAAAGGTCAAATTCCAGCATGTGGACAAGTCACAAATCAGTTGGTGAAGAGGCAAATTAAAGCACTGCCGCAGTGAAACTAGACCAGCGAAAGCTTGAGATAACTTTTGGAAATGTGCGCTGACACAGCGTACCTTGGCAAGTAGGTCTGGCAAGTCAGGTTATGTTTTTAAAAACCGCTGTACAACTAAGTTCAGCACTTGGGCTATGCATGGAATGTGTACCAGCTTTCTGAGATTTAAAGCCACCACCAAGCTACGCCCATTATCGCACACAACCAGACCAGGTTGGAGGATCAGCAAGGAGTGCCACTGACTGGTCTGTTCTTTTATCCCTTTCAACAGCTCGGCTGCATTGTGAGCTTTGTCACCTAAACAAATTAGCCTCAGCAGAGCATGCTGTCACTTTGCCAAGGCAGTGCTGCAGTCTTCTCTTTCCTGTAAATTGCTTGGGCAGGGACAACTGAAAGCTGAGCTGGGACAATGAGTTGGACATGGTTGCTGATGGGTGTGTGCGTAATTGCAGGTTGTGGGCAGGAGGTATCAGCGCCTGCCTCATGGCCAGCAGATTGGGAATGCTATAACGTGCGTGGCTGCAAAGATTTTTTTTTTTCTCCGGCACTGTAAAATGATGGGCTGAAATAATGATGCAGAAGGTAGTAAATGGAAAATAATGGAAGATGACACAAGTATGAAACCCTGTCAACATCTGAGACATGTTTGAGAACATAGATTTGAAACATTTATAGCTTGATAAAAGACAAACAAATTTATTAAATTACATACATTGAGGTTATCTCAAGATTTCTGATTAGTATTGAAGAGCAAAGGTTATCAGGAATGTCGGAGATCAAAGACTGAGGAATGGAACAAATAAAATAAAAGACATAGAAAACATCATTCATTACTAGGACCACAAAAATGAAAACCAAACACTCTTGTAAAAGCCAGACCAAAAACCAAACATGTTTTTAAAGTAAAAAAAATACAAAGCAATAAGGGGAAGAATTCTCTTTAGTGAAACGTATAGAATCAATGTTTTGCTGGTCATTTGCTGAGTATTGCTTAACAATGGACAAGTTAGAAACTATGCCTTTCTGGATTACTATCAACTGGCAAAAATGTTGATGCAAGCATTCTTCTTCTTCTTCTTATAAAAAGGAGCAAGTTGTGAAAGCTATCCCAAACTTCAACATGTAACTTTGAACCAAAGATGAAAAAGAAATTTCAAAGCCATAAGACTTTTAGGGAAATAACTTGGCTACCATAACCAAAGATTTAAATGAAGATATCAGAAGTCATTTGAAAAAGCACACAAAACACAGGGAATCAGAGGATTGGCAAACAATCTTAAAAGTGTCATTAAGGATAAATAAAAGAAAACTAAAAAGAAAAATAAATTTAAAGACATGACAGGTGATTGAGTAATAAGGTAGTAAAAAAGGAAAGGAGCCAAAATCAAGAAGAATACAAATCTTTTGAAGGAAGTGAATTGAGAATTTCAGAGAGCTGTTAGGAAGGTTGATGAAAAATGGTACAACATAGGGAAAAAAAGCATGACTCTGAAAACATTCCAAAAAGGAAATTCTTAAACATTAATGACATTATAAAAGATACACCAATGACCCCTTACCACCAATGGCTGATTACACCTTTGTCATTATTTCACTGAAATTTACAAAAGTTGCATTTTTAGTGACCCTTTCAATTTTGTCAGCATGTTAGAAAACCTGCAAACATATCTTATTTTAAATACAGCACCCTTCAAAGTATTCAAAATCACATTTTGAACGTTTGTTAATCTTTCAGGAGCTTAACAGAAAATATTGCAATTTTTTTTAAATAAAGGAAAATTAAATTTTGGTTTTATCAAAAATGTTGCTTTAGATTAAAATGTTTCATTCTAACAAGGGTAAAAGGAGAAAATGAACCCTACATTTTGTTGTGTAATTTCTGTTGAGTAAGCGGATACCCTATATGTGGTCAGAAACTACTGTTTGTATACTTGGCAGGATTTGGAAAGGAAGGAACGCCAATTGACTATTGGAGAACAATTTTTGCTGGAACACATTGCTGATTCCATGCTGCATTTGCAGGGCCCCTGAGGTGCCAAAACAGCAAAAAAAAACACAGATGACCCCATTTTGGAAACTATACCTTTGTGGAATTTATCTAGGGTTGCAGTGAGCATTCTGAACCAACAAATCACTTGCCGAATTTGATAAAATAATAGCAAAAAATTAAATGAAAAGCTGCATTTTTCATCTATAATGGATACAATTTGTCATGAAATTTTCTCAGAGTGATATTTGATTGGAAACTACTGTTTTGACACTTGACAGAGTTTGGAAGTCAAAGAGTTTTATTTGAAATTTGAAGCGAACTTTTGCTGGAGTATATTAGGGATACATGTTTGCAGAGCCCCTAAGGTGCCAATACGCTGAAACCCCCACAGTGATCCTATTTTGAAAGCTGCATCCTTCACGGAATTCATCTACAGGTGTGATGACCATCTTAAATCACTAATGCTTCACAGAATTATATAATATTGAGCCATGAAAATGAAATATTATTTTTTTTCCCAAGCATGTTGCTTTTGTCACGAGCAGCACGGTAGCTCAGTGGATAGCACTGCAGCGCTGGAGTCCTGGGTTCTGCAAGGAGTTTGTATGTTCTTCCCGTGTTTGTGTGGGTTTCCTCCGGGTACTCTAGTTTCCTCCAACATTCCAAAGACATACTGATAGAGAATTTAGATTGTGAGCCCCATCGGGGACAGTGATGATAATGTGTGCAAAACTGTAAAGCGCTGCAGAATATGTTAGTGCTATAGAAAAATAAAGATTATTATTATTAAATGTTTCATTTTTACAAGGATAACAGGTGAAACTGGAACCCACAATTTGCTTCAGAATTTCTCCTGAGTATGATTATACCTGTTGTGTTTTCAGAAACTCCTATTTAGACACATGACAGGGCTTGTAATTGTAAGAGCACGATTTGAATTTTCTGTTTTGGGAGCTCAATTTTTCATGGAATAGAACGCGGATGCGACATCACATTAGGAGAGCCCCTGATATGTCAAAAGCAGAATTGCTACACAAATTTTGCTATTTGGGAATCTACTCCTGTAAAGGAATTCACCTAGGGTTGTACTGAGTATTTTGAACTCACAGATGATTTACAGAATTTTATTGTTTTGGGCTGAGAAAATAATAAAAAAATACATTTTTTTCACTGAACTTTTTTCCACAAAAGAGACTCCATAGACCCCATAGTTTGTTATGAAATATCTGTAAAGTGAATTGATACCCCAAATATAGTCATAAACTACCTTTCAAGAATAGTGCAAAGTATGGAAAGGAAGCAGTGCCATATTGGAGTGCAGAATTTGATGCAATGGTTTGTGGGTCCCCTTTCACATTGGTAGGCCCATTAAATGCCAAAAAAGCAGACCCCTCATAAATGATCCCATTTTACAAACTCCTCAACTAATTCATCCAGAGGTGTTGTGAACATTTTGACACCAATTTTGCTTGTACAACTAAAATGTGGTTGTAGCCCGAAATTTTACATTTGCAAAAGGAAAAATAAGTAAAAGTAGCCCAATAGTTTGTTGCACATTTACTCCTGAACACCAAATATGCAGCTCTGCACTACTGTATGGCTACACAGCAGGGCTCAGAAGGAAAGAAGCACTATTTGACATTTTGCAAATTCTTTTTTTAGAGCCTCTATGTGCAAGAACAGTAAGGCTATGTGCACACATTGCGGATTCGTGTGCGGATCCGCAGCGGATTTGCCTCTGCGGATCCGCTGCAGATTCGCAAGTGATGTACAGTACAATGTTAGGCTACAGAAAATAAAAACCACTGTGCACATGCTGTGGAAAATTCCGCACAGAAACGCAGCGGTTTATTTTCCACAGCATGTCAATTCTTTGTGTGGATTCCGTAGCATTTTTACACCCATTCCATTATAGGAATCCGCAGGTGTAAAACCGCATGCCAAATCCGCAGAAAATCCGCAGTAAATTGCAGATAAAATGCGGGCATTTGACCAGCGGATTCTGCAGTTTCCGCGTGGAAAAATCTGCACACAAATCCACAACATGTGTACATACCCTAAAAGCTCAAGTGCCTCAATTTTTAAAATTACCCTCCTATGGGAGTTCATTTATGGCTGTTGTGATAATATTTTCCAGAGACAAGCATGCAGTGGAGATTACAGAGTGAAAATTGAAAAATTCCATTGTAGTACCCAATACATTGAACTGCCCAATATGTTGTGCCCAACTTGTGCTTTTTGTTGAAAAGCACCTCATGAAATTATAACTGGGCACTGATCACTACATTAATGCCAAACATGCGTTTAGGCACATTGTGGGGCTTAGCAGAGATGAGGGAATTTCAATTTTGGAACACATACAGTATTTCACTGGGTTTCATTTTTAAGGGAGCCATGTCTCTTTTCTAGAGATTTTATGATATCAGTAACATGGAAACCCCCTATATTTCCTATAACAGATGACGGACTTGGGTGGAGACTTGTTTTTTGTTTGTTGGTTTAAAGCTTTTATTGGCAGCATTTGGGTATACAGTACATAACATTTTGCATCACTTTTAAGGCTTGGTTCACATTTATCCTGTGCTCTATGGTGAGATAAGGATTCCATCTAAATCTCAAAAATACGTGATTCACACAAACAACCAAATGGATTAATTCACTATATTGAGGCAGCTGTCAGGCCTCTCCGCAGAGGTGTTCATCTTTTCAGACATGCACAAAATTGTAGTTGATTGAGATATTGTCAGTACCTAAAAAGACGGACACCACCAGATCATAGACCACACGGAGTCCAAAGTGACTCCATCTTCCTCAGTACAGTGAATGTTCCATTGTGGACTTTGCATTACATATTGTCATGATCCAGGTTGGATTCTGACAGATAAATGCACAAGTAACCTTTTTTTTTCCTTAAGCTGTGTGCTTAAAGTTAGTTTTTCCCTCGGTGGCCATTAGGGTCATTGCACTGTGGTGGTTTCAGTTCTAGTTTTGCCCCCGGTGGCCGTTAGGGTCATTGCACTCTGGTTACTTTAGTTTAATGCATGTGATTATAAAGCAGGTGTGATTGCTCTGGCTCTGACCTATAAAAGAGTGTCAGGTGTTGCAATCACTGCTGGTGATATTGCCCATTTCCAACCAAGTCTGGTGGAGGAAGGAACTACAGAGAGGAGTTCCTGGCAGCTCAGGAGAGCTCTGGTGTTATAGCTTCAGGTGGAAGCTGAATTCAGGTGCCGAGCTTCAGGGGTGAAGCTGAACTTTGGTGTCGTACTCTGTTGCTTGGAGCAATAGCAACAGAGCAAAGCTAAGTGGTGTTTTCCCTGTTTGTGACTTCCCTTATGTGTGTTTTAGTGCAGTGGTGGGATTAGTTTCTGCACCGTCCAATTCACTAGAAAGGGCTAGGTGCAGGGCGAGCTAGGGATTTTTAGGTATCCTGCTCATCGCCGGGTGCGGAACCCGCCTAGGGACCGTCAGGAATGTAGATACACTGCCTCAGGGGAGTGCAGGAGGTCTCCACGTCCCCGTTCCCTATTGCAGGGCCTTCCATTGTATTATTTTCCCTGGTGTTTCCCTTAATTGTGTAACTTCGCCCTGCTGGAGGCGGTGTATCCAGAAATATGTGTAATACTGAAAGTCGCCTGCTGGAGGCAGTGTATCCAGCTGCACGTGGCTTTATTTTAATTCGCCCTACTGGAGGCGGTGTATCCAGGGTCACGTGTGTCAGAGAAATTCGCCCTACTGGAGGCAGTGTGTCCAGTCACACGTGACCATCACACATATTTTAGAGATATAGACAGAAACCCCAATGTAAGCACTCAGCATGGAGCACACGATAAATGTGAACGCATTATAACGACATTTGAAAGGCAGAATGATCAAATCATCAGCAGTAAAATAATTGCTTTTCTTTATTTTTTTTTTCTATGCTAATTACATTGCAATATTCTTCAGGAAAAGATAGTGAAGGTATGCACTGAAACACTATTGTTTAAACTGATACAAAGTCTGAGGAGACCCAGGAACCCTCTTGGAAATTATGTAGATCCATAAAATATCATTATCTAAACTATCAGCATAGCAGGCCATGCCTCCTTCAGGACCTGATATACTAAAGTGTGTGGCAGACATGGTAGACATTGTTAGTAGTGGAGAGCGAGTATGCTCGTTGCTCGGGTGTCCTCCGAGTATTTTGGCGTGCTCGGAGATTTAGTTTTGACGATGCAGCTACATGATTTGCGACTGCTGAAGAGCCTGAATACATGTGGGTATTCAGCCTGTCCAGCAGCCGCAAATCATGCAGCTGCGTCAACACAAACTAAATCTCTGACCATGCCAAAATACTCGGAGGACACCCGAGCATGTGAGTATACTCGCTCAATACTAATCGTTAGTCTTTTGGCTGTCATGAAACTCATCGATGGGATTGCAGATTGTCTGACAAAGGGAACATTTTTAAAAAGCAGTCTACCACTTTGAACGGCAGAAGCACAGATGTTGTCTCCACTCCTTCCTAATGCTGTAATTTTATGGTATGACGCAGTAAGTAACACTTCAGAATGATGTACCTGTATGGCAGGGTGTATGAAAGGGTGAAGTGGTCTTTGTCATTTTAAAATTTGCATAAATAAATAATAATAGGACAAGTGAATTTAAAACACTAATGCAGTATATTTTTCCAAAGAAATCGTCTTCTTTCTTGCCTTATGAGCCTCTACTGTTTTATCCCTTTTATTTAAACTAGTCATTCAGTCAGAAAAAAAACAGAACTGAAATCCATCTCTGTCATAGCACCATGGACTAACAACTAGAGTTGAGCGAAACGGGTCGTTCAAATTCAAAAATAGCCGACTTTAGCTAAAGTCGGGTTTCGCCGATTGAAACCCAACCATAGCGGGAGGTCGGCCATGAGGTTGCCGATCAGAGCGCCAAAGTCGCGTTTCAAATAATGCTTCCAGCGCCTTTTCTCAGCCAATAACGCACACTATGGGCAACGCGATGACATGGGCAGCGGCCACCACCATCTTTGAGAAGGGCATTGAAGTGAGTGGCTGGCTTTGTGTGGTGTCACAGTGGGTATAAAAGGCTATGACCGCCGACCGCCATCTTACTTCTGCCGATCTTAGAATAGGGAGAGGTGCTGCTGCTGATTCTGAATAAGGGAGAGCGTTAGGCAGGGAAGAAGAAAAAAAACCTGCTTCTGCTGATAGCGCTTTTCACTGTACAGTTAGTGTGCAGTAAAAGGGGAGGATTTTTGTTGTGTGCAGCAGCGCTGGTGGTGATTAGGCTGCCTTTTAAGGCTACCTGCTAGCTGCATTGCTGTGTGCACACTGCTGTTCAAACTGCTTTTTTCAAAGCACTCCAACGTTTATTATTTTGTCCTGGTGAGTTACTGTGCGTTCATTTTTTCACACACTGTATAGCGGTGTATGCTCCTCACACATTACTGTGTACCGGCTGGTTTCACGGACAAATAGAAGCTATCTGGGTGTGACTCTGGAAGAAAAAGTCGAGGAGTTTTTCCAGACCTACATCTTAGAGTGCTGTCTGCTTTTCAAACAGTTTCGTATATCTGCTGCTTGATCATGGTCAAAACTAGACAGAGACAGCGTGTGTCAGTTCCTATACAAATAGACGGAGATTGACAATTTTCCAGACACCGTATAACGGTGTGCACTCCTCACACACTACCGTGAACCACTTTGTATCACGGACAAATAGAAGCTATCTGTGTGTGACTCTGGAAAAAAAGAGCCGAGGAGTTTTTCCGTTTTTCCAGACCTACAGTTGTGGCCAAAAGTATTGACACCCCTGCAATTCTGTCAGATAATACTCAGTTTCTTCCTGAAAATGATTGCAAACACAAATTCTTTGGTATCATTATCTTCATTTAATTTGTCTTAAATGAAAAAACACAAAAAGAATTGTCCTAAAGCCAAATTGGATATAATTCCACATCAAACATAAAAAAGAGGGTGGACAAAAGTATTGGCACTGTTCAAAAAATCATGTGATGCTTCTCTAATTTGTGTAATTAACAGCACCTGTAACATACCTGTGGCACCTAACAGGTGTTGGCAATAGCTAAATCACACTTGCAGCCAGTTGACATGGATTAAAGTTGACTCAACCTCTGTCCTGTATCCTTGTGTGTACCACATTGAGAATGGAGAAAAGAAAGAAGACCAAAGAACTGTCTGAGGACTTGAGAAACCAAATTGTGAGGAAGCATGAGCAATCTCAAGGCTACAAGTCCATGTCCAAAGACCTGAATGTTCCTGTGTCTACCGTGCGCAGTGTCATCAAGACGTTTAAAGCCCATGGCACTGTGGCTAACCTCCCTAGATGTGGACGGAAAATAAAAATTGACAAGAGATTTCAATGCAAGATTGTGCAGATGTTGGATAAAGAACCTCGACTAACATCCAAACAAGTTCAAGCTGCTCTGCAGTCCGAGGGTACAACAGTGTCAACCCGTACTATCCGTCGGCGTCTCAATGAAAAGGTACTGTATGGTAGGAGACCCAGGAAGACCCCACTTCTTACCCCGAGACATAAAAAAGCCAGGCTGGAGTTTGCCAAAACTTACCTGAAAAAGCCTAGAACGTTTTGGAAGAATGTTCTCTGGTCAGATGAGACAAAAGTAGAGCTTTTTGGGCAAAGGTATCAACATAGAGCTTACAGAAAAAAAGAGGCATTCAAAGAAAAGAACACGGTCCCTACAGTCAAACATGGTGGAGGTTCCCTGATGTTTTGGGGTTGCTTTGCTGCCTCTGGCACTGGACTGCTTGACCGTGTGCATGGCATTATGAAGTCTGAAGACTACCAACAAATTTTACAGCATAATGTAGGGCCCAGTGTGAGAAAGCTGGGTCTCCCTCAGAGGTCATGGGTCTTCCAGCAGGACAATGACCCAAAACACACTTCAAAAAGCACTAGAAAATGGTTTGAGAGAAAGCACTGGAGACTTCTAAGGTGGCCAGCAATGAGTCCAGACCTGAATCCCATAGAACACCTGTGGAGAGATCTAAAATTGGCAGTTTGGAGAAGGCACCCTTCAAATATCAGGGACCTGGAGCAGTTTGCCAAAGAAGAATGGTCTAAAATTTCAGCAGAGCATTGTAAGAAACTCATTGATGGTTACCGGAAGTGGTTGGTCGCAGTTATTTTGGCTAAAGGTTGTGCAACCAAGTATTAGGCTGAGGGTGCCAATACTTTTGTCTGGCCCATTTTTGGAGTTTTGTGTGAAATTATCAATGTTTTGCTTTTTGCTTCATTCTCTTTTGTGTTTTTTTCATTTAAGACAAATTAAATGAAGATAATAATACCAAAGAATTTGTGTTTGCAATCATTTTCAGGAAGAAACTGAGTATTATCTGACAGAATTGCAGGGGTGTCAATACTTTTGGCCACAACTGTACACCTTAGAGTGCTGTCTGCTTTTCAAACAGTTTTGTATGTCTGCTGTTTGATAATGGTCAGAACTAGACAGACACAGCGTGTGTCAGTCCCTATACAAATAGACGGAGATTAACAATTTTCCATACAGACACCGTATAGAGCTGTCCGATTCTCAAACAGTATTGTATATCTGCTGTTCGCATTACAGTCACATCTATACAGAGTCAGCGTGTGTGTGACACTCCGTAAATACATATACGGAGATTGTTAGTTACACAAAAAAACGTACACAGCTGTACACTTCTGATATAGTTCCGTATATCTGCTTGTTGGATTAAGGTCCAATATAGAGATGAGCGACTTTGCCTTTTTTCGGGTTGAGTCGGGTTTCATGAAACCCGACTTTCTCAAAAGTCGGGTCGAACGAAATTGGCCGATTATCGTGAAAAGCCGAAGGCTGACTGAAACACAAAACCCAATGCAAGTCAATGGGGAAGCAAAGTCGGCAGGGAGTGCTGAACATTAAACACACCTACAGTGCCCATTTGAATGGCAAAAACATCAATTTTTATTACTGAAGCTTCATAAGTTGAGGATCCAAGAAAAGCACTTCTGAGCATCCGCGCTGCTTTAGTGATAAGAATTCTTCAGAAATCCATATAAATCTTTCAAGTTCTTTATTATATGTACTACAGAAACTACGCGTTTCGAGGTGACAAACCGCACCTCTTCTTCAGGTTACAGTACAGATTTGTCAAATCTGTACTTAACCTGAAGAAGAGGTGCGGTTTGTCACCTCGAAACGCGTAGTTTCTGTAGTACATATA
The DNA here is from genome assembly GCF_039654945.1 of Dendrobates tinctorius. NCBI lineage: Eukaryota > Metazoa > Chordata > Amphibia > Anura > Dendrobatidae > Dendrobates > Dendrobates tinctorius. The sequence continues at coordinate 93,946,037 of NW_027361696.1, read as the reverse complement.
ATAAAGAACTTGAAAGATTTATATGGATTTCTGAAGAATTCTTATCACTAAAGCAGCGCGGATGCTCAGAAGTGCTTTTCTTGGATCCTCAACTTATGATACCTAGTAGACGCTGTCCACCTGCACGAGCTCTGCAGCAGCTATATGACTGCAACAAACGTTGAGAGTGGTTGTGTCTGAACACAACCCATAAAGGGTGAGTACTCCAGAGTACTTTTATATTTTAATTGATTTATACCAGGTGAAGCCCTATGTCTGCGCCCCCGCCCTTGTTTTCTCTTATATTACTGAAGCTTGTCAACCTTAATTTACTTCATAATAATAGTTATGCACTGAAAACTGGGGGTTATTTGGCTAAAGATGTGGAGGGGTAGGGCTGGCTCCAAGTTTTCATGTGCCCTGGGACAAAGAACGCCCCTTTAACACATACCACAACTCATGATGCTCCGATACGGTAGAGAAATAGCAGTATAGTACAATGAAAAATACTTCACTTTTTATATCTCATGACTGATATCGATTTTAAATTCTCCAATAGCTCCAAAAACTGACAGTATATTACTCCATACAGTATTATGGGCACCGCATAGTGCGCTACACAGAGTAATGAGACCCATATATTTCTCCATACAGAATCATTGGTCCCATATAATGTTTGAAACAGTATATGATGAGCTCCACATAATGCTACAGTATATGTTGGTCCCCATGGATGAAGCTCCACTGTCTTAGGGGCCCAAATAATGCTCCAAACATAATGGGCCCCATTTCTAATGCTCTAGTGTATAATGGGCCCTGTAAATGCTGCTCCAGTGTCTGATGTCCACCTTTGGAATGCTCCAGTGTATGGTGGGCCCCATATATCATTCTCCAGAGTATAGTGCTCCCCAAAAATTGCTGTCCCAACATTGAAAACAATTAAATAAGTCTCCTCGCTAGGGAATCCCTGTACTAGTCTGGACTCCTCGTCGTCCCCATCTTCCATCTCACTACACTTGGCTGTTTAGGCAGAGGGCGTACAGACGTGATGTCATTGCGCTCTCTGATCAGAATATCACTGTCAGGACACGCGGAAGACGTCATGGTGGTGGAGCAGGGAGAGGTAAGTATTTCAACTTTGCAAGTGCTGTGATCTGGAGCAAGCAGGGGGGCCCACTCGTTGACGACGGCACTGGCACAGGGCCCCTCATAGTACGGCGGTGTGTGGTGGTGTGTCTGACGGCGGGTGGGCGGGCCCCCTCCCACCCCTCCCACTGGCAGAGACACTTTTGCGTACTATGAGGGGCCCTGTGCCAGTGCCGTCACCCATGTGTGTGCCCCCCACCTGCTCAAGGAACCTGCACTTTCATCTGCACCTTCCTCTTTGTCACCTTGTATGGTGGTATAGTATGCGGGAAGGGAACCTGAGTTTTCTCAGGGTCAGATTCCAGCTGTGTAGAGTGTGAGGGGAATGTAGTGGTCTTGGTCAATATACCAGCAGAATCATCTAGCAGTGGCTGGGCATCAGTGCACTTGTGGCGTCCCTAGTAGTACGGTCGCCACAGTGGCATTACCTTCCTCCTAGGAAGTGTGATGTCATGCTCCCAAAGCAATGAAGGATCTCTCTAGCAGTTCAACCAACACACAACACATTTCCCACTCCAGGCCAGCAGGGAGACCTCTGAACCTGACTGCTGAGGAGCTGCTCTCTGTGGTCGTGAGGAGGTAAGTTAGGGCACTCTGTGCAGCGAAGGGGAAGTGTGTGGACGTGAGAAAGGGAGCTGGAGGATGAGCAGAGTTAAGGCTCACTCCTAGCTGGAGCACATGTTCCGGATTCCGGTCTCTGAGTTTGTAGGGACACTGACGTTCCTGCAGCAGAAACCGGAGGAAGTAGCAGCTGTAAATGCTCTGTACCCAACTAAAGCTCGGAGGCCCCAGTATCGACGTGTGGGAGCCAGAAGGAAAAGGCTACGGCTGCCTGCCATACGAGAAAGTTCCAAAAGAGAGTCAACAGGGGGAACTTCATTGAATTCAGCACTGCGAGTACCTCAGATAAGCACTAGAACGGAGGCCACACTACCTATCTGCAGAGAGAGAATTCGAAATTGGCTTCCAGGCTGACCAACTCCTTCTCCATCTGTACTCTGGGTCCTGGACGGCACTTACCAAGTACAGGTAAAGGAACTGTACGACTGTGTCTGTCAGCTTTCTCCTGCGCCTGGTGCACGGCTCTGCTACATCCTGCACTGCACACCATCTACCAACTCTTTCATCTGCCCTGCGACTATGGTCCTACCTGTGCAGGTCTTCTACATCTTAGCTGCACCACAACATCTGTCCCAGAGAAGCGACACTGCAGCGCTGGTCAATCTAATCAGAAACCACAGGTGGCGTCACGTATCATTCACCTATAAACGTAATTTACCCCTTTGCATGGACGCCAAGGGCCACGGAACGGGTCACCACCACCGTGACACATCCCTGTTAGACACCGGCCCGGTACCAATTAACCCCACTGCCCTGACTGGCCACCCACACTCCATGTCTGATTCATCTTGGACTTGGGATTTAACGATTTGACTTGATAACCCAGGCATGGTATGATAGAAAGAGCTACATGGACTAATGTGAAGTGTGGCCTGCTGCATCATTCACTTTCGGTGGGGGTGAAGGACACAAGGAAAGGGGTTCTTCCCAGTGGCGTAGCAACTGTTTGTGGCACCCGGGGCGGTCGAAAAATTTGCCGCCCCTTTGGTCAATGATAATCCGGATTCCGGAAGCATCCGAAGAGCCCACACTACACTCAAAGATATAATTTTTAGTCTGCTACTAAAGGTACAGTCACACTTAGCGATCTACCAGTGATATGACGCGGTGAGGATCGCTGGTACATCGCTAAGTGGTCGCTAGTGAGCTGCCACACAGGCAGATCTCACCAGCGACATCGCTGGGGACGGGGGTCGCTACTTACCAGTCAGACGTGGCGATCCTACGTCCTCCCGCCCGGCTCCACGCTCGTCGCTCGTCTCGCCGCAGGAAGCTGACGACGAGAAACAGTCCTGGACCTTCTCGCGCGATCAGCGATAATCAGTGGGGGAGCGGGTCGTAGGTAAGTATCACACACAGCGATGTCGCTAGCAATATCGCTATATCGTCACAAGTTATAGCGATATTGCTAGCGATATCACTTAGTGTGACAGTACCTTTACTCTGATGTTATTATTTCTAAATTTCTAGACTTTCATCTTCTTGCAGTTCTCTATATATACACGGGTATAGGATGTGTATGAAATCCAGCAGACCTGTGTATGCGGTCATACATGATGAGAGAGGAACCCCGGCCCCTGCATTCGGCTGGGGGCCACTGTACGGCTGTATACTTAAGGAGCATCCCCAGAATGACAACCGATGGCAGCGGTGTGACATCACATCACTACGACCATTAGACAGGACGGCTAGATGAGGTCTCCACCATCATCATCTACGACGCAGGACAGAACGTGAACACTACAGATGATTGGTGGTATTGGACTGGCTGCAGCGGTCACGCGACACCCCTTCCAGACATTGATGACCATAGATTGCCCAAGACTCTGCTGTGAGCGTGATGAGCGGCGCTGATCCAGGGGGCAAGAATAGGATTTGGGGTCTCGGCTTAATTATTCCACCTTGGACCCAACAATAAGTGATGGAAATCCCCTTAAACTGTGGTGTAGAGATGAGGAGACCACCCAGCACCGGCCTCACTATCAGGGGGCGCAGAGAATTGCCCCATTTATATCACATCAGGACTACAACCCCCAGCAGACACCCCCACAGTAATGTGCCTGCCCCACACCCCAGGACGCAAGTAATGAGGGGCAGAGAACTGGTGACAGTACAGACCCCAAGGAGCCCTTGTGGGGTCCCAGACGAGGACTGTGGGCTGCCAGTGTGTGCGCCCACCTCCACCTGCCCTGCTGTACTGGGCACAGGAATGGCGCTGGTGTCGGGCACTCACACACCACCGGAGACCTCTCACCTTGTCAGACGGCGGCTCCGCAATGAATGAATGGGGCCTCGGCCCGTCCTCCCGGGAAGGCTGCCAGCGTCCCCACTTCCTCCACAGCCCCCAGCGCCGAAGCCGCCTCAGTACCGAGGAGCAAAGGCTGGAGGGGGCGGGACGCTGCTGAATGACGTCACAGCCCGCCCCTTCTATCGATGGCGAACAGGCCGCTCTGCTCAGCCTCATGTGCCCGCACACAGGCCGGCCCGATGCTGCTGCACTGTGCCTCCGCGCTTCTCCCACAGAGGAGATGAATTGCTGCTGCTGCCGCGCCGCCCCCACACACGTGCCGCCTGGGGCGGACCGCCCCCCCCGCCCCCCCCACTCTACGCCACTGGTTCTTCCTGTCCAGGAGCCAGCACTTGACGACTCAGTGCTTGCATTTTTTGAAACTTCAGAAGAGGAGGGCATATTTGCTGGAGTCTGTTTCGGCAAAGTAAGCCAAAACCAGTTCCTCATGCTCCGCCTTTAAAAGCGGTTAACCTACTCCCAGAAAAGTTAGCCTTCCAGGCCTTCCAGAGCCAGACCATGACGCAGGCTCAACACCTCCTGCCTTAGCTGCTATTGTGCTTTTGCCACTACCAACAGATGCACCACCACCATCAGCAACAGCTGGCCCCCCCACGCCCATGTCCACGGCCTCTTCCACCAAACTTCAAAATTTTGCAGAAAATAGACCCAAAATAACATCTGATATATGGCACTGTATCAGAAGCGTACAGCTCTATTCAGTCAAAGGATAATTGTCAATCTCCCTATATATTCCATCAGTCACACAGAGACGATCACAGGCTCAGTATGGATTAGACAAGGATATAAAAATTAGACAAAGTGTACAGTATCATCAGATAGCAGGTATATATAGTATAGTTTAAACATTCTCTGTAGATCTCCGTAGATATTTGAGGAGGCACACACAGACACTCTCAGGCTCAGTATTGGATTACAGCACAATCTAAAAAGCCATAAAACGGTAATGGATCTCAAGAGTACAGCTGTACACAGTGTAGGTGTCATTGTTGCCAATTTCAGTATTTATTTCCACAGTCAGAAAATAACTCTCACTTGGTCAGTTTGGATTAGACTAGAATATAACAAGCAGTAAATGGGTAATGTATCACAAGCGTAGAGCTGGATACAGTGTTGGGGTAATTTTTAAATGTACATCTAAATTGCAGGAGTAACCCATAGACACTCACACGCTCAGGATGGATCACACCACAATATAACAAGAAGATCCGCAAGAAATAATCACACATGTGGGACAATGTTCCATGTGTCAATGATACACTTAGATTGTTGGTTGGAGGAGGACTTCCTGGCAGAAAGGGTAGAGTATCACCAGATACCAGGTATATATAGCATAGTTAAAATATTAACAATGTACTTCTATATATCAGGAGTAGTGTTGAGCTACCCCGCTAGTGTTTTGGTTCGTCTCACAGGAGGCAAGTTCATCGAATGTTCGTCGAACGTTCGAAGAACACCGTCGAACCCCATTGAAAACAATGGCAGGCAATCACAAACACATAGAAAACAATTACAAAACACCTTTAAAGGTGTCCCAAAGCAGACAAAATGCTCAGAAGACAAAAATTACATATGGAAAAGGGCAATGACATTTAGAAAAGAGGTGGAGGAGTAAAAGGAGGAGGTGGAGGAGACAAAGATATAGGCTTGTCATGCCCTTATGAAGTTAAGAATGGCTGGAATAAAAATGTAAAATACAAACCAAAAAAAAAAAAAAAATTCTGAAATCGAACACGATCATATACCGTCGGACTTCCCACCAATAAATTATGGCAACTGCCGATGGGGCGGCGTTATTCCCACGAACCTCCAAACTGCATCCATGAAGGCAAAGTGTTTGGTTTCCGGGGGCTGTATGATTGCAAAGCTGAACCTTAAAGGAATGTCCAAAAGGGCACCACCAGGAGTGGAGCCTGTGGCTTAATTGGTCTCCACCCGGGAAACCACAGCCATACAAGCTACAGAAAAGATGGACAGATTGCAAGCTTTGTCGATTCTGTGTGTGGTGTGGTATGTCCGTTTGTAGTTGTGCTAGCGATTTCTCAGCTTTATTCCGTTAATGACCGAGACTCCGGCATGCCCCCGCGGTATGCATCAAGCTTACTAGAGGGATACACGAGGCTCTGGCACGCGAGATCGAGCAATAACAGGTCTATCATGCCCTTACATATCCGGGGCTGCATGCGCACTACACTGAAAGGACAAGCTTTTGTCGCTTACAGGTGCTGATAACCCGCTGAACACCGTTAGTGATAGGGATCTGGGATTCCAATTATTCCCCGCGAACGATGATTTCCCAGTAAGTGCAGGTCAACCGCAATTACGGAATTAGGCCTAACTGGCATTCCTGACAAAATGACAAAATTACGTGTCCAAACCACAGGTGCTGTAGCTTGCTTAACAGCTCGGCAGCCGTTCTCAGGCCCAGTATGGATTCGACAACATTGTAGAAAGTTGATAAAGGGTGCAGTTTCACCGGATAACATGTATATATGTAGCATAGTTTACACATTAAAAACCTATGTCTATAGATCAGGAGGCAGGCTCAGACGGTCTCAGGCCCAGTATGGATTAGACGTGATTGGCCAAAGGTGAGAAAGGGTACATTATCACTGGATAGCAGGTATATATAGCATAGTTTAAACATTTAAAATCTCCGTGTTCTCAGTATGGATTAGACAACAATCTAAAAAGTAGAAAAATGGAAATGTTTTTGAAGCGTACACCAGTATACTCTTTTGGTGGTATTTTTAAATCTTCATATATATTTCTGTCTCAGTAAGACAGTCCAGCCTCTCTGCAATAGGAAATGAGATGCATACAATTACTGACATAAAGTCTAGTGATTGCAGAAACCTAGGAATTAATAATCACGGGAAAAACTTCCGTCACAATTTTCAGAGGCGATGCTGACCCTCAATTAATTTGTGTGTGGAGACAGCGAAAACATAACTTTGTGAAGAAAGTGTTGCTGTATCGCAGTACCGTTGATCCCATCAGCGTTACTCATCTCCATCAAATTTTTATCACAGGGAGAGATGTAAACATGCTGCTCACTGCCTATCATGATCTGTCACGTAACTTTGGAGTGCAAAAGACAGAAGCCACAGGCCGTAGGCGATTCTATGGGATTGGCATGAGAGGGCACATTTAAAAATGTGCGCCGGAATGTCACACGTCTGTGAGTAGGAAAACTGTGAAATCTGATGATAAACCACCACTGCATGTCATTGTGAGTCGACGTCCATAAGAAATGGAAGCCATTGACCATCTGAAGCTAGAGCCTGGCCAACGGGACAGGGCATAGCTACGTCTTAGCCGTCATCTATCAGTTCAACAAATTTGTAGTGGCAGTCCCAGTGAAGGATTTGACAGCCCAGACTACACAGCGGAGGAGCAGGGAGAGGTAAACATTGCAAATGCTGTGGCCCTGCCCAAGCAAGGGGGGCACACTCGTGGGTGTCGGTACTGGCACTGGGCCCCTCATAGTACGGCGGTATGTCTGATGGCGGGTGTGCACCCCCACCGTCAGAGACATTTGATTGCACTATGAGGGACCCTGTGCCAGTGCCCGCGCCCAAGAGTCGGCCTACCTACCTGTCCAGGGCAACGGCACTCGCACGGTTGTATGCGCTAGGTGGTGACCCCGGCCATGGGGGGGAGGCAGCCAGTTAGGGAGGTTTACAAAATGGCATATGTTGATCTGGGACATTCAGCTGCTGCTAAAGGCGAAATTGGTCAAGTCCGAGGAAGAGGAGGACTAAAGCAAGCCATTTTTCTGGCAACCTATGTGTCATCAGGGTAAGGTGGGACAAAATCCTTGGAAACCCATGCATGGTTCATTTTAATGAAGGTTAGATCATCCACATTTTGGGTCAACAGACGGGTCCTTTTTTCTGTCAGGATTGATCCAGCTGCACTGAAGACTCTTTCTGATAGCACACTTGCAGCTGGGCAAGCGAGCTCCTGTAAGGCATATTGTGCCAATTCAGGCCAGGTGTCCAGTTTAGCGGCCCGATAGTCAAATGGGAATGACCTGTGAGGGAGAACATCGATATGGGACGAGAAGTAGTTTGTAACCATAGTTGACAACTGCTGTCTCCTGTCACTTTCAATCGATGCAATATTACCAGTCGTGTGAGCGGGACTTGAAGAATCAGCCCACAACATGGTCATGAAACCCCTGTCTCCAACGCCACTTCTGATGTGTGCACCATGAACACCTCTTCCAAGCTGCCCCCAGCCTCTGCGGCTCGTGTGAGAACCATCACCGCTGCTGTGTGCTGGGAATGCCTCAACCAACCAGTTTACCAGAGTTGCTTGTTTGTCAGCCAATATTAGGTCAAGGTTCTCCTGTGGCACTATGTTTTGAAATTTGCCTTTATAGCGTGGATCCAGGATGCTGGCCAACCAGTAGTCGTCATCGTTCATCATTTTGGCAATGCGGGGGTCCCTTTTTAGGATCTGCAAGGCATAATCTGACATGTGGGCTAATGTTCCCGGTGTCAATGATGCACTGCGAGCGCTGGGTGGAGGAGAATTTTCTGGCAAATCCACATCCCTCCAGTCATGCACAAACCCTGTACCAGACCTTGCCATGCCAACATTTTCTCTTGCCCCACGAGAAGCATCCTCCTCCCCTAAATAATCATCCACATCATCATTCTCTTCCTCCTCCTCTTCCTCTTCTTCCTCCACCTCGTCCAGGAGAGGTCCCGGACCAGACAATGGCTGACTGTCATCAAGGCTTCCCTCCTCCTCTTCCTCCTCATCTACCTCAGCTGCAGACGCCTGCTCCTTAATGTGCATCAAAGTTTGCATGAGAAGACGCATAAGTGGGATGCTCATGCTTATGATGGCATCGTCTGCGCTTACCAGCCATGTGCATTCCTCAAAACACTGAAGGACTTTACAGAGGTCTTTCAGCTTCGACCACTGCACACCTGTCAACTCCATGTGTGCCCTCAAAGTGCCTGCCCGTGTATCCTCCCACAAATGCATTACGGCCTGCCTCAGTTCACACAGCCGCTCAACCATGTGCAGGGTGGAGTTCCACCTTGTTGCAATGTCGATAATTAGGCGGTGCTTGGGAAGGTGTAGCAATCGCTGCAGCTTCTGCATACGACTGGAGGGTACCGGCGTCCGGTGGATGTGCGAGCACAGTCTTCGAACCTTATGGAGCAGGCCTGTTAACTCCGGATAATTATGGAGGAAGCACTGCACCACCAGGTTAAAGGTGTGAGCCAAGCAAGGTATGTGTCTGAGTTTTGAAAGGGCTATGGCTGCCACAAAATTCCGGCCGTTGTCACTAACTACCTTGCCTGCCTCAAGATGTAGACTGCCCAGCCATGACTCAGTTTGTCGCTGAAAGTAGTCGGCCAGTACCTCCGCGGTGTGTCTGTCGCCCAAACACATCATCTGCAACACAGCCTGCTGACGCTTTCCACTAGCTGATCGATAGGGGGACACCTCGTGTGCAACACTGACAGCAGCGGATGGAGTGCTCGTGCGACTGCACTCTGTGGACGAGCTTTCGCTTCTGGAGGAGGAGGAGGAGGGTCGAACACCTACAGGCAACTGTTTCCTATACCGTGGGCTAGGCAGCACTGTCCCACCACCGCTGTCCCCTGTGGACCCTGCATCCACCACATTAACCCAGTGCGCAGTGATGGACGCATAACGGCCCTGGCCATGCCTACTGGACTATGCATCAGTTGTGAGGTGCACCTTTCCACTCACTGATTGCTTGAGTGCATGAACAATGCGGTCTTTCAAGTGAAGGTGGAAGGCTAGGATGGCTTTGCGAGAAAAGAAGTGGCGACTGGGTAGGTCATAGCGTGGTACTGCGTAGGCCATGAATTCACGGAAAGCTGAGCTTACAACCAACCAGTAGGGCATCATCTCTAACGAGATTAGTTTGGCAATGTGGGCGTTCAAACCCAGTGTACGCGGATGAGAGGATGAGTACTTTCTTGTCCTACTCATAGTCTCTGGTAAGGTGAGCTGGACTTGATAGCTGCATATGGTGGAACCAGCGGTGGACATGGCGGACTGAGAGAGGGTTGATGATGGTGATGGAGTTGGTGTTCTTTCTGATGGCCTAGATTCAGTCTTTAGTTGATATAACATTGTGATTCCCTGACTGCTTTGGCCTTGCGACACCTCAACATTTGCTGCTGGTGGTGTGCTAACCGGTGGGCTTACAATGGGGGAAACAATGTAGCGTTGCTGACTACCATCTTTGGGAGCAGATGCACATGTGGTACATGAGGTTTCGTAGTCCGTCCACGCTTGCAAGTGCATGGTGGTTAAATATCTAAGCATGCAACTGGTATTCAAATTTCTCAGATTTTTCCCTTGGCTAAAGGTCTTTGCGCACTTCTTACAGATAACCTTTGCCTGATCATTAGGATTTTGTTCAAAAAAGTGCCACACTGCACTCTTCCTACTATGGAAGACATTTTGAGGCCTTGCACGCTGTGCTATTTTGACCGCCTGGCCAAGCTGTCCTGCAACTCTTGGTTTTTGCAACCCATTTTTGGACTGCTCCGGGCCTGCCAGATAACAGCTGTTGCGATGTCGATGCCTGCTGCGGATGCCCCTCCTCTTCTGAGCTATTGGCAGCGGCACCCTCTTCCCCCAATGCATGCCAATCTGGGTCAACAACTGGGTCATCCATCACCTCCTCTTCAATGTCATGTGCACCTTCCTCTGTGTCACCATGTGCCAAGTTTGAAAAGTGCCTCTTTGAACAATCCTCTTTGCCTTTCCTCGGTTACATTGTTTCCTCCACAGGATTAAAAATGGATCCAGAGAAGTTATCAGCTGTACTCAAGTGGCCTCGTCCATCTGGGCTGAAGGCCATACAGCGATTTCTGGGCTTCGCCAACTACTACAGACAATTCATCCCTAATTTATCCACCCGAGTGGCGCCCATCTCAGCTCTAACCCGGAAAGGTACAAATCCGAAGGATTGGCCTCCTGAGGCTGAAGAGGCTTTTGTTTCTCTCAAAAAGGCCTTTGCTGTCGCACCTGTTCTTCATCGTCCTAACTCCAATGAACAATTTTTTCTTGAGGTCGATGCCTCTTCTGTAGGAGCTGTACTAACCCAGAAATCGTCCTCCAGGCGAATGCATTCCTGTGGTTTTTTCCCAAGGTTTTTTCATCCTCAGAGAGGAATTATTCTGTTGGAGATCGGGAATTGTTGGCTATCAAATTGGCTCTGCAGGAGTGGAGGCATATACTAGAAGGAGCATTTCATCAGGTAGTTGTATACACCGATCACAAAAACCTTGCTTACCTCCAAACTGCGCAAAGGCTGAATCCTTGTCAAGCCCGCTGGGCTTTGTTTTTTGCTCATTTTAATTTTGTTCTTCATTTTCATCCAGCTGACAAAAATGTCAAAGCAGACGCACTTTCCAGAGCCTTTCTACCTCCTGATCAAGAAGAACCACAGCACATCATTGAACCCTCAAGGTTAGTCGCGGTCGCTTCTGCTGATCTTGCTCAGCTGCCCCCTGGGAAGACTTTCGTGTCAGCTTTTAACGTACTCGTGTCCTTCGGTGGGGTCACTCGTCCAAGTTGGCTGGTCACGCCGGCCAGAGAAAGACTCTGCAACTCATCTCCCGGTACTACTGGTGGCCTGCCATGGCTAAGGACATTCTGGAGTACTTCACAGCCTGTCCTTCCTGTGCTCGCAACAAGACGGCCAAGCACCTACCCAAGCTTCAGCCTCTTCCAATTCCGTTTGCTCCCTGGCAACATATCGCGATGGACTTCATCACAGATCTTCCGATCTCATCTGGCTGTTCTGTGGTGTGGGTAGTGGTGGGTCGCTTCTAAATAGCTCACTTCGTTCTGCTACCCGGTCTTCCCACTGCTCCTGAGTTGGTGGATCTGTTCATCCGGCACATCTTCCGTCTCCATGGTTTCCCTCTCCACATCGTGTCCGACAGAGGAGTCCAGTTCACCTCAAGATTCTGGAGAGCAGTTTCTAAACTGGTAAGAATTGACCTGGATTTTTCCTCAGCATACCATCCCCAGTCCAATGGGCAAGTGGAGAGGACAAATCAAATCCTGGCTGGATTCCTGCGTCACTTTGTCAACGCCCATCATGATGACTGGGTAGACTTACTGTCCTGGACTGAATTTTCTTACAACAATCAAGTAAGTGAATCTTCTGGAAAGTCTCCCTTTCAGATTGTCTTCGGATTGCAACCCGGAATACCTCTTCCCATCTCCGGATCATCTGGCGTTCCAGCTGCCGATACTTTCTCCGAAGATTTTTCTAATGTCTGGAGGGATATCAAAACTGCTCTGGAGAATGCCTCCCAGCATATGAAAAGGCATGCGGACAAGAGACGTTTGGATGCGCCTATCTTTCTCCCCGGAGACAAGGTATGGCTCTCTTCTAAGTACATCCATTTAAAGATGCCATCCTACAAATTTGGTCCCCGGTTCATCGGACCATTTGAGATCTTGAGACAGATCAATCCAGTCTCGTACAAGCTGAACTTGCCCACTTCCCTACGTGTGCCTAACTCCTTTCATGTTTCTCTCCTCAAACCAGTAGTTTTGAGTCCCTTCTTTAAGGATTCGGGTACCACTCCTGACCCTGTCTCGGTGGATGATGTTTTTGAGGTAAAACATATCCTGGCCATAAAAAAAGTAAGGGGTAAGACCTACTACCTGGTGGACTGGAAGGGTTTTGGTCCTGAGGAGAGATCTTGGGAGCCTAGGGAGAACATCCAGGCTCCTCTTCTCCTTAAATGGTTCTACGCAGGCTTGAAGAAGGGGGGTGTAAAGAGGGGGATACTGTTACACCCGGTCCCCGTCCTGGCGCTGCGCCCAGGTCTGCCACTGTTACACCTGGCCCCCGTCCTGGCGCTGCGTCCAGGCCTGCCGCTGCTCTCCGTTCTGGGCACTCACCTCGAGCCTCTCATGCTGCTACTCAGCATTCTGGTCTCCCTCCTGCCTCCTCCTCCTCCTCCTGGCGTCCTGTGAGGAGATCTGTAGCTAAGGCTATTAGGGCACGCCCGCTCTCTTGGGAGAGCGCCGGAGAAACGAGTATCTATCATTGCTACATCCGGTTCTCATGCTAATCTGGCTGCGCAGCATCTGCAGTCTCTGTGCATTTTCTAATGCTCTCTGTCTCCACAGCATATCTGTATCCTGTGTTACCTGGTTAAATCTGCAACCATCCAGGCCTAAGACATCCCGTTCCGCCAACAGCCATCCAAGTCCAAGGACTGTGTGAAGGTCACTGGAACCGACTCCTTTCCAACTACCCAGATCCAGGACCCATCTCATTACGGACTCTGCTGTAACTTTTGTTATCCCTTTTGGTCCCGCTGGGACAGCTGCCACGTGTTTGGGGTCTAATTGGAGGTAGCACCTGTGTCCTCCGGGTATTCCATTCTGGCCCTGCCTGAGGGGCTTTACTACAGGTACCCGGGGCTCACTAGTCACGCCAAATTCGGAGACCCCAGACCGTGTTCCTGAGGTTCCACTTAAAAAATAAAAACGAATGTGATCTTCACCATCTCTGCCTCCGCTTCCATTCGTTACACTATATAAGTGGATACATTTAAACTTTTGGGGATTTGCAGCAAATTTTATACTATGAATGGCAAAGGGTGAAATCTGTAGTGAAATAATCATTCTTGCTTTTTATTTTTGTTCTTTGTTCAGAAAACTTCAGTCATAAACTAAGCACCCGAGTAGCAAGAAACAGGTTAGCTGCTAGGAAAGTGCTGCATGACAGCTCAATATGAGTAGCTGTTTGAAAGTACCTAATCAGCCATTCCATTTGAAATGGCTTTGAACTATAGCTGCCTTGTACACAATCTGGAAGCTTCAACAACTTTTTATCAATGCTCTTTTTCAAGGTGCTCATTTGTCAATGTTTACAGTATATACTATGGAATATTAAAACAGGGTAATATATTTTTTGCACATGCTCTTTTAAGAGCTAGGTTATCTTTAAACCTTGCTGTCACTGATAGTTGAGATTGTGGAGGGAGAACTGAGCTATTCTCTTTGGCTTGAAATATAATGTGCTTTTTCCTCAGCAAAAAACAGTGAAAGCAAAAAATAAAATCTGACAGATTTCCCCAAAAGTACTTGTAGGATATGCAACTTGCATCTATAATGGATCTTAGTAATTACTAACTTGCATCAAATGCATGTAAATTAAATATTAATAGCGCGACCAATCAGCGACGTGGGATTTCCGTTAGAGACAGACAGACAGAATTAGACGATTATATAGTAGATGAGTTTCACTTTTTGTATTGAAGAACTGAAATAAATTAACTTTTTGATGATATTCTAGTTTTGTGAGAAGAACCAGTAGATGTGATAGCAAGCATCACAAATGCAATTCCTTTGCATTTTGTGCACACTGTGGCTCAGTGGTGAGTCCTGGGTTCGAATCCCACCAAGGACAACATCTGCAAGGAGTTTGTATGTTCTGCTCGTGTTTGCGTGGGTTTCCTCCGGGTTCTCTGGTTTCCTCCCACATTCCAAAGACATACTGATAGGGAATTTAGATTGTGAGCCCCATCGGGGACAGTGATGATAATGTGTGTAAAGCGCTGCGGAATATGTTAGCGCTATATAAAAATAAAGATTATTATTATAAACTTATACATTTATTTATTTGGCACTCCTGAAAATACAAACACACTCTATAAATCAAACAGGGTGTGGTTGCTCTGGCAGCATTACTGTATTGTGCATTGCTCAACTCCTGCTGCACTACGTATGTGTCATGATCCCAGTGCAGGTTTTTGAGCTGCACACCGGGGGGTTAATGTCTGGAGCTCTGTGCAGGTTTTGACCTGCACACTTGGGGTTAATGATTGTGGCCTCTTTCTGGTTCTGGGAGAGCTTCTTAAACCACTGGGAAGCTTCAATCCCTGCCAGTTATACTTTTGCCTTTGGCTTAGTGTGCTGACCACTGTGTGCCTGTTTGTTGCTATAGCTTGTTTAACCCCTTAACGACCGCCGATACGCCTTTTAACGGCGGTAATTAAGGGTACTTAAACCACAGCGCCGTTAATTCACGGCGCTGTGATTTAAGTGAATAGCGCCCCCCAGTGTCGGATTTTCTCCGGGGTCTCGGCTGCCAGGGGTAGCCGAGACCCCAGAGAACATGAATCGGTCGGTTTTTACCGACCCCCGCTTTTGCGATCGCCGTTATTAACCCTATAACAGTGACCACAAAAAAAAAAAGCCGCGATTTTACATTTAATTTCTCTTTCCTCTGATGTGATCGCACATCAGAGGATAGAGAAATAGGGTCCCCGATCCCCCCGGTCCCCTCCCGGTACCTCTCCCTTGTCCTCCGTCCCCTCCCGGTGGTCCCGCGCCCGCCGGCGTCATCCGATGGGCGCCGCCATCTTGAAAATGGCGGGCGCATGCGCAGTGCGCCCGCCGGGAATCTGCTGGCTCCGGCTGGCAGATTCCATTCATTATTTTGATCACTATGATAAACGATCATAGTGATCAAAATAATAAAAATAGTACATAACCCCCCGTTTATCACCCCCTTATATAGGCACACATAATGAAATAAAAAAAATATTTTTTTTTTCAGTTTTCCATAAGGGTTAGGGTTAGGGTTAGGCTAGGGTTAGGGTTAGGGTTAGGCTAGGGTTAGGGTTAGGGTTAGGCTAGGGTTAGGCTAGGGTTAGGCTAGGGTTAGGCTAGGGTTAGGGTTAGGCTAGGGTTAGGGTTAGGCTAGGGTTAGGGTTAGGCTAGGGTTAGGGTTAGGCTAGGGTTAGGCTAGGGTTAGGGCTAGGGCTAGGGTTAGGGTTGGGCTAGGGTTAAGGGTTAGGGTTGGGCTAGGGTTAGGGTTGGGCTAGGGTTAAGGGTTAGGGTTGGGCTAGGGTTGGGCTAGGGTTAGGGCGAACTAGGATTAGGGTTAGGATTAGGGATTAGGGTTGGGATTAGGGTAAGGGGTGTGTTGGGGTTAGGGTTGGAGCAAGAATTGAGGGGTTTCCACTATTTACCAACTTTGGGGGTCTAGAAATTGGGGTCTAAAAAATCACTTTTGTGGAAATAAAAAAGACTTTTTATTTTCACGGCTCTGCGTTTATAAACTTCTGTGACGTGCTTGGGGGTTCAAAGTGCTCACCACACATCTAGATAAGTTCCTTAGGGGGTCTAATTTCCAAAATGGGGTCACTTGTGGGGGGCTTCCACTGTTTAGGCCCATCAGGGGCTCTGCAAACGCAACATGATGCCCGCATACCATTCCATCAAAGTCTGCATTCCAAAATGGCACTCCTTCCCTTCCGAGCTCTCCCATGCGCCCAAACAGTGGTTCCTCCCCACATATGGGGTATCAGCGTACTCAGGACAAATCGCATAATAACTGTGGGGGTATGATTTCTCCTGTTACCCTTGTAAAAATAAAAATTTGGGGGTGAAAAGATCATTTTTGAGGAAAAAAAAATGGATTTCTTATTTTCACGGCTCTACATTATAAACTTCTGTGAAGCACTTAAAGGTTCAAAGTGCTCACCACACATCTAGATAAGTTCCTTCATGGGTCTAGTTTCCAAAATGGAGTCACTTGTTGGGGGTTTCCACTGTTTAGGCCCATCAGGGGCTCTGCAAATGCAACATGATGCCCGCAGACCATTCCATCAAAGTCTGCATTCCAAAATAGCACTCCTTCCCTTCCAAGCTCTCCCATGCACCCAAACAGTGGTTCCTCCCCACATATGGGGTATCAGCGTACTCAGGACAAATCGCATAATAACTGTGGAGGTATGATTTCTCCTGTTACCCTTGTAAAAATAAAAATTTGGGGGTGAAAAGATCATTTTTGTGGAAAAAAAAATGGATTTCTTATTTTCACGGCTCTACGTTATAAACTTCTGTGAAGCACTTGAAGGTTCAAAGTGCTCACCACACATCTAGATAAGCTCCTTCATGGGTCTAGTTTCCAAAATGAAGTCACTTGTTGGGGGTTTCCACTGTTTAGGCCCATCAGGGGCTCTGCAAACGCAACATGATGCCCGCAGACCATTCCATCAAAGTCTGCATTCCAAAATGGCACTCCTTCCCTTCCAAGCTCTCCCATGCACCCAAACAGTGGTTCCTCCCCACATATGGGGTATCAGCGTACTCAGGACAAATCGCATAATAACTGTGGGGGTATGATTTCTCCTGTTACCCTTGTAAAAATAAAAATTTGGGGGCAAAAAGATCATTTTTGTTGAAAAAAAATGGATTTCTTATTTTCACGGCTCTACGTTATAAACTTCTGTGAAGCACTTGAAGGTTCAAAGTGCTCACCACACATCTAGATAAGTTCCTTAATGGGTCTAGTTTCCAAAATGGGGTCACTTGTTGGAGTTTTCCACTGTTTAGGCACATTAAGGGCTCTCCGAACGCAACATGGCATCTGATCTTAATTCCAGCCAATTCTGCGTTGAAAAAGTCAAACAGTGCTCCATCCCTTGCGAGCTCTGCCGTGTGCTGAAAAAGGGGTTTACCCCCACATATGGGGTATCGGCGTATTCAGGAGAAATTGTACAACAAATTTTGTGGTTGATTTTCTCTTTTAACACTTGTGAAAATAAAAAAAATTGGTTCTGAAGTAATTTTTTTTTAAAAAAAAGTTAAATGTTAATTTTTTCCATCCACATTGCTTTCGTTCCTGTGAAGCACTTAAAGGGTTAATAAACTTCTTGAATGTGGTTTTGAGCACCTTGAGGGGTCTAGTTTTTAGAATGGTGCCACTTTTGGGTATTTTCTGTCATGTACACCCCTCAAAATGACTTTAAATATGATGTGGTCCCTAAAAAAAATGGCTTTGTAAATTTTGTTGTAAAAATGAGAAATCGCTGGTCAACTTTTAACCCTTATAACTTCCTAACAAAAAAATTTTGCATCCAAAATTGTGCTGATGTAAAGTAGACATGTGGGAAATGTTATTTATTAAGAAATTTATGTGACACATCTCTCTGATTTAAGGGCATAAAAATTTAAAGTTTTAAAATTGCAAAATTTTAAATTTTTTTTGGCATATTTCTGTTTTTTTTCATAAATAAACACAAGACTTATCGAAGAAATTTTACCACTAACATGAAGTACAATATGTCACGAAAAACAATCTCAGAATCAGCAGGATCCATTAAAGCGTTCCAGAGTTATAACCTCATAAAGGGACAGTGGTCAGAATTGTAAAAATTGGCCTGGTCATTAAGCTGCAAACTGGCTCTGTCGCTAAGGGGTTAAATGGTTCTGACCCTGCTCTGTTTCCCGTTGTGAGTTTGCCTGTTGATTTTGTACTGCGTTATTATCTGTGTATGACTCATTGCCTGTGACCTGACTACTCTCTGCTCGCCCCTCTTGTACCTTTGCAGCTATCTCTGTGTGTGACTCATTGGCTATGTCCTAACTATTCTCCCTGTCTATGCCCCTTGGTAACTTTGTCTCGCAGTTACTCTGCTAGGAATTCTCTTGCAGCTCCTAGCTCTGTGGAGTTTAGGCCACGCCTCTAGCAGTCACGTGCTTCAGGTCCTGCGGCTCTGAAGTACGCATCTACTCGGTTGCTGCCCGCTCCACAGGTATCTTTGAGCACTGTTTTGCTTTACTCAGGACACGCGCACTGGCTCAGTGAGCAAGTTCAGTGCGGTGTTCCTGACATTATAACTGGCCTACATTTTTTTTCTCCTCACTTCTGCAGCATGGACCCAATGTGTGCTTTATCTGAGCAGGTGAAATGCTTGACTCAGTCACTGCAGAAGCTTAGTTTGGAACACCAAGCTCTGGCCCAATCCCAACGGCGGTTGGAGGACTCAGTTCAGGGGGTACTTTCTGCAGGCTTCCAGCAGGTGGGGAACAGAGATGTCATTTTAGTCCCACCTGAATCCCCGGTTAAATTGCCAGATATATTTTCTGGTAACAAGGATGATTTCAGGGCATTTAAGGAGGGCTGTAAGCTTTTTTTTCTTTGAGACCCCGCTCCTCTGGGGATGAGAAACAGAGGGTGGAGGTGGTGATGTCCCTGCTTAGGGGGTCCCCACATGCCTGGGCATTCTCGCTTTCCTCTTCTGCCCCTGAGAGAATGTCTGTGGATGTGTCTTTTGAAGCCTTAGGGCTTATTTATGATGAGCCTGATAGAGTGCGGTTGGCTGAGGACAAAGTGATGAGTGTCTGTCAGGGGGAGCACTCGGCCGAATAGTTCTGTACTGAATTCAGACGTTGGGCAACCGAGATTTCCGGGAGTGATGCCGCCCTTCCGGGGCTGTTCCACAGAGGCCTGTGTGAACGTCTGAAGGATGCTTTGGCACTTCATCCTCCGCCTGACTCCCTGGAGGATGCCATGGTCCAAGCGGTTCACATGGATCGCAGGCTGCGGGCTAGAGGCATTATGCAATGAGAAACGCCCTTATTCTTCAATGGAGATGAGACCCGGACTCTTCCTATGGCTATGGAGGTGAGCGCTGTCACCTGTGAGGGAAAGGAAAGAAGACGCCGCCATGAAAAGCAGTTGTGCTTCTATTGTGGGAAATCTGGACATTGGAAGAAGGACTGCCCCTCCTGTCCGTCATCCTCCAAGGTGGCAGGAAACGAATAGGTCTGGGTAGTAGTCGAGGAGGCTACCCAGACCTTCAGGTACAATTTTCCTCATGTGCAAAAATGGTGCTGCAGGTGGAACTGGAACTTGGTTATGGTCCTGTTCAGACTACTGCTTTTATTGACTGTGGTTCTGCTGTGAATCTGATTGATACCAAGGTTATGACTCTTAATAAGATAGGGACAGTCAGGCTTCACGATCCTGTTAAACTTGTGGCAATTGACTCATCTCCTCTAACCCAAGACGGTATGTGTTGCAGGTCTGAACTTTTTTCTCTAAAAGTGGGTTCCACTCATGTGGAGAAACTAAGTTGTCTGATGCTAGATAACTTTCCTGCAGGACTGGTACTGGGGATGCCTTGGCTTCAACGCCATAATCCTACCATTGATTGGGTTACAGGGGAAATCACTCAATGGGGATGCAATAATAAATGTGGTAACTGGGGACATCTTGTTTACGCTGTTAAATCCGTGTCTGTGTTGTCTGTCGATCTGGAAGGTATTCCGGAGTACCTGAAGGATTTCAAAGACGTTTTTTCCGAAAGTGAGGCTGAGGCGCTGCCACCACATAGACCCTATGATTGTGCCATTGATTTAGTACCCGGAGCCAAGTTACCTAAGGCTTGATTGTTCTATTTGTCTGGGCCTGAGCGCCAAGCCATGAGGGAGTACATAGCTGAGAGCCTCCGCAAAGGGCATATCAGGCCTTCTGTGGCAGCAGGTTTCTTCTTTGTGAAGAAAAAAGATGGTGGTTAGCGGCCGTGACTCGACTTTCGGGAACTGAACAAGATAACGGTTAGGAACTCTTACATGCTTCCCTCATCCCAGACTTATGTAACCAGTTAGCTGGTGCCCAATGGTTCTCCAAGTTAGATCTGTGGGGGTCTACAATCTGATAAGGGTTCGGGAAGGGGACGAGTGGAAAACGGCATTCCTCACATCAGAAGGACTCTTTGAGAACCTGGTAATGCCATTTGGGTTAACTAATGCACCCGCTATTTTCCAAAATTTCATCAATGTTGTGCTTTCTGATTTGATAGGCCGTTTTGTTATTATTTATTTGGATATTTTGGTGTATTCCCCGGACAGTCAATCTCACTTGCAACATTTAAAGACAGTTCTCCAGAGACTCAGGGAGAACCAATTGTTCGCTAAATTGGAAAAATGTTCATTTTTTGTACAGGAGCTGTCTTTTTTGGGGTTGATTGTGTCCTGTGAGGGGTTTCGTATGGATCCTAAGAAGGTGCTGGCGATCGCTGACTGGGTTGAGCCTCGAGATCTCAAGGGGCTCCAGCGCTTCTTAGGATTTGCGAACTATTACCGGAGATTCATTAAAGGTTTCTCACAAGTGGTTAAACCACTCACGGATCTTACCCCAGAAGGAAGCTGATGTAAAAAATTGGTCTGTACTCGCTAAGGAATCCTCAGCGATTAAGAAATGTTTCATGTCTGCCCCGGTGTTGGTACAACCTGACCCATCCAAACCATTCATTGTGGAGGTGGATGCTTCTGAAGTGGGGGTGGGGACTGTGCTGTCCCAGGGTCCGGCCATCCTTACCAATCTCAAGCCCTGTGCCTTCTTCTCCAAGAAGTTCTCTTCAGCTGAGAAAAACTATGATGTTGGCAATAGAGAATTTCTTGCGGTCAAGCTGGCGTTTGAGGAATGGAGGCACTTTTTGGAAGGGGCGGCTCACCCTATCACGGTTGTCATGGATCCCAAAAATTTGGCATACCTTGAATCTGCTAAGAGGCTTACTCCTAGACAGGCCTGTTGGTCACTTTTTTTTTCACGATTTCAGTTCTCAATTACTTTTTGACCGGGGTCCAAAAATGTCAAAGCGGATGCCCTGTCCAGAAGTTTTGATCCAGTGTCTCCCCCTGAGCCGCCGTCCTCCATTCTTCCCCCAGGGGTGGTAGTGGCGGGGGTCTCAACTGAGTTGGAATAAGAAATCCTAAGGGCTCAGGCCCTAGCTCCGGCAACCAGGCCAGGCAATAAACTGTTTGTTCCAGATTCATTGCTTCCTAGACTTCTGCAGGAGTTTCATGATTCTAGGCTGAGTGCTCATCCAGGTATCACGGCCACTAGAGAGGCAGTAGCCAGAGGTTTTTGGTGGCCTTCATTAAGGTCCGATGTCAAGGAATTTGTTTCTGCTTGTGGCATGTGTGCCCGTTCCAAAAGCTCGCATAACCGACCGGCTGGGGAACTCATACCTTTACCGGTTCCTGATAGGCCATGGACTCATCTTTCCATGGATTTTATTACCGGCCTTCCACCTTCCAGGGGCAATACCGTGATCTGGGTGGTGGTGGATAGGTTTTCTAAACAGGCCTATTTCATTCCCTTGGCAGCATTACCTTCAGCAGAAACATTGTCAAGGTTGTTTGTGCAGCATGTGGTCCGATTGCATGGAGTATCCCTGAATGTTGTGTCTGACAGAGGTGTGCAGTGTGGGCCAAATTTTGGAGGGCGTTCTCTATGAAATTGGGCATCTCACCCTCCTTCTCGTCGGCATATCACCCGGAGAGCAATGGTCAGACAGAACGCATCAATCAATCCCTGGAACAAATTCTCAGGTGTCTGACCTTCGCCAGACAGGAGGATTGGTGTGATTCGTTACCGTTGGCTGAATTCGCTTTTAACAACCGGGTGAGTCAGTCCACCAACATGTCCCCATTCCTGATTAACTATGGCTTTAATCCGCATTTTGGGGAGTTTTCTCGGGTGGATTCCGGTTGTCCAGGAGCAGAGGGGTCCGTTCAACGGTTAAAAAACCTCTGGGCTGAAGTCCGGCGTAATATCTCTCGGGCCCAGGGGAGATACAAATATTTTGCGGACAAAAAGAGAGCCTCGGGAGACATGTTTCAGGTGGGAGAGAAGGTTTGGCTCTCCACACGTAACATCAACTTAAAGGTACCATCAGTTAAGTTGGGACCAAAGTTCATTGGTCCGTGCGAGATTATGGAGATAGTCAATCCTGTGGCATATCGGTTGCATCTCCCCGCCTCCTTAAAAATATCTAATGTGTTCCATAAGTCTCTGTTGAAACCCGCAGGATCTGTCAAAGAGAACTCTGAGACTGTTGTTCCTCCAGTGTTGGTGGAGGGTCAATTGGAGTATGAGGTCGGACATTTTGTGGACTCTCGGCGGGTGCGCCGCTCTTTGTAGTACCTGGTCCACTGGAAGGGATATGGACCAGAAGAGCACTCATGGGTCCCTGCTCGCTCGGTACATGCAGATCGCCTGGTTCAGGCTTTCCATGCCAAGTACCCAGGGAAACCTGGGGGTCCAGAGGCCCCCCGTTGAAAGGGGGGTACTGTCATGATCCCAGTGCAGGTTTTTGAGCTGCACACCGGGGGTTAATGTCTGGAGCTCTGTGCAGGTTTTAACCTGCACACTTGGGGTTAATGATTGTGGCCTCTTTCTGGTTCTGGGAGAGCTTCTTAAACCCCTGGGAAGCTTCAATCCCTGCCAGTTATACTTTTGCCTTTGGCCTAGTGTGCTGACCCCCGTGTGCCTGTTTGTTGCTATAGCTTGTTTATACGGTTCTGACCCGGCTCTGTTTCCCGTTGTGAGTTTGCCTGTTGATTTTGTAGTGCGTTATTATCTGTTTATGACTCATTGCCTGTGACCTGACTACTCTCTGCTCGCCCCTTTGGTACCTTGCAGCTATATCTGTGTGTGACTCATTGGCTACATCCTGACTATCCTCCCTGTTTATGCCCCTTGGTAACTTTGTCTCGCAGTTACTCTGCTAGGAATTCTCTTGCAGCTCCTAGCTCTGTGGAGTTTAGGCCACGCCTCTAGCATTCACGTGCTTCAGGTCCTGCGACTCTGAAGTACGCATCTACTCGGTTGCTGCCCGCTCCACAGGTATCTTTGAGCACTGTTTCGCTTTACTCAGGACACTCGCACTGGCTCAGTGAGCAAGTTCAGTGCGGTGTTCCTGACAGTATGCACGTAAAGAAGACATCAAATTGGCAAAGAATTTAGAACAGTTTTGGGCAATTTATAATGTGTCGTGTCCCCAGTGATGTCAATCGAGGCATATTGTGGTTGTAAGAATTAGTGTTGAGCAGACCTGTGGATGTTTGGGTCTGTCGGGTTCAGCAGAACATTTAAAAAAAAGTTTGGTTTGAGTACCAGAACAGCACTCAAACTTGAACCCAGACCCCATTCAAATGACTAGGGGCCCAAATAACCAGCGTTTCCCATGCTGTCATCTGTATGATAGACCGGGAAACACTGGCTTTGATTGGCGGCAAGTTCGTTACTGCCGATTAGAGAGCTGCAGTTTGCACTCTGTCACCCAGATGACAGCATGTGAGCAAGCAGCTTTGACCATCAGTAAATAGCTTACCACCGGTCACAGGCATCAGCAGATGAGAGTACTAATCTCATCATCGTACGCCTGGCATATGTCTCAAATTATTAAAACTATAGGTAGAGAAAGAGCGCAATAGGGTCTTACCCGGGTGATTTATAAAAGACAATATAGAGATGTACTCACCCTTTCCAGGAGAGAGCCAAGCATATAGAATCAATTTGTCAGCCTGCTGCATGTCCAATGGTCCACACAGTGACCGCTACGTAAATCTCTTTATGGAATAAAATTCTTGGACTTATGTGCGCTGCTAGACAGAATATCAAATCCAGATCATGTAGATAAATTGACCTTTTATTTCCCAACGCTTTTCGAAGTCCATAACACTTCTTCCTCAGGGAATGACATATCATCCTGTTGTGAGTTCATTTTCCCCTTCGTCACTGAGGTCTGGTGAACTCCCTATTCTGGTAAAGGAAGGTAATGAGCCTGATTATCAGGCACCTGAGTCTAATGAGGATGACTGGCTGAGTGGAGTCACTGACTGGATATAAGGCTGCCGACGCCCTTCTGCCCTGCGGGTGATTTCTCTTTGGACTTCTAGGACACCAGTCTGATTCCTGCTTCCCTAAAGCTAAGTTTCTGCTTTGCCTGTTTGCATTTATGTTTTGTGTTTGTTTTCCTTGCTTTTCTGGATTCTGCCATTCCCTGCTGGGATGAGCTGAATCTCCTTTTGCCGATTGCTCTGTCTTCAGAATATTCCTGAGTACTGACATAGTTTTTTTGAAGCCTAGCGTCTTCAGGGCCTTTTTCACTGTCAGTCTGTTGGCTCTTATTTTCATAGGGTTTTTCACGGATTGCAGACAGCAGCCTTCCTGTCCTTTCCTATCTAGGTAGTTTGGGCCCCGTCTTTGCTCAGTCTATCTTTCTGTCTGTGTTAGTGTTTTCATCTTGCTTCACCGTCATTATATGTTGGGGGCTGCCTATTGCTTTGGGGTCTGCTCTGGGGCAGTTTAGATTTCCCCTTTCTTTCTTTAGGCCTATTTAATTCTCCGGCTGTGATCGAGGGGTCTAGGGCATCGTAGGAACCCCCCACGGCTACTGTTAGTTGTTGATCAGGGGTCTGCAATCCGATAGCTGCCAACCTCTTTGGTTTTCTTGACTTAGCTAGCATTTTTGTTTTTGCCTCCTACGGTGACTCCATCATAACAGAATCACCCACCATACCGCAGATCCTAGGGTACTCAATAGCAGGAAAGAATTGTGTTTAAAAAAAACAAAGTGTGTGTATATTCTTTCCTCTATATCTCTGAGGCCGTAGGGGGAATTTTTTTTTCTCTCAATGGAGATAAAGCAATTGTCTGATCGTGTGGAGCAGCTCGCTGCGGAAGTGCGGGGAATTTCCGCCTACCTTGCTCGTTCGCATGCTGTTGAACCAAAGATCCCTACAACTGATGTATTTTTTGGGGATCGATCTAAATTTTTGAGTTTCAAAAATAATTGTAAATTATTTTTTGCCTTGAAGCCTAACTCAAAAGATGAAGAAGAACAGCATCTGATCCGGGTGAAAAATATATAAACATTTATTGTGCCATGACAAAATGCGACGTTTCGACCATCACATGGTCTTTATCAAGCATAGTATACAGCAAGATATGGCAGTCTTAAATAGGCCAATGTGGCCAATCAGTAACAGGTATCCGCCCACATTATATGAAATAGCATAAAATAATACAAATAAAACATAAAAATTACATTATATATACATAATGATATAGTGCACATACAGTCATACAACATTAGACAAAAATTGCACAACATACTAACACATGGTGATAATAAATAAATAAACGGCAACCAAAGGGATGTTTGCATTGCTATATCGCCTAGCAACCCCCCACCAATGAACAACATTCATACATAAGGTGTCAACAGCCAGCCACCTCAACCAATGATTATAATTCTATATCAGGTGCCAAAAAACGATAGCCTATCAAAATTATCAGCACAGACCTGAGAGCTGAACTTCCCTTCATTGGAGTTCCATGTCATCACCCTCGTAGTTATCGAGTGACGTCACCCGCTGTCGCATAGGAAATGATACAGCTCACTCCCGCGATACTGCAGCAGGGGATCGCGCATGCACAACGGAGCTCCATAATACCAGATGGTCTGTACTCAGGGCGCCCACAATCCACTGCAAGCGGTCACGTGACAAGTCACCTGATCACACCTCCACCAACCACATCATAGAGAGGTCACATGGAGAGATCACATGACCGCACTCACCAAATTTCAAACTTATGCATCCACATATAAAAAGAAATTATATCAAACAGGTTCATAACGATTCAAACGGGCATTCAACATACCTACTAAATAACTAATGAGGGAACCAATATATAAGAGACCCAAAACGGTATAAATATATAGTCAGTCAGGTTACAACATAGTTGTAAACAGAAAGGGACTAATAACCCCCACATTCTAATACCGTCAATCAGTGTTCCAAAAAATAAGCGGAAACCAATATTGACTCCTATGGTAACATGACCATAGCCACATGTATATATTGGTACATGACTCTCATAAAAGAGAACCTTATAAAGGCCAATGAAATGATGTCCACAAAAGGAAAGTTCAGCTACCGTAATCCAATGGTCTAAAACCTCAATCTATCATATATTTATACTCACAAAAAGTATATTAGATTATCAGGGACCTATATAAAAAATATAAACAAAGCAACAATAGAAAAAAGAAATAACTTTATTATAACACCACAGTGTACAGACAAGAGGGCACGGGGAATGAACCAAAAACCATATATGTCGATTCAATCACAATCCACAGAATTTCAGGACAATTCAGTCCCCATGTCCCCCGGTCACATCCACGCACCAACCTAAAAAAGAAAAAATATATCAAAAATCAAAACTGCTATCAAAAAACCAAAAGAATGATGCTGTTAAGGCTACTATGGATTAGTTAATGCAAATTTGCAAGTTGTATTCAAGATTCAAGCCCTTCGGCTGCAATGTATCGAGAGTTGAGATCCACTTCAACTCCTTTCTTTTCAACAACAACGTCCTATCTCCACCTCATCTTAACATAGGGACCAATCACCCTGAATCGCAACTGATTCACAGAATGTCTAGATTCTACAAAATGCTTCGGTATCGGTAAATCAAGGAGTTGAGTTCTAATTGTACTCTTATGTTTACTGATACGAGCTTTAACCTCCATAGTTGTCTCGCCCACATACAGCAATCCACATGGACAAGTGATCACATAAATAACAAAACTAGAGGTACAAGTGTAATATTCCTTTATTGAGAATCTCTTACCAGTATGTGGGTGATAGAAACTATCACCCTTAATCATATTACCACAACATGCACAGCCAAGGTATGGAAAACTGCCTAATGTCAACTGTCGTGGAATCTTACTAGGACCCACATCCGCTCTCACCAATTTGTCCTTCAGGTTAGCTCCACGTCTATAAGATAAAATAGGTCTATTAGTAAATTCAGGGACCCCCGGTAGCCCTTTCTGCAGTAGACCCCAGTGCTTATTCAAAATACCACCGATTTTATTACTAATAGGGCAGAAAGTTGATACAAACGGAACACGTTTACTAGCGGTTTTATCACATTTGCGGTAAAAATCCCCACCTGTCAAATTAATAGCCCTCTCTTTGAACTGTGTAACTTTTCCCACAGGATAGCCCCTATTAATAAATCTATGGCACATTTCATCAAGTCTGTTAACCAATTTATTCTCATCTTTGACTATCCTCCGCACTCTCAACATCTGACTCCAAGGTAATGATTCCATCATCCTCCTGGGATGGTTGCTGTTGTATAGCAAAAGACTATTTCTGTCTGATTCCTTCACATAAAGATCTGTTTTAAGCATATTCCCTTCTTTGTATACCAATGTGTCTAAAAATTGAACTTGAGTTAAGGATTCCATTAGAGTAAATTTCAACTCTGGATAAATACCATTTAACTCAGTTTGGAATTTATAAAGGTCTTCCACACTGCCATCCCAAACACAGAAGACATCGTCGATGTAGCGCCACCAGGCGCGGACGAAGCCCCAGTAGATGGACTTGTACACATAACGATCATTTGAATCGTTATGAACCCGTTTGATACAATTTCTTTTTATATGTGGATGCATAAGTTTGAAATTTGGTGAGTGCGGTCATGTGATCTCTCCATGTGACCTCTCTATGATGTGGTTGGTGGAGGTGTGATCAGGTGACTTGTCACGTGACCGCTTGCAGTGGATTGTGGGCGCCCTGAGTACAGACCATCTGGTATTATGGAGCTCCGTTGCGCATGCGCGATCCCCTGCTGCGGTATCGCGGGAGTGAGCTGTATCATTTCCTATGCGACAGCGGGTGACGTCACTCGATAACTACGAGGGTGATGACATGGAACGCCAATGAAGGGAAGTTCAGCTCTCAGGTCTGTGCTGATAATTTTGATAGGCTATCATTTTTTGGTGCCTGATATAGAATTATAATCATTGGTTGAGGTGGCTGGCTGTTGACACCTTATGTATGAATGTTGTTCATTGGTGGGGGGTTGCTAGGTGATATAGGAATGCAAACATCCCTTTGGTTGCCGTTTATTTATTTATTATCATCATGTGTTAGTATGTTGTACAATTTTTGTCTAATGTTGTATGACTGTATGTGCACTATATCATTATGTATATATAATGTAATTTATATGTTTTATTTGTATTGTTTTATGCTATATCATATAATGTGGGCGGATACCTGTTACTGATTGGCCACATTGGCCTATTTAAGACTGCCATATCTTGCTGTATACTATGCTTGATAAAAACCATGTGATGGTCGAAACGTCGCATTTTGTCATGGCACAATAAATGTTTATATATTTTTCACCCGGATGAGATGCTGTTCTTCTTCATCTTTTGGATTTCGTGTCCAACTGGGTCTTTGGACTTTGAACGTGCCTCTCTTGGATCAAGGAGTTGCTGTCAGCCACTTTCTCTTCTATGTTGAAGCCTAACTCGTCAGGGAGCTCCGCGCAGCAGGTTAAAATTGTCATCTCTTTGCTGCGTGGCGATCCCCAGGATTGGGTGTTTTCTTTGAAACCAGATGATCCTATTCTGACTAATGTGAACGCATTCTTTCAAGCTTTGGGGTTGTTGTATGACGAACCTAATGCTATTGATCAGGCTGAAAAGACCCTGTTGGCATTAAGTCAGGGTCGGGATTCGGCAGAGTTGTACTGTCAAAAATTCCGAAAGTGGGTGGTCCTTACTACCTGGAATGATGGTGCCTTGGCAGCCCTCTTTCGGAAGGGTTTGTCAGAAACTGTAAAAGATACTATGGTGGGATTTCCTGTTCCCTCTGGTCTTGACGATTCTATGTCATTAGCCATTCAGGTGGATCGGCGTTTACGTGAACGCAAAACTACACGAGAGATGTTGCCACCTGTTGAACAAATGTCTGAACCTATTCAATGTGATAGAGTTTTGTCTAAGGCGCAACGTCAGGAGTTCAGAAGGCGTAATAAGCTGTGTTTTTTCTGTGGAGATGCCTCGCATATTATTTCTGTTTGTCCTAAACGAGAGAAACGCTTTGCACACATGTTTTCTGTTGGTGGTGTTCAACCTAAGTTTCTTCTGGCAATTACTCTGATCTGCTCCCTGTCCACATTTTCCGCCAAGGCTTTTGTGGATTCGGGAGCAGCGCTAAACCTAATGGACTTGGATTTTGCTAAACGTTGTGGATTTCTGATGACACCTCTGCAGACGCCTATTCCTTTGAGGGGGATTGATGCTACTCCTTTGGCTAAAAATAAACCTCAGTTTTGGACCCAGGTGGTCATGCGGGTCGCCCCAGACCATCAAGAAAATTGCAGATTTTTGGTGTTGCATGGTCTGCATGATGCCGTTGTTCTGGGGTTTCCCTGGTTGCAAATTCATAATCCAGTTTTGAATTGGAAGTCTGTGTCTGTGGTGAGTTGGGGTTGTCGGTGTGCCTTTAGTGAGGCTCCGGTTTTTTCCACCTCTCCTCAGTCGCATGATGTTCCTGACTATTTGGCGGACTTTTATGATGTATTTAGTGAGAATGAGTCTGCGTCCTTGCCTCCTCATAGGAGTTATGACTGTGCAATTGAACTAAGCCCGGGGTGTAAATTTCCCAAGGGTCGGCTCTTCAATTTATCTGTACCCGAGCACGAGGCTATGCGGTCCCATATTAAGGAGGCGCTGGAGAAGGGTCATATTAGACCATCCTCTTCGCCCTTAAGCGCCGATTTTTTTTTTGTGGCCAAAAAGGATGGTTCTTTAAGGTCTTGTATTGATTATCGTGCCCTCAATAAAATTACTATTAAATATCAGTTTCCGTTACCCCTGATTTCGGATCTATTCTCTAGAGTTAGAGGTGCTTGCTGGTTTACCAAGCTTGACCTCAGGGGGGCGTATAATCTTATCCGCATTAAGCAGGGGGATGAATGGAAGACGGCGTTTAATACTCCGGAGGGACATTTTGAGTACCTGGTGATGATTTTTGGGCTCACTAATGCCCCTTCTGTCTTCCAGTGCTTCATGAACGATATTTTCCGAGACTTTGTCGATAAATTTT
The DNA here is from genome assembly GCF_039654945.1 of Dendrobates tinctorius. Classification (NCBI taxonomy): domain Eukaryota; kingdom Metazoa; phylum Chordata; class Amphibia; order Anura; family Dendrobatidae; genus Dendrobates; species Dendrobates tinctorius. The sequence continues at coordinate 93,915,430 of NW_027361696.1, read as the reverse complement.
TGATTATGTATCTGGATGATATTTTGATCTTCTCCAAGGATTGGGATTCTCATGTGGAACATATTCGGACTGTGTTCCGGATCTTGAGGGAGAATTCCCTGTATGTCAAAGGATCGAAATGCCTTTTTGGAGTACAGAGGATTTCATTTTTGGGATTTATTTTGTCTCCGTCAACTATTGAAATGGACCCGGCCAAGGTACAGGCCATTTATGATTGGGTTCAGCCCACTTCTTTGAAGGCCCTCCAGAAGTTTTTGGGGTTTGCTAATTTTTATCGGAAATTTATAGCAAAATTTTCTAGTATTGCCAAGCCATTGACTGATCTGACTAAGAAGGGTGCTGATGTGTTGAATTGGTCTCCGGAGGCTGTTGCTTCCTTTCAGGAGCTGAAGCGAAGATTTACCTCCGTCCCGGTTTTGCGGCAACCGGATGTCTCACTCCCGTTCCAGGTAGAGGTGGATGCTTCTGAGATTGGTGCAGGAGCTGTTTAGTCCCAAAAGGATCCTGTAACATCTAAAATGAATCTCTGTGCTTTCTTTTCCCGAAAGTTCTCTCCATCTGAACGTAACTATGATGTGGGGAATCGGGAACTGTTGGCCATGAAATGGGCATTTGAGGAGTGGAGACATTGGTTGGAGGGAGCTAAACATCAAGTTGTGGTCCTCACTGACCACAAGAATTTGATTTACCTAGAGTCGGCTAAACGCTTGAACCCTAGACAGGCTAGGTGGGCCTTGTTTTTTACACGTTTTGATTTTGTGGTCTCTTTTCTTCCTGGAACTAAGAATGTCAAGGCAGACGCCCTCTCTAGGAGTTTCTTTGCTGATTCTCCTGTGGTGACCAAGCCTGCTACCATCTTAGGCGAAGGGGGTAGTTCTTTCTGCCATCTCGCCCGATTTGAGACTTGCTCTGCAAGAGTTCCAGGAGGACAAACCTGAGCGTTGTCCCAGTGGAAAGTTGTATGTTCCTGACCAGTGGAAGAAGAGAGTGATGTCTGAAGTTCACTGCTCTGCATTGGCTGGTCATCCAGGTATTTTTGGTATAGAGATCTGGTAAGTCGCTCTTTTTGGTGGCCCACCTTGTCTCATGATGTCAGGAATTTTGTGCAGTCCTGTGGGACTTGCTTCCAGTCTAAATCTTGTTCTCGCTCTAGTGGGTTGTTGATGCCTTTGCCTGTCCCCAGGAGGCCATGGACCCATATTTCAATGGATTTCATCTCTGATATGCCGGTCTCTCAAAGAATGACTGTTATTTGGGTGATTTGTGATAGGTTCTCTAAGATGGTTCATCTTGTACCACTCCCTAAGTTGCCATCTTCCTCTGAGTTGGTGCCCCTGTTTTTGCAACAGGTGGTTCGCTTGCACGGGATTCCTGAGAACATTGTATCTGACAGAGGAGTTCAGTTTGTGTCTAGATTTTGGAGGACTTTCTGTTCCAAGCTGGGAATTCAGTTGTCCTTCTCCTCTGCTTTTCACCCTCAGACCAATGGGCAGACAGAGAGAACAAACCAGACCTTGGAGTCGTATTTGAGATGTTTTATTTCCGCTGATCAGGACGATTGGGTTTCATTTTTGCCCTTGGCCGAATTTGCTTTAAATAATAGAGCTAGTTCTGCCACTTTGATGTCACCTTTTTTTTGTAACTTTGGGTTTCATCCTCGATTTTCTTCAGGGCAGGTGGAGCCTTCTGCCTGCCCAGGTGTTGACACTGTGGTGGAGAGAATGCACCAGATCTGGGACCAAGTGGTGGATAAGTTATCTCTCTCCCAGGAAAAGGCCCAGCGGTTTTCCAATCGACATAGGACCATTGGTCCCCAGTTTAAGATTGGTGATATGGTGTGGTTATCTTCAAAAAATATTGCTATGAAGGTGGCTTCTCCTAAGTTTAAGCCTAGATTTATTGGACCTTACAAGATTTTGGAGATTATTAATCCGGTCTCTTTTCGTTTGGCTCTTCCTGTCACATTTAAAATCCATAATGTGTTCCATAAGTCCTTGTTGAAGAGGTTTGTTGAACCAGTTGTTCCTGGGGTGGCACCTCGAGACCCTCTATTGGTTGAAGGTAACATGGAATATGAGGTAGAGAAAATACTGGATTCCCGTCTGGCTAGACGGAGACTCCAGTATTTGGTTAAGTGTAAGGGTTATGGTCAGGAGGATAATTCCTGGGTCTCTGCCTCTGATATTCATGCCAATGATTGGTGCGTGCCTTTCATCGGGCTCACCCTGATCGCCCTGGTGGCTTGGTTGAGGGTTCGGTGACCCCTCCTCAAGGGGGAGGTACTGTTGTGAGTTCATTTTCCCCTTCGTCACTGAGGTCTGGTGAACTCCCTATTCTGGTAAAGGAAGGTAATGAGCCTGATTATCAGGCACCTGAGTCTAATGAGGATGACTGGCTGAGTGGAGTCACTGACTGGATATAAGGCTGTCGACGCCCTTCTGCCCTGCGGGTGATTTCTCTGTGGACTTCTAGGACACCAGTCTGATTCCTGCTTCCCTAAAGCTAAGTTTCTGCTTTGCCTGTTTGCATTTATGTTTTGTGTTTGTTTTCCTTGCTTTTCTGGATTCTGCCATTCCCTGCTGGGATGAGCTGAATCTCCTTTTGCCGGTTGCTCTGTCTTCAGAATATTCCTGAGTACTGACATAGTTTTTTTGAAGCCTAGCGTCTTCAGGGCCTTTTTCACTGTCAGTCTGTTGGCTCTTATTTTCATAGGGTTTTTCACGGATTGCAGACAGCAGCCTTCCTGTCCTTTCCTATCTAGATAGTTTGGGCCCCGTCTTTGCTCAGTCTATCTTTCTGTCTGTGTTAGTGTTTTCATCTTGCTTCACCGTCATTATATGTTGGGGGCTGCCTATTGCTTTGGGGTCTGCTCTGGGGCAGTTTAGATTTCCCCTTTCTTTCTTTAGGCCTATTTAATTCTCCGGCTGTGATCGAGGGGTCTAGGGCATCGTAGGAACCCCCACGGCTACTGTTAGTTGTTGTGATAGGATCAGGGGTCTGCAATCCGATAGCTGCCAACCTCTCTGGTTTTCTGGACTTAGCTAGCATTTTTGTTTTTGCCTCCTACGGTGACTCCATCATAACATCATCCCCTGAGGAAGAAGTGTTATGGACTTCGAAACGCGTTGGAAAATAAAAGGTCAATTTATCTACATGATCTGGATTTGATATTCTGTCTAGCACGCACATAAGTCCAAGAATTTTATTCCATAAAGAGTGGCCTGTCTCAAAGCAGAGAGAGCAGGCGTATGCTGATGAGAGTATTCACTATCTGGCACCTGTGCAATAAGTTCATAATATAAATAAAATAAAATAATAGCTTGGGGTCCCCTCTATTTTTGATAACCTGCTGAAGTAAAGCTGCTGAAGTAAAGCTAACAGCTACGGGCTCCGGCCCTCAGCTGTCAGCTTTACATTGTCTGGTTATCAAAAATAGAGGGGACTCACTATATTTTTAAAATTGTTTAAATAAATAATTGAAAAAATGGCAAGGGGTCCCTCCTTTTTGATAACCATCCAAACTAAAGCAGACAGCTGGGGGCTGGCACTCAGTCTGGGAATGAGCTTAAAAATAGAAGCCTGTAGCTGCTCCAGAAAAAGTGCCTCTATTAGATGTGCCAATTCTGACACTTTGCCTGGCTCTTCACACCTGCCCTGGTACAGTGGCAAGTGGTGTAATATTTCTGGGGTTAATGTCAGCTTTGTAATTTCAGCTGACATCAAGCCCACAGGTTAGTAATGGAGAGGCATTTATAAGACACCTCCATTACTAATCCCATAGTGAAATTTTAATAAAGAAACACAGAAAAAAGTCCTTTACAGAGAAATAAAGACACAGAAAAACCCCTTTATGTGAAATAAACACTCTCCACACACTTTTACTTATTTATTAATGTCAAATTAAAAATAATAAAGAATCATATTCCTCACCTGTCCAACAACAATCCATTTGTCCTATGAAGAGCCCAACTCTGCTTCATCTGGATTGCATTGCTGAGCGGTGGCATGATGTCACGGCTCAGCCATGAATCTAGGAGACACTGAGCTGATCCTAAGGACTACTGCCTGTGACCGGCGATAACCTCAATAATATGCTTTACTATTTTTAATTTTACAGTAATAAATGGGTAAAAATGGTTTGGAGTGTTTATTTAAAATAAAGGATTGTTTTATGTTTGTTTTGTTCAATTAAAGGACTTTTTCATGTATGTGTCTTTATTTAATTTTTATAATAGTGTTTGCAATGGAGGTGTCTTGTAGATGCCTCTCCATCCCTGGGCTTGATGTCAGCTGATATTACAAAGCATCAAACCCACAAATATTATGCCACTTGCCACCACACCAGGGCAAGTGGGAAGAACTGGGCAGAGCACCAGAATTAATGCATCTAATACATGTGCATTTTCCTGGGAGGCAATTGCCTGCTATTTCTTTAGGCTGTGGAGGGCCAATATCCATGACCACTTCCTAGTCTAAGAATACCAGCCTACACCTACCTGCTTTAGCTTGGCTGGTTGCTAAAAACGCTGTTTTTAAATTATTTATATTATATTTTTGACTACCAGCCAATATAAAGCTGACAGCTGAGGACTGCAGCTTTACTTGCACTGGTTAGCAAAAATAGAGGTGACTCCATGTTTTTTTACACAGGGTGCATGGGCCAATCACCTCTATGTCAATAGTTGCCATGGCTGTGAGTTGGCTGGTAGTGTCCTCACCGACAAAGCTTGTTTAATGGCTGCTCTGCAGCCTTTCAACAAACTTTTTTTGGACTGTGGAACCCGAATAGTAGAACGGACTTTCTGGAGTTTGGGGTCCATGCACAGACACTAGGTATTCAGCATGGACCTGAACATTACCGTTTGGGTTCTTCTATCCTAAGTAAGAATGTAGCAAGCATGACTTCTGTTATTCATATGTTACTCATCTCTCTTGGAATCAGCACTGAGCTGTCAGTCCTTCTCCTGCCACAGTTGGCTCTCTTGGTTCTTTTATGGTATAGTAACTCTGTGCATGCCAGTGATGTCATGCCCCTTGAAAACTGTTTGCCACCTGAGTATTCAGGTAGTCTGTAACTATGTCATTATTTTACACATTGGGCTCTGCTACATCGCCATTGTATGCCTTCTGACCAAATCAGTGTTACTCTGCAAACTGGACTTAGCTCCATTCCAGTGTGTGTCTCCTGAGCAACTCAGCTTTGATGAAACACTGGGCTCTGTTACTTAACAAGTGTTTGTCTCCTAACCTACCCAACTCTGCTGCATCACTGCACTCTGCTTCATTTGCATTGAGTCACCTGACATATCCAGCACTGTTACATTGCTTGACCCTGGCACATTGACAAACTGTGCTCATTTTTTCTCCACTGACCCTTCCGTCACACCCAGCTCTGCTACATAATTTGACTAATATGATCCTAGGTTTCCCTGCATGTAGTCTCTGGCTACCTATTAACCCCTTCACGACCAATGACGCCACATAGGCATCATGAAACCTGGTTCAAATCTGACCAGTGACGCCTATGTGGCATCATGACTTCAAAGCCCCCCTGAGGGTCGGGTGACCGGGGTCACTGAAAGGTCACCCGACCCGCAGATACAGGGGGCTTTGTAATTCACCACAGGGGGCGTGGCTTCGCCCCCACGTGGCTACGATCGCTCTGATTGGCTGTTAAAAGTGAAACAGCCAATCAGAGCGATAGTAATATTTCATCAATGAAAATTGATGAAATATTACAATCCAGCCATGTCCGACGCTGCTGTAGCATGGCTGGAGACACCGATTCCACCCCCCCACCGGCGATCGCCCCCCCGCAACTGAATGACAGCGGCGATCTGCCGCTGCTGTCATCATCTGCCCCCCTCCCATTCCCTCTGCTCCCCGCCAGCCTCCGATCCCCCCTCACCCCCCCGGTACCTCCGGTGTCCCCCCGTCCCTCCCGGTGTCCCTCGGGTCCGGATGATGGGCGCCGCCATCTTTGAAAATGGCGGGCGCATGCGCAGTGCGCCCGCCCGAATCTGCCGGCTGCAGATTCCATTCTTTCATTTTGATCACTCTCACAGTGATCAAAATGAAAGAAAAAGTAAATAAACCCCCCGATTATCACCCCCATAGGTAGGCAGAACTAATAAAATAAAGATAATATTTTTTTTTTTTTTTTTCATTAGGGTTAGGGTTAGGGTTGAAAAGAGGGTTAGGGTTGAAAAGAGGGTTAGGGTTAGGGTTGAAAAGAGGGTTAGGGTTAGGGTTGAAAAGAGGGTTAGGGTTAGGGTTGGAAAGAGGGTTAGGGTTGGAAAGAGGGTTAGGGTTAGGATTGGAAAGAGGGTTAGGGTTGGAAAGAGGGTTAGGCTTGGAAAGAGGGTTAGGGTTGGAAAGGGTTAGGGTTGGAAAGAGGGTTAGGGTTGGAATTAGGGTTAGGTTTGGAATTAGGGTTAGGGTTGGAATTAGGGTTAGACTTGTGGTTAGGGTTATGGTTAGGGTTGGGATTAGGGTTCGGGGTCTGTTGGGGTTATGGTTACGGTTAGGGTTGGAATTAGGGTTAGGGATGTGATGGGGTTAGGGCTGTGGTTAGGGGTGTGTTGGGGTTAGGGCTGGAGTTAGAATTGAGGGGTTTCCACTGTTTAGGCACATCAGGGGGTCACCAAACGCAACATGGTGAAACCATTGATTCCAGCCAATTTTGCGTTCAAAAAGTTAAACGGTGCTTCCTCCCTTCCAAGCCCCGACGTGTGCCCAAACAGTGGTTTACCCCAACATACGGGGTATCAGCGTACTCAAGAAAAATTGCACAACAACTTTGGGGGTCTAATTTCTCCTGGTACCCTTGGGGAAATAAAAAATTGGGGGCTAAAAAAATATTTTTGTGGAAAACATTTTTTTTTTAATTTTCACGTCTCTGCGTTATAAACTTCTGTGAAGCACTTGGGGGTCCAAAGTGCTCACCAGGCATCTAGATAAGTTACTTGGGAGGTCTAGTTTCCAAAATGGGGTCACTTGTGGGGGGTTTCTATTGTTTAGGCACATCAGGGGCTCTGCAAACGTAATGACGACCGCAGACCATTCCATCAAAGTCTGCATTTCAAAACGCCACTACTTCCATTCCGAGCCCTTACGTGTGCCCAAACAATAGTTCCCCCCCATATATGGGGCACCAGCGTACTCAGGACAAACTGTGCAACAACTTTTGGGGTCCAATTTATCCTGCTACCCTTGTGAAAAAAAAAATTGCTGGCTAAAAATCATTTTTTTTGAGGAAAAAAAAATATTTTTTATTTTCACGTCTCTGCGTTATAAACTTCTGTGAAGCACTTGGGGGTTCAAGGTGCTCACCACACATCTAGATAAGTTCCTTAGGGGGTCTAGTTTCCAAAATGGGGTCACTTGTGGGGGGGTTCCACAGTTTAGGTACATCAGGAGTTCTGCAAATGTAACATGGTTCCCGCAGACCATTCCATCAAAGTCAGCATTTCATAATGTCACTACTTCCCTTCCGAGCCCCGACGTGTACCCAAACAGTGGTCATCCCCCACATATGGGGTATCAGCGTACTCAGGACAAACTGGAAAACAACTTTTGGTGTCCAATTTATCTTGCTACCCTTGTGAAAAAAAAATTGCTAGCTAAAAATCATTTTTTTTGAGGAAAAAAAAATATTTTTTATTTTCACGGCTCTGCGTTATAAACTTCTGTGAAGCACTTGGGGGTTCAAGGTGCTCACCACACATCTAGATAAGTTCCTTAGGGGGTCTAGTTTCCAAAATGGGGTCACTTGTGGGGGGGTTCCACAGTTTAGGTACATCAGGGGTTCTGCAAATGTAACATGATGCCCGCAGACCATTCCATCAAAGTCAGCATTTCATAATGTCACTACTTCCCTTCCGAGCCCCGACGTGTACCCAAACAGTGGTCCCCACCCACATATGAGGTATCAGCGTACTCAGGACAAACTGGACAACAACTTTTGGGGACAATTTATCCTGCTACCCCTGTGAAAAAAAAATTGCTGGCTAAAAATCTTTTTTTTTTTGTGGAAAAAAAAATATTTTTTATTTTCACGGCTCTGCGATATAAACTTCTGTGAAGCGCTTGGGGGTTCAAGGTGCTCACCACACATCTAGATAAGTTCCTTGGGGGGTCTAGTCTCCAAAATGGGGTCACTTGTGGGGGGGTTCCACAGTTTAGGTACATCAGGGGCTCTGCAAATGTAACATGACACCCGCAGACCATTCCATCAAAGTCAGCATTTCAAAATGTCACTACTTCCCTTCCGAGCCCCGACGTGTGCCCAAACAGTGGTTCCCCCCACATGTGGGGTACCAGCGTACTCAGGACAAACTGGACAACGAATTTTGGGGTCTAATTTATCCTGGTACCCTTGTGAAAATAAAAAATTGCGCACTAAAAAATAATTTTTTGAGGGAAAAATTTTTTTTTTAATTTTCAAGGCTCTGCGTCATAAACTTTTGTGAAGCACTTGAGGGTTCAAGGTGCTCACTACACATCTAGATAAGTTCCTTAGGGGGTCTAGTTTCCAAAATGGGGTCATTTGTGGGGGAGCTCCAATGTTTAGGCACACAGGGGCTCTCCAAACACAACATGGTGTCCGCTAACGATTGGAAGTAATTTGCATTTCAAAAAGTCAAATGGCGCTCCTTCCCTTCTGAGCCCTGCCGTGTGCCCAAACAGTGGTTCCCCCCCACATATGAGGTACCAGCATACTCAGGACAAACTGGACAACAAGATTTGTGGTCCAATTTCTCCTGTTAGCCTTGTGAAAATTAAAAATAGTGTGCTAAAAATCATTTTTGAGGAAAAAAAAATATTTTTTATTTTCACTGCTCTGTGTTATAAACTTTTGTGAAGCACTTGAGGGTTCAAAGTGCTCCATACACGTCTAGATAAGTTCCTTAGGGGGTCTAGTTTCCAAAATGGGGTCACTTGTGGGGGAGCTCCAATGTTTAGGTGCACAGGTGCTCTCCAAATGCGACATGGTGTCCGATAACGATTGGAGCTAATTTTCCATTCAAAAAGTCAAATGGTGCTCCTTGCCTTCCGGGCCATGCCATGCACCCAAACAGTGGTTTATGACCACATATGAGGTATCTGTGCACTCAGGAGAAATTGCTCAACAAATTTTAGGATCCATTTTATCCTGTTGCCCATGTGAAAATGAAAAAACTGAGGCTAAAAGAAAATTTTTGTGAAAAAAAAGTATTTTTTTTTTTTTACAGATCAATTTGTGAAGTACCTGGGGGTTCAAAGTGATCACTATGCATCTAGATAAGTTCCTTGGGGGGTCTAGTTTCCAAAATGGGGTCACTTGTGGAGGAGCTCCAATGTTTATGCACACAGGGGCTCTCCAAACACGACATGGCAACCGCTAAATATTCCAGCATATTTTCCATTCAAAAAGTCAAATGGCGCTCCTTCCCTTCTGAGCCGTGCGCCCAAACAGTGGTTTATGACCACATATGAGGTATCGTTGTACTCCGGAGAAATTGCCCAACAAATTTTAGCATCCATTTTATCCTGTTTCCCATGTGAAAATGAAAAAATTGATGCTAAATAAAATTTTTGTTGGAAAAATTAAAATGTCCATTTTTTCTTTCCACATTGCTTTAGTTCCTGTGAAACACCTGAAGGGTTAATAATCTTCTTGAATGTAGTTTTGAGTAGCTTGAGGGGTGCAGTTTTTAGAATGGTGTAACTTTTGGGTATTTTCTGCCATATAGACCCCTCAAAGTGACTTCAAATGTGAGGTGGTCCCTAAAAAAATGGTTTTGTAAATTTTATTGTAAAAATGAGAAATCGCTGGTCAACTTTTAACCCTTATAACTTCCTAACAAAAAAATATTTTGTTTCCAAAATTGTGCTGATGTAAAGTAGACATATGAGAAATGTTATTTATTAACTATTTTGTGTCACATAACTCTCTGGTTTAACAGAATAAAAATTCAAAATTTGAAAATTGCAAAATTTTCTAAATTTTCACCAAATTTCTGATTTTTTGACAAATAAACGCAAAAATTATCAACCTAAATTTACCACTAACATGAAGCCCAATATGTCACGAAAAAACAATCTCAGAATCGCTAGGATCCGTTGAAGCGTTCCTGAGTTATTACCTCATAAAGGGACACTGGTCAGAATTGCAAAAAATGGCCTGGTCATTAAGGTCAAAATAGGCTTGGTCATGAAGGGGTTAATACACAACTACGAATGTCTTTCAGTTGCAGTCCAGTGTCCTCCACTTCCAAAACAGTCCACCCTGCTGCACTAACGCCATGTGGCAATGCTGCACAGCAACTGCTCGTGGAGACCAAAGAACCAGAAGATCGATCCCACCAGGTGAGACACGAGCAGGTCCACCTCCTTGACTTCATAATTTGCATACAACCCAAGCTATCTGTTTTGTTTTACCTAATAAGGCCACTGATGCAGGAACGAAAAACTGAGATGGAGAGAACTAGAAGAGCATTACATGGTCGTGGTGGAATTTTAGGTGACAAAAAACAGCTGACAGATTAATTTACCACTCAATTTAGGCTACAGCCACACATGCATGTGAAACGTGCAAGTGCTGTCAGTATTTTCCTTGGACAGCACACAGACCTATAAAGTTTCATTGATCTATAGTCACGCATTTTAAAAATAAATCCATGTCTCCGGGTCAGACAGACTCCGAGCATTTCTTATTCTCATTCATTTTCAGGAACAGACTCATCCATTAAAGTCTGTGAGGATCTGTATACAATGGATGAACAGTGGAAGGCAAACATTGACTTCATTGTTCTATCCATGTTTCATGCATTTTTCACTCATCCATTAAGAGTAAATGAATAAATCAAAGTTCAGACAGTTTATCTCCATCAGTTATTTTGAAAATGGATGAGAAAAAAAGGAACACTAATGCAAATCAGATGGCAAAATAGATGACACATGAGAAATAAACAGTTTTTACGGAAGTAAAAATAGACACAGGTATGTGATTGTAGCCTAAGGGTGATGTACAGTAAGGATAGGACTTCGGAAAAAAATGTCAAAAAAGCCTGAATTTATTGTCCGTTCCCAAGATGCAATGTCATTCCTAGAAGGACAGGGCTCCATTATGTCTATAATGTATATATTACTGAAAATCAAGAACTGTTCATATTTGTGGAGAAAAAACGTTAAATTGTTTGATACTTTTTTGTTATACATATTTTAATGCCACCCATTCATACAATGCATAATAGACCAACTTATATGTAAGCAAACTTACCTTTGTGTGTAACACGCTGAAATATGTAAGCATTTTCCCCAGTAGTAAAGAACTTGAAATATGAACAGTTAGAATCTAGAAAAAAAGGAAAAATGCAGGCGTAAGTATCATGTACAAACACACAAAAACAGTAAATAATGTGCATATCAACATACTGTATAGTATAGAAAATGAGAGTCTTTATATCAAGATCTTAAACATTATAGCTGTAAGGAGTTCTTAAATAAATGTGCATGTGTTTGAGAGTTGACTTGGTGGCTAAAAAATAATCACTTTAACTTTGCATGTGGGCATCGATAAATCTTAAGCATCCGTTGTCCAATGAAAGAATGAAAAAAAATTACGAGTGTCTAATATCGCAACACAATCTTTAAAATTGAAATTGAAAGGCTTTATTCACAGGTCAGATTTTTTGAAGAACGAAAAACACAGACCAGGTTTCATCAGTGATTTTCAATAGAGTTTTATCAGATTTTCATCAGAATTTGGTTAAAGTTTCAATTTTTCTCACTGATCAGAAAAAAAAGTTTTTCCACCCTACCCTATCTATTAACCAATGAAAAACAGTCAACATACAGATGACATCCAAATGCTTTGTCTTTTTCACTGACCCATAGCCTTGCATTGTCAATTTTATTCCAATACTTGGATCAGTCAATTTTATTCCAATACTTGGATCAATATTGAACATGTCTCTGTGATTTTGCATTCACCACTTGGTCTGAGGAAAAAGTCTAATAAGGTAAATGTTAGAACAGCTGGTAAGGGAGGTGCCAAGTAGTAGGTTCCCAAACCTTAAGATCAAATATCAAATACTGGTCACATTCAAGAGGATTTGATGTGAGAAAAAGAGTTTTAATACATACAGTAGCCACTAGTTACAAACATTTTGGTCATGATAGCCCTTCATCAGTGTTCTAGAGTTAATTAATAGAGGATCTTGTGAGTATGCCACACACAGTTAAGCAGAAATCAGCAAGAGTGAGTTGCCAAGATTATAGGTGGTCAGAGACCAGTAGTCAGCTGTACAAAATACGGTGCAGGACGGGTATCCTATGACGCAGTGTCCACCGCCAGTCATACTTGGATCAGTCAATTTTATTCCAATACTTGGACCAATATTGAACATGTCTCTGTGATTTTACATGCACCCCTCAGTCTGAGGAAAAAGTCTGACATGTGAACAGCTCCATAGACTGTCATAGGTAATGTGACATAGTCATTGGCAAAGTGCTGGTGGGGAGAAACGTTTCACTATTAGCTTTAGTGATTTGAAACCTAGAAGTTTCCTCCAGCACACTACGTGTTGAGAGGGGTTGAGAGGGGTTAATCGGCCATTTTAAGGGCTGGGTTTTTGTGGACAGCCATGGAGCGGATGTGAGGTTGTCCACCTTATCTCCATCCCCATGGTCTGGGGTAAGTAGTCGGCCTAAAGAGACATTCAGCGTTCAGTAGGTCTGGAACTATACGCTCCAGTGAATTGTTTTTTGTGCTAAACTGTACTGGACTTGGCTGTTATATCCTGAGCGGGCGGTTTCCCGCATCTGCAGATGACTGTATACCTTTTTGGTTTGTTTTCCTTTTTGCCCAAAGAGCAGTGTTTTTTTTAAATTTGTGTTGATTTATGTCCTATGTATAATTATCCAGAGAAAGATTTTAAGAGACAGTGTACCTGTGTCTACCTCCGTGTGCAGCAGAGTGAGCTGATCTAAAACAGTACCAGTGCTGTCAGTGAAAAAAATCGATAGCTGTCATGATCTCCACTCTGTTCCTGTCTGACATGTTACTTTGTGTAGGGGTTGTGCTGGGTGTGTGCTGAAATCATCTGTGTTCACTTTCCTTGATTAGTCTTCTACTTAAGCATGCTAGCTCATTCACTCTGTGTCAATCGTACACTTGCTGTTGCCTGTGTAAGTCTGATCACTCTATGCTCTGCACCTGACCCAGCCTGACTTTATTATCTTCCTGCACTTATACTATTTGCTTGTGACCTGACTTCTCTTTTGCTTGCTCCCTGTAAACTATATTGCCTTAATGGTTTTCGTGGCTCGTGAATTGGATTTCGTCTCTGACTACCCTTTGTTGTACTGTGCCATTTCCTGGACCTGACCTCGGATTGTTTGACCTCCCTTTACTTATCCTGTAAGTAGTATTACATTACTATCTATTATAATAGTTTATCTATCCATCTTTGGGACTTAATATTACTAAGTTGCATAACTATGGATGTCACAGGACAGATAGACTTTTAAAACATCTCGATTTATTTAGTATTGAATATTAGCATAATACGCAGAAATCCTTGCACTTACCTTCTTGGCTGTCATCAATGAAGTTACTAATGGTGGTTTGAGGAATGTTTTGCCACGCTGAATGTACTCTGGTAAATCAACAAGATCCATTGCCGGCAGCTCCCTTTGTAACTGCTGAAAAAAGACGTCTCAGATGTGCTAGATGGGAGACAAGTCTGGAGACGCTGCTGGCTATGGTAGTATGTTTGTGCCATGCAAACTGCTCACAGTAGCACGAGCAACATGTGTCCTGGTGTTGTGTTGAAAAAACGCTCCTGGGACTCTTTGTAGAAATGATTGTTGCACCACCAAATAAATGTAATGCCAAGCTATTAGTGTATGTGGAATGAAGACTAGAAGGGTCCGTATTTTATGCTAACTCACAGTTTAATGCCAGGAGTAGGACCGGTGACAGGTGTGATGTTCCATAGGGAAAGCTTTTTCATGGTGTTGCCAACATGTTTTCCAAAGAGACCAGAAACTGGATTGCCACAATGGAGGCTAGGGAATCGAGAACTATACTCTTGTAATGAGTCAGAATTTTTGTCTTGATCACAATGATAACTGCAAATTGACTTGGAGACTACATTGGCAATGATGTTAAGAAACGTTCAAGAGGGAACTTACTCTCGGGATAATGGTGCATGGTGACATTATGTATGATAGATGGACACCTCCAGTCTTCAGTTCAAGTACATTAAAAGCACAGCGTTACATTTATTTGGTCATGGAGCCAGTAAAATATGTCAATTTCTCCAAAATATCCGAGGAGCCATATTTCAGCACGACAAAACCAGGCTGCATGTTTATCATTCTACTATGAGCATCCTGCATTGTGTAAAAGTGCTGAGGTGACCTGCAGAGTCTCCATTCTTGTCTCCAATTGAACACATCTGGGACATTATTGGTCGGCAATTGTAAACTGAACTGATATTGTTGAGTTGCATGCCAAACTTCATTTAACATTTTAGAGCATTCAGACAACCACTAATAACCTCTCTGAAAGCAGCCAAGCCCATAGGGTTTTCTGCATGTGGTGCTCATACTCAACATGGAATAAATAGAGATGTTTTGAAAATTTAGTTTCTATTTTTTTCATTATTTGCATATCAATAAACATTTCTATCCATCCTGTGATTTGCCTTAATGTCATGACTTTTTGGTGTTGCAATTTCAATGTTGAAGAATGTATGTAATTAGCCAGTCCTACAGTAAGCCCGGTATCATTGGTGCTTTATTATTGCATACCTCACCAGCCAATACACTTGTTATTCTGCAACTTCCTCACACTACTTTGAGCTTCTAACAGTCTATATTTTGGTTTATATTTCTTAAGCTGTTTTTATTATTATTATTTTATCAGTATGTGCAGATTTGAGTAGTTGCAGCTTTATCTGCTGATACTCAGTTTTATTCACCTGTATACATGTAAGGAAATTAAAATCTCCTCCCTGTGCCGGGGTGTATCTGGTTATACTTGTAATTAACTTATCTGTCCTGACTCCAGTGTCAGTCTCTGTTTCTGTGCTATGTGGTATACTATGTTCCCAGTAAACAATTGTGCCTTTAAAGGAAGATCATGTTCTCCTCAATGTCGTTGACTGTATTTTTGGTCAGCAAGTTACTGGGCCTGACTAACCAGTACTCTTTGGCTTGGTGACTAATGGGTGCTCACAGCAGCCTTCTTAAAGCTTCCCACCATACTTTGTTGTTATTGTATTTTCTGTCGTACTCTGGTTATGCATTGGATTGACCTCTGGGTATCACCTAACCCACTTAGCAACCTGTTCCTGTTGAAAAACTCCTTTGATGTCTTTTTGGATTGTACCCTTAGACTGCCTGACTACTTTGTTTCCATCATTGATTGACCTCCTGACTTTGACCATTGGCCATCCCAAGATTATGTACTTGGCACTTGTTACTCTGATTTTATCTTCCTCACTGTCTGTCTGGGTCAGAATCTGCTTTCTGTTATCATGCATTTCCCTTAACTTGTGCCACCGGCCAGCAGCTAACCTGAGGATGGAAGCCAGGGGCCACTTCAGTAAAAGTCAGATCCTAGTGATAGTGTGAACATATGAGGTTGAGCAGCTTCTAATGGCTTCCTTGGTGTTTAGCCTTTCATTGAAATCTGTCTTTAACTGCAGTGGTATCTGGTTTAAGCATAAAATGCTCACCCCATGTTTGCCTGGGTTTTTTCCATGTTCTCCAGTTTCCTACCACACTCCAAAAACATACTAGTTGGGAATTTAGATGGTGAGCCCCTAATGATGATGTCCATAAAGCGCTGCTGAATATGATGGCACAATATAAGCAAAGCATAATAAATAAATAAAAAAGCATAATTACAATTTTCAGAATAAAAAAAAAATAAACAACATATATTTCATAGTGCTGCATCTACAGCAATGCATAATATAACACTATATCATTATTTACCCTGGATAGTGAAGGCCACAAAAATAGGACAAAACATTGCAAGAAATGCTACTTTGTTTATTCCACCTCACCAAAAATGAAGTAAAAAGTGATCAAAAATTTTATATAGAGTTAAAAAAGGCGTCAATAAAATTTATAGCTTGTTATGCAATAAATACAGACCTCTATAAATGACACATCTTGTAACACAAGTAACAAGTCCTCCTCACACAGCTACGTAGATGGAACTAAGGCTCTCGGAATATAGCAGCACAAAATAAATGTTTTGTTTTGAACAGTGCATCTATTGTACAAAAGCAATAAAATATAAATAAGACCACAATGTACATAAATGTATTATCGCCATAATCAAACTGAGCCACAGAATAAAGGCACAGTAAATGTAAAATATCAAAAACAACAGTATTGCTGTTTATTTTCTATTTCATTCCATACAGAGTTATCAAAAGGTTTTGCAGAAAGTTGTATATGCACAAAAATGGTGCTACTAACAAATACAACACATTCAGGAAAAAACAAGCCCTCATATAACTGTCATTTTCCCTTTTTTCCATGCCCATAGTTGGCTGTCTTCTATGCATCATTCAGGAAAATCCTCATGTTATATCTAGACAAAATATAGACTTCTTATCACCACCTTCACCCTCAAACACTTGTTTGGTGGGAAGTTCATGTGTTCTCGACAGGGGTGTCAATTTCTAAATTTGCAACCATAAATCTCTCATAGCTTATCTTCCCAAAGGCTCATTTAGCTAGACATTTTTTATGTGTATGAGTGCTATCCTTGTTTTACCAATGCCATCTGATAACCGTCCTTTTTTTTGGACTACTAGATAGGAAAAGATAGAGAAACCTTTTTTGTTTTGTCTTTTTGTTTCTCATTCAAGAAAAACTGAGGAAACTTTGACCAAATTCAGGTAGCAAAAACTCACACACTGACCAAACTCGGCAGAAACTCTGGGAAAAAATTTATTGGAAAGATCTGGTGGTACAAATGGTCAAGGTTTTTCATTTACACCAGCATATTTTGGCACCAGAGCAGTGCCTTACTCAAAATAAAAAAATATGCCTTGGTGTGGATAAAATACCTTGCTTATACTCTCCGGATCTTATCCTTTTTGTGTGCTCCACCCGCACATTGCGATAATCTCTGCTTGACCAGAAATATATACTGGTGAAACTCTGACAAATTTTCGAGCTCAAGAAAATTTCTGATGTGTGAGTGATCCCATAGATTGGGCCTTCATGTCCAACAAACATGACCCATGCTAGGATTGTAATAGCCTACCGTAACTGAGCTGTGTGTGACGGGGAATTATGAGTCCCTGCTCATCTGCAATTTTTTCCTCAACTCAGATGGGGATGAGAAAAAAAAATCACAGCATGCTGTGTGAAATGACAAAATAGAATAGATAGAATACATACAGGTGCTTCTCACAAATTTAGAATATCATCAGAAAGTTAATTTATTTCAGTTCTTCAGTACAAATAGTGAAACTCATATTATATAGAGTCATTACAAACAGTGATCTACTTCAATTGTTTATTTCTGTTAATGTTACAGCCAATTAAAACCCAAAAGTAATTATCTCAGTAAATTAGAATAATTAACATAAAACACCTGTAAAGGCTTCTTAAGCATTTTAAAAGGTCCCTTAGTCTGTTTCAGTAGACTCCACAATCATAGGCAAGACTGCTGACTTGACAAATGTCCAGAAGGCAGTCATTGACACAATCCACAAGGAGGGTAAGCCACAAAAGGTCATTGCTAAAGAAGCTGGCTGTTCATAGAGTGTGCTGTATCCAAGCATATTAATGGAAAGTTGATTGGAAGAAAAAAGTGTGGTAGAAAAAGGTGCACAAGCAATCTGGATAACAAAGGATTGTTAAGAAAAAAACATTCAAAATTTGGGGGAGATTCACAAGGAGTGGACTGCTGCTGGAGTCATTTCTTCAAAAGTCACCACACAAAGATGTATCCAGGACATGGGCTACAACAAGCCTTTCATGATCAATAGACAACACCAGAAGTGGCTTAGCTGCGCCAAGGAGAAAAAGAACTGGACTGTTGCTTAGTGATCCAAGGTGTTGTTTTCAGATTAAGCTAAATTTTGCATTTCATTTGGAAATCAAGGTCCCAGAGTCTGGAGGAAGAGTGGAGAGGCCACAATCCAAGCTGCTTGAGGTCTAGTGTGACGTTTCCACAATTAGTGATGGTTTGGGGAGCCATGTCATCTGCTGGGGTAGGTCCACTGTGTTTTATCAAGACCAAAGTCGACACAGCCATTTTCCAGGTAATTTTAGAGCACTTCATGATTACCTCTGCCAATAAGCTTTTTGGAGATGGAAATTTTATTCTCCAGCAGGATTTGGCACCTGTCCACTCTGCCAAAACTACCAATACCTGTTTTAAAAACAACAGTATCACTGTGTTTGATTGGCCAGCAAACTCGTCTGACCTTAACCCCACAGAGAATCTATGGGGTATTTTCAAGAGGAAGATAAGAGACACCAGACCCAACAATACAGATGAGCTGAAGGCTGCTATCAAAGCAACCTGGACTTCTATAACACCTCAGCAGTGCTACAGGCTGATCGCCTCCATGCCAAGCCGCATTGATGCAGTAATTGATGCAAAAGGAGCCGTGACCAAGTATTGAGTGTGTGGCGCCCTGAGTCTTTACCGCCACAAAATGGTCAAATGTGTACTATTTTATATATGTTTTGTAATTGATGGAAGTTATGATTTCTCTGCTGGAGACAACTTCACACACAATTTTACCCCACTCCCTTACTTGCCTGAAGCTTAGAGCTTGGCAGAGGTACCCTAACTGGGTGGGGAGGAGTTTAGTCTGTTGTTCTGTGAGGAAGATGGTGTGAAGAAAATGGAGAATGTTCTGGGAGCAGTTACATGTGCTCTCCCCAGGAACAATGCTGAGGAGGATCAGGGCTTCAGACCCTAGGCCATCTATTCTTCTAGAGTTGGATGGTAAGCTGAGAAGCTGTGTGGTTTATACAACCAGCAGTGGAGGGTCTTCTCCCACGAAAACTACAGGAACCGAGAATCAGTGTGGAATTATGCCAGAACGAGCATGCGCTTCACATAGGATTCAAGCTGCATGTTGCCAGGGCAGAAAACACTGTGAGTACTGGTAGTACTAGAACTTTCAGACTCTGGGAAACCTTTGCCCCTGAAGGGATTAGAACAGCAGGAAGTTTACACTGAACCCCAGCAGATAGAGAGATAACTCGTATCGTGCAGAGCAGATTGCAAACCTGGTGAGAGAGTTGTATTTTATCCTCTGAACCTCATCTGAACTTCAGTAAATGATAAAATGACTTTCCTTGTCTCCTGCCTTGTTACTCCGTACCATCTACTTCCATCACTATCTCTGGGACCCAGCCCTAGTTGGAGGGGGTTACACACCTTCACTGCCATCACCATCTACCCCCCAGGGATCATCTGCAGTGCCTGCTATCTTACAGTCGAACACTCCAACTGGCGTCACAAACTCTTTTTCAAATTTCTTTTATTTTTATTTTATTTTTTTAACCCCCATTTCATTGTCCCCGGAGCACAGGCTCTAGGCATGGCTAATGAGAAAAAACTTTGTCCAGCTCCACGAGGTAGTGAAAAATATTCTTTATTCACTCAATAGAAATGAGGTTTAAAAGCCAGCATGAGTTACAAGGCATGCGATCGATCTACACGTTTCGAGTGGCTAAGCACTCTTAATCATGATACCCAGGCATGGCTGCCACCTCTGTGACCTCCTGAATCTAACGCTGCCCAGTGTACCCCGCTCTGGGTGATACAAGTGCATTTACTGAACATACATTTCAGAAGGTCAACATTTCAGATTTTAAAATACATTTTCAAGCTGGTGTTATAAAGTATTCTAATTTTCTGAGATAACAACTTTTGGGTTTTCATTAGCTGTAAGCCATAATCATCAACATTTACAGAAATAAACACTTGAAATAGATCACTCTGTTTGTAATGACTCTATATAATATATGAGTTTTCTATATTAGTATATTCTAATATAGTGAGAAGCACTAATATATACACATAGAATAGATTGTATGTAAAGATGCCAGGCACATATATAATTAATACAGTGCTTGTGTAGCTTACTGTATATGTATTTTATTACTAAATACATTTTATTCTCAAAACATGGCGTGGAATCGCCTGACATTATATTAACCCCTTCACTACCAAGGGTGGTTTGCACGTTAACTACCGGGCCAATTTTTACAATTCTGACCACTGTCCCTTTATGAGGTCATAACTCTGAAACGCTTCCGTGGATCCCGGTGATTCTGACATTGTTTTCTCGTGACATATTGTACTTCATGTTAGTGGTAAAATTTCATTCATATAACTTGCGTTTATTTATGAGAAAAATGGAAATTTGGCGAAAATTTTGAAAATTCCGCAATTTTCCAACTTTGAATTTTTATGCCCTTAAATCACAGAGATATGGCACACAAAAAAGTTAATAATTAACATTTGCCACATGCTTACTTTACATCAGCACAATTTTGGAAACAAAATGTTTATTTGTTAGTAAGATATTAGGGTTAAAAGTTGACCAGCGATCTCTCATTTTTGCAACACCATTTTATTTTTACGGACCACATCACATTTGAAGCCACTTTGAGGGGTCTATATGATAGAAGATACCCAAAAGTGACACCATTCTAAAAACTGCTCCCCTTAAGGTGCTTAAAACCACATTCAAGGAGTTTATTAACCCTTCAGGTGCGTCACAGGAATGTTTTGAATATTTAAAAAAAATTAACATTTAACTTTTTTTCACAAAAAAAATTACTTCAGGTTCAATTTTTTTTATTTTACCAAGTGTAACAGGAGAAATTAGACTGCAAAAATTATTGTGCAATTTGTCCTGAGCACGCTGATACCTGATATGTGGGGGAGAACCACTGTTTCGGCGCATGGCAGAGCTCAGAAGGGAAGGAGCGCCGTTTGACTTTTTCAATGCAAAATTGGCTGGAATTCTGATCGGACGCCATGTCGCGTTTGGAGAGCCCCTGATGTACCTAAACAGTGGAAACCCCCCACAAGTGACCCCATTTTTTAAACTAGACCCCCTAAGGAACTTATCTAGATATGTGGTGAGAACTTTGAACCCACAAGGGCTTCACAGAAGTTTATAATGTACAGCGGTACAAATAAAAAATCATATTTTTTCCACAAAATGATCTTTTCACCCCCAATTTTTGTTTTCCCAAGGGTAACAGGACCCTAAAAGTTATTGTGCAATTTGTCCTGAGTACGCTGATACCCCATATGTGGGTGTAAATGACTATTTGGGCACATGGCAGAGCTCGGAAGGCAAGCAGCGCCATTTGACTTTTTTGGCTGGAATTGAGATCGGACACCATGTCGCGTTTGGAAAGCCCCTGATGTACCAAAACAGTGGAAACCCCCCACAAATGACCCCATTTTGGAAACTAGACCCCCCAAGGAACTTATCTAGATGTGTGGTGAGAACTTTGAACCCCCAAGTGCTTCACAGAAGTTTATAATGCCCAGGCGTGAAAATAACAAACATTTTTTTTTCCACAAAAATGATATTTTTGCCCCAAAATTTTTATTTTCCTAAGGACAACAGGAGAAATAGGACCCCAAAAGTTGTTTTGCAAATTGTCCTGAGTAGGCTGATACCCCATATGAGGGGGTAAAACACTGTTTGGGTGCATGGCAGAGCTTGGAAGGGAAGGAGCACCATTTGACTTTTTCAGCGCAGAATTGGCTGGAATTGAGATCAGATGCCATGTTGCGTTTGGAGAGCACCTGATGTGTGCAAATAGTGGAAACCCCCAATTCTAACCCTAACCCTAGCCCTAACCCTAACCCTAGACCTAACCCTAACCCTAGCCCTAACCCTAACCCTAGCCCTAACCCTAACCCTAGCCCTAACCTTAACCCTAGCCCTAACCCTAGCCCTAACCCTAATGGGAAAATGGTAATAATTTTATTATTTTTCCCTAACTAAGGGGGTGATAACGGGGGGTTTGATTTACTATTTATGGCGGTTTTTATGTTTGACAGCTGTCGAACGCTAAGGCTGGTTTCACATTAGCGCATTTTCAGCGCGCGCACGGCCGGGGGTAGCTCCGCCCCCGAGCCGGCTCTCTGCCCGGCGTGCCCGCCCCTTGCTTGTAGCGCCGCCTACTAGCGGACAGCGGCGCCTGCGATCGGCGCACCCTATCTTTAGCATAGGGTGCGCAGATCGTGCGCAGGCCGTGCGCTAGTTGCGCTTTGACCTGCGCTGCGCACTTTTGACGGTGCGCCATGCGCGCCAAAATCCGAAAAGTTTGATTTGATCAGCGATCTGTCACAGGCACTGCACAGGCTTCCTCATGCCTGCGCTTTACAGGCACTGAGGAAGCCAGCTTCCTGCAGGCCCCTGGAGGTCCCCGTCGCCATATTAGATCCAGGGACCTGCAGGAAAGGAGTCCCCCGCAGCAGCGCTGCACATTGCGCTGCCGTGGGGGGCTCAGGGAAGCAAGGAGGGAGCCCCCTCCCTGCCGATGCTTCCCTTTAACCCCCGGTACACCGCGATCGTGTTTGATCGCGGTGTGCAAGGGGTTAACGTGTCGGGGGCGGTCCGTGACCGCCCCTGACAAATTGTGCCGGGTGTCAGCTATGATAATTAGCTGACACTCGGCCGCGATCAGCGGCGCTCACCACGTGGGCGCCGCTGATCGCGATGACGTAATATTCCGTCCATGGTAATTAGGTCCATGGTCTCATGGACGGAATATTACGTCAATTGTAGGTAAGGGGTTAACCAGCAGAGAGAAAGCCGACAGCTGAGACCCAATGTTTATAGCCTGGGAAGGGGGTAATACCCATGGATCTTCCCAGGCAATTAATACTTAGCCTTTCCTGGTTATTAAAATGGGGGACATCAGAAAACAAATTATACTGTATATACGGTATATAATATACCGTATTATACAGTAATATTTAATAACAACAAAGGCTAGGCAGACAGCTGTGGGCTGAAATTAATAGCCTAGGAAGGGGCCATGGATATTGGCCTCCTCCAATACTGAAAACATCAGCTCTCAGCCGCCCCAGAAAAGGGATATCCTTATGATCCACTAATTCTGGCACTTAGCCTTGCCTCTTATAGACACCTCTCCATTATTAACCCCTGAGTTTGATGTCACCTGACAATACAAAGATGACATGAACCCCAAAAATTATCACCCCACTTACCAATGCACCAAGGCAAGTGGGAATAATGAGGCTAAGAGCCAGAATTGGAGCATCTTATGGAAACGTTTTTAAAAATAAATAAAAAAACACCTTTTTAAAAATATAAAAAATATATATATGAAAGTTCAAATCACCCCCTTTTGCCCCATTCAAAATAAAACAATAAAAAAATTAACATATTTGGTATCGCTGCTTTCAGAACCACCCGCTCTACCAAAATATAACAAGAATTAATCCAATTGATAAACCAAGTAAGGAGAAAAAAAATAAAATCGCTATAACAGGTGATCAAAACATTGCATCTACCCCAAAATGGCTGCCCATTCATTATAGGATCCAATTCAATGTACTTGTTCTCACCCACAAAATTCTCCACAGTGCAGCACCCCCCTACATCTCCTCCCTCATTTCTGTCCATCGGCCTAACCGACCGCTGCGCTCTGCAAACGACTTTCGATTAACCTCTGCACTAATCCATACCTCCCACTCCCGGCTCCAAGACTTCTCCCGTGCTGCTCCTATCCTCTGGAATGCTCTACCCCAAGACATCAGGACTATCCACAATTTGCTTAGTTTCAGGTGCTCCCTCAAAACCCATTTTTTCAGAGCGGCCTGTTATGAGTTCATTTTCTCCTTCAAATCTGATGTCTGATGAACTCCCTCTGCTGATGAAAGGAGGTAGTGAAATTGATCTGGATAGGAAGAACCTGTCATGTGAACAGGTGGAGTGTGATTGGACATCTGGAATTTCTGAGTGGATATAAGGCAGCCGACGCCCTACAGGGTTGCTGGTGATCCTTTCTGCTCTGAGCTCTGGCATCCAGTTTAGTTCCTGTCTACTAAAAGCTAAGTTTTTGCTCTGCTATTTTTCCATGAGATTTTGTCTGTTTACTTAGTGTTTGTGTTCAGCCTGCCCTGGTTGGGACGGGCTGAACTCCATTTTTGTCTCTGATCAGTTGATCTCTTTGCTCTGTCTTTAGAATATGTCTGAGTGCTGATATAGTGATTTTGAAGTCTAGTGACTTCAGGGCCTTTTCTATCAGACGTGTTGGACATTATTTTTGGCAGGGTTTTTTGCGTGATTGCAGCCAGCATCTTTTATGTCCTTTCCTATCCAGTTAGTTGGGCCCCATCATTTGCTCAGCCTGTCTTTCTGTCTGTGTTTGTGTTTTCATCTGTTTTTCACCGACAATACATGTTGGGGGCTGTCTATCGCTTTGGGGTCTGCTCTGGGGCAGTTTAGATTTCCCCTTTCTTTCTTTAGGCTTATTTAGCTCTCCAGCTGTGACGAGGGGTCTAGGGCACCGTAGGAACCCCCCACGGCTACTGTTAGTTGTGGTGAATAGGATCAGGGGTCTGCAATCCGCTAGCTACCAACCTCTCCGGTTTTCTGGACTTAGCTTGTGCTTTTGTTTTTTCCTCCTCAGGTGACTGATTCATAACAGCGGCCTATCATGTTCACTAATCAAAGTCATTCTATGTGTAAGTGTGCATGTGTAGCCCATTCACTATCTCTATCCATCACTCACTCCCTCAAGATGGCTGGACATCATTGTAAATACACCATTTTAAATACACCCCTGTACTCTGTATCTCCCCCACCTCATTGTAGATTGTAAGCTCTCACGAGCAGGGTCGTCTTATTTTGCTTTAATTATTGTAGTGTTAACGTTGTTACTTATGACTTGTGTTTTGAAACTGTTAAACTTTAAAGCGCTGCGGAATATTCAGCACCGTGGGTCTGCTCCAGACATAGTCGGCTCCATCAATTTCAAAATCCTTATTTCAAAGTACTGATTTCTAAGTACTCTGAATTAGACTAGAATTCTATAATGCATTTGGCCACTCATGACTCCTACAGTATTGTCATCATCACCATCTGACTGAGATGTTCTTCTGTTCCCACAGGTATGCATTGCTGAATATCCACCACTTTCCCATGCTCCTGTATGCCCCATGTGAACTGCATTGTATTTTATATGGTATGCATTGCTGAATATCCACCACTTTCCCATGCTCCTGTATGCCCCATGTGAACTGCATTGTATTTTATGTGGTATGCATTGCTGAATATCCACCACTTCCCCATGCTCCAGTATGCCCCATGTGAACTGCATTGTATTTTATATGGAATGCATTGCTGAATATCCACCACTTCCCCATGCTCCTGTATGCCCCATGTGAACTGCATTGTATTTTATATGGTATGCATTGCTGAATATCCACCA
This sequence comes from Dendrobates tinctorius, assembly GCF_039654945.1. NCBI lineage: Eukaryota > Metazoa > Chordata > Amphibia > Anura > Dendrobatidae > Dendrobates > Dendrobates tinctorius. Next base: position 93,889,951 of record NW_027361696.1, on the reverse strand, counting down.
CTTTCCCATGCTCCTGTATGCCCCATGTGAACTGCATTGTATTTTATATGGTATGCATTGCTGAATATCCACCACTTTCCCATGCTCCTGTATGCCCCATGTGAACTGCATTGTATTTTATATGGTATGCATTGCTGAATATCCACCACTTTCCCATGCTCCTGGATGCCCCATGTGAACTGCATTGTATTTTATATGGTATGCATAGCTTACCCATCTTCTTGTATCCATAATTGTACTCCATCTTGTTATCTTTGCCACACATCTAAGTGGTCTGTATAACCCCTTCCCCCTTTTATGACCTCTGCTTAACTCTTTGCATTTGGCCTGGGCAGTCACACCCCACTTTCACTCACACCTGATTGTCTTTAGCTGCACATATATTCAGCACCATGGGTCTGCTCCAGATCTAGTCGGCTCCATCAATTTAAAAATCCTTATTTCAAAGTACTGATTTCTAAGTACTCTGAATTAGAGTAGAATTGGACTGGAATTTGACTGCAAGGTAACAGCCTATAACACCACAACAATGCTTCAACTTCTTTTTACTATCACCCCCATACTACTCTATTTCTCCCTAACTCCTGCAATCCCCCCTCCTAGTAAGGAACTATTCATCTCCCCCTCCATTCTCCCCAGCCACCTAACCATCTCCTCACAACTGTTCCTCCACATACAATCCTTTTTCTCCAGACACACACGGCAACATCATGTCCTATCCTGCTCCCACCTTCTAATGCTCTGTCTACTACTCCTTATTGCTGGCGAAGTATTCCCAAATCCTGGCCCTCCTCAACACATCCCTACACTCACTTCTACCACCCTGCCACGATCCTCTGCACGTCCTCGCAACCATGATAACCTCATACCCATTCCTCCAGCCCCCACTCCCTCAACCCCCTTACCTGGAGCCCTATGGAACGCACGCTCTGTCTGCAACAAGCTATCATTTATCCATGACCTCTTTATCACCAACAAACTCTCCTTCCTCGCCATCACTGAAACCTGGCTCACTCCCTCTGACACAGCCTCTCCAGCTGCGCTTTCCTATGGCGGATTCCATCTCTCTCACACCCCTCGCCCCAGCAACAAACATGGTGGAGGAGTTGGCTTGCTCCTGTCTGATACCTGCTCCTTTACCCCAATTCCTCTGCCACCCTCTGCTACTCTTCCCTCGTTCGAGGTGCACTCCGTCCGCATCTATTCCCCCTCCATCCTCCAACTGGCTGTCATCTACCGCCCCCCAGAACTAGCCATCTCCACCTTTGTCGACCACTTCACCACCTGGCTACTCCATTTCCTTTCTGCTGACATCCCCACCATCATCATAGGCGACTTCAACATCCCCATTGACACTTCCACCCCGGTTGTCTTCTATCACTCACGGCTTCCCTTGGCCTCACTCAATGGTCCTCTGCGGCCACTCACAAAGATGGTCACACACTGGACCTTATCTTCACTCGTCTCTGTTCCCTCACTGATCTCAATAACTCACCCCTGCCCCTGTCTGACCACAACCTACTGACATTCTCTTCCCTCTCCTCTCCTACTGCGCAACCCCTGCTCCATAAACTCGCTCACCCTCGCAGGAATCTCAAACATCTCAATTTACAATCACTCTCTGAGTCCCTTCTCCCTCTTACAGACATACAGTAGCTTCCCTTCATGACATAGATGCTGCTGCCACTTTTTATAACACCACAATAACAGCAACACTTGATTCGGCTGCCCCACTCACGCAGAGCAAAACTCGAACAATCAACAGGCAGCCCTGGCTGACCAGCCTGACCAAAGAACTGAGACGGGTTTCCAGGGCCGCTGAGCGGAGATGGAAGAGAACCCATTCTGCTGAGCACTTCAACGCATACAAGCTGTCCCTTGTCAGCTTTAAGTCCATGCTCTCTGCCGCAAAACAAACTTACTTCGCATCTCTCATATCCTCCCTGTCTCACAACCCTAAACCGCTCTTCAACACTTTCAGTTCTCTACTACGTCCCACAAAACCTCCTCCCCCTCCTCTCATTTCTGCTGAAGACTTTGCCTCCTTCTTTCCTTCTTTAAGCAGAAGATCGACACGATCAGACAAAACTTTGGCCCACAACCCCCAATGTCCCTCTTAGCCGCTCAGCCCTGTTCTGCAAAAGCCAGCTTCTCCACCATGACAGAAGATCAGCTCTCCACCCTTCTGTCAAGATCACACCTCACCACTTGTGCCCTCGACCCACTCCCATCTCACCTCATCCCTAACTTGGCCACAGTCCTCATCCCAACACACCTTTTCAACCTTTCACTTACAAATGGTGTCTTTCCCTCATCCTTCAAACATGCCTCAATCACACCCATCCTCAAAAAGCCCTCCCTTGACCAATCCTCTGTGTCTATCTATCGCCCAATAGCTCTTCTCCCTTATGCCTCAAAACTACTGGAACAGCATGTATATCTTGAACTGTCCTCCCACCTCTCCTCCTGTTCCCTCTTTGACCGGTTACAATCTGGCTTCCGACCACATCACTCAACTGAAACTGCCCTAACTAAAGTCACTAACGACTTACTAACCGCCAAGAGCAAGTGACACTACTATGTCCTTCCCCTGGACCTGTCCTCTGCCTTTGACACCGTAGACCTTTCCCTCCTGCTACAGACTCTCTCATCTCTTGGCATCACAGACCTGGCCCTCTCCTGGATCTCATCATACCTAACAGACCGAACATTTAGTGTCTCCCTCTCACACACCAACCTCCTCACCTCGCCCCCTGTCTGTCGGTGTTCCCCAAGGCTCTGTCCTAGGACCCCTACTATTCTCCATCTATGCCTTCGGCTTAGGACAGCTCATAGAATCCCACGGTTTTCAGTATCACCTCTATGCCGATGACACGCAGATCTACCTATCTGGACCCGACCTCGCCTCCTTACTGACTGAAATCCCACAATGTCTGTCTGCTATCTCAGCCTTCTTCTCTGCTCACTTTCTCAAACTGAACATGGACAAAACAGAATTCATCATCTTTCCCCCATCTCACTCTACCACTCCACCAGACCTATCCATCAATGGCAACGGGTGCTCTCTTTCCCCAGTCCCGCACGCTCGGTGCCTTGGGGTGATCCTCGACTCTGTGCTCTCTTTCAAACCACATATCCAAGCCCTCGCCTCCTCTTGCAGCCTCAAACTCAAAAATATTTCCCGGATTCGCTCATTCCTCAACCATGAAACCACAAAAACACTAGTGCATGCTCTTATCATCTCCCGCCTCGACTACTGCAACCTCCTACTCTCTGGCCTCCCCTCTAGCACTCTGGCTCTGCTCCAGTCCATCCTACACTCTGCTGCCTGACTAATCCACCAGTCTCCCCGCTATTCCCCTGCCTCCCCCTTATGCCCGGCCCTTCACTGGCTTCCTATTGCCCAGAGGCTACAATTCAAAACCCTAACCATGACATACAAAGCCATCCACAACCTGTCTCCTCCATACATCTGTGACATGTTCTCTAGGTACCTACCCACACGCAACCTTCGATCATCTCAAGATCTCCTTCTCTACTCCCCCCTCATCTCTTCTCCCCACAACCAAATACAAGACTTCTCCCGTGCTTCCCCCATACTCTGGGACTCCCTGCCGCAACACATCAGACTCTCACCATCATCAGACACCTTTAAGAAGAACCTGAAGACCCACCTGTTCCGACAAGCCTACAGCCTGCAATGATCCTCGGTCTACTGACCCACAGTAAGACCCGGTCTACCCTCTCCTACTGTATCCTCACCCATCCCTGTAGACTGTGAGCCCTTGCGGGCAGAGTCCCCTCTCCTTATGTACTTGTGTGCCCCATGTTTATTATACTTGTCTATATTTCCCCTTTTCACATGTAAAGCACCATGGAATAAATGGCGCTATATAAATGCATAATAATAATAATAATATGTTGGCGCTATATAAATAAAGATTATTATTATTATCAGTAAAAATGTCAGCTCGGCAAAAAATAAGCCCTCAGCCAGCCTCAGAGCACAAAAAATAGAGATGCTACAGGTCTCAGAATTTTATTTTTTTTTACAAATTTGGATTTTTCACCACTTAAATAAAAAAGAACCTATACATGTTTGGTATCTGTGAACTTGAAATGACCTGGAGAATCATAATGGCAAGTCAGTTTTAGTCAGCATTTAGTGAACATGGTAAAATAAAAAAAAAAAATCAATTGTGGAATTGCAATTTTTTCCTGTTATTCAATATGCTATATAGTAAAATAAATCATTGACTTTCCACACGTAGTAAAAATAATCACTCATCTGCACAGCCCTGATGAATAGCATTGGTTCGAATGTGGGGTGCTTTTTAACGGATGGCACTGGGACCATAAAGAACGTTGTGGGAACCTACCCTTTGTGCTTTAGGGAACTTTATCCTCTTTGAGCCTCATTACCCACTTGACTTGTATTATGTCTGTGGACAGACTGCTTATTTTAGTCTAGTGTGGCTGTGTAAGGCTAGTTTCACATTAGCATTTCTCAGAGCTGCGGAGGGCTGCGGATGTCCTCCGTAAAGCTCCGCCCATTGCCACACCTCCTCCGCTCAGCTCTGCCTACGTCCGCATGTGGCCTGCGTATCCTATCTTTAACATTGGGAACGTCGTTTTGACGATGCGGCGTTCACATCAAAATTCGACACGGGTCGCCGCATCATCAAAACGACGCATGCGGACACATCCGCATCCATCTGCACGGCCTGCATACCTAATGTTAAAGATAGGTACACAGGTCCTATGCAGATGTAGGCAGAGCTGACTGGAGGAGAAGCAGCAATGGGCGGAGCTTCACGGAGGACGTCCGCAGCTCTGAGAAGCGCTAATGTGAAGGCGGCCTAAGAAGGAAGGTATTGTTTTTTAGGGAACACACCCAATCAAGGATAGAGAGGGATGTTGCCAGTTGCAAGGCATGATTTTGAGGTGACCACAGTTTAGATGGTAAAACTTTGCAACAGATGCTGCAGTTGACTGTCTCAGAATCCACCAATTATTTCTTAGGCCATTCAGGCAATGTTCCCTTTATGAGTATTTGTTGAGTTTTTGACGCTACATGTTTTTGCATCATCTAAAACACAGAATGTTACTGTTCTAGCAAAATGGATTGGACATATAAAAATCTCATGCCCACTATGCTTCTTTTTAACTCTGTACAAACTAACTTGCGGTCCAATTTTCAAATCTGCAACTTGTCAATTTTTCTTGGGCAAACTCCAAACTGCTACTCCAGTCTATGGAGCTTTGTTCTCTAAACGGGGCTCTATACGCTAGACCACGGAGAAAAGGATTGTCATGGGACCTTGATGTGGACTACAGTGGACCGGTATGTTTTTTTTATTTATTTTTAATAAATGGGTGAAAGAGGGAAATTGTTGGGGACTCAAGTTATTTTTTTTTAAATAAAGGACTTTTACGTGAGTGTTTATTTCTTTTGACTACTTGTGGCTAGTAATGGGGGTGTCTGACAGACGCCTCTCCATTACTAACCCCTGGAATCAGCACCAAAACCATTATCCCGATTGCCAATGCATAAGGGCAGTTGGGAAAAGCCAAGGCTAAGTGTCAGAATTAGTACATCTAATGGATGCACCATTTCTGGGCTAGCTGATAGCTGGTGTTATTAGGCTGGGAAGGGGCCAATATCCATGGACCTTTTGAGCCTATTAATATTAGCACACAACTGTCTGCTTTGCATTTGCAGGTTATTAAAAATAGGAGGGACACAAAGTCATTTTTTGGGGGGGCCCCCTATTTTTAATAACCAGTAAGGGCAAAGCAGAAAACTGTGGGTTAAAATTAATAGGCTGGGAAGGTCCATGGTTATCTGGCCCTTACCAGCCTAAAAATACCAGACTGCAGCTGTCTGCTTTCCCTTATTTGGTTATTAAAAAAGGGAGGACCCCAAGTTTTTTTTTTCATTTTTTATTTATTTACTGGATAAATGAGGCTAAAAACACCTTTTAGTGTCACATGAAAGGCACTTAAGGGTGCTAGTTTACTACAGTGGGGCAAAAAAGTATTTAGTCCGTCAGCAATAGTGCAAGTTCCACCACTTAAAAAGATGAGAGGCGTCTGTAATTTACATCATAGGTAGACCTCAACTATGGGAGACAAACTGAGAAAAAAAAATCTAGAAAATCACATTGTCTGTTTTTTTTCATTTTATTTGCATATTATGGTGGAAAATAAGTATTTGGTCAGAAACAAAATTTCATCTCAATACTTTGTGATATATCCTTTGTTGGCAATGACAGAGGTCAAACGTTTTCTGTAAGTCTTCACAAGGTTGCCCACACTGTATGGGGCTTGTGACAGTAAATATCTACAGGACATCTATCCTATCTATTCTATGCACATATCCATCATTCCCCTATCCACATTTGTTTGTAGGGCAATTGTCCCACTCTTACCCCATTTGGCTTCCTTTTGTAGCACCCCACAACTTATTACCCCATTTACAGGTCCCTATTGGCTACTATGGGGCTCAGGGTCAAATTCTTTTACCCAAACCGAACTTGTATTAAACCTGATGAACCCGAACTTCCATGAGTCTGCTCATCCCAAGTCAGTATTTTATATTAATATCTGTAAGCCAAAATAAGGAGTAGGTGAAAAATGCAGAAGTGGTGCATGTGTTTTTATTAGGTTGCTGTTGTGTTTTTGCTGCTTTTTTTATTAGAAACTTCTTTTTACAGTACCAGCAAAAGCTATGAGATTTCATAAATCTCATGCACACACATTTTGTTCCTGGCTGCATTGAAAAACTGCTGTGTTTTTGAAAACTGCTGCATGTCAACACTTTCTTTTTTACAGCATTTTCACCCATAGAAAGCAATGAATAAGTGCAAAAATGCAGCAAATAATGCTACTATCAGTTTTGTTCAGTGTTTTTGGTGAAGAATCTCAGGCATAGCAGGATACGAAACAGTTTAAATTAATGATATGTGTAAAAGTAAACAATACCCTGACAACTCAATGCACTACCAGTGCATTAAGTAAACAATGCCTTACCAATGTGCTAAGTAAACAATGCCTGACCAATTCATCTTCAACTTGCTCTTTTTACATTTGCAATTGTGTATTTGTTATGAACTCATATAGCCTTAGTTCGTGACAGCGCTTCATACATGAATTCAGATGTATTGTTTTGTTCACTATTTTTTCAGATATAAAGCATATTTTCCCCTAAATAATTTGATCCAATTATCCTTTTTGCCAACATGCTTTATGATTGCACATATGTCTGGTATTGTAGGGTTAACACTTTGTATTGTTCATATTTGCAAGGTGGAAGCAAAACTGAACTTTGGGATCCTGAAAAATGCAGCAAAAGGTACAGAAAATATGCACCAAAAAAGGGCAGCAAAACCTGCATTTTGGCTGCAGTTTTTCTTTTTTACAGCCAAGAGATCGGGTTTTGTTTGCAGAAAAATGTGTCACTCCTGATTTTTTCTTGCAAATACCAATATGAAATACTGACCAAATACTAAACATCTGAAACCGGCCTTACATAAATTTGGGTCCTTGGATTTTTTCACTGCTTTTTAGTACCTGTTTTTACATGCATAGGTATTGTATTTTTGATGCTGCAAATTTGGTCTCTTTTTTGTTTGTCTAAAGCTACTTAGTTTTTTATACTTGCTGATATTTGGCTTTGATGAATTTCAGTCAGGAAAGGCCCTAAAAATGCATGTGTGTTAGTAACCTGCAGATTTTCCACAACTATTGTAAGTCTATGGGAAAAAATCTGCACATAAAATTCAGTGTACCCGCTGAGAAATTGACATGTTTCGGATTTCAAACACGCATCGCAGGTCAGTTTCTGATGAGTGAGGCTATGTGCACACGTTCGGAATTGCTGCAGAAATTTCAGCGGCAGTTCTGCAACTCCCTGCCGCGGGAGATACGCATGCAGCATTGGCATGCGTATTCCCGCTAAACACTAGTGTTTTCCAAGCGTAATTAGCTTGCAGAATGCTAGCGTTTTCCAAGCGACCTGTAGCATCACTTGGAAAACTGATTGACAGGTCGGTCACACTCGTCAAACATAGTGTTTGACAAGTGTGACCAACTTTTTACTATTGAGGCCGCCTATGCAGCTTCAATATTAAAAAATATAATGTTAAAAATAATTAAAAAAATAAAAAATCGTGATATTCTCACCTTCCGGCGGCCCCCGCAGCCTTCCCAATCCTAGTGATGCTCCTGGCAACTCCCGTTCCCAACGATGCATTGCGACAATGACCCCAGATGATGTAGCATTACGCGAGACTGCTACATCATCACAGTTCATTGTCGCAAGGCATCACTAGGAATGGGAGTTGCCGGGAGCATTGCGAGGATTGGGAAGGCTGCGGGGGCCGCCGGAAGGTGAGAATATCACGATTTTTTTTAGTTCTTTTTTTTAACAGGGATATGGTACCCAGGGCCTGGAGGACAGTCTCCTCTCCTCCAGACCCTGGGTACCATCTGCATATGATCCGCTTACTTTGCGCATGGTGGGCATAGCCACATGCGGAAAGTAAGCGGATCAATGCATTCCTATGTGTGCAGAATTCCCACGATTCCGCAAAAAGAATGAGCATGCTGAGTATTTTTCCGCGATGCGATTCCGCTACGGAAAAATACGCAGCTTTAGCACAGCATTGCGGAATGGGATTGAATTCAATGGGTTGCGTTATGTAAGCGTTTTTGCGGCAAAAGCACTTACAATCCGCAACATGTGCACATAGCTTAAATGAGAAGTGCAGTGGGCAGAAAACTTCTATAAATCCCATCCTTGTGGAAATGTATTGAGATGTTGGCCTTGCCTATGAGTTCTTAGCTTTGAGCTTTTACTGCCACATTCGCAGTGCAGTTAACAACTGGACAGGAATGCAAATTGAAATAATTTTTTGTTTCCATTTTTGTGCCATGGAAAGTTGAAGAAAACGTTATTGGTGCCAGTGTTGAATTTACTGTTTCTACTGCCTTATAAAAAGAGGATTACAATATTCTTGTAAACTACCAAACAGATTAATTGTAATGTACAGACAAATCCAGGCAATTGCAGCAAAGATTGGTAGAGGCCTGCTCCTTAAAAATATCGTTTGTTTTCAACATTTCATTCTGCTTCCAAAGCTAAAAGAAAATTTGACGTCATAAAATGAGTGACAGAAGAAAGATACATAATTTGAATATTTATTTTTTTATCATATTACACACATTTCAGAAATAGAAACCACTTGTGTAATTGAACATGTTTATTATAGCTAAGAAGATGTGAACCATTTTTAGTGTCTTTAAGGCTGGAGTCACACACAACCACAAAAAAAATCGGTCCGTTTTTGACGGACCAAAATTGCACAAGTGTTTCATGAATAGTGATCCACATGTCATCCAATTTAAAGGCAATGATGCGATTTTGTCGCATCTAAGCATCCATGTGACATCCGTATGGCATCCATCTGTCGAGATTTTCTCGCAGTCTTGCAAAATTGACATATAATGGAGCCCAATGACAGGTTTCCAAACACAAACTAAAGAATAGATATAGACACATAGAATATATATATATATATATATATATATATACACATGTCATAGAGACACAAACACACACATATATATATATATATTTATAATTCATACAGTTCTTCATAGCAGAATAGCCGCTGATGTCACTAAGGCTGCGGGGAGTCCCCGGCTGACCTGAGGTGAACTGATTAGTGTGGGAAAAAAGTCAGAAATTTTCCCACGGTAATTAGTTCATCTCCAGGCAGCCAGTGAGGCAGCGCAGAGCTGAACTAATTCACTCTGCAGTAGTTTACAGTGGGGCTGGTCATATTGGCACCAGTCCTCATTGTAAACTATTTAGCCCCTTGTGAAGGATTACAGCATGGGACATGACTGAATGGCAGAGAGGTAAGGATATTGTTGATTTTTTATGTTTGTTTTTTTTTTTGCAGATCATGGTTTAATTTTGGAATAGCCGAATAATAAAAATTAGTCAAAACTTGTATTTATTTCATTAAAAGACATTTTAATTAATGTCTGTGTGTGTTTTTTAACCATTTCATAGTCTAGGGTTAATAATGGATCGGTGTCTTATTGACACCTCTCCATTATTAATCGGCTTAATGTCACCTTCCAATCGCAAGGTGACATTAAGGCTTTGTTATATTAACCCATTCGCCACCACTACAGGGCAATGGGAATAGAGAGGATAAGTGCCAGAAAAGGCACATCTAATAGATGCGCCTTTTCTGGGGTGTCTGGGGGCAGATTTTTGTAGCCAGGGGCAGCTAAAAACAATGGTCCCTCACAAGGCTATTAAAATCTGCCATCACTCACCTGCTTTACCTTTCTGGTTGACAAATTACCACAGGAGTCCACGCAATTTTTCACAACGAATTAACCCCTTAAATTAACACCTACACCTCGCAAATTTTACACACATACCCTCATCTAATTACCAGTGAAAGACATATAAAAAAAAACATGAAATGAAATGGTTTACTGTATGTAAACCATGTGTCATTTCACGTCGGGTTTTGGAATGATTTTAATGAAGCCGGCAAATGTTTTAGCGGCTATTCTCCTATGAAGAACTGTATGAATTCTAAATATATGTGTGTCTCTATGACATGTACTGCATATATATACACTCACTGGCCACTTTATTAGGTACACCTGTCCAACTGTGTGTTAAGACTTAATTTCTAATCAGCCAATCACATGGCGGCAACTCAGTGCATTTAGGCATGTAGACATGGTCAAGACAATCTCCTGCAGTTCAAACCGAGCATCAGTATGGGGAAGAAAGGTGATTTGAGTGCCTTTGAACGTGGCATGATTGTTGGTGCCAGAAGGGCTGGTCTGAGAATTTCAGAAACTGCTGATCTACTGGGATTTTCACGCACAACCATCTCTAGGGTTTACAGAGAATGGTCCGAAAAAGAAAAAAAATCCAGTGAGCGGCAGTTCTGTGGCCGGAAATGCCATGTTGATGCCAGAGGTCAGAGGAGAATGGGCAGACTGGTTCGAGCTGATAGAAAGGCAACAGTGACTCAAATTGCCACCCGTTACAACCAAGGTAGGCAGAAGAGCATCTCTGAACGCACAGTGCGTCGAACTTTGAGGCAGATGGGCTACAGCAGCAGAAGACCACACTGGGTACCACTCCTCTCAGCTAAGAACAGGAAACTGAGGCTACAATTTGCACAAGCTCATCGAAATTGGACAGTAGAAGATTGGAAAAACGTTGCCTGGTCTGATGAGTCTCGATTTCTGCTGCGACATTCGGATGGTAGGGTCAGAATTTGGCGTAAACAACATGAAAGCATGGATCCATCCTGCCTTGTATCAACGGTTCAGGCTGGTGGTGGTGGTGTCATGGTGTGGGGAATTTTTTCTGGGCACTCTTTGGGCCCCTTGGTACCAATTGAGCATCGTTGCAACGCCACAGCCTACCTAAGTATTGTTGCTGACCATGTCCATCCCTTTATGACCACAATGTACCCAACATCTGATGGCTACTTTCAGCAGGATAATGCGCCATGTCATAAAGCTCGAATCATCTCAGATTGGTTTCTTGAACATGACAATGAGTTTACTGTACTCAAATGGCCTCCTCAGTCACCAGATTTCAATCCAATAGAGCATCTTTGGGATGTGGTGGAACGGGAGATTCGCATCAGGGATGTGCAGCCGACAAATCTGCGCCAACTGTGTGATGCCATCATGTCAATATGGTCCAAAATCTCTGAGGAATGCTTCCAGCACCTTGTTGAATCTCTGCCACGAAGAATTGAGGCAGTTCTGAAGGCAAAAGGGGGTCCAACCCCTTACTAGCATGGTGTACCTAATAAAGTGGCCAGTGAGTGTATATATATATGTATATATATATATATATATACTAGATGGTGGCCCTATTCTATCGCATCAGGTATTCTAGAGTCTCTGTTAAAATAAAAAATAGTTATATACTCACCTTCTGACGGCCCCCGGACTCTGTCCCGCCTCTCACCACGCTCCCAGCATCTTCTGGTCCCAGTAATGCTTTGCGCAAAACACCGCTGATGACGTCGCGCTCACGTGAGAGTGATGTCATCTCCGGCCCTTCTCGCTAAGCATTACTGGGACCGGAAGATGCCGGGAGCGTGGTGAGAGGTGGGACAGAGTCCGGGGGCCGTCAGAAGGTGAGTATATAACTATTTTTTATTTTAAAAGAGACTCTAGAATACCCAATGCGATAGAATCGGGCCACCATCTAGTGTATTATAATCCCGTTACACCCGGAGCTGCTATCACTGTTATGCTGTTACCTATTGTATTGTACTCCAGTTACAGCCAGAGCTGCAGTCACTGTTCTGCTGTTACCTAATGTATTATACTCCAGTTACACCCAGAGCTGCTGTTACTGTTCTGCTTTTACCTAATGTATTGTAGTCCAGTTACACCCAGAGCTGCAGTCACCATTCTGCTCTTACCTAATGTATTATACTCCTGTTACAGCCAGAGCTGCAGTCACTGTTCAGATCTTACCAAATGTATTGTACTCTAGTTACACCAAGAGCTGCAGTCACTGTTCTGCTCTTACCTAATGTATTGTATGCAAGTTACACCCAGAGCTGCAGTCACTGTTCTGCTGTTACCTAATGTAGTGTACTCCAGTTATACCCAGATCTGCAGTCACAGATCTGCTGTTACCTAATGTATTGTACTCCAGTTACACCCAGAGCTGCAGTCACTTTTCTGCTGTTACCTAATGTAGTGTACTCCAGTTACACCCAGATCTGCAGTCACTGTTCTGCTGTTACTTAATGTATTGTACGCAAGTTACACCCAGAGCTGCAGTCGCTGTTCAGCTTTTACCTAATGTATTGTAGTCCAGTTACACCCAGAGCTGCAGTCACTGTTCTGCTCTTACCTAATGTATTATACTCATGTTACAGCCAGAGCTGCAGTCACTGTTCAGATCTTGCCTAATGTATTGTACTCCAGTTACACCCACAGAGCTGCAGTCACTTTTCTGCTGTTACCTAATGTATTGTACGCAAGTTACACCGAGAGCTGCAGTCACTGTTCTGCTGTTACCTAATGTATTGTACTCCAGAATATGTACAGGACTGTGCCTGTGTAATGAGAGATGCAGCAGTGATGCCTTTAACAGCTGTAATGTGCCTGTACAATAAGCAATGCAGCCGTGTTGCCACGACGACCAAGCAACTGTCGCTGATTGGTCGCGGCCTAACTGCCGTGACCAATCAGCAAGGCGGGATTTCCATTACAGACAGACAGAATTAGACAATTATATAGTAGATATATATATATATATATATATATATATATGTATTCTATGTGTCTATATCTTTTATTTTGTTTCTTTATTAAACCTGTCAGTGTGATTTTACTGTATGCAAAATCAATTGCCGGCTTTTGTTAAAGGACACCGGGTGCGATTTTCTTGCAAGTCACACTTGTGGTCTGTGTGTAATCCAATTTTTTCTCGCACCCATAGACTTGCATTGGCGAGTCTCGGACGAGAATCGGTGACAATCGCAGCATGCTGTGATTTTCTCAGCCCGAAGTAAACGGCCGAGAAAAATTGCACTCGTCTGATTTTCTCGCTAGTGTGACTCCGGCCTAAGGGTATCTTTACACCAGCGATTTCTCCACATCCGGGAAAAATGATCCAATTTTTCTGATCAGAGTTTGTTCAGAGTGGCATCAGTTTTTCTCATTCGTGAAGAGGAAAAAAAAAAAGTTTCTCCGGTGTCTCTATTCTGTTAGTCTGTGAAAATCAGACTGCACTCTGATGTCATCTGAGTGCCATCTGATGTATCTCATAGGCTTGCATTGCAGATATTGAGCCAACATTTGGATCAATTCGGGAGCATTCAATTTTTTTTTTTACGTGAACTACTTGATCCGAAGAAAAAAATTAGACGTGTGCCTAATGCCATAGAATATCATAGATATGAAAGCTGTCTGTGAAAACACGGACAGCCCTCGTACAAGAAAATCGGTGGTGTGCACGAGCCCTTGACGTGACTGCACTTTAAGGTAACGTCTCAGAATATACTCTTGTGTGTACGAATAATAACATTATTTCTGGCCATTATCTGACTTGAATTTCCTCTGCATGCTCGAGTTACAAAAAGCTGCAGCAGTTTCTCTTTATGTCTCTCAGCTTACAGTATATCTCTCTCTAGCTTATTCCTCTTTCCTTTCCATAGACTTCTATAGTTAGCATGTGTAATGTGATCCCTCACTGAAGGCAGACAAGCAGTTTTTGAGAGTGAATGATGAATGCAGGAGACAGGGAGGAAGATTGATCAGTGGAGAAAGATGCATTTTCTCTAAATAAGATATATTAAAGTTGTTCTTGGATTTTCTTGTGCTGATTGGAATGGGTGAGCTGGACATGTACTCCAATCATACAAAACACTCAAGGAGATGCTGATTGGAGGAGAGTCCTTTACACTGCACATACCCGATTCATGAATAATCAAAAGTGATGCACTTTCCAAGGACCAAAAAGCAGTGCACTGAAAGTGGTTCTTAAAGGGAAACTGTCACCAGGATTTTGCCACCTAATCTGAGAACATACAAAGACCCTGTTTCTAGTGATGTGTCACTTACCAGGCCACTTAGCGACGTATTGATAAAATCACAGTTTTACTTGCAAGGGATTATCATTAGAGGATTAGTAAACCTGCGGCCATGTAGCCTTCATATTCATGAGCTCCGTATAAGCCCACCTCCATCACTGATTGGCAGCTTTCTGCCTATGCACAGTGTACACAGAAAGCTGCCAATCAGTGGTGTGGGCGGAGCTACAGATATCTCAGCTCAGAGAACTGGTAGATCTGCAGCAGATAAAAGTGTGATTTTTTTCAAAACTGCAGCAAGCAGCCTAGTAAGTGACACATCACTGATATTAGGATCTCCGCTCCTATATTATGCTGCTGTCAGATGGGTAGCAAACATCTTGTGACGAATTCCCTTTAACACTCAGAAGATTTATGCTTCATGAATGACTAGATATGACTTGCTGCTATTTCAAATGCAAGTCCTTTAAAAAAAAGGAATCAGTTATTTTTTTTATGCCCTTGTGGCATGTTACAGTTAATGGGCACCACTATTACCATGATATAGTGAAATGATTTTGCTCCTGTTTATTATGTGAAATTGTATCTAGTCTTGCTGCATGTCTACTTGTTAAAGTATTCCAGAAGCTAAAAAAAGGAAACTAAATCATGCAGAAAAATTAGCACAAGAAGATTATATATCACAGTGGGATTTAGAGAAACTGTAAAGTAAATATTCATTTAACATAAGAGAATATAGGCTATCGCTAAGTGCAACAATGTGTTACATTACATAAAAAGAGCTATAAGTAGATATTTAACAGGATCTGTCATCAGGTCAAAAGTGGCTATGTTATCTCTTATTTGTTTCCCATTACTCGCCAAAATATTCTGTTTTCAGTAAATCCACCATCACCATATGGTTCTATAGATATGAGCCCATTTATTAAAGTCTTATTTTTATTGACTTTACCAACTGCGCGTGTAAAAAACCTTAAAGACATGCCTTGGACAATCCTATGAATCACGCCCCCTTGGTGAAGGCCATAAGAAAAGAAAAGCAATGTAATAATCAACGGGAGCTGCACAAATAAATTAAGAGCAAAAACTGCCCCCTTTTGATCGTTATAAAGGTCACCATTAAGCAACATTCTAAGAAGTAAAGGTTTTTTTTTTACAGTTTCTCCCGATCACTCAGCTGCTTCTCCAGGTAGACACAGGAACACTTTATAGGAAAGTCTCTGGGTGGTTTGTTGCTTCAGTAACCATAAAACCAAAATAGTAACACAAAACAGTCTTTCTGGCACAAATGAAAATAAAAAAATCCATACAAAGCCCTTCCCAATATGGCTCTGGCCTTCTGGGACAAACACATGGCAGCTCTCACTGGCTTCCTCCCCCCCAAACAGAACAGACAGAAAAAAAACAGTTCCTGGAAATGTAACTCCCCCCAATCACACCCTTGGGGTGGAGATATGGTGAGTAGACGTCCCGCCCATCTCTTACACCTACTCACCATGAAACCCAGACCCTGGTTTACTCTGAGCACATATCATGCTGGAGGGAAACTTATGGGTTTCACGTCACACAGGCTAACAACCTTTGTGACACATATCTCCCCTCACATACGGCGCCAGTGACCCTGTCACAGTGGAAAGAAAAATCAAAAACTAGGGGAGGAAAAAAGCTAAAACTCAGAAACGCAAATTGCCTGCATAGAGAAGGGTTTAAAAGTGGGAAAGTTAATGATTACTTCAGTAAAAGTTATTTCATTGTGTGCTCAGGAAGGAAGGAAAACAAAATCCTGTGTCTGAAGTCCAACTTCTTACGTAGAATGACTTTATGTCAGTGTTCTCCACTCATCACGACAAAAACACAATTGATGTTGAGCACATTTCCTCTAATTTTCAGGCAAAATGCTACTTAAACCATTTCCATGGGATTTACATTTAAAAAGTATTTGTATGCAAAGCTCAATCATTGCTGGGACGTGAGTGAATGGAAATTAGACCCATTGCACATTCAGAGCTATGTCATTCTGGCTGCTCGCTTCTCCGCTCTGCAGCCCAGTCCTACTATATTTGTTGGCTTGAGTGGGCGTCCTGCGTAAAGCTTCACCTGCAGGCAGCACAAGAGATAATAGCACACTACTGCAGTCGGAAGTCCAAGTAGAAAAGCATTCATCTGAATAGGAGAAAATGGAAGAGCAAGCAACTTTGTTATGGCAGGAAGTACAATCACAGCACTTTCTGAAGCCTTATCTTTTCCTACCCCGATTACACATGGTCTCTGTATTGCACAGTAGTTGTACTTTTTTTGTTAACTATACAAGATTACATCCTTTCACTTCTTTTGGTATGCCATATACATCTCATTTTTACTCTCTGGTCACGATTGGTTGCTACACAGAATTCTTTCCATTACTATTAATTCTGTTCAGCAAAACACTTAATTTTTAATCTTGTTACATGGAAGCAATAAGAATATCTAACTCATATTTTAGGTATGACTAGATTAGAAATCCATTGTGGATAATGCAGTTTCATCTAGCCAAATAAGATCTCCTGCTTTGCACTGATGAAGTTCAAACACCCAGAAACACGTTTTCAAATGGAGTCTCTGATTCTACTTCGTATCCTAAGTCATTAGAAATAAACATGAGCCCAATACTTTCAACAAAACCAAATGCAGCCACCCATGGAAATAAGCCGCAATAGTGGTATTATGTTCCGCTCCATAAACATACAAAATTAGGAGAAAGAGAGAAGCAAACGAGTCCAAATAGTATAAAAATATCAAAATCCTTTATTAAATGCGGACACAAACAATATATATGAATAACCAGCAAAATTGCAGATGACAAATAGACACCAATATCAAGAAGGCAGGTGGGGGTGAAAGAAGATGACTGCACCTATATATAAACATTAGCCAGGGTAGTTAGTAAAATATGCCGAAACAAAGGCTGTTACAAATGCCAAATAATCGCCATATAGGCTGGACAAAATATCCTCAGGGCAAGCAGCCGATGTGTGATCAGGCAATAGGGCTAATGACGGCAAGCAGAATCCATACCATTCATCATAAGTTGCATCATATATCAGCGATAGTCATGTGAAAAAAGCTTACCAGGTGGTGCACAGTTACCCCCAGCCGTGGAATAAATCTCCGACGTACGTTTTGCGCTCAGGAGGCGCTTTCTCAAGGAGAAGAAGCTATAATGAACTGCAGGACCTTATGTAGTCCTAGTAAGGGTCACATGCAGCATCACGTGACCCGTATCCACCAATGAGAGCGGCCATGGCGGTGCATGCGCCGTGCTATCACCAGGTCCTCCACCATGAGACAGGCGTCCAGCATCAGAGCGCACGCACAGAGGATTTACCCCCGCGCGGGCATCCGAGGCAATTGGACACCGGTCGCATGAAGAGGGCAACTGGGGGTGCACGAGCCGCATGCGCACGGCCAATGTCTAAGGGCACACCTCACACTTCTGACAAAAGATATACTGGTGCATGTATAGCAACATAAATGTATAAACAAAGAGATTTTTTCACATCAGTAAAAACATATATAAACCACGTAATATAACAAATGGCACAGACATATTCAAATTAGATTCAAAAGCGGAGACGATGGATGTTAATAAACAAAGATCCCAAATGAGTAGATAATATATCTAAAAATTGTCCATACATCTACAGGGGACACAGGAATAAGTTCATATCTGGAACATCATCTTCACTAGTATGCCATATCAGCCCAGCCACCGGTCCAGAGGAAACATCCACCATATAGGTCCCAGGAGGATCCCAAATCCAAAATAGCCACAGTTAAAAAATAACACTAAAGTGAGAAAAACACACAAAGGGTTAAAAACAAATAAAATAACCACGGACATGGGGGAAATGTGCAAACTGGTGGATGCAGGGGAGGCACAGAAAAAAGAAGATGAGACTATAAAAAAGAGGCAAAACTTAGGGACTCATTGAGACCTTTCGGAGTCACCGTATCCAAGGTGACAATCCATTTAGTCTCTCTTTGGACTAAAATCTTCTTTTAGTTCCCTGCTCTGTCCAATTGCCACGGACGCCCGCGCGGGGGTTAATCCTCTGTGCGTGCACTCTGACGCTGGACGCCTGTCTCATGGTGGAGGACCTGGTGGTAGCACGGCGCATACGACGCCATGGCTGCTCTCATTGGTAGATACGGGTCACTTGATGCTGCATGTGACCATTACTAGGACTACATAAGGTCCTGCAGTTCATTATAGCCTCATCTCCATGAGAAAGCGCCTCCTGAGCGCGAAAAGTACGTCGGAGATTTATTCCACGGCTGGGGGTAACTGTGCACCACCTGGTAAGCTTTTTTCACATGACTATCGCTGAAATATGATGTAACTTATGATGAATGGTATGGATTCTGCTTGCCGTCAATAGCCCTATAGCCTGATCACACATCGGCTGGTTGCCCTGAGGATACTTTGTCCAGCCTATATGGCGATTATTTGGCATTTGTAACATCCCTTGTTTCGGCATATTTTACTAACTACCCTGGCTAATGTTTATATATAGGTGCAGTCATCTCCTTACACCCCCACCTGCCTTCTTGATATTGGTGTCTATTTGTCATCTGCAATTTTGCTGGTTATTTATATATATTGCTTGTGTCCGCATTTAATAAAGGAATTTGATATTTTTATACTATTTGGATTCGTTTGCTCCTCTCTTTCTCCTAATTTTGTATCCTAAGTCATGTAGAAGGCTCAATAACGGGTTGATATTGACATTTAGGATTTCTACCTTCCAAAATGTGGCACTAGAGTTCCTGTTCACTTAATCTCTGAAGTGGCTGTTTGCATGTTCCCACATGAGCATTGCATGACCTAAAAGTCTTCTTACGCCGACTTGGCGCTCTTCAAAAAGAGAAATGTTCACACTTATGCCTCATGCCTCTTACAGTTCATACAAATGTATAAATACACCCTAAAAGGAGCAGGTTTCATGCCTATTATGCTCTGGTCAAATACAAACCTATAGTTATAAGACCAAATATTAAAGGAAATTTGTCAGTAGGATGAACCTCCCAAGGCTCTTTATATGGGAATGTAGATCATAGGAAGCTGATTAAAATAATACCGTGATATCTGTGATCCGATGTCTTGGAAAATTGATCTATGTAAATGAAATGTTAAGATCTATGGGCGGGACACAGATCTCCCTGAGAATCTGCCTTCAGAGCCTATTTTAAATTAAAGTGGGTGTAACCAGTGTGATACATGTGTACAGTTTTGCTCAAAGGTTTACATACCCTGGCAGAATTCTTGCTTTCTGGGCCTTTTTCAGAGAATATGAATGATAACACCAAAACTTTTTCTCCACTCATGGTTAGTGGTTGGGTGAAGCCAATTAATGTCAAACTACAGTGTTTTCTCTTTTTAAATCATAATGACAGCCCAAAATATCCAATTAACCCTGATCAAAAGGTTACCTACCCTGGTGATTTTGGCCTGATAAGATGCACAGGAGTTAACACACATGGGTTTGAATGGATATTAAAGGTAACATCCTCACCTGTGACCTGTTTGCTTGGAATCAGTTTGTGTGAAAAAAAAAGCTGAGTGAGTTTATGGGATCCAGACAGAGTTTTGCAACTTTCATCCAGCCACTGATGTTTCTGGATTGTGAATCATGGGGAAAGCAAAAGAATTGTCAACGGATGTATGGGAAAAGGTAGCTGAACTTTATAAAACAGGAAAGGGATGCAAAAAGATATCCAAGGAATTGATAATGCCAGTCAGCAGCGTTCAAACTGTGATGAACAAATGGAAAATCAGGGGCTCTGTAAAAATAAAACTACGGTCAGGTAGACGAACAAAAATTTCATCCACAACTGTCAGGAAAATTGTTTGGAATGCAAAGATAAACCCACAAATAACATCAATACAGGACTCTCTGAAAACTAGCAGTGTGTCTGTTTCGAGACGCACAATAAGGAGGCACTTGAAGAAATATGGGCTGCATGGTCGAGTCACCAGAAGAAAGCCATTAATACGCAAATGCCACAAAGTATCTTGCCTACAATACGCAAAACAGCACAGAGACAAGCCTCAAAACTTCTGGAACAAGGTAATTTGGAGTGATGAGACACAAATATTACTTTTTGGCCACAACCATAATTGTTACATTTGGAGAGAGGTCCACAAGACCTATGATGAAAGGATCACCATTCCTACTCTAAAGCATGGAGGTGGATCAGGATCACTGATGTTTTGGGGATGTGTTTGTTACAAAGGCACAAGAAACTTCATCAAATTTGAAGGAAAGATGAATGCAGCATGTTATCAGCAAATACTGGAGGCAAATTTGCAATCATCAACCCAGAAGCTGCGTATGGAACGTACTTGGACGTTCCAACATGACAAAGATCAAGAGGAAGATGAAAGACACCAGACCAACAATGCAGACAAACTGAAGGCTGCTGTCATTCTATAACACTTCAGCAGTGCCACAAGCTGATCGCCTCCATGCCACGCCGTATTGATGCAGTAATTGATGCAAAAGGAGCTCCAACCAAGTATTGAGTGCATTTACTGAACATACATTTCAGTAGGCCAACATTTCGGATTTTAAAATCATTTTTCAAGCTGGTGTTATAAGGTATTCTAATCTACTGAGATAATGACATTTGGGTTTTCATTGGATGTAAGCCGTAATCATCAACATTAGCAGAAATAAACACTTGAAATAGATCACTCTGTGTCTAGTGACTCTATGTAATATATGTTTCACTTTTTGTACTGATGAACTGAAATAAATTAACTTGTTGATGATATTCTAATTTTGTGAGAAGCACCTGTATAAGCGCAGCTTCTATCCTGCACTTATTTCCTCTTTAAAAGCACAGCTTCTATCCTGCACTTATTTCCTCTATATAAGCACAGCTTTTATCCTTCACTTAGTTTTTTCCCCTCTACATTGGAGATCTGTGTGCAACCACCATCCCCGCTCTGCTGCTATTTTTAACACTGAGTAAAGGGAAGGGAGAGCATAGAGTGCTAATGGAAAATGAAGAAGGAACTCTGAAGGATTTGTGTAAGTTTTGCAAAATAATTCAGCTAGATAAAAGATTCACAGATGCAAAGCAGTAGAATTCTTTTTAATGAAGTCTATTTGGAAAGCTGGATCTAGTTGGATGAACACCTAGGTAGAAGTCAAAATAAAATGCAAAACTAAAATTTTACTTTTGATAAATAATTAAACATGAGTTTAGATCTCATAATATGGTATACAGTGACACGCAAAACAAATATATAAAATCATATACAAACAATGCCTTATCCCTGTAAGGGAAGAAGCGCTGGCAGTGGTCAGACAATACAAGGGGCAGATGTATCAATTTCTCAACATCATGGAGTAGTAAGTTATAAACATGCAAATAATAAAAGGCTCAAAAAAACAGCCACAAAATAAGATAAGATGTGGCATAGTAAAGGAACAATGTCACCAGTTTTGTGGTTTCTAAGTTCTCCACTCTCTGATTTCTCTTGACACCTCCAAAGATTTCCTGGTTTTGTCCCTGTAAGGCTGGTTTCACATTCGCGCATTTTACATGCAGCGCATGGCGCCATTAAGCCCCGCCCCCTGCCCGCTCCCTGCCCGCCCCATCCAGTCATCGCCTCCTACTATCGCACACGGCTGCATGCGATCTGCGCACCCTATCTTTAGCATAGGGTGCGCAGACCATGCGCTGGTAGGATTTTGGCGTGCGCTGCTCATTTTTGAAGGTGCGCTGTGTGCGCCGAACGCACCATGTTGCATTTTGGAGCGCTCGGCGCACCTTCAAAAGTGTACAGCGCATGTCAAAAGCCTACTAGCGCACGGCCAGCGCACAGTCTGCATACCCTATGCTAAAGATAGGGTGCGCATATCGCATGCAGCCGTATGCGATAGTAGGAGGCGATGACCGGATGGGGCGGGCAGGGGGCGGGGCTTAGCGGCGCCGTGCGCTGCATGCAAAATGCGCTAAAGTGAAACCAGCCTAAGACCCTGATTACAGACTGACTGTGGCCCCCCGAGACGACTACCCTTACTAACCATTGTCATGCTAGTTGACCCTGGACTGACCATGCATGCATCCCAACACATTTCCTCAAAAGCTGATTCATCAGTGGAATTGCACATGAATATTTTGTCAGGAACAAATGGCTTAACACTCCTCTCCCTGGGGGTATAATGCAAGTGTAAGAAGGTGGTGGGGGACCTTCATCTGCCCCTCTCTCCCATGTGCTGGGCCTGTGCACTTTATGCCGCACCCGAATGGTGTATCTGTGTGTTAACATATTAATGCGCTCTGTTTGCAATGTTTCATATATGTGTTGATGCAATATGTGATCCCCCTTTTACTCTGTATTGTCTTAGCTTACCTAAGGGGGCTGGACTTACAGCCTCAAGAGATCAGGAAGCTTCTGCTTCCTGGTCAGAACCCAGGCAGCATGACCTGAGGCACCACATCTGTCCCTGTCTGGGATGGCAAGGGGGAACATAGGCTGCCAGAACTTGCGGGCAGCAGAAACAGGCACCAGGACTACGTAGGTGCCCCGCCGAAGGGATTTTAAGCGTCACTGTTGGCCCCTATACAGTGTGAAGTGTGGCTCATTCGTAGGACGCTGTCCTGTCATGGAAAACAGCCACTGAACTGAGGTAACCCACTGTGACCCAGGGCTGGGATTAGAACTGTCATTTTATGTGCAAGGGGCCGGGGTGTGGACTGACTCTGGTGTAGTAGACTCACCCACGACTACCACCCTGTGCAACCTTGTTACACAAGCAATGGCGACCACCTCAGTGGGTTGTCATAAAAAAAGCATGCTTCATTAAGAGTGTATGTGTATGCCTGGCTACAAAGCATTATGTTTTTTCACCTATCACCATTAGTCTGTGTGTCACTAAGTTATGGACTCCAGTATCCTGGAAAGCACACAGGTAAAAATAGTCAATCAAAACTTTAGGTTAAAGTGCAGAACCTATTAACCCCTCACCTTATCCAATAGAGAGAACCCAAGCAATCCTCCCTGTATTGCAACAATCCCCCTGTATCTGGAAGATACTACATGGAGCGTCATTTCCGGTGAGCTGAAGTACATCCTGCGCACCACATGAATCTTGCATCTGGGTGTGCGATGTGTCACTTCAGGTGTGCATGTGTACCATGTATCCCCAGCACCCAGATCTATGGCCTGTCACTTCCGGTGTGCATGTGTACCATTCATCCCCAGCGCCCAGACCTATGACCCTTCACTTCCGGTGTGCATGTGTACCATGCCTCCCCGGCACCCAGACCTATGACCTGTCGCTTCCTATCTCCATGTGTACCATGCCTCTCCGGCATCCAGGCCTATGGCCCGTTACTTCCGTTGTGTATAGTTACGATGCATTCCCGGCGCCAAGACCTATGACCTATCAGCTTTGGTGCGTATGTGCACTATATGTTTCATATGTCTAAATATTGATGTCAAATTGGAACTATGGGATACATAGGCAAAACATGGAACACTATGTATATAGTATATGCGGTGTCAATGCTGAGCATATATCGCACAGTTAGGTGAGGAAAAGACGTAATGACCCAGCATGAGCAGCATCCAGCAACCAGATGAGCATAAATTACTATATTAATGTTATTGACACACCAAAGTATTTAAATGTGTGCATCAATAGATACAATACTCAATATTCAATAAGTAATTATTGCACCATAAAGCACAAGTTAAAGATTCCTACGGTACACTATGCAATAGACCAAATAATAGGCTTTCCCATATAAAGGGTTTCTTTGTTTAAAAAAGGGAGGCGCACTATATGATTAACCATGTTTCTTTATTCAAATCCTATTATTACCCATTAAATTCAAATTTGAAAATTTTAAATCGGTATTTATGGCCGGTTCTAATGGGACTAGAATAATTTATGAAAAGGCAAATTTAACAGATAATTCTTTAAATGAAACAGCTTAACGTCAACTGTTCAGTAAGAACATACGGGGTTACAGTTTTGGGGTGAAAAATCCACCTTGCTTCTTTCTGCAATATCAGCTGGTCCCGTCACCCCATCCCTCAGGGGTTTGGTCACGTTCTCAATGCCCATGAATTTAATTACAGTTTTGTCACCACCATGAACTCCATTACCATGTCTCGAGATAGGGGCATCCCTTTTATGTTCTATATCTCCAAGGTGTTCCCCAATTCTCCGCCTGTTATCATGTTATCATATTGTTTAATATTTGTGATTTCTGTTTCTCAATAGAAAGAGTACAAACTTGAGTAGGCTTATCCTTAATCATGGGTTTCATCACTAGCTTTGTTTTCTTACTAACAAAGAGTAGAAGAAGGAGAAAATATATAAGATAAAGTTATCATATTGAAAAATAGCAGTGTGAAAGTTATTTTTGCAGAAATTTCCATAGGCACAATTTTTCCAAGATTTGTAGGGATTTTTACAAACACCATTCTTTTATATGTAACCCCAGAAGGGGGAGCATTATGTGCAGTAGATGCTATTACCAGTCCCAAGCCAGAATTCACAACAGTGGGCACTAGCAATTCCTTGCCTGAAAACCCCAGTCTGCAGATCCCAGGGACTCTCTGCAACTTGGGGAAAGTTGAGTAGCACAGGTAAAGATTGGCTGTATGCATAAGGAGGCCTTTGAGTTCCATTGCAGACTTCTGTGTCTTACACTGGGTGATACAGGAAAAAGACAAAGAGGGAGTGATTTTGCAGGAGTGATAACAGCAGCTCCAAGTCAGGAGCTGAGAGGGAGAAGTGAGCAGCTTTCAAGAGTTAACCCTTTTGACTTGAATGCAGGTACAGCACATACTTGACCAGTCTCTGGTGGATGACTCCCTATGTAAACTATGTATGATGAAAGCTCTCATACCTGTTTCATAATTTGAGAACCTCCCTTTAAAGAGAAAACTAGCTGAAGAGTTTCATCCATGGCAACGGGTCATCAACATTTAAACTTTTATTATGTTGTTGCTATAGTAAGGAAGAGGGAATGGAGATAGCAGATCAGTCTTGAAGCAGGCTCAGTTGTGCACATCAGAAAGCCTCTTCACTGCTGGGATATGATAGTGATCTGCAGGAGATGTAAGTAAGTGTCATATATGTAAATGTATGTGTGTGTCACGTGCCCCGTCCTGAGTGACACGGCCAGCAGGCTGGTAACTGATACAACAGGACGTGGCACGTGTAATTGTCCTATGTGACGCGGCACGCAGGCCGGTAACTAATACAATAAGACAAGGGAATATGGAAAACCTGGGTAACAATAGCAATGGTGGCCCTACGATAGGGAATGGGGACGTGGAGACCTCCTGCACTCCCCTGAGTCAGTGTCTCTACACTCCTAATATTCCCTAGGCCGGTTCCGCACCGGGCGCCGATCAGGAACCTAAAAACCCTGACTCGCCCTACACCTAAACCCTCGCTAGGGAATTGGTAGGTGCAGAAACTAATCCCAACATGGCACTAAACACACATAAGGAAAAGTGACAAAACAGGGGAACACCACTTAGCTTTGCTCTGTTGCTTACGCTCCCAGCAACAGAGCCCACCACCTGCATGCATCTTTTCCTCCACCGTGTCCAACATCTGGGTGCACTGTCTAGCAACGGAGGCCAGCACCTGAGTGCAGCTGTCCAGCCACGGAGTCCAGCATCTGAGTGCAGCTTCCAGCAAAAGAGTCCAGCAACTGAGTGCAGCTCTACACCATAGCTGCCACTCCACCAAGCTTTGCAAGAAATCTTCACTGGCACCAATAGCTGCCACTCCACCATGCTTTACACGAACTCCTTGCTGACACCATAGCTGCCACTCCAGGACTCTGACTGACTTGTCCTGGACTCTTCTCAGCACCATAGTGCAGCCTTGGAGCAAACAGAGTCCACCACCTGCATGCAGCTGTCCAGAAACAGAGTCCAGCAAATGAGTCCAGCTTTTCTGTCAAAGAGTCCAACATTTTGAGTCCAGCCTTCAGCAACCGAGGCCAGCATCCTGAGTGCAGCTCTACACCATAGCTGCCACTCCATCAAGCAATGCCAGCCCTCCTTGCAGACACCATAGCTGACACTCCACCAATCAATGCCAGCCCTCCTTGCAGACACCATAGCTGCTACTCCAGCACTCTGACTGGGCTGCCAGTGACTCTCCTTCAGCTCCATTCTTCACCCAGGCTTACTTGAAAATGAGGAACTATCACCAACAGTGATAAACACACCTGATACTCTTTTATAGAGCAATCACACCTGTTATATAATCATGTGCACAAACTAAGGTAACCAGCATGCAATGACCCTAATGGCCACCAGGGGGAAAACTACAGCTGAAATCACCACAGTGCAATGACCCTAATGGCCACCGGGGGCAAAACCACCTTTGGCACACAGCCAAAGGAAAAAAAAAAGGTTACTTTGTACATTTAATCTGTCAGATCCAACCTGGATCATGACAGTGTGTATTTGATGCATATGTGTTGTGTATTTATATGTGTAATGTGTATGTAGAGTATTTGTCACCTCCCAACCTTCCAAGATATTAGAGATGGAGATAAGAAGGCAATTTTTATTTTTTAACATAGCCACTTACCTAACCTCACCTAGTTGTTTATATAAAGCCACAGAAATATTGCTCCTAGTGAAGACCATTTTTCAGATACAATGCCTATTTCTTAGGCCTCCAAGTGCGATAACCATTTTATGTTCCTTAGAGTGCCCTCCACACACAATATAACACCCACACAGATGTCAACAAAGTACATTCCTCCCACACACAGTATGACATACTTCCAATGCCTCATACACAGTAAGGTGTCCGCCCAGTGAAACCTACAGTGTATGATGCCCACCACAGTACATTAGACTCTATTTCCCAGTTACATCCTTGCAATTCCTTCAGTCTTTACAAGATGAGATAGTACAGCAAGGATCTGACATTTTCCCTCTTGTCTATTATTCTACTCAGCTATATCTGCTTTAACCCCTTAAGCCCCAAGGGTGGTTTGCACGTTAATGACCGGGCCATTTTTTACAATTCTGACCACTGTTCCTTTATGAGGTAATAACTCTGAAACGCTTCCATGGATCCCACTGATTCTGACAATATTTTCTCGTGACATATTGTACTTCATGTTAGTGGTAAAATTTCATTCAAATAACTTGCGTTTATTTGTGAAAAAAATGAAAATTTGGCGAAAATTTTGAAAATTTCGCAATTTTCCAACTTTGAATTTTTATGCCCTTAAATCACAGAGATACGGCACACAAAAAACTTGATAAGTAACATTTCCCACATGTTTACTTTACATCAGCACAATTTTGGAACCAAAATTTTTTTTGTTAGGAAGTTATAAGGGTTAAAAATTGACCAGCGATTTCTCATTTTTGCAACACCATTTTATTTTTACGGACCACATCACATTTGAAGCCACTGTGAGGGGTCTATATGATATAAAATACCCAAAAGTGACACCATTCTAAAAACTGCACCCCTTAAGGTGCTCAAAACCACATTCAAAAAGTTTATTAACCCTTTAGGTGCGTCACAGGAATTTTTTGAATATTTAAAAAAAAATGAACATTTAACTTTTTTTCACAAAAAAATACTTCAGGTTCAATTTTTTTTATTTTACCAAGGGTAACAGAAGAAATTGGACTGCAAAATTTATTGTGCAATTTGTCCTGAGTACACTGATACCTGATATGTGGGGGGGAACCACTGTTTCGGCGCATGGCTGAGCTCAGAAGGGAAGGAGTGCCGTTTCACTTTTTCAATGCAAAATTGACTGGAATTCTGATCGGACGCCATGTCACGTTTGGAGAGCCCCTGATGTACCTAAACAGTGGAAACCCCCCACAAGTGACCCCATTTTGGAAACTAGACCCCCCAAGGAACTTATCTAGATATGTGGTGAGAACTTTGAATCCACAAGGGCTTCACAGAAGTTTATAACGTACAGCAGTACAATTAAAAAATCATATTTTTTCCACAAAGATGATCTTTTCAACCCCAATTTTTATTTTCACAAGGGTAACAGGACCCTAAAAGTTATTGTGCAATTTGTCCTGAGTACGCTGATACCCCACATGTGGGGGTAAACCACTATTTGGGCGCATGGCAGAGCTCGGAAGGGAAGCAGCGCCATTTGACGTTTTTGGCTGGAATTGAGATCGGACACCATGTCGCGATTGGAAAACCCCTGATGTACCAAAACAGTGGAAACCCCCCACAAGTGACCCCATTTTGGAAACTAGACCTCCTAAGGAACTTATCTAGTTCTGTGGTTGAGCACTTTAAACCCCCCAGTGCTTCACAGAAGTTTATAACGACCAGGCGTGAAAATAAAAAAATCGTATTTTTTCCACAAACATGATCTTTTAGTCCCCATTTTTTTATTTTCCCAAGGGTAACAGGAGAAATTGGACCCCAAAAGTTGTTGTCCAATTTGTCCTGAGTACGCTGACACCCCATATGTGGGAGAAAACTACTGTATGGGCACACGTCGGAGCTCGAAAGGGAAATAGTGATGTCTTGGAATGCAGACTTTGATGGAATGGTCTGCGGGTGTCATGTTGCCTTTGGAGAGCCCCTAATGTACCTAAACTATTGAAACTCCCCACAAGTGACCCCATTTTGGAAACTAGATGCCCCACGAAACTTATTTAGATGTGTGGTGAGCACTTTGAACCCCCAAGTGCTTCACAGAAGTTTATAACGCCCGGGCGTGAAAATAAAAAGATCATTTTTTGTTTCAACAAAAATGATATTTTTGCCCCCAATTTTTTATTTTCCTAAGGGTAACAGGAGAAATTGGACCCCAAAAGTTGTTTTGCAATTTGTCCTGAGTAGGCTGATACCCCATATGTGGGGGTAAAACTCTGTTTGGGCGCATGGCAGAGCTTGGAAGGGAAGGAGCACCATTTGACTTTTTCAACTCAGAATTGGCTGGAATTGAGATCAGACGCCATGTTGCATTTGGAGAGCACCTGATGTGCCCAAACAGTGGAACCCCCCAATTCTAGCTCCAACCCTAACGCCAACACACCCCTAACCCTAATCTCAGGCCTAACCCTTGCTCTAACCCTAACCCTAGCCCTAGCCCTAACCGTAGCCCTGGCCCTAACCCTAGCCCTAGCCCTAACCCTAACCCTAATGGGAAAATGGAAATAAATACATTTTATTTTAATATTATTATTTTTCCCTAACTAAGGGGGTGATAACAGGGGGTTTGATCTACTATTTATGGTGGTTTTTATGTTTGGCAGCTGTCGCACACTAAAAGACGCATTTTATTGTAAAAATAGTTTTTGCATCACCACATATTGAGAGCTATAATTTTTCCGTATTTTGACCCACCGAGTCATGTGAGGTCTTATTTTTTTGTGGGACGAGTTGACGTTTTTATTGGTACCATTTTCGGGCACGTGACATTTTTTGATCACCTTTTATTACGATTCTTGGGACGCAGAATGAACAAAAACCAGCGTTTCATGAATTTCTTTTGGGGGGTGCGTTTACACCGTTCCACGTGTGATAAAATTGATAAAGCAGCTTTATTCTTTGGGTCAGTACGGTTACAGCGATACCTCATTTAGGTTTTGCAAGTTTTCCCATCTACAAAGTATGGAGAGGTCTGTAATTTTTTTCGTAGGCATACTTCAACCAGGAATAATTAGGGCTTTCACAGACCTGCTAGTTGTTCTTTAAGAAGCCCTCCTAAGCTGAACCCATTACCGGTATTAATTGCACCTGTTTAAACTTATTACCTTTATAAAAGACACCTGTCCACACACTCAATCTTTCACACTCCAACTTCTCCACCATGACCAAGACCAAAGAGCTGTTTAAGGACACCAGGGGCAAAATTGTAGGCCTGCACAAGGATGTAATTGGCTATAGGATAATAGGCAAGCAGCTTGGCAAGAAGGCAACAAGTGTTGGCACAATTATTTGAAAATGGAAGAAACATGACTGTCAATTGTCCTGTGACTAGTGCTCCATGCAAAATCTCGCCTCGTGGGGTAAGGATGATTCTGAGAACAGTCTGGAATCAGCCCAGAACTACATGGGAGGACCTGGTCAATGACATGAAGAGAGCTGGGACCACAGTCTCAAACATTACTATTAGTAACACATTATGCTGTCATGAATTAAAATCCTGCAGGGAAAACAAGGTCCCTCTTCTCATGCCAACACATGTCAATGCTCGTTTGATGTTCGCCAATGACCATGTGAGTGATACTGAGGAGGCATAGGAGAAGGTCATGTGGTAACATGAAACCAAAAGAGAACGTTTTGGCATCAACTCCACTCACCATGTTTGGAGGCAGAAGAAAGATGAGTACAACCCCTGGAACACTTTGCCGACCATGCATAGTGGGGGAAACATCAAGTAACTGCATTGAAGATGAGTCATGGCTGGGTGTTCCAGCTTGGCTATAACACAAAACACACAGCCAGGGTAACTAAGGAGAGGCAGTGTAAGAAACATTTTCAGGTCCAGGAGTGGCCTAGCCAGTGTCCAGACCTGAACCCAATAGAAAATATTTGTAGGAAGCTGTAAATCAATGTTGCCCATTGACAGCACCAAAATCTGAAAGATCTGGAGAAGAAATGTATGGAGGAGTGGGCCAAAATTCCTGTTGCAGTGTGTATAAACTTGGTCAAGAACTACAGGAAATGTCTGACCACTTGTTATTGCAAACAAAGGTTTCTGTACCAAATATTAAGTTCTGCTTTTCTGTTAAATTAAATACTTATTTTATGCAATAAAATGCAAAGTAATTATGTAAAACTCATACAATTCAATTTTCTGGATTTTTGTAAAAGATTTTATCTCTCACAGTTGAAATGTACCTACGATAAAAATTACAGACCTCTCCATATTTTGTAGGTGGGAAAACTTGCAAAATCGGCAGTGTATCAAATACTTATTTTCCCCACTGTATCTCTGCTAGATTTGGGTTGGTTGGAAGACTTGGTATTTGTGTGTAAATAATGTATTTATGCAACTTACAGCAGCACTCTATACTTGGTATAGTGGTATAGTGGTTTTATGTTTGTGTATGTTATAGGCTTACTGTGCATATGTACGCAATTTTTGCAATTTATTTTTTACTTTTTTATTTTAGGATATTAGTTTTTTGTTTTTGTTTTTCTCTGTGTAAAGGCCATGTGTTTATATGCATTTACATTTTGCATACACATTAATTTAGTTTTTCAGCTCAGACCTAGTTTCTCATTTTAGGCCGGGGTCACACTAACCGACGCAAAATACGGTCCGTAGTTTACAGGCGTAATACGGATGAATGACCCCTAAATAGTGCTCCGTATGTCATCCGTAAGCAAGGTGTGGTTGCGTATTTTGCGCATGTAAGCATCCGTATGTAATCCGTATGCCATCCGTATGCTGAGATTTTCTCGCCGGCTTGCAAAATGGACATATAATGGAGCCCTATGACAGGTTTTATAACACAAAAGAAAGAATAGATATACACATATAGAATGCATATATATACATGTCATTGAGACACATATATATATATATATATATTTATATTTCACAGAGTTCTTCATAGCAGAATAGCCGCTAATTCAATTGCCGGCTTTTGTCAAATCATTCCCCAACCCGACATAAAATGACACATGGTTTACATACAGTAAACCATTTCATTTCAAGTTTTGTCTTGTATGTCTTTCATTAGTAGTTAGATGAGGGTTGATGTGTAAAATTTGGGAGGTGTAGGTGTTAATTTAAGGGGTTAATTCGTTGTAAAAAAATGTGTGGGCTCCCGCTGTAATTTGTCAATGCGGAAGCCCACACATTTTTTTACAACGAATTAACCCCTTAAATTAACACCTACACTTCCCAAATTTTACACATCAACCCTCATCTAATTACTAATGAAAGACAAACAAAACAAAACATGAAAAGAAATGGTTTACTGTATGTAAACCATGTGTCATTTCATGTCTGGTTGGGGAATGATTTGACAAAAGCCGGCAATTGAATTAGCGGCTATTCTGCTATGAAGAACTCTGTGAAATATATATATATATATATATATATGTCTCAATGACGTGTATATATATATATATATATATATATATATATATATATGTATGTATTCTATGTGTATATATCTATTCTTTCGTTTGTGTTATAAAACCTGTCAGTGTGATTTTACTGTATCGCGCACTGAATTGCCGGCTTTTTTAAAGGACACTGGGTGCGTATTTCTCGCAAGTCACATGTGTGGTCCGTGTGTAATGCGTATTTTTAGTGCACCCATAGACTTGCATTGGCATACTACGGCCGAAGTACGCTGACAATCGCAGCATGCTGCGATTGGCACGGACCGTAGAATACAGATGAGAAATATACGGCTGATGGGAGCTAACCCATAGAGAATCATTGGTCCGTGTGTAATGCGTGCTTTTAACGCCTCTCACTCATTCGTATTCCTCTTTAGTGTGACCCCGGCCTAATTCAATGTGCATTCTGTGCACATTAGGGTGTGACCGCCCTGTTTCTGAGTTGGGAAATCCATCCTGTCTGGCCTATTGTTTTTACTGGTGGTTCAGTCCCTCGGTCTTTGTTCACATTTACGTCACTTGACAAGTGGAAAGGATTTAAATACAAGAGTTAGGACTGTCCCACAAGGGTTGCCGTGACGTGGCCGGATGGCTTGCACATTCTTTAGATCAAAATTATGTTTACTAAATACCCTTATTATTATTACTACCTTCATGCAATTTTTGAAATTTATTTTTTACTTTTTTATTTTAGGATATTTGTTTTTTGCTTTATGTTTTTTTTTGTACTGTGCGTGTGTGCAGAATGGGGACATGTATAGTATATTAAGTTTTAGTTATGGTGTATGTAAATTTTGTTAATTTCCATTTAAGACTTTGTGTATAATTGAGGGGAAATGGCAAATAGAATCTTTGTGTTAATGAAAAAAATCCTAAACAACAGCTCTGCTATTTTTCTTTGCATCTCGTCATTTCAGAAATATCTTAATCCCGTATTAGTTGTCTGTCTGCATTTTCTATTGTCCTCTTCCAAAAATTATGAACACATAAATGTAAGACATCCATCTCCACTAACAGTAAAACAGCTGTACTGCTGGCTTTAGATTCGATGGTATGTCATACATCTAACAGAACGGATTAGGAAAGCTATGGGACAATATCTGCTCTATGAAAAGTGTTTTACAGCTTGTCACTTGCTTACTTCTCTGCATGTGGCATCCTACTATAAAATTCTTCCCATGATCATCTTTAACATTCTTAAAGGGAAAGAATGATTTTAAATGATAAAACATAGCAAAAGTCAAGATTAAAGCTTGCTAAATCTAAGAATTATTAATTTAAAAATGTTTTAAAAGAAACAGTTTGTGCACAGAAAAAGCCTAAAACAACCTTTCATGATTATATGGAACTGTCACAACAAAGGTGTGATGTTAGTAATTACTCATGGACCAGCCATGAGGCAGAGTGGTCAAATGGTCCAAATTCAAAAGCCAGGAAGTGTATGTCAAAGACAGATGGATACGACAAATGGTTAGTCAGGGGTCTGTTAACTAAAGACAGACTATGTCAATGGCAAATGGGGTTATACAAACCAGTAGTCAAAAGGCAAATCCAAGGTCCGGCAACAAAACATCACAATTAGAGATGAGCGAATATTTCAATATTCGGATGCGGTTACAATTGCTGAATTTGCAATATTTGCTGAATTATTCGACGAATATTCGCCAAGCATAGTCGAACGCCATTGGAGTCAGTGGGAGACAAAAAAACACATACACAACACCTTCAAACTGGCCTAAAAGCTGCCAAAACTCATCAAATTAGGGGCAGACACCAGGAAAGTGGCCTCAATTAATGCACAGTACAAATTTTAGAATGGCACGGCAGCAATCAGCTGTGCATCAGATATCAGGGTCTGGGTCAGCATTTACAGCTTTGAATTGAACTTCAGATCAAGATGAGATGGGTGAAGGATCAGTGTAGGGCCCCTGTGCTGGGAGCCCTGATACTACATGCAACACCTCAACCTGCTTTCATGCTAAGCCACACTCAGGTGGCACAAATATTAGTTTCTTAAACTACAATTTTCAGAAAAATGTAAGGTTAATTACATGGGTAGTTGACTCAAAGGTAGTAGTGGCCTGCCAGTGTTGCAGACCTACTGCTACAGGCAACAAACAAGAAGGAGACCCAATCAGGAATGTTCACATTTAAAAAAATAGTGGCAGACACCAACAAATTGGCATCAATTGCAATAGATCTAGTATAATGGGGACCGTCACCTCTTTCAGTGCAGCCAACCTAGTACATGAATTGGAAACCCAAACAGGAGTCTTCAAATCTAAAAAAATTAGACCCTGACACCAACAAAGTGGCATCAATTTCACTAAACGAAAAGGTGAAATTTGGCATGTTGAATCACATTACTAACAGAAGAAAGTATTTTCTTTTACTGTGGATGAGGCCTGTATGACAAAGAAGTTATATTCCAAACAATTTCAAACTGTGATCTCCCCTACTATGTCACATTAGCAACAGAAGAAAGTTTTTTGTGTGGATGAGGCCTGTATAACATAGAAGGTATGCTCCAAACAATTTCAAAGTGAAATCTCCCATACTGTTTCATGTTATTTACAGAATAAAGAATTGTTTCAGTGTGGATGAGATCTGTATATTAAAGAATATGTGCTCCAAACAATTTCAAAGTGAGATCTCCCCTACTGTATCATATTAGTGTCAGAAGAATGTATTGTTTCAGTGTGGATGAGGCCTGTATAACAAAGACTACTGTATTCTCCAGTTTCAAACAGAAATCTCCCTTCCTGTATACTGTATCACGTTTGTAACATAAAAAAAAATCTTTTTTAGTGTGGATGAGACCTGTATAACATAGAAGATATGCTCCAAACAATTTCAAAATGAGATTTCCCCTACTGTATCAAGTTAGGAACAGAAGTAAGTATTTTTTTTTATTTTTAATGAAGCCTGTATACAATAGAATATATGCTCCAAACAATTTCAAACTCAGATTTAGCCTGCTGTATCACTTTTGTCACAGAAAAAAAAAATTCTCTGGATTAGCTCTGCACACAGCTGAATTAGAAGGAGGGATATGGTATGCTGTGTCACATTTGTAACAGAAAAAATAGTTTTTCTTTTTACTCTGAAACAACTCTGCACAAAGATTAAGTTCTGCGGCACTAAATGAGAAGGTGACATATGCCTTGCTGAATCATGCTTAGCAACGAAAAGAGTAGGTTTTGAAAGGTCTATCTGTGCATGCAGCACAATAGAAGCAGTGCACAAAACATTTCTATAAAATGTGCCCTCCTGTCTATGTCTGTGGGCCTCACTAATGGCACAAGAAAAAAAAATCTGCTGGAAGTCAATTTCACAGCCACACATGACACTAGCTATCTGAACTATATGACATAGAAACAGCCGCCTTGCTAACTAGCTAAACTCTATCAGCACCCAGGACCAGCGAGCAGCCTCTCTGTGCTATTATACTGACAAAATTGTGCTAAACCAAGATGTCCGCTATGTATATGGAGAGGGACGTGTGACTTAAGCAGACAATGGCACAAGCCATTGTGTCTGGACTTTGTGGACGTTTCCTGTGCTCTGATTGGCTAGCTGCAAAGTGCATACAAAAAGTTTGAAAAGCAATAAAAAATTTACAAGCATGCTCCTCTTCTGAGCTCTCCCCAGCTCCTACCCGCATCCCGCTCTTCATACACTACCACTATCCTAGCCAAAATGCTAAAAATACTTTAGTGGCAATTTTCCCTTTCAGAATTTTACTGATTTTTCCTGATTTTATGAAAATTTGCTCGTGTTTCCGATAACGAATCCGAATGTGCCATATTCGTGCCAAATTTATGTTTGGCAATTAGCACTGACAGCCTAACATGCCCCTGATACCTATAAGGCAGCTGATCTGTCACTCTCATCACTGACAACCTGATATGTCCTTGCTATCCATAGGACAGCTGAGCTGTTCCAGCACAAGGGAAGGAATTGTTCAGCCATAAGCATGGTTTTGTTTTTTTAAAAAAAAACCCACACTTAGATAAAGTGCACATGTTCAGTATTTGGTCAGTATTTTACCTCAGTATTTGTAGCCAAAACTAGGAGAGAAACAATCAGAGGAAAAATATACTAGAAACCCATCACCAAATCTGTATTTCTCACCCACTCCTGGTTTTGGCTTACAGATACTGAGGTAAAATACTGACCAAATACTGAACATGTGACAGCTGCAGACAAGCATAAGGGAAATCATCTAAGTTTCATTCAGAAAATTCAAAAGATGTTTTCCTAATTTTCATTTTTCATTAAAACAAGAGAAAAAAACAAGCCACTTGAGATCTGATGATGGCTGCTCTTTAAAAACAATCTGTTAGTAGATTTTTGCTATGTAAGGCCAGTGCATGCTGGTTTCCAAGGTAAACAGCGGGTATCCAAGAGCCACACGGCTCTTAGATACCTGCTGTTTACATTGAAAACCAGCGTCCAGCGTCGCCGATCGCTGGTCTCTCGTTCCCACATGCAGCGATGTGCGCTGACCAACGGCAGACCAATGATCAAAAAATGGCCCAGGACGATCTAACGCGATCAACGATACCCGGCAGGGGGGGCCGGTCGCTGATCCCCGTCACACACAGTGATATAGCTGGCGAGATTGCTGTGGCGTCACAAAATCAGTGATCTCGCTGGCGATATCGCTGTGTGTGACGGGGCCTTTAGTGAATCTTGCTGTGAGCAGGGGGTTGGACACGATAACCCTGGAGGTCCCTTCGAACTCTACCATTCTATGATTCTATGCTCTTTTATAATTTGTTATTGTAGTTATAGTTTGGAATGTTAATTATGTAGATGTATTTATCTATTAAAATGTATTTCATCACATGTATATTACTTTTGTTTCATTTTTTTTTACTATTTTTACCTATATTAATCCTATAAAGAAAATCTATTGTTTATTATAATTAAATTCACTTACATACTTGATACAGTCACTGGCACAGTGTACGAGGGGAGATATGTGTCACTGTGCATGTTGGTGTCAGTGGTATGAAACTAGGATACTTTTCCTCCAGCACACTATGTGTTGGGAGGGTTAAAGAAAAGCTGCATACATGGGCTGGTTTATGTGAGCACTCAGAGTGGGAGGGAGAGTGCTCACCATATCTCTTCCTGCAGCTGACACCGGCATGTGTACTAGCAGAACCTGCGGTGATGTCACAGTCATGTGATCATCATATTGTCCTGGTTAAATACCTGGACATGTGAGACAGTGCGTGTGGTGTCATGGGAGAGGAGGTACTCCCACGTAACTCCAATGAGGAGCGGAGGACATTGCCAGCTGCCTGCAGGTTGAGACCTGCAGAGAAAAGGACTCTGTTACACTTTCTTTGTTTTGTTTTTCCATTAAGCCAGGAATGCTCTGTTTTTGTTTTGTGATCCCTGCTTTGGTGTATGCTGACTTCAATAAACTAGCAGATGCTTCACCACCAAAGGAAGAATGGCAGAGGATGCCCAAATCCAGGTGTGAAAAACTTGTTGCATCGTTCCCAAGAAGACTTATGGCTGTACTAGCTCAAAAGGGTGCTTCTACTCAATACTGAGCAAAGGGTCTGAATACTTATGACCACGTGGTATTCCAGTTTTTCTTTTTAATAAATTAGCAAAAATTTCTACATTTCTTGTTTTTTTCCATCAAGATGGGGTGCAGAGCGTACATTAATGTGAAAAAATGAACTTTTTTGAATTTACCA
This sequence comes from Dendrobates tinctorius, assembly GCF_039654945.1. Classification (NCBI taxonomy): domain Eukaryota; kingdom Metazoa; phylum Chordata; class Amphibia; order Anura; family Dendrobatidae; genus Dendrobates; species Dendrobates tinctorius. The sequence goes on along the minus strand of NW_027361696.1, from coordinate 93,851,488 downwards.
AATGGCTGCAATGAAAGAGAGTGAAAAATTTAAGGGGTCTGAATGCTTTCCGTACCCACTGTATGTACATTACGGTAATGGTGATTTCTAGTATTGTTGATTTTTGAGCAAATGTTAACATTATCCAATGTGTATTTGGCATTCTATGCTGTTTGTGATGGCTTTATACACTGTGACTTTTTAATATGATTTGATATACAGTGGGGCAAAAAAGTATTTAGTCAGTCAGCAATAGTGCAAGTTCCACCACTTAAAAAGATGAGAGGCGTCTGTAATTTACATCATAGGTAGACCTCAACTATGGGAGACAAACTGAGAAAAAAAAAATCCAGAAAATCACATTGTCTGTTTTTTTTTCATTTTATTTGCATATTATGGTGGAAAATAAGTATTTGGTCAGAAACAAAATTTCATCTCAATACTTTGTGATATATCCTTTGTTGGCAATGACAGAGGTCAAACGTTTTCTGTAAGTCTTCACAAGGTTGCCACACACTGTTGTTGGTATGTTGGCCCATTCCTCCATGCAGATCTCCTCTAGAGCAGTGATGTTTTTGGCTTTTCGCTTGGCAACACGGACTTTCAACTCCCTCCAAAGGTTTTCTATAGGGTTGAGATCTGGAGACTGGCTAGGCCACTCCAGGACCCTGAAATGCTTCTTACGAAGCCACTCCTTCGTTGCCCTGGCGGTGTGCTTTGGATCATTGTCATGTTGAAAGACCCAGCCACGTTTCATATTCAATGCCCTTGCTGATGGAAGGAGGTTTGCACTCAAAATCTCATGATACATGGCCCCATTCATTCTTTCATGTACCCGGATCAGTCGTCCTGGCCCCTTTGCAGAGAAACAGCCCCGAAGCATGATGTTTCCACCACCATGCTTTACAGTAGGTATGGTGTTTGATGGATGCAACTCAGTATTCTTTTTCCTCCAAACACGACAAGTTGTGTTTCTACCAACCAGTTCCAGTTTGGTTTCATCAGACCATAGGACATTCTCCCAAAACTCCTCTGGATCATCCAAATGCTCTCTAGCAAACTTCAGACGGGCCCGGACATGTACAGGCTTAAGCAGTGGGACACGTCTGGCACTGCAGGATCTGAGTCCATGGTGGCGTAGTGTGTTACTTATGGTAGGCCTTGTTACATTGGTCCCAGCTCTCTGCAGTTCATTCACTAGGTCCCCCCGCGTGGTTGTGGGATTTTTGCTCACCGTTCTTGTGATCATTCTGACCCCACGGGGTGGGATTTTGCGTGGAGCACCAGATCGAGGGAGATTATCAGTGGTCTTGTATGTCTTCCATTTTCTAATTATTGCTCCCACAGTTGATTTCTTCACTCCAAGCTGGTTGGCTATTGCAGATTCAGTCTTCCCAGCCTGGTGCAGGGCTACAATTTTGTTTCTGGTGTCCTTTGACAGCTCTTTGGTCTTCACCATAGTGGAGTTTGGAGTCAGACTGTTTGAGGGTGTGCACAGGTGTCTTTTTATACTGATAACAAGGTTAAACAGGTGCCATTACTACAGGTAATGAGTGGAGGAAAGAGGAGACTCTTAAAGAAGAAGTTACAGGTCTGTGAGAGCCAGAAATCTTGATTGCTTGTTTCTGACCAAATACTTATTTTCCACCATAATATGCAAATAAAATGAAAAAAAAAACAGACAATGTGATTTTCTGGATTTTTTTTTCTCAGTTTGTCTCCCATAGTTGAGGTCTACCTATGATGTAAATTACAGACGCCTCTCATCTTTTTAAGTGGTGGAACTTGCACTATTGCTGACTGACTAAATACTTTTTTGCCCCACTGTATGTGCACCTTTGGGTATTTATTGTGGCCCAACTTCTTTTAATACCCTAATTTGTTTTTCTCCTTGCTTCGGTCCTGTATGCATCCGTGCCCAGGCCGGCTCTCTACACCTTTGGGTCATGTGATTTCTCAAGTGACTGTGACGTCATCGCCTTCATGATGCGAACCGCAGCTGGCGTCACGGTTGCCCCGGCATGCATCACCTCCGGGCTGCGGCTGGAACCACTTACGGCGGTTGGCGGTATATAAGAACCATCTGTTTTTAATTACCATATGCCCCCTGACAAAGTCTTCTGAAATTTGCGTAGGGGCGGGCACATAGGCACCGTGGACACTTATCCTATCTGGAGTGCGTGGCTAAGGTATATGTTCCTACTATCGTAATAGTCTTGCAACTTGAGCTATAATTGCCCACATGATGTGATCGTCACATATACCTATTTGGTTACTGCACTGGCAGCAAGATCCTTCCTTCTTTTTTGTGATGCACACTAGGCCACATGGTCTGACCATTAGGGCTATATATGTATTCAATTTGCTGTAGTGTGTCATGACTACTATACAGTGATTTATAATTCAGTATAAGTGACACACTGCTATCCCACCGCCCCCTGTGCCTCTTTGCTTTTGTTTTTGCTTATGTTACAGATCCATATCTATTCCCTCACCTGTATTTACTGTAAGTTACTACCATTTTGATATTTAATAAAGCATTTGTACATTTTATATCTAGACTAGTGGATTGTTCTCTTTCTCTCTTTGATATATTATCCTGGGAGACTTCAACATCCCCATTAACAGCCCCACTTCCACATCTGCATCCCAGCTTCTATCACTAACCACTTCTCTAGGCCTCTCTCAGCTCTCAACCTCTGAAACACACAAAGACGGTAACACCCTGGACCTGGTTTTCGCCCGGCTCTGCTCAATCTCCTACCTAGATAACTCACCGCTTCCCCTCTCTGACCACAACATTCTCTCCTTTACACTCACAAATCCTCGCTCACCCCAGCACCCTCCTACCTACCATTCAGTCAGAAATCTACAAGCCATTAACCCTCATACACCTTCAGACTCCCTACACTCATCATTGTCCCCAATCTCTTCTTTGTCCTGTCCTGATCTGGCTGTACATCACTTCAATGACACTCTTAGAAGCACCCTTGACCAAGTAGCTCCCCTCACCCTCAGAACCTCCAAACACAGAGTGAAACAGCCCTGGCTCACATCGCAAACCCGATTTCTCCAGCGATGCTCTAGGTGTGCTGAACGCTTATGGAGGAAAACACGCACACCAGAAGACTTCATACACTTCAAATTTATGTTAAGGACATATAACTCTGCCCTTCACCTTGCCAAACAGACCTACTTCACCACCCTGATCTCCTCACTATCCAACAACCCCAAGAAACTTTTTGACACCTTTCACTCCCTCCTCAGGCCAAAAGCACAAGCCCCTATCACAGACATTTGCGCTGATGACCTGGCCTCCCACTTTATAGAGAAAATAGACAATATCCGTCAGGAAATCCGCTCCCAATCACCAAGTTCAGTGACTCCCATCCCTCCCTGCATTTCCCCTGGCTCACTCTCCACATTTGCTCCCATCACAGAAGAAGAAGTCTCCAGGCTCCTCTCCTCTTCTCGTCCGACTACATGCACAACCGACCCCATTCCCTCACATCTCCTCCAGTCTCTCTCCCCAGTCGTCACAACTCACCTAACTACAATCTTTAATCTCTCCCTCTCCTCTGGCATTTTCCCCTCCTCCTTCAAACACTCTATCATTACTCCATTACTAAAGAAACCCACCCTTGACCCATCCGGCACAAACAACTACAGACCAGTCTCCAATCTCCCCTTCATCTCTAAACTCTTGGAGCGCCTGATATACTCACGCCTTACCCGTTACCTCTCCACTCACTCCCTCCTAGACCCTTCACAGTCCGGTTTCCGCCCCCTACATTCGACAGAAACTGCACTCATCAAAGTGACCAATGACCTTCTGACAGCAAAACGTAATGGTGACCACTCTCTGCTCATTCTTCTCGACCTTTCTGCAGCTTTCGACACTGTTGACCATCCTCTCCTACTCTCTAGGCTCCAGTCACTAGGCATTAAGGACACTGCTCTTTCCTGGTTCTCCTCCTATCTTTCCGACCGCTCCTTCAGTGTTCTGTTTTCTGGCTCCACTTCATCTCCTCTTCCTCTCACTGTTGGGGTACCTCAGGGCTCACTCCTTGGCCCCCTTCTCTTCTCTCTCTATACGGCCCCAATTGGACAGACCATCAGCAGATTTGGCTTTCAGTACCATCTTTATGCTGATGACACACGACTGTACACATCATCCCCTGACCTTACCTCCGCTGTACTACAGAACGCCACTGACTGTCTGTCTGCAGTCTCCAACATCATGTCTGCTCTCTATCTGAAACTCAACCTCTCCAAAACTGAACTTCTTCTGCTCCCACCATCTACTAACCTCCCTAAATCTGACATTTCCCTCTCTGTGGGTGGCACCATAATAACACCCCGGACAGCAGGCGCGCTGTCTGGGTGTTATGTTCGACTCCGATCTCTCCTTCACCTCCCATATACAATCTCTTGCCCGCTCATGCCGCTTACACCTAAAGAACATCTCTAGAATCCGCCCTTTTCTCACCATGGAAACAACAAAAACTCTCACTGTCGCCCTGATCCACTCCCGCCTGGACTACTGTAATGCTCTATTAATTGGCCTCCCTCTCACTCGACTCTCCCCTCTCCAGTCTATCCTTAATGCAGCAGCCAGGGTTGTCCATCTGGCTAATCGTTACTCAGACGCGTCCGCTCTTCGCCAGTCGTTACACTGGCTGCCAATTCATTACAGGGTACAATTCAAAGTACTTGTTCTCACCCACAAAGCTCTCCACAGTGCGGCACCCCCTTACATCTCCTCCCTCATTTCTGTCTATCGGCCTAACCGACCGCTGCGCTCTGCAAATGACTTTCGACTAACCTCTGTCCTAATCCGTACCTCCCACTCCCGACTCCAAGACTTCTCCCGTGCTGCGCCAATCCTTTGGAATGCTCTACCCCAAGATATTAGGACCATCCACAATTTGCATAGTTTTAGGCGCTCGCTCAAAACACATTTGTTCAGAGCGGCCTATCACATTCAGTAATCAAAGTCATGTTTGTGTGTGTGTAGCCCATTCACTATCTCCATCTAACCCCCACCCCCTGAAGATGGCTGGACCATCATTGTAAATACATCATTGTAAATACAAACCTGTGCTTTGTATCTCCCCCACCTCATTGTAGATTGTAAGCTCCACGAGCAGGGTCGTCTTATTTCGCTTTAATTATTGTATTAACTGTAAAGCGCTGCGGAATATGTTGGCGCTATATAAATAAAGATTATTATTATTATTATTATTATTATTATTATTATATGATGATTAGTCTTCTACCAGTCCACTATCTGGCAGATATGGATACTACTACTATATTATCTTCACACATATATATTTTTCCAATAATTATGCCAACTTTTTCTATTAGCTGTTATTTAAAGTGCAAAATAGATTCTCTTTAAGAGTAAGCAACCTATTTGGTGCTCCTAGACAGTCGTGTAATTGGCTGCGGGCATGATGAGTCATTGTCATACACGACCACACCAACAAATCATTGGCCTCAGTGGTTGCATGTGACCACTGCAGCCAATCATGACCTCAGACATTAACGTACCTTATACACAAACATCACCAATGTGGCTAATAATTGGTCAGGATGGATAGGAGATCATCACTAGTGGAAGCAATGGGGACCTCCAAAGTGCCTGTGCGTAGCACCGGGATAGTCAAGGTGGTAAATAAGGCTTACTATAACGTTCTATATACACTTTGAGAATCCCCGGAAAACTTATTTAATACATTGTATTTACCCCTCCATTTAAGGGGAATAAGAATGCAAAATGCACTTTTTTTTTAAAAAAAGAACCTTTTATTTGGACTGAAAGCATTTCTATCAGTATATTCCTTTTATATTTCTACTTTCATCTGAATTACAATAAAGGTTATTGTGATGTGATATTTTTTTTACATTGACTTTTCTTCCAGATTCTACAAGCTTTTCTTTTGATATACATTGTGTATGCTGCTGGTAAGTATAAATTACAAAATTAGAAGTCATCGGGGATTGGATCCTGCATATGAACAGTGCCGCAGGCCAGGCGCTTTCACACAATGCACGGAGAGCAGTAGCTGCTGCCTATAATCTTCACTGCGGGGTGTTCTGCCTTCCAATAGACTGCTGTATCTAATGAATTGTAAAGCGCTTACATCACATCACTGCATATAAGCCATGACATGGATTCTCTGATTATAAATATTATGTTTCTGTTTATTATGTCACGTATATGTAGTAATAGTATATCATAAAGTGCTACACATTGCTACAGAATACCTTCTAGGATTTCATACCAAAGAATTAACACCTTGTTTAATAGAATTTCAGATGTCATGCAGGTTACATTAACATCATCAGTACTAAAGTATATTTTAGAATGGAATTGGAAAACAAAATTCTTACAGAAGATTACACACTTTGCCAGGAATCATAGACTGCAAATGTACTGTATAATGGAGCTAGCAACGATAGGATTACAGCCTGTGCATTACTTTATTAGCCAGGAATTTTCTATATGTGTAATGTCATACACATACATTGGTGCTTGAGAATTTTATGAACCCTTCAAATTTTTCATTATTTCTCAGATGTTAGACTTGGTCATGTTATATTGTGAATATCAAAAGTGTGTGAACCTTTAGGATTAGCAGATAATTTGAAGGTCAAATTAAGAGACTAATGTCTTCAATCAATGGGATGACAATCAGGTGTGAGTAGGCAACCTGTTTTATTTCAAGAACGGGGATCTATCAAAGTATAATCTTCACATCACGTGTTTTGGAAGTGTAGCATGGCACAAACAAAAGTAGAATAGTTGATGTTCATCAGGCTTGAAAAAGTTTACCAAACAATGTATAAAAATGTTGAATTCCACCAATCCAGAGTCAAACAGAATGGTAGAAATAGAGGAAATTCAAGAGCATTATTACTCTTTCCAGAAGTGGATAACCAACCAAGATCACTTCAAGAGCAAAGTGTATAATAATTTACAAGGTCAAAAAGCAACCCAAGTTAACCTCTAAGCAACTAAAGGTCTTTCTCACACTAGATAATGTTAATGTTCATGAGTCCACCATGAGGAGGACACTGAAAAACAATTGTGTGCTTGTTAGAATTGCTCTCCAAAAAGAGCATTACTGCCCGCTGCCCATCTGCAGTTTGCTAAAGATAAACTGGACAAAATAGAAGGCTACTGGAACAATGTTTGTTAAGCAGATGAGACTAAAATAGTGTTTTTTAGGCTTAAATAAGAAATGTTTTGTTTGGAGAAAAAAAAAAATCACTGCATTACAACAAAAAGTCCTAACAATGTTGTAGGGAGGAGGACCCCCATAGGTTGTCTGGACCGGAACCAAGGGAACCACCATCTGGGTTCCTAGGGAAACAGTACCCGGGGAACAAAGGAGGAGAGCAGATGACTGAGCATGACTGGGCAGTAAGGGGAGGGCGAGTATAAAAGGAGCAGGGGGCGCGCAGGGGAGACAGTTGGTGGCACGTCAGACACTGAACAAGATGCTGTGGGACTGTGAGAGAGCTAGAGCGGCCGACGATGACCAGAGGGGAGAACGGCAGCAGAGAGGAGATTCTCAGTGCCCGTCAGAGAGGAGGTACCGAACTTATCGACCAGAGAGACTCTTTGCACAGGCCCAGTCCATGCGCATGGTCTACCAACTGCCACTCTTCCAGACTACGTCACTACCCTGCTTGGGGGGACTGGAGTCCCTGTGGACTCGCTAACAAATGGGACACTGCTGTGGATACAGTGGGTTACCGCAACGAAAGACTCCCTTAGGGCCTGTTGTGCCCCAACTTCTCCCGGTTGCTGGACACCTGAAGACTACGACAGTTCCTCAACAGCTGGGCCCAGCGGCTGCGACGTCAAAGCAGCCACATCAGCAACATCAAAGCAGCCACATCAGTGACACCAAAGCAGCCACACCAACGACACTGAGGAACGTCAGGAAGGATAAGTTCACTTTAGGAAATAAGGACCCGTAGTTGGCCGTTTCGTGGCCCCATAATAGCTGGCCTTGCTGGGTCAGTCACATTCTCGTTAAAGAAAAGTGTTGTTATTGTTGTTGAGTCCCTGTGAGGACAATTAGTGTTACCCCTTTTGGTTGCTCAGTATAGCCCTTGCGGCTCCAGTTCATAAACGTTATTTTCCAAAACAACACTCAGTCTCGTGTCTCGTCACTGCATCCTGTGAACCTGCTGTTACCTACATTTGGCGTAGTCGGCAGGATGCAGTCTCCGAGCGCTGACAATGGTGCCCCAGACCAGGGCAGGGCTGTGTACTCTACAGATAATGAGGGCCCTCGTTCCAGAATTTTGTTGGGAGCTATACTGAACAACCTGCCTAGGCTTTCCGGCTCCAATACTTTGCTATGGAGCTGGACAGAGCGGATGCAGGGGCTTTTTCGAATGCACCCAATGACTCCTGACCTGGAAGCCGAAGTAGCTCACATGGCATTAGGTGGGGAGGTTTGGAAGTCAGTGATGTTGAGGCCCCCAGGACACCGCAACACCTTTGATAAAGTTTTGCAGATAGTAGAACAGACCCATGGGGACCCAACTAATGTGGGAGAATTAAGGACCCGGTTGTTCAGTCGAATGCAGGGAGAGGGGGAGACTATCACCCAGTATATGAATGTCCTCTAAGAATTGCATACGGCTATTGAAAGAAAGGACGGAATAGGGTAGGACCTATTAATATTACCCTACGCAATGTACTGGTGACTGGACTGCGAGACCCGTTAATAAAACAGGCATTATGGGAGCAGATCAGAATGAATCCCCGTATAGACTTTTCAGAGGTGGGAAGTCAAGCACGGGCTCGAGAGCAAGAGTAGGGGATGGCGGTTCCCATGGGGAAGGTCCGGAGTGTGGAGGCTTCCATGAAAGCAGTTGAGGAGCCTCAATGGGTGGAAGAGATGAAACAAGAGTTGAAGAACATTAAGGGAGAGTTAGCCGAAGTGAAGAGAAGGACCGAGTCCGGGACTGGATGGCCTAGTTTTAATCCCATCCCCTGGGGTTCCCACTCCCTGTGGGACGGTCGCTCAGTGCAGGCCCGGTGTTATGAGTCCGGAGAACCTGGCCACTTCACCCTAGAGTGTCCGCGGCGTGGGAAATACCCACCCCGGCGGCCATTAAGCTAGAGGGCTCCGGGCTGGGGGGACGCCGCTCGGAGCCAAAAACCACAACCAGGAGTGGTGGAGTCCCGAAGATTTGGTCGCAAAATGTCCGGTGGTTTGGGCAGAAGTGGAGGGCCTGGGCCGTCCGGTGCCTGGTGGACATGGAGTCACAAGTGACAACTATGCCTGCAACTTATTTCCGGTAAAATTTCCCCGAGGCAGCGAGACCCCAGTGGGGACCCATGATCCGACTAGTAGCCACCAATTAGCTACCGGTCCCTGTTGCAGGGGTGGTCTGGGTGCAGGTAACGTTGTGTGGTAAATTCCTCGGTCGCAGAGGAGTGGTACTGACTAGAGTTGAGCGATACCGTCCGATACTTCAAAGTATCGGATCGGAATGGATCGGCCGATCTTAAAAAAAAAGTATCGGTATCGCCGATTCCGATACCGGAAGTCCCATTCAAGTCTATGGGACTTCCGGTATCGGAATAAGAAAAATCCTGTTTTTCCCTTGTACAGCCTCTCTGGGGTCTGTACGGGCCTTTCGGGGGGCTGTGCCGGCCTGCCAGGGGGTCTGTGCAGGCTCCGGTGGTCTGTGCCGGCCTGCCGGGGGGCTGTGCCGGCCTGCCAGGGGGGCTGTGAAGGCTCCGGTGGGCTGTGCCGGCCTGCCGGGGGGGCTGAGCCAGCCTGCCGGGGGGCTGTGCAGGCTCCGGGGGGCTGTGCCGGCCTGCCGGGGGGCTGTGCAGGCTTCGGGGGTCTGTGCAGGCATCGTCCGATGGGACTACAAGTCCCATCGGGCGATGCCTGCTACCATGACAGTGATTGACACATTAGCCAATGATGGGACAGTAGTAGTCCCATCATCCGGCTAATGTGTTGAATGTAAAAAAAAAAAAAAAAAATTACATGCTACATACATACAACATGCATACTACATACATGCTACATTCATACTACATACTACATACATGCTACATTCATACTACATATATACTACATGCAACATACATACTACATATATACTACATGCAACATACATACTACATATATACTTCATGCATGCAACATGCATACTACATATATACTACATGCTACATACATACTACATATATGCTACATACATACTACATATATACTACATGCATGCTACATACATACTACATACATACTACATATATGCTACATACATACTACATATATACTACATGCATGCTACATACATACTGCATGCTACATACATACTACATGCTACATACATACTACATATATGCTACATACATACTACATATATACTACATGCATGCTACATACATACTGCATGCTACATACATACTACATGCTACATACATACCACATATATACTACATACATACTACATGCATGCTACATGCTACATACATACCACATACATACTACATACATACTACATACATACTACATGCTACATACATACTACATATATACTACATACATACTACATATATGCTACATACATACTACATATATACTACATGAATGCTACATACATACTGCATGCTACATACATACTACATGCTACATACATACTACATATATGCTACATACATACTACATATATACTACATGCATGCTACATACATACTGCATGCTACATACATACTACATGCTACATACATACCACATATATACTACATACATACTACATGCATGCTGCATGCTACATACATACCACATACATACTACATACATACTACATGCTACATACATACTACATATATACTACATGCATGCTACATACATACTACATGCTACATACATACTACATATATACTACATGCATGCTACATACATACTGCATGCTACATGCATGCTACATACATACTACATACATACTACATGCTACATACATACCACATATATACTACATACATACTACATACAATACATTCATACAATACATACATAGACATACAGTACATATAACATAGAGTAACATACTTACCAATACTTGTCACATTGTTCCCCGAAGCCATTGTCTTTTACGGAATAAATATTAACATAACAAACCACAAAAATACTCACCCACGATCCGAAGCAGTCCACGAGTGTGTCCCACGACGATCTTGGGTAGAGAACTGCAGCATCAGCTGTTGCTGCCGTTCTCTACGGGCTGCAGGAATCCAATGACGGAAGGTAGGTATCCTTCCGCACTGTATTCCTCCGCCACTTAAAAAAAAAAAGTCCCTAGTCTCACTTTATGCCATTGCTGTGTGGGAAATTCCCACGCAGCAATGGCATAAAGTGAGACTAGGGACTTTTTTTTTTTTAAGTGGCGGAGGAATACAGTGCGGAAGGATACCTACCTTCCGTCATTGGATTCCTGCAGCCCGTAGAGAACGGCAGCAACAGCTGATGCTGCAGTTCTCTACCCAAGATCGTCGTGGGACACACTCGTGGACTGCTTCGGATCGTGGGTGAGTATTTTTGTGGTTTGTTATGTTAATATTTATTCCGTAAAAGACAATGGCTTCGGGGAACAATGTGACAAGTATTGGTAAGTATGTTACTCTATGTTATATGTACTGTATGTCTATGTATGTATTGTATGAATGTATTGTATGTAGTATGTATGTAGTATATATGTGGTATGTATGTAGCATGTAGTATGTATGTAGTATGTATGCAGCATGCATGTAGCATGCAGTATGTATGTAGCATGCATGTAGTATATATGTAGTATGTATGTAGCATGTAGTATGTATGTAGCATGCATGTAGTATATATGTAGTATGTATGTAGCATGTAGTATGTATGTAGTATGTATGTAGTATGTATGTGGTATGTATGTAGCATGTAGCATGCATGTAGTATGTATGTAGTATATATGTGGTATGTATGTAGCATGTAGTATGTATGTAGCATGCAGTATGTATGTAGCATGCATGTAGTATATATGTAGTATGTATGTAGCATATATGTAGTATGTATGTAGCATGTAGTATGTATGTAGCATGCAGTATGTATGTAGCATGCATGTAGTATATATGTAGTATGTATGTAGCATATATGTAGTATGTATGTAGTATATATGTAGTATGTATGTAGCATGTAGTATGTATGTAGCATGCATGTAGTATATATGTAGTATGTATGTAGCATGTAGTATGTATGTAGCATGCATGTAGTATGTATGTAGTATGTATGTAGTATATATGTAGTATGTATGTAGCATGTAGTATGTATGTAGCATGCATGTAGTATATATGTAGTATGTATGTAGCATGTAGTATGTATGTAGCATGCATGTAGTATGTATGTAGCATGCATGTAGTATGTATGTAGTATGTATGTAGTATGTATGTAGTATATATGTAGTATGTATGTAGCATGTAGTATGTATGTAGCATGCATGTAGTATATATGTAGTATGTATGTAGTATGTATGTAGTATGTATGTATGTAGTATGTATGTAGTATATATGTGTTATGTATGTAGTATGTATGTAGTATGTATGTAGTATATATGTGGTATGTATGTAGTATGTATGTAGTATGTATGTAGTATGTATGTAGCATGTAGTATGTATGTAGCATGTAGTATGTATGTAGCATGCATGTAGTATGTATGTAGTATGTATGTAGTATATATGTAGTATGTATGTAGCATGTAGTATGTATGTAGCATGCATGTAGTATATATGTAGTATGTATGTAGTATGTATGTATGTAGTATGTATGTAGTATATATGTGTTATGTATGTAGTATGTATGTAGTATGTATGTAGTATATATGTGGTATGTATGTAGTATGTATGTAGTATGTATGTAGTATGTATGTAGCATGTAGTATGTATGTAGCATGTAGTATGTATGTAGCATGCATGTAGTATGTATGTAGTATTTTTTTTTTTTTTTAACATTTAACACATTAGCCGGATGATGGGACTACTACTGTCCCATCATTGGCTAATGTGTCAATCACTGTCATGGTAGCAGGCATCGCCAGATGGGGACTTGTAGTCCCATCGAACGATGCTTGCACAGACCCCTGGACATCAGCACAGCCCCCCGGCAGGCCGGCACAGACCCCCACAGGGTGCACAGACCACCGGCAGGCCGGCACAGCCCTCCGGCAGGCCGGCACAGACCCCCACAGGGTGCACAGACCACCGGCAGGCCGGCACAGCCCCCCGGCAGGCCGGTACAGACCCCCACAGGGTGCACAGACCACCGGCAGGCCGGCACAGCCCCCCGGCAGGCCGGTACAGACCCCGGGCAGTCCACACAGCCCCCCGGCAGGCCGGCACAGCCCCCCGGCAGGCCGGCAGAGACCCCCGGAAGGCCCGAAATGACGGCGCATCATGATGCGCACACACCGCGCATCATGATGACGTCAGGCTGTCAATCAACTTTGAACTTCCGATTCCGATGCCGACTTCCGATATTGAAAAAATATCGGAAGTCGGTATCGGAATTCCGATACAGCAAGTATCGGCCGATACCCGATACTTGCGGTATCGGAATGCTCAACACTAGTACTGACGCAAGGAGAAACCGATAAGCAGCACACAGCTATTCTGGGCATGAACATACTACGAGAGTTCAGCAATCTGCTCCTCAATGATCCCACGCATAAGGTCCTGAAGCAGTGGGGTTCCCGCACGGCCCAGGGACAGGTATTCCAGCAGTTGGTACGGGAGGCGCGAGTACATAAGGACTGCCGGAAAGGTGAGGTTCTGGGAAAAGTCATCGCCCCAGCGGCTCCCCTGCTTGTACTGCCTCCTGGGCAGGCGGTGATGGCCCTGTGAATTCGAGCCTCGATGCCCTTGGAGGGCGTGGAGATGCAGGTGGAGCCATGCTACTCGTAGCACTTACCTTCTGGCATACTGGTGGCCCGTTCCCTTACTGCAGTGCAAAAAGGGACCATCCTGTTGCGCTGCGTCAACCTCGAAGACCGAGACATCATCCTGAAAGCTCGGACCGAACTAGCCAAACTAGTAAAGCCTTTAGAAGAAGTGCTGCCGGCTCCTGGGGTTCAATTGAGAGTGCAATCCGAGGATCCTTGGGAAGTAACGATTCAGACTCTGCAGGCCACTGATTTCTCAGCTCAGGAGAAGGGTCGAAACATCCTTGAACAGATGCGGGCCGAGCTCTCCGGACTAATTCCAGCCCAGCTCTCCCAGATAAAAACACTGCTCGGACAGTACCATAAAGTATTTGCTAGTCACGAGGAAGATTTTGGATGTACCACCGCTAGCACTCATGAAATTCCCATGGCAGGGGCGGCCCCCATCCGGGAACGATATCGACAGATTCCTCCACAACTCTACCAAAAGGTGAAAACTCTGTTGGCCCAAATGTTACGAAAGGGGTGATACGGGAAAGCCAAAGCTCCTGGGCGGCCCCCATTATGTTGGTCCGTAAAAAAGAAGGTATCTTACGATTCTGTGTGGATTATCGAAGCTGAATGATTGTACTATTAAATAGAGTTGAGCGAAACGGGTCGAAAAAATTCAAAAGTCGCCGACTTTTGGCAAAGTCGGGTTTCATGAAACGAAACCCGACCCTAGGATGAGGTCGGCCACGAGGTCGGCGACTTACGCGCCAAAGTCGCGGTTCAAAAGTTTGTTTTGCGCTCTTTTTCAGCCAATCAGGATCCACGGACACTGTGGGCAACGTGATGACCTAGGCACGGGTCACCACCATCTTTCAGAAGGGCATGCAAGTGATTGGCTTGCTTTGGTGGGCGTCACAGGGGGTATAAAAGGGCGTGCACGCCGACCGCCATCTTACTTCTGCCGATCTTAGTATAGGGAGAGGTTGCAGCTGATTCTGTAGGGAGAGCGTTAGGCAGGGAAGAAGACAAAAAAACTGCTTCTGCTGCTAGCGATTTGGCCTGCACAACACACAAGTCACTGTGTGTGCAGTGCAAGGGGAGGCTATATTGTGGTGTATCAGTGGTGTTGGTTGTTGGGCTGCCTTTTAAGGCTTCCTGACACGCTGGCATTGCTGTTTACCCACTGCTCCGCAAACTGCTTTTTTAAAAGCAATCCAATCTCCCTTATCCTCTAGTCACTTTTGTCACAGCTGTGCCATCGAGCCTGTCACATAGCGCTCAGATATCAGTGGGCCTCACACAATCCACAAGTGTCCAGTGCCCAAAAGTGTGCGCAGAGATTCAAAATCTCCATTATCCTCTCGTCACTTTGGTCACAGGCAGCTGTGCCATCGAGCGTGTCACATAGCGCTCAGATATCAGTGGGCCTCACACAATCCACAAGTGTCCAGTGTCCAAAAGTGTGCGCAGAGATTCAAAATCTCCATTATCCTCTCGTCACTTTGGTCACAGGCAGCTGTGCCATCGAGCCTGTCACATAGCGCTCAGATATCAGTGGGCCTCACACAATCCACAAGTGTCCAGTGTCCAAAAGTGTGCGCAGAGATTCAAAATCTCCATTATCCTCTCGTCACTTTGGTCACAGGCAGCTGTGCCATCGAGCCTGTCACATAGCGCTCAGATATCAGTGTGCCTCACACAATCCAAAAGTGTCCACTGTCCACAAGTGTGTGCAGAAATTCTAAATCTCCCCTGTCCTATAGACACCTTGTACCTTGTTTTACATTACTATATAGTTTGTTGGATTTTGTCTACATTTCTACCAAAAATGAGGAAGGCTGGTGGAAGAGGCCGTGGAATTGGGCGGGGGTTGGCAGCTGGTAATGATGGTGTTGGTGGTGGATCTGATGGTAGTGGCAAGAGCAAAATAGGACCGAATGCAGGAGGTGCTGACCCTGCGTCATCGTCTGGCTACATAAGGCCTCGAATGCTTAGTTTTCTAGGAGTTGGCAAACCGCTTTTAAAGGCAGAGCATCAGGAAAAAGTTTTGTCTTACATTGCTGCCTCCAGCTCTATCGCCTCCTCTTCTTCAGTTGTAAAAAGTAAAAGCACTGAGTCGTCATTGGAGGCTCATGTTCATGAACCACACCTTTCCTTGTGTCCTTCACCCCAACCAAGATTGAAGGATGACGCAGGCCATACTACTGATTACTCCATGGAGCTGTTTTCACATACCATGCCTGGATTATCAAGTGAAATGGTGAATTACCCAGGCCAAGATGAATCTGACATGGAGTGCACTGATGCACAGCCGCTGATGGATGATTCTGCTGGTACATTCACTCAGAGCACTACATTGTCCTCACAGTGTACAGAGCCAGATTTTGACCCTGATGAGACTCAGGTGCCCCTTCCCGCACACTATACCACCATACACGGTGACACAGAGAAAGGTGCACATGACATAGAAGAGGAGGTGATGGATGACCCAGTTGTTGACCCAGATTGGCATCCATTGGGGGAAGAGGGTGCTGCTTCCAATAGCTCAGATGAGGAGCATCCACAGCAGACATCGACATCGCAACAGCTGTTATCTGGCAGGCCCGGAGCACTCCAAAGACAGGTTCCAAACATCATAAGAGTTGCTGGACAGCTTGTCCAGAGGGTCCAAAGATCACAGCGTGCTAGGCCGCAAAATGTCTGCCAAAGTAGGAAGAGTGCAGTGTGGCACTTTTTTGAACAAAATCCTCATGATCAGGCCAAGGTTATCTGTAAGAAGTGCGCAAAGACCTTTAGCCGAGGGAAAAATCTGAAAAATTTGAATACCAGTTGCATGCTTAGACATTTAACCAGCATGCACTTGCAAGCGTGGACACAACACCAAACCTCAAGTGCCACATGTGCAACTGATCACAACGAAGGTAGTCAGCAACGCTACATTGTTTCCCCCACTGTAAGCCCACCGGTTAGCACAGCAGCAAATGTTGAGGTGTCGGTGCAAGACCACAGCAGTCAGGGAATCCCACTGTTATATCAACGAAAGACTGATTCTAGGCCATCAGAAAGAACACCAACTCCATCACCATCATCAACCCTCTCTCAGTCCGCCCTGTCCACCGCTACTTCCACCATATGCAGCTCTCAAGTCCAGCTCACCCTCCCAGACACTATGAATAG
The DNA here is from genome assembly GCF_039654945.1 of Dendrobates tinctorius. Taxonomy (NCBI): domain Eukaryota; kingdom Metazoa; phylum Chordata; class Amphibia; order Anura; family Dendrobatidae; genus Dendrobates; species Dendrobates tinctorius. Next base: position 93,834,388 of record NW_027361696.1, on the reverse strand, counting down.
GTCAAGAAAGTACTCAGTCTCTCATCCGCGTACACTGGGTTTGAACGCCCACATTGCCAAACTAATCTCGTTTGAGATGATGCCCTTTCGGTTGGTGGAAAGCACAGCTTTCCGCGAACTCATGGCCTATGCAGTACCACGCTATGACCTACCCAGTCGCCACTTCTTCTCTCGCAAAGCCATCCCAGCCCTCCACCATCATGTGAAAGACCGCATTGTCCATGCACTCAAGCAGTCAGTGAGCGGAAAGGTGCACCTCACAACTGATGCATGGTCCAGTCGGCATGGCCAGGGCCGTTACGTGTCCATCACTGCGCACTGGGTTAATGTGGTGGATGCAGGGTCCACAGGGGACAGCGGTGGTGGGACAGTGCTGCCTAGCCCACGGTATAGGAAACAGTTGGCTGTAGGCGTTCGACCCTCCTCCTCCTCCTCCAGAAGTGAAGGCTCGTCCACAGAGCGCAGTCATACGAGCACTCCATCTGCAGCTGCCACTGTTGCACACGATGTGTCCCCCTATCGAGCAGCTAGTGGAAAGCGTCAGCAGGCTGTGTTGCAGATGATGTGTTTGGGCGACAGACACACCGCCGAGGTGCTGGCCGAGTACTTGAAGCGACAAACTGAGTCATGGCTGGGCAGTGTACATCTTGAGGCAGGCAAGGTAGTTAGTGATAACGGCCGTAATTTTGTGGCAGCCATAGCCCTTTCAAAACTCAGCCACATACCTTGCTTGGCTCACACCTTGAACCTGGTGGTGCAGTGCTTCCTCAAAAATTATCCGGAGTTAACAGCCCTGCTCCAGAAGGTGCGAAGACTGTGCGCGCACATCCGCCGGTCGCCTGTACACTCCGTTCGTATGCAGAAGCTGCAGCGATTGCTCCACCTTCCCAACCACCGCCTCATTATCGACATTGCAACAAGGTGGAACTCCACCCTGCACATGGTGGAGCGGCTGTGCGAGCAGAGGCAGGCCATAATGCATTTGTGGGAGGATACACGGCCAGGCACTTTGAGAGCAGACATGGAGTTGACAGGCGTGCAGTGGTCGAAGCTGAAAGACCTTTGTAAAGTCCTTCAGTGTTTTGAGGAATACACGGCTGGTAAGCGCAGACGACGCCATCCTAAGCATGAGCATCCCACTTATGCGTCTGCTCATGCAAACTTTGACGCACCTTAAGGAGCAGGCGTCTGCAGCCAATGTTGATGAGGAGGAAGAGGAGGAGGGAATCCTTGATGACATTCAGCCATTGTCTGCTCAGGGACCTCTCCTGGACGAGGTGGAGGAAGAAGAGGAGGAGGAGGAGGATGATGGGGATGATTACTTAGGGGAGGAGGATGCATCTCGTGGGGCAAGTGAAAATGTTGGCGTGGCAAGGTCTGGTACAGGGTTTGTGCGTGACTGGAGGGATGTGGATTTGCCAGAAAGTGCTCCTCCACCCAGCACTCGCAGTGCATCATTGACACTGGGAACATTGGCCCACATGTCAGATTATGCCTTGCGGATCCTAAAAAGGGACCCCCGCATTGCCAAAACGATGAACGATGACAACTACTGGTTGGCCAGCATCCTGGATCCATGCTATAAAGGCAAATTACAAAACATCATGCCACAGGAGAACCTTGACCTAATATTGGCTAATAAACAAGCAACTCTGGTAAATCGGTTGCTTGAGGCATTCCCAGCACACAGCAGCGGTGATGGTTCTCACACGAGCCGTACGGGCCGGGGGCAGCTTGGCAGAGGTGTTCGTGGTGCACACAGCAGAAGTGGTGTTGGAGACAGGGGTTTCATGACAATGTTGTGGACTGATTTTTCAAATACCGCTCACACAACTGGTAATACTGCATCGATGGAAAGTGACAGGAGACAGCAGTTGTCAACTATGGTTACAAACTACTTTTCCTCCCATATCGATGTTCTCCCACACAGGTCATTCCCCTTTGACTATTGGGCCGCTAAACTGGACACCTGGCCTGAATTGGCCCAATATGCCTTACAGGAGCTCGCTTGCCCAGCTGCAAGTGTGCTATCGGAAAGAGTCTTCAGTGCAGCTGGATCAATCCTGACAGAAAAAAGGACCCGTCTGTCAACCCAAAATGTGGATGATCTAACCTTCATTAAAATGAACCACGCATGGATTTCCAAGGATTTTGTCCCACCTTCCCCTGATGACACATAGGGTGACAGAAAAATGGCTTGCTTTGGTCCACCTCTTCCTGGTACTTCACCTATTTCGCCTTTTGCATCAGCTGAATGTCCAACATCAACATATGCCACTTTCTAAAACTCCCTAACTGTGCTGCCTCCCCCCCCATGGCCGGGGTCACCACCTACCGCACGACACCGTGCGAGTGCCGTTGCCCTGGACAGGTGGGTATGCCGACTCTTGGGCGCGGGCACTGGCACAGGGTCCCTCATAGTGCAATCAAGTGTCTCTGATGGTGGTGGTGCACACCCGCCGTCAGACACACCGCTGTACTATGAGGGGCCCAGTGGCAGTACCGACGCCCACGAGTGGGCCCCCCTTGCTTGGGCAGGGCCCCAGCATTTGCAATCTTTACCTCTCCCTGCTCCTCCGCTGTGTAATCTGGGCCGTCAAATCCATACTGTGCCTGACACCGTCTGAGCCTGCCTCCTGAGACATATATTTTGAATGTGTACGCTATCCATACATGTTATCCAGGGATACGGTACCCTTTCTAACCTTTGTGCAATCACGTGCAATCCATACTGTGCCTGACACCGTCTGAGCCTGCCTCCTGAGACATATATTTTGAATGTGTACGCTATCCATACATGTTATCCAGGGATACGGTACCCTTTCTAACCTTTGTGCAATCACGTGCAATCCATACTGGGCCTGACACCGTCTGAGCCTGCCTCCTGAGACATATATTTTGAATGTGTACGCTATCCATACATGTTATCCAGGGATACGGTACCCTTTCTAACCTTTGTGCAATCACGTGCAATCCATACTGGGTGTGAGAACGGCTGGCGAGCTGTTAAGCAAGCTACAGCACCTGTCCAGACAAGTACAGGGATTCCCTAGCGAGGAGACTTATTTGATTGTTTTCAATGTTGGGACAGCAATTTTTGGGGAGCACTATACTACACTATATATGGAGAATGATAGATGGGGCCCACCATACACTGGAACATTCCAAAGGTGGACATCAGACACTGGAGCAGCATTTACAGGGCCCATTATACACTAGAGCATTAGAAATGGGGCCCATTATGTTTGGAGCATTATTTGGGCCCATAAGACAGTGGAGCTTCATCCATGGGGACCAACATATACTGTAGCATTATGTGGAGCTCATCTTATACTGTTTCAATCATTATATGGGACCAATGATTCTGTATGGAGAAATAGATGGGCCTCGTCATGAGATGTAAAAAGTGAGGTATTTTTCATTGTACTATACCGCTATTTATCTGCCGTATCGGAGCATGATGAGTTGTGGTATGTGTTAAAGGGGCGCTCTTTCGCCCAGGGCACATGAAAACTTGCAGCCAGCCCTCCCCCCCCACAACTTTAGCCAAATAACCCCCATTTTTCAGTGCGTAACTTGTATAATGAAGTTAATTAAGGTTGACAAGCTTAAGTAAGAAGAATTGATGCTTTTCGCATTCAAATGGGCACTGTAGGTGTGTTTCCTGTCCTCCTCTCACTGCCGACTTTTATTCCCCATTGACTTACATTGGGTTTCGTGTTTCGGGACGACCCTGACTTTTCCCTATAATCGGACGATCTTGCTAGACCCGACTTTTGGAAAAGTCGGGTTTCACGAAACGAAACGCGACCCTAAAAAACCAAAAGTCGCTCAACTCTACTATTAAATACTCATACCCACTGCCCCGCATAGAAGAGTCCTTGTCCGCCCTGGGGAAGGCGACGTACTTTTCTACTGTGGCCTTGGCCAGTGGGTACTGGCAGGTGCCCATGTCAGAAGAAGATAGGGCCAAGATGGCGTTCATACTGCCTACGGGACTATTTGAGTTCAATCGAATGCCGTTCGGACTGGCCAACGCCCCGGGGACCTTTCAGCGTTTGATGGAGCGGTGTCTGGGAGATCTCAATTTTGAGGCCACGTTGATATACCTGGACGATATCATCGTCTATGCTGCCACATTCGAGGACCACCTAAAGCGATTGGGGCAGGTGCTCGGCCGGTTGCAAAAGTACGGGTTGAAGGTAAAACCCCCAAAATGCCACCTATTTCGCTCCCAGATTAAGTATCTGGGCCATGTCGTCTCGGCAGAGGGCGTGAGGCCGTCCCGGGAAAAGGTTGCTGTTATTCAGGGATGGCCTACCCCCGAGATGATAAAAGACGTGCGGGCCTTACTGGGGTTGGCCGGATACTACTGTCGTTTCGTAAAAAAATTAGCATCTCGAGCTCGAGCCCTGCATGACCTGCTGAAGGTGGCTTCCGTTGGGGCAAATGGATGGAAAATCCAGTGGCAACAACCTCAAGAAGAGGCTTTCCAAGACTTTAAGGCTGCGCTCTCGGATGCCCCGGTGTTGGTGTATGCAGATTTCCCTCTACCGTTCATCCTACACACTGACGGGAGTCTTCACGGGCTGGGGGCTGTGTTGTCACAGGTTCAAGACGGCTGGGAGAGAGTGATCGCGTATGGAAGCCGCTCACTCCATGACTCTGAGCGCAACCCTGACAATTACAGCTCCTTTAAGCTCGAGCTCCTCGCAGTGGTGTGGGCCATGATTGAGCGGTTCGCAGAGTACCTGGCGGGCTCCGAAGTAGTGGTGCGGACCGACAATAACCCGCTGGCTCATTTGGAAAATGCCAAACTGGGTGCTCTGGAACAAAGATGGGTGGCCCGGATGGCGAAATTTAACTATAAAATCATCTATAAAAGAGGGGCCGAGAATGTATATCCTGATGCCCTCTCCAGAATTCGACATACAACCCCAGGGAAGAGTCGAGACGACGAACTAGAAGGGGAAGAGATACCGTTCGCCCTCACCGCTGCCGTGCTCACAGCTGCCACCCAGAAAGTATCTCCCTCGGAGACCCAAAGAAGCATGTTGGAATAATCCCAGGACGAGTGGATCCAGCAGCAGCAAGAAGACGAAGAAATCAGACTTCTCCGGACGTGGGTCGCCGCTGGAAAATTGCCCACTGACTCGCAGAGACGAACTTTGACTCAGGACATGTCGCTAATGTTACGACAATGGGAGAGGCTGGTAATCCGAAAGTGACTATTGTATCGTAAAAAGACATCACGAACAACCTATATGACAATCTGGTAGGTAGTTACGCCCGGAGCCCTACTCCACAAACTGGCTCGAGAAGCCCACGAAAAAGGGGCTCATTTCGGGGCTCAAAAGACTTTGCAATGGTTACAACAGAAAACTTACCATCCACACTTACAGGCTGTTGTGGACGAGACCTGCCGGACCTGTCGGCCATGTGAATTAGCTAAACCGCCCGCACAGCGAACCTCAGTACAAACAATTGTGACCTCAGCGCCCCTTGAGCTTCTGACGGTGGATTACCTGACCATTGGTCCCGCATTCCAGGGGTACGAACACTGCCTCATCATGGTGGACCATTTCACTAAGTTCGCTGTGGTCACCCCCACTCGAGATCAGACCGCGGAGTCGGCCACCTTCGCAATTTGCAGAAACTTCATACAAGTTTATGGCTGTCCTCAACGGATACATTCAGATCAAGGAGCATGTTTTTTGGGAAAAGTTATGGAGGAACTACACCGTCTTTATGGTATTGACAAATCCCGGACCATGCCGTATCACCCGAAGGGAAATGAGGCCTGCAAACGATTTAATCGGACATTAATCCAAATGTTGCGTACTCTGGAGAGTGACAAGGAGGCCCGTTGGCCCGAATATGTCCCTGAATTAGTATGGGTCTATAACAACCGAGTACATCGAGTTACCGGCTACACCCCCTACTCTCTGTTGTTCGGACGAGAGGGAAAAGGGATCATGGAGGTAGAGTTGGACCCAGAGGAGCCCCAGCCCTGGACCAGAGTATCTTCATGGGTCCGAAATCATCGACACCGGCTGCAAACTCTTCATCGAATCGTACATACCAAACTCCAAGACTTAGAACATCCAGGAAAGAATACAACTTCACCTCTCAACCTCCAAAGCGGAGACCGAGTACTTGTACTAGATCAACGCCCCCAGAACAAATTAGAGCCACGCTGGGAAGAGAGTCCCTATCGGGTCCTACGCCTATGAATCCTGAGGGACCTGTGTACAAAATACAACCCGAGAAAGTTGACTTAGCACTTTTTCAGGTGAGAGCAGATTCACCTGAAAAAGATGTAGTGTGCACATACCCTTACTCTAACATACCAGTAGGGATCATGACAGCTTCAATTGTCTAGGGCAGGATGAACACCAAATACTGCCCTGCCTTTAAGCTACATTTTTAAGCTTAATAACCTAATATCTAATGATAACTTTGCCATGTTTTTTAAGTCTTTGTTATCAGTAATACAGAGCTATGGCTTCGAATTACTGCTGCTCATTTTAATAATCTTTTCTAGCCCCAACATTATCTTTGACATAAATTGAATGTGTTATTGATTGTTTGTATGTGCATATCGTAGTATTTTTTTTTAGTGTTTATTGCGTATACAGCGTTATATACATATATTATGTACTCTCTGTGTGCCCTGCTTACATCAACATGGAATTAGCCAGAGTGCACTGGAACTAGCTTATGTTGCCATGACAACTGGAATGTTAAGGAAGTGTGTTCACTGCTTTGGAAAATTACAGTAAAAGAGAAGAAAAGAAGACAAGTTAAAAGCAAAATGCATTTCCTGTTATTTTCTGCAATGACGTTTGTTCCAAAGAAAATTTCTACATTTTTTTCTTTAAGAAAAGAAGCTTAATATCATTAACTGGCTTTTTTGCTTGTATCCTACTTGTTAACATAAACTTTTCACTAGTACAACAAGTAATAAATATGGCAAAAGGCATTGAGTAGGTGGTAGGATCAGATCTTCGTAGTCCACAGGACACATAAACCAAGGTCAGAATAGCAGCCCAGGCACATAAACCTCACCAACCCACATAATATATTTCCACTGTTCAACACAGAGAGATACTGTAACAACACAGAAAGTGTAGATAATTGATAAGTTATGTCTTCTTTTCTGACACATCTGTTAAATGTTTAAATGAGAATTATCATCTTAGACATCCTATAGATATGTCATAAATGTCTGAGAGATATAGGTCCTATTCCTGAATCCAAAACTAGAGATGAGCGACTTTGCCTTTTTTAGGGTCGAGTCAGGTTTCATGAAACCCGACTTTTGCAAAAGTCGGGTCGAACGAAATCGTCCGACTATAGTGAAAAGTCGGAGGCCGACTGAAACACAAAACCCAATGGAAGTCAATGGGGAGGCAAAGTCAGCAGGGAGTGGAGGACAGTAAACACCCCTACAGTGCCCATTTCAATGCCAAAAACATCAATTCTTATTGCTGAAGCTTGTCAAACTTAATTTACATCATAATGATAGATACGCATTGAAAACTGGGGGTTATTTGGCTAAATTTGTGGGGGGGTAGGGCTGGCTCCAGGTTTTCGTGTGCCCTGGGCCAAAGAGTGTCAGTGCGCCTTTTTACCACATACCACAACTCATGATGCTCTGGCACGGCACAGAAATATAGGTATAGTACAATGACAAATACTTCACTGCTTACATGACAAGACTGATATATTTTAAATTGTACAATAGCTCAAAAAAAGGACAGAATATTACTCCATACAGTATTATGGCCACCACATTGTGCGCCATACAGAAAAATGAGCCCCATATATTTCTCCATACAGATATTGGTCACATATATTGTTCCATACAGTATATGATGAGCTCCACATAATGCTACAGTATATGATGGTCCCCATGGACGATGCTCCAGTGTGTTATGGGCCCATATAATGCTCCATATATAATGGGCCCCATTTGTAATGCTCCAGTGTATAATGTGCCTCATAGATGCTGCTCCTGTGTCTGATCTGCCTCATTTAGAAAGCTCCAGTATATGATGGGCCCCATGGATGATGCACCAGTGTCTTATGGGCCCAAATAATGCTCCATATATAATGGGCCCCATTTGTAATGCTCCAGTGTATAATGTACCCATAGATGATGCTCCAGTGTCTGATCTGCCCCATCTAGAATGCTCCAGTATATGATGGGCTTCATGGATGATGCTCCAGTGTAAGATGGGCCCTAATAATGCTCAATATATAATGGGCTACATTTCTAATGCTCCAGTGTATAATGAGCCCCATAAATGCTGCTCCAGTGTCTGATGTCCCCCATTTGGAATGCTCCAGTATATGATGGGCCCTATTTTTAATTAACCCAGGCATGGCATGTGAATAGAGCTCCATGGAGTAATCTGAAGTGTGTGCTGCCGCATCCTTCACTTTTGGTGTGGGTGAAGGACACAATGAAAGGGGTTGCTCCTGACCAGAAGCCTACAATGATGACTCAGTGCTTGCATTTTTTTAAACTTCAGAAGAGGAGGCAATAGAGCTTGAGGCTGTTTCAGCAATGTGAGCCAAAAAAAGTTCCTGATGTTCCGGCTTTAAAAGTAGTCTACCTACTCCCAGAAAAGGGAGCCTTACAGGCCTCCCAGAGCTACACCATGACACAGGCTCAACACCTCCTGCCTCAGCTGCTATTGTGCTTTTGGCACTACCAGCAGATGCACCACCACCATCAGTACCAGGTGGCCCTCCACGCCCACGTCCGCATCCTCTTCCACCATACTTCCTCATGTTTTGGAAAATGGACCCAAAATACCAGCAGATATATGGTACTGTATCAGAAGCGTACAGCTCTATATAGTCTAGGGATAACTGTAAATCTCTGTATATATTTCATGAGTCATACACAGATACTCACAGGCTCAGTATGGAGTACACAATAAAATAAAAAGTTGAAAAAGAATACAGTATCACCAGATACAAGGTATATATAGTATAGTGTAAACATTAGGAATCTCCATATATATTTCAGGAGGCAGACACAAATGCTCTCATGCCCAGTATGGATTACACAAGAATATGAAAAGCTGTAAATGGGTAATGTAACACAAGTGTACAGCTGTATACAGTGTTGGGGTAATCTTAAATCTCCAAATATATTTCCTGAGCAACAGAAAGACATTCACAGGCTCATTATGGATTACACCAGAATCTAAATAGCAAAAAAGGTTAATGTATCAGAAGCATACAGCTGTATACAGTGTTGGCCATATTTGAAATCTCGGTATATATTTCCGGAGTCACCCTCAGACGCTCACTCAGTCTGGATTTGACCATAATAATGTGAAAAACGTACCGGATAACAAGATAGCAAGTATACTGTATTTTCCGGCATATATGATGACCGGGCGTATAAGACGACCCCCCCAACTTTTCCAGCTAAAATAGAAAATTTTCTTAAAAGTCAGGGGTCTTCTTATATGCCATGCGTCATCCTATATGCCGGGTGTGGGGTAGTGGTCCCGATGACAAAGGGAGGGTGTACGTGGAGTTATCATTCCCCTTTTACCTCATTGGTGGCAGTGGTGCTGTCTGCAGGTTTCTGTGCTGGGGGTCGGCAGTGGCTCCTCTTTGTCCAGCGTGGGGGTGCTGTGCTAGGGGCGGCTGCGGAGGCTCTCTGTCCAGCGTCGGGGCTCCTCCGGCATTTCCTCAATGCCCGGAGGCCAAGGCAGCTCCATTGCTGCAATGCGGTGGCCTCCCTGAATATGGCCGTCGGAGCCCATGTATGCTCAGATTCAGATCTCGTCTCCCGAGATCTCGGGACAAGATCTGAATCTGAGCTTGCGTGGGCTCCGGCGGCCATTTTCCCAGAGGCCACCACATCGCAGCAATGGAGCTGCCTTGGCCTCTGGGCTTTGGGGAAATGCCAGAGGAGCCCTGACGCTGGACAAAGAGCCGCCGTAGCCGCCCCCCAGCACAGTGCCCCCACGCTGGACAAAGAGGAGCCGCCGTCACACTGCTGAAGGAGGAGCCGCCACACTGCTGAAGGAGGAGCCGCCGCACCGCTGCCACCAATGAGGTAAAAGGGATGATAACACCACTTCCACCCTCCCTTCTTCATTGGGACCACTCCACCACAATATGCACTCGGCGTATAAGACGACATCCGGCGTATAAGACGACCCCCAACTTTTTAAGCAGATTTTCAGGTGTTAAAAAGTCGTCTTATACGCTGGAAAATACGGTATATATTATAGGGTACAATTGAAATCTCCTTATACATAGTCCCGTAGTCACTCTAAGACGCTTACTCAGTATGGATTTGACCGAAATACTAAATGTCGAACAAAGGTACTGTATAACAAGATACAAGCTGTATCGAGTATAGGGTAAAAATTGGTATCTCTGATTCACCAAGTATATAGAAGGCGTAAACCACACACACTCACTCCCAATGGATGATACCATAATAACAAATTTTTAACAAAGGTACTGTATCAGCACATACCAGGTGTATCTAGTCTAGGGGTAAATGTAAATTTCCGTCTATACTTCAGGAGTCAGACACAGACACTCACAGGCTCACTATATATTACACCAGAATTTAAAAAGTAGAAAAAGGGAAAGGTATTTGAAGCGTACAACAGTACACAGTGTTGTGGTATGTTTAAATCTTCGTTTATATTTCAATCTCAGTAAGCCAGTCCACACTCTCCGCTACTGGAAACTACATGGATACAAGTACAGATGGAAACTTGAGTGTTAGCAGATATTTGGGAATTACTCATCGCGGGAAAACCTCTCGATAGATGTTGCAGAGGTGATGCAGACCCTCAATTACTGTGTCTGTGGAGACAGCGAAAATGGTTCTTTGTGAAGAAAGGATTGCTTTATCGCAGTAGCGTGGATCACATCACTGTTACTCGTCTCCATCAAATTGTGATCACAGGGAGAGATGTAGACATGGTCCTCACTGCCAATCATGATGTGTCTGGTCATTTTGGAGTGCAAAAGACAGAAGCCACAGGACGTAGGTGATTCTATTGGATTGGCATGAGAGGAGACATTGAATAATGGTGGCAGGAATGTCACATGTCTGTGACTATCACAACTGTGAAAGGTGATCATAAAGCACCACTGCATCCGCTTGTAAGTTGACGTCCATTACAAATGGTAGCCATTGATCATCTCAAGGTAGAGGCCAGCAGGACAGGCTATAGCTACATCTTAACCATCATCGATCAGTGCACCAAATTTCTAGTGGCTGTCCCTGTGAAGGATTTAACTGCCCAGACTACACAGCGGTGGAGCAGGGAGAGGTAAGTGTTGCAAATTGCAAGTGCTGTGGCCATGACCAAGCAGGGGGGGAACACTCATGGGCGACTGTTGTGAGTTCATTCTCTGGTTCACCAGCTGTGAGTTCTCCTTCCAGACTCCCTCTGGTGGTAACAGGCGGTAGAGAGGCTGATTTGATCTGTGGAGATCTGCCACCTGAGAATGAGGATGACGATTGGATCTCAGGAGTCTCAGATTGGATTTAAGACAGCCGATGCCCTATTCATTTGCTGGTGATTCGTTCTGGCTTGTCAGCTCTTGGTTTTCAGCTCTGTTCCAGTCATCTAAAGCTAAGTTTTTCTGCTAATGTTCACACTTGATTTTGTTGGTCTATTCAGTTTTTTGGTGTGGACAGCCAGCCCCTGCTGGGGGCTGTGCTGAATTTCCACTCTTATTTATCAGTATTTTGCCAATTGGCTTTTTGTTCCTTACTAGTTCGGTCTCTTTTTGCTCTGTCTCAGAAAATTTCAGAGTGCTGATATAGTGGGAGAAGTCTTGTGACTTCGGGGTTAATTTTGCTATCAGAAGTGCTGGACATGATTTTTGTAGGGTTTTTTGCAGGTTGCAGACAGTGTCTTTCCTTTCCTGTCTAGTTAGTTTGGGCCCCATCATTTGCTCAGCCTATTTTCCTGCCTGTGTTTGTGCTTTCATCTTGTTTCACCGTCAATACATGTGTGGGGGCTATCTATTCCTTTGGGATCTGCTCTGGGGCAGTTAGTTTTCCCTTTCCTTGCTTTAGGCTTATTTACTCCTCCGGCCGTGATGGGGCTTCTAGGAACATCGTAGGCACGCTCCACGGCTACTGCTAATTGTGTGGTAAGATCAGGGATCTGCAATCTGCATAGTTACCAACCTCTCTGGTTTTCTGTGACTTAGCTTGTTTTGCTTTTTTCTCCTCGGTGACCCATTCATAACAGGCAACAATACTGGCACAGGGCCCCTCATAGTACGCTGGTGTGTCCAACGGCGAGTGGGCCCCCCACCATCAGAGACACTGTATTGTACTATGAGGGGCCCTGTGCCAGTGCCGTCGGCCATCAGTAGGCCCATCCACCTGTTCAGAGCCAAGGCACTTGCTCGGGTGTGCCAGGTGTTGACCCCAGCCCTTGGGGGGGTGGGCAGCCCAGTTAGGGAGGTTTAAAAAATGGCATATGTTGATGTGTAGGCTGGACATTCAGCTGCTGCAAATAGCGGAATTGGGCAAGTCCGAGGAAGAGGACAAAAGCGAGGCAGTTTTCTGGCAAACTATGTGTCATCAGGGGAAGGTGGGACAAAATCCATTGAAACCCATGCATGGTTCATTTTAATGAAGGTTAGATCATCAACATTTTGGGTCGACAGATGGGTCCTTTTTTCTGTCAGGATTGATCCAGCAGCACTGAAGACTCTTTCAGATAACACACTAGCAGCAGGGCAAGCGAGCTCCTGTAAGGCATAGTGTGCCAATTCAGGCCAGGTGTCCAGTTTAGAGGCCCAATAATCAAAGGGGAATCACCTGTGAGGGAAAACATCGATATGGGAGTAGTTTGTAACCATAGTTGACAACTGCTGTCTCCTCTCACTTTTAATCGATGCAGTATTAGCAGTCGTGTGAGTGGTACTTGAGAAATCATTCCACAACATGGTCATTTAACCTCTGTCTCCAACGCCACTTCGGCTGTGTGCACCACGAAAACCTCTTCCATTGTGCCCACTACGGCTTGTGGGAGAACCAGCACCATTGCTGTGTGCTGGGAAAGCGTCAAACAAATGGTTTACCAGAGTTGCTTGTTTGTTAGCTAATATTATCTCTAGGTTCTCCTGTGGCATGTTGTGTAATTTGCCTTTGTAGCGTGGATCGAGGATGCTGGCCAGCCAGTAATCATCATCCTTCATCATTTTGGCAATGCGGGGGTCCCATTTTAGGATCCGCAAGGCATAATCGCACATGTGGGCCAATGTTCCAGGTGTCAATAATGCACTGCCACTGCTGGGGGGAGGAGCACTTTCTGGCAAATCCACATCCCTACAGTCACGCACAAACACTGTACCTGACCTTGGAATGCCAATATTTTCTCTTGCCCCCTGAGAAGCATCCTCCTGCCCAAAATAATCATCCCCCTCATCCTCCTCCCCTTCTTCCTCCACCTCATCCAGGGCAGTTCCCTGACCAGACAATGGCTGACTGTCCTCAAGGCTTCCTTCCTCCTCCTCCTCCGCTGCAGACGCCTGATCCTTAATGTGCGTCAAACTTTGCATGAGCAGATGCATAAAAGGGATGCTCATGCTTATGATGGCGTCATCTGCGCTTACCAGCCGTATGTATTCCTCAAAACACTGAAGGACTTTACAGAGGTCTTTCAGCTTTGACAACTGCACACCTGACAATTCCATGTCTTCCCTCAAACTGCCTGCCCGTGTATCCTCCCACTAATGCATTACAGCCTGCCTCTGTTCGCACAGCCTCTCAACCATGTGCAGGGTGGCGTTCCTCCTTGTTGCAATGTCTGATTAGGCGGTGCTTGGGGAGGTGGAGCAAATGCTGCAGCTTCTGCATACGAGTGGAGTGGATGTTTGAGCGACAGATGTGCGAGCACACTCTTCGCACCTTATGGAGCAGGGATGTTAAATCCGGATAATTATTAAGGAAGCACTGCACCACCAGGTTCAAAGTGTGAGCCAGGCAAGGTATGTATGTGTTTTGCACGGGCTATGGCTGCCACAAAATTACGGCCGTTATCACTGACTACCTTGAATGCCTCAAGATGTAGAGTGCCCAGCCATGACTCAGTTTGTCACTGCAAGTAGTCGGACAGTACCTCTGCGGTGTGTCTGTTGTCGCCCAAAGACATCATCTTTAACACAGCCTGCTGACGCTTACCACTAGCTGTTCGATAGTCGGACACCTCATGTGCAACACTGCCAGCTGCGGATGGAGTGCTCCTGCGACTGCGCTCTGTGGATGAGCTTTCGCTGATAGAGGAGGAGGATCGAAAGTCTACAGCCAACTGTTTCCTATATCGTGGGCTAGGCAGCACTGTTCCACCATCGCTGTCCCCTGTGGAGCCTGCATCCACATTAACCGCATCCACCACATTAACCAAGTGCGCAGTGATGGACATGTAATGGCCCTGGCCATGCCTTCTGGTCCATGCATCTGTTGTGAGGTGTACCTTTCCACTCACTGACTGTTTTAGTGCATGGACAATGTGGTCTTTCACATGCTGGTGGAGGGCAGGGATGGCTTTTCGAGAAAAGAAGTGCCGACTGGGTAGGTCATAGCGTGGGACAGTGTAGGCCATGAGGTCGCGGAAAGCATCGCTTTCAACCAAACGGTAGGGCATCATCTCTAATGAGATTAGTTTGGCAATGTAGGTGTTCAAACAAAGTGTACACGGATGAGAGGATGAGTACTTTCTTGTCCTACTCAGAGTGTCTGGTAGGGTGAGCTGGACTGGAAAGCTGCATATGGGGGAAGTAGCAGTGGACCGGACGGAGTGAGAGGGGGTTGGTGATGGTATTGTTGGTGATGGCCTAGATTCAGTGTTGTGTTGCAAAACCATTGTGATTCCCTGAGTGCTTTGGCCTTGCGACGACACCTCCACATTTAGTGCTGGTGGTGTGCTTAACGGTGGCGGTGGACTTACAGTGGGGGAAGCGATGGAGCGTTGCTGGCTACCTTCAGTCGGAGCAGGTGCACATGTGCTACCTGAGGTTTTGTAGTCAGTCCACGCTTGCAAGTGCATGTTGATTAAATGTCTAAGCATGCAACTGGTATTCAAATTTCTGAGTTGTTTACCTCAGCTAAAGGTCCTTCAGCAATTCTTACAGGTAACCTTTGCCTCATCAGTAGGATTTTGGACAAAGAAGTGCCACACTGCACTCTTCCTACTATGGTATACATTTTCTGGCCTTGCACGCTGTGCTAAGTTGACGGTCTGGCCAAGCTGTCCTGCAACTCTTTTAGTTTTTGTTCCACGTTTTTGGACAGCTATGGGCCTGGCAGATAACCGCTGATGCGATGTCAATGCCTGCTGCGGATCCTTCTCCTTATCTGAACTATAGCCAGCGCCACCCTCCTCCCCCAATGGATGCCAATCTGTGTCAAGAACTGGGTCATCTATCACCTCCTCTTCAAAGTCATCTGCACCTTCCTCTTTACCTTCCTCTGTGTCACCGTGTAAGGTGGTATAGTATGCGGGAAGGGGCACCTGAGTTTCATCAGGGTCAGATTCTGGCTCAATAGACTGCAAGGGCAATGTAGTGCTCTGGGTCGATGTACCAGCAGAATCATTTAGCAGTGGCTGTGCATCAGTGCACTCCATGTCAGATTCATCTTGGACTGGGGAATTCTGGATTTGACTTGATAACCCAGGCATGGTATGTGAAAAGAGCACCATAGACTAATCTGAAGTGTGGGCTGCCACATCCTTAACTTTTGGTGGGGGTGAAGGACACAAGGAAAGGTGTTTTTCCTGACCAGAACCCTACACTGACGACTCCGTGCTTGCAGGTTTCGAACGTTCAGAAGAGGAGGCAATAGAGCTGGTGGCTGTTTCAGCAATGTACGCCAAAACCTGGTCCTGATGCTCCGGCTTTAAAAGCGGTTTTCCTACTCCAAGAAAAGGCAACCTTACAGGCCTTCTTGGGCCAGACGATGGCGCAGGCTCAACACCTCCTGCCTTAGCTGCTGTTGTGCTTTTGCCAGAACTAGCTGATGCACCACCACCATCAGTACCAGCTGCGCCCCCCTGCCCATGTTCGCGGCCTCTTCCACCATACTTTCTCATGTTTGGGAAAACGTACCAAAAATACCAGCAGAGAGATGGTACTGTATGACGAGCGCCAGCTGTGTAAGGTGTATTAAAAAAATTAAATATACGTATATATTTTGTTAGTCACAGATGCCCTCACAGTATGTATTGGACCGTGATCCAACAAGCAGATATACGGAACTGTATCAGAAGTGTACAGCTGTATACGTTTTTTGTGTAACTAACAAACTCGTAAATGTACTTACGAAGTGTCACACACACGCTGACTCTGTATAGATGTGACTGTAATGCGAACGGCAAATATACAATACTGTTTGAGATTCGGACAGCTCTATACGGTGTGTGTATGGAAAATTGTCAATCTCCGTCTATTTGTATAGGGACTGATACACGCTGTCTCTGTCTAGTTTTGACCGTGATCCAACAGCAGATATGCAAAACTGTTTCAAAAGCGGACAGAACTCTAAGGTGTAGGTCTGGAAAAACGAAAAACTCCTCGGCTTTTTTTTCCAGAATCACACACAGATAGATTCTATTTGTCCGTGATACAAGGCGGTACACGGTAGTGTGTGAGGAGCGTACACCGCTATATGGTGTCTGTATGGAAAATTGTCAATCTCTGTCTGTTTGTGTAGGGACTGACACACGCTGTCTCTGTCTAGTTTTGACTGTTATCAACAGCAAATATACGAAACTGTTTGAAAAGCGGACAGCACTCTAAGGTGTAGGTCTGGAAAAACCAAAAAACTCCTCTGCTTTTTTTTCCAGAGTCAGACACAGATAGCTTCTATTTGTCCGTGATACCAGGCGGTACACGGTAGTGTGTGAGGAGCGTACATCGCTATACAGTGTCTGTATGGAAAATTGTCAATCTCTGTCTATTTGTATAGGGACTAACAGATGCTGTCTCTGTCTAGTTTTGACCGTAATCAAACAGCAGATTTTCAAAACTGTTTGAAAAGCGGACAGCACTCTAAGGTGTAGGTCTGGAAAAACGGAAAAACTCCTCGGCTTTTTCTTCCAGAGTCACACCCAGATAGCTTCTATTTGTCCGTGATACCAGCCGGTACACGTTAGTGTGTGGGGAGCGTACACTGCTATACAGTGTGTGAAAAAATGAATGCTCAGTAACTCACCAGGACAAAATAATAAAAGTTGGAGTGCATTGAAAAAAGCAGTTTGAATGCAGTGTGCACACAGCAATGCAGCTAGCAGGTAGCCTTAAAAGGCAGTCTAATCACCACCAGTGCTGCTGCACACAACAAAAATCCTCCCCTTTCACTGCACACTAACTGTACAGTGAAAAGCGCCATCAGCAGAAGCAGTTTTTTTTCTTCTTCCCTGCCTTACGCTCTCCCTGTTCAGAATCAGCAGCAGCACCTCTCCCTTTTCTAAGATCAGCAGAGGTAAGATGGCGGTCAGTGGTCACAGCCTTTTATACCGACTGTGATGCCACACAAAGCCGGCCAATCACTTCAATGCCCTTCTCTAAGATGGTGATGGCTGCTGCCCATGTCATCGTGTTGCCCACAGTGTGCGTCCTCTCTCATAGGCTGAGAAAAGGCGCTGGAAGCATTATTTGAAACGCGACTTTGGCACTCTGATCGGCGACCTCATGGCCGACCTCGCGCTACGTTTGGGTTTTGATCGGCGAAACCCAACTTTAGCTAAAGTCGGCTATTTTTGAATTTGACCGACCCGTTTCGCTCAACTAACTGGCCAAGGAGCTCAGAGACAGAATTGAGGCAAAGCACAGATCTCTCAAAGATTACAAAAGAATTTCTGCAGTACTCAGTCAACTATCACTGCAGCCCTCCTCCAGTTGGAGTTTTATGGCAGACTGCCCCTATGGAAGCCTCTCCTCAGGGCAAGACATATGAAAGCATGCATAGAGTTTGCTTAAAAAAATTTGAAGGACTTCCAGACTATGAGAAAT
This sequence comes from Dendrobates tinctorius, assembly GCF_039654945.1. NCBI lineage: Eukaryota > Metazoa > Chordata > Amphibia > Anura > Dendrobatidae > Dendrobates > Dendrobates tinctorius. The sequence goes on along the minus strand of NW_027361696.1, from coordinate 93,816,355 downwards.
AAGATTATCTGGTCTGATGAGAAGAAAGGAGAACTTTTTGGTGATAATTCTAAGCGGTACGTGTGGAGAAAACCAGACACTGCTCTTCACTAGTGTGGAGCATTCCGATACTGCAATATCGGGTATCGGCCGATATTCGCTGTATCGGAGTTCCGATACTGAGTTCCGATACTTTTAGAATATCGAATACCGGAATCGGAAGTTCCCATAATGCAATGAGCCTTTTTATTCAGCCAATGAGGAATCCTAAGAAGTGTGGGCACATCCTGTTATGCATGTTAGGCATGTTAACTAATGGCATGGCTGTGATTGGCTGAGAGCAGACCACCCAGCTGCTCCTCCCCCAGACACACGCTGAACAGTGATCTATAGAAAGTGAAACTAGTGAGGGAGGAGGAAACAACCAGTTCTCATTTCAATGCCAGAACACCCCCCCCGGACAGTTATCTTTGAAGCAAGTTATGATATCTTGGAAACCTTGCAGACTAGCCACACAAGGTAAATTACTTATTGTCAGCATTCTGCAGCCAAGATATGCACTGAGATTATGTGAAAAGCCCAGACAACCCGTTTAACATAGTCAATATCTTTGTAACTCCGAACGTCTTAAAAAAAAAAAATTCCTGCTATTTGATTGGGCTAAACCTCTATGCCTTTATTGTCTCCTCCACCTCCCCCAATACATTCTACATTATTCTTAGTTGTTTTCCTTCATGTAGAATTAACCTACAAGGAAAGTAAGGGGTTTTTTTCATTCCGATATTTGTGTCCCATTGACTTGCATTGGTTTCCGGTATCGGAATCGGCGATATCCGATATTTTTGGGGTATTGGTCCGATCCAATCCGATCCGATATTTCCCGATATCGGAAGGTATCGCTCAACACTACTCATCACCTGCCCAATACAATCCCAACAGCGAAACATGGTGGTGGCAGCATAATGCTATGGGGGTGTTTTTCAACTGCAGGGACAGGACGACTGGTTGCAATTAAAGGAAGCATGAATGCAGCCAAGTACAGAGATATCCTGGATGAAAACCTCTTCCAGAGTGCTCTGGACCTCAGACTTTGCCAAAGGTTAACCTTCCAACAAGACAATGACCCTAAGCACACAGCTAAAATAATGAAGAAGTAGCTTCAGAACTACTCTGATCATTCATGACGGACCCAGGCAAAGCCTTGACCTAAACCCTATTGAGCATCTCTGTGACCTCGCGTAGTCAAAAATCTGTAGTGCGCATGGCCGTGAAAAACTTCCGGGACATAAGAAACAACTGCATATGCCAGCGCATGCGCACTACTGATTTTCGGCTCTGACCTCAGTTGGGCAAAGCATACTGCGCATGCGCGAGGTCACATTTCAATGCGCATGTGCAAAATCTGTACATGATCTGTCATCTTCACAGCGAAGAATGCGTACAGAAAGCTGAGGAGAGGTGAAGTGATTAAAGAGAGGCAACGCCCATCGGACTGAACAGATTACCATACAGCGTGGGACAAATAAAAAGGTTTTTATGGGAAATAAGATTATCTGGTCTGATGAGAAGAAAAGAGAACTTTTTGGTGATAATTCTAAGCGGTATGTGTGGAGAAAACATGTGGAGTCAGGGGGTTTCAGAACTAGCTGTGGAACGCATAGCTGACACTCAAATGATATGTTAAGCTGGTAGGCCAAAAAAAGTGGTGATAGGTTCCCTTTAAATCTGTATGACATCCATATGCAGGCTTGGACTGGCCCACTGGATTGCAGGAGAATCCTCCAGTGGGCCCCTATGCAAGAGTAGGCCACCATCCTCTTATATGAGCAGTACTTGGCACAATATACTTGATTCACTATATACTGTATATATATAGAAAAGGCAGCTTCTTATTCATTTAACAATCTACCCAGTTCATTGCTTTATAAATTTGTGATTGACGATAATGTCATATTTGCATGACGCTGAAAAGTGGGTCCCTGGAGTTGGTTACTGGTGGGCCCTTGATACCCCAGTCCAATACTGTTCACCATGTGACAGACGTTCTTATACAGCAACAACTAAAAGAAATTACTTGAACAAATACAATTTCCTATATCAAAACTTGCAATGTGAGATATAGAAGAGAACAGTGCACACTGTGATTTTTTTTTCCACATGGTCATGCAGTCTATGTGACAAAACTGTTATGTGAACAGCCCTATTGAATTACATCGGTCTGTGCGCTGTCAGATTTTAACACTGACAGCACATGTTCATATGATATGCTCTTCTAATCGAGAGCTAAGAGTGTTATAGCTGACAGTAATGGTGACAGCTCTACTTCTTCATCTTGATGACAACTTTCCTCCACCCAAACCTTCTCCAGAAAGACACAGTGAAGGAAGAAGAAGTTGTTCGAGGTATGTAAAAAGCTGCAAGCAGGAAGTTATAAGGCTAAAACAATGAAATAACACTCACCCTCCTTACTAGCTTTTTGCCCCACCGCTCTTATTCCAGTATGATGTTTTCATTGGCTGCAGATATCACAGCCACCTACCCCATGTAATATTTGGAGCTTTATGCCGTGAAGGCCAGTGATGGCTGCAGATACCATGTGGGGTATATTGGCTGTGATGCCTGCAGCCAATATAAAGTGTACACTGGCAGGGAGCAGTGGGGACGCAGCACTGGAATGAAGGGTGAAAAGTACTTCAATGCTTTAGCACCATTGCTGCCTGTATGCAGCATTTTACATATCCCATAAAAACCCTTTAAACTCCTCCATCAAGGGTTGATTTGGTAGAACCCGTGAAGTCTATCTAAAGGCTTAAGTACTAGCTGAATGTAAAATAAATTAAAACTCAATAGCTTAACCTTTTCTTTAGCAATTAAAAAAGCATCATCAGATATTCTGTGGAGAACTGGGCCAACTTCTCAGTTGGCTACAGGTTCTACGCTAGGGACGGGCTGCACCTCAATGGGGAGGGTGCAGCTGTGCTGGGGGAGAAAATGGCTAGAAGGTTGGAGGAGTGTTTAAACTATGGATGGGGGGAGGGTATTCATTTCATAGGAGGGTAAGACAGTGCAGATAGAGACCTGGGCACAAATAATGAAATTGGGGGTGGCATGGGGGTGGGGTTAGAACAGTTAATAATTTCAGAAAGAATAGAGGTACAGAGAGATACATAAAGTGCATGTATACTAATGCCAGGAGCCTTACCAACAAGATGGAGGAATTAGAATTAATTTTGTTGGAACATAATTATGACATGGTGGGGATATCTAAGACATCGCTGGACGAGAGCCATGACTGGGCGGTTAATTTACATGGCTATAGTCTGTTCAGAAATGACCGTACAAATAAGCGAGGGGGAGGTGTGTGTTTATATGTAAAATCATCTTTAAAACCCATCCTGCGTGATAATATATGTGGATCTAATGAAAATGTAGAGTCCCTGTGGGTGGAGATAAGGGGAAGGGGAAAAAATAATAAATTACTGATAGGGGTTTGTTATAAGTCTCCAAAAATAATGGAAGGAACGGAGAATATCCTCGTAAAGCAAATAGATGAAGCAGCGACTCAAGGAGAAGTCGTTATTATGGGGCACTTCAACTACCCTGAAATACATTGGGGAACTGAAACCTGCAGTTCCAGCAAAGGTAATAGGTTTTTGACAACTGTGAGAGACAATTACCTTTTTTATAACTGGTTCAGAACCCAACAAGAGGGGGGGCACTGCTAGACCTAATATTAACCAACAGGCCAGACCGCATATCAAATATAAGGGTTGAGGGTTACTTGGGTAATAGTGACCTCAAAATAATAAGTTTTCATGTATCCTTTAATAAGATGTGTAGTAGAGGGGTTACAAGGACACTAAACTTCAGGAAGGTAAATTTCCAAAGGATGAGAGATGAACTTGGTGCAATTAACTGGGATGATATCCTGAGACATAAAAGTACCCAAAGAAAATGGGAGACGTTTATTAGCATCCTGAATAGGACCTGTGCACAATATATACCGTAAGGGAATAAACATGCTAGAAATAGGAGGAAACCTCTGTGGCTAAACAGAGCTTTAAGGGGCGCAATAAGTGGCAAAAAGAAAGCGTTTAGAGAATTAATGCAAGTAGGTAGTGATGAGGCATTAAATAAATACAGAAAATTAAATAAATTCTGTAAAAAGCAAATCAAGGCGGCAAAGATTGAGACAGAGAGGCTCATTGCCAGAGAAAGTAAAAATTATCCCAAAATATTCTTTAACTACATAAATAGTAAGAAACTAAAAAATGATAGTGTTGGTCCCCTTAAAAATAATCTTGGTGAAATGGTGGATGAGGATGAGGAAAAAGCAAATATGCTAAATGACTTTTTTTCAACACTATTTACACAAGAAAATCCCATGACGGTTAACAAGATCAGTGATAAAAAATTTTTTCCATTAAATGTCACCTGCTTAACCCAGCAGGAAGTATGGCGGCGTCTAAAAATCACTAAAATTGACAAATCCCCAGCCCCGAATGGGATACACCCCCAAGTATTGAAGGAATTAAGTACAGTCATAGATTATTATTATTATTTATTGTTATAGCGCCATTTATTCCATGGCGCTTTACATGTAAGGCGGGGTATACATAAAAACAAGTACAATAATGTTAAACAATACAAGTCATAACTGGTACAGAAGGAGAGAGGACCCTGCCCGCGAAGGCTCGCAATCTACAAGGGATGGGTGAAAATACAGTAGGCGAGGGTAGAGCTGGTCATGCAGCGGCTTGGTCGATCGGTGGTTACTGCAAGTTATAGGCTTGTCGGAAGAGGTGGGTCTTCAGGCTCTTTTTAAAGGTTTTGATGGTAGGTGAGAGTCTGATATGTTGTGGTAGAGAGTTCCAGAGTAGCGGTGATGCGCGAGAGAAATCTTGTATGCGATTGTGGGAAGAGGAGATAAGAGGGGAGTAGAGAAGGAGATCTTGTGAGGATCGGAGGTTGCGTGCAGGAAAGTACCGGAAGACGAGGTCACAGATGTATGGAGGAGACAGGTTGTGGATGGCTTTGCATGTCATGGTTAGGGTTTTGTACTGGAGTCTCTGGGCAATGGGGAGCCAGTGAAGGGACTGACAGAGGGGAGAAGCTGGGGAATAGCGGGGGGACAGGTGGATTAGTCGGGCAGCAGAGTTTAGAATTGATTGGAAGGGTGCGAGAGTGTTCGAGGGGAGGCCACCGAGCAGGAGGTTGCAGTAGTCAAGGCGAGAGATTATGAGGGCATGGACTAGGGTTTTTGCAGATTTTTGGTTGAGGAATGAACGGATTCGTGAAATATTTTTGAGTTGAAGTCGGCAGGAAGTGGAAAGGGCTTGGATATGTGGTTTGAAGGAGAGATGAGCGTCAAGGATTACCCCGTGGCATCGAGCTTGTGGGACTGGGGAGAGTGGGCAGCCATTTACTGTAATGGATAGGTTTGTTGGGGGGGTCACGTGAGATGGGGAAAGATGATGAATTCTGTTTTGTCCATGTTAAGTTTCAGAAATCTAGCAGAGAAGAAGGATGAAATAGTGGACAGACATTGAGGGATTCTGGTTAGTAGGGAGGTGATATCTGGTCCAGAGATGTAGATCTGTGTGTCATCAGCATAAAGATGATACTGAAATCCATGAGATTCTATGAGCTGTCCCAGGCCAAAGGTGTAAATGGAGAAGAGCAGGGGTCCTAGGACTGAACCTTGTGGGACTCCGACAGATAGGGGGCTAGGTGAGGAGGTGGTGTGTGAGTGGGAGACGCTGAATGTCCGGTCTGTTAGGTATGATGAGAGGTATAGAGAGACCATTATTTTTAATCTTCAAAGATTCCATAATAGCAGGGTCTGTGCCACAGGACTGGCATATAGCTATTGTGGTGCCAATATTAAAAAAGGGGACAAAAACTGAACTTGGAAATTATAGGCCAGTGAGCTTAACCTCAACTGTGGGTAAAATCCTGGAGGGTTTTCTAAGAGATGCTTTACTGGAGTATCTGAAGAATAATAACCTCATGACCCTATATCAACCTGGGTTTACGAGGGACCATTCCTGTCAGACTAATCTGATAAGCTTTTATGAAGAGGTAAGTTCCAGACTGGACCAAGGAAATGCAGTGGACGTGGTGTACATGGACTTTTCAAAAGCTTTTGATACGGTGCCACACAAAAGGTTGATACATAAAATGAGAACAATGGGGATAGGAGAGAATATGTGTAAGTGGGTTAAGCACTGGCTCAGGGATAGGAAACAAAGGGTGGTTATTAATTGAGCACATTCGGACTGGGTCACGGTTAGCAGTGGGGTACCACAGGGGTCAGTATTGGGCTCGCTTCTTATTAACATATTTATTAATTACCTTTTAGGGGGCATAGAGAGTAGAATTTCAATATTTGCAGATGACACTAAACTGCAGGGTAATCAATACAGAGGAGGACAATTTTATATTACAGGAGGATTTATGTAAACAAGAAGCTTGGGCTGATAAAAGGCAAATGAGCTTTAATGGGGATAAATGTAAGGTCATGCACTTGGGCAGAGGAACTAAGATGTATAATTATGTGCTTAATTGTAAAACACTGGGCAAAACTGTTACTGAAAAAGACCTGGGTGTATGGGTGGACGACAAACTCACATTTAGTGGCCAGTGTCAGGCAGCTGCTGCAAAGGAAAATATAATAATGGGATGCATTAAAAGAGGCATAGATGCTCATGAGGAGAACATAATTTTACCTCTATACAAGTCACTAGTGCGACCACACTTAGAATACTGTGTACAGTTCTGGTCTCCGGTGTATAAGAAAGACATACAGTAGCTGAACTGGAGCTGGTGCAGAGAAGAGCGACCAAGGTTATTAGGGAACTAGGGGGTCTGCAATACCAAGACAGGTTATTACACTTGGTGTTATTTAATTTGGAAAATCAAAGGCTTAGGGGTGATCTTATTACAATGTATAAATATATGAGGAGACAGTACAAAGACCGTTCTAATGATCTTTTTACTCTTAGACATGTGACGGGGACAATGGGGGCATACTCTATGTCTGGAGGAAAGAAGGTTTAAGCATACTCCCAGATGCGGATTCTTATCTTTACTATAAGAGCAGTGAGACTATGGAACTCTTTGCCGTATGATGTTGTAATAAGTGATTCCCTACTAAAATTTAAGAAGGGACTGGATGCCTTTCTCGAAAAGTATAATATTACAGGGTATATACACTAGTTTCCTTAATATTGCGTTGATCCAGGAAGCTAGACTGATTGCTGTATGTGGAGTCGGGAATTAATTTTTTCCCCAATGTGAAGCTTGCTGTTTGCCACATGGGTTTTTTTTGCCTTCCTCTGGATCAACATGTTAGGGCAGGTTAGGATCAGATATGGGTTGAACTAGATGGACTTAAAGTCTTCCTTCAACCTTAATAACTATGTTACTATGTTACAGTGTTACTGTTATTATTAAAGGGGTTCAGCCCACAAGTTTGTGTAAACATCCCTTACTATTGAAACTTAACCTTAACGGGGTTGTCCTCTACTAGAAAAGTCCTTCTTGATAGCTCCATGCAGCAGAGGTGCTCCTCCGATATCATTGCTATGTCGATTTGCTGTCATGTGACATTATAACTTCACATGACTGTTGCAGCAAATTAGCATTTACTGATCACACACAGTTTTCTCTATCCCATGCTGATAGAATAGAGAAGTCTGCAATCAGTCTGAGACTGATGGTTAGCTGGATAGGTCATGTAATTTAACAGTGTTAGCTGCTATGAAGTCTCTCATTCCTGGCATAGCATGCATTCCTTCTTTTCATTCCTTAATTAGCACACAGACAGAAGTGTGGAAGAAATTATACAGCAGTACTACTCAATGTGAATGTGAATCCAGCTCTGGTTGGAGGTAAAAGATTTGTTAGAATGCTCAGCATAATCTTTCTGTTTCTTCCTCTCCCTGTTTTCTCATTCTGCTATTCATTCCCCCAATTTCCTGCTCCTTCCATAAAGGATAATATGAGTTGTAGGTAGGCTAGCAGTTTGTTTTTTCTTGAACAAGATGTATTTGAGCAGTTTTTTTCAAAGCTGATGAATTCAGAGAGTGAAGGGTACTACACACATAGCGAGATCGTTAAGTAGATCTGCCAGTTTGACAGCTTACTAGCGACCATGTAGCTATGTACCAGCGATCCTTACCAGGTCGTATCGTTGTCGGGATTGCTGGAGCGTCGCTATGTGTAACGGGACCCTAATGGGAGATGAGGAAGTGACTCAGAAGTGAAGAAAGAAGATTTCTCCGATAAGAAAAATAACATTTCTTACATTAACTTGTAATATTAATCAATGCAAAATTTGTTGAAAAATCAGTTTGCCCATTTAAAAAACTGAATTTATTCTTATTACAAAAGAAAGGGGCACTCACTTTTTTCAGCATTAATTTATTACCTACTCCTGTCTTGGACTAGGAGTCTCTTAACTTTATGAGTTGAGGTTACATTCTCACACTGTCACAGTCAGCAGCAAACATGAAAGGTTCCTCTAGCTAAAACAAATTATTACCTATATGCAGGAAGATTATAAATCAGCAGGTAGGGTGATAACTCCCTAACCAGTGGGTATTTCATATCCTATGGAATGTTCCAGCTCATCATAAATTAGATGAGGTGTGGTGACCCTGTCTCACCCCTGCTCTGACCATTTTGGCAGAGTTCGGAGAAACTGGCGCGAAGATGCCAAAAATTTGCAAAATTTAGACATAACTCAAAGACCAATAGACTTACTATTGAGCACGCACACTGCTTTGTGCATACAGATCATTCTGGAGTTGAGCACTTCAGTGGTTTTTGACTGATTGGTAGAGGTCTCCAAACCTAGAGCCCCACCGATCAGCAACACTATACAGTGCCTGTAATATATAAAAACTGTTTCAAAACATTAGGTACAATTTCAGTTAAATTAATGGCAGGTATCTGTCTTCTAAACTCAGGATTTTTGTTGCAGATTTGCATTTGAATTCACAAACAAACTTTGCTCTGCTACATTTTTTATGAAAAATATTCACAGTTTTTCAGTTGCATTAATTATTCGTGGATTAATAATTAGGTGGTGTGGTCAATATTCCGAGTAATGCACGATTATGGCCAGTTATGGAGAGATTTAGGCATAAAAGCGGGACCAAATCCATGTTGGCTAAATAGACCATTAACCCTTTTGTGCCATCTTTTATATACTTATAGCATATGGCACCAGAGAATGAATATGTCAATGTTTCAATGTCAATTAATGCTTATTAAATAAACTACATCACTCTACCACAAGGCCATGATCAAGAGCTAGTATTAGGTTGGAGGACAACGTTTTCGATCTCACACACATCTCACACACACAAATAAACACAGACACACATGAATTTTTTACATACAAAAAAATTAAATGAAATTTGTTTTTAGAGTGCTGTATTTGAAACTAGGTTTAAGAGTATTCTGCTGAAAAAGAAGCTACATATTCTCATCCGGTGAGATTGTGGAGTAAACAGTTCGGTATAATCATTTGCAGGACGTATTGCATCTGTTTTCATGATAATAAGTCATTAATTAAAGCTGGGACATTCTGTGCGTCATGCAAGCATCTTTTGTTCTTTCGAGGTAGGCTATCAAGGGACTATTGAAAATTGATTGAACAATTATTAATGCATGGCTCTTTCCATAACAGAAACACAAAAAAGATGCACACAATATCAAGCAATTTCAAAATAATGTACCATAATGGTAGTGGAAATAGAAAAAAGTGAGAATATTATTATTCAAGCAAAAACAGGTTAGGCTACATGTTATCAGCTTTGATTAAATACTCACTAGTAATGAGCGAATGGGTTCAGATAACATGTTATCCATACATGCTCGGGTGTTATCCAAGCATTTTGGGCGTGTACGGATAATATATTAGAGCCCTACGGCTGCGGGTTTTGTGGCATTAGACAGCCTCAACACATGCTGGGATTGCAAAACAAATAGGCAATCCCTACATGCAGACTCGCATATAAAGTGGGGAAAAAAAGTATTTAGTCAGCCACCAATTGTGCAAGTTCTCCCACTTAAAAAGATAATAGAGGTCTGTAATTGACATAGGTAGACCACAACTATAAGAGTCAAAATGAGAAAACAAATCCAGAAAGTCATCTTATCTGATTTGGCAAGATTTATTTTGCAAACTATGGTGGAAAATAAGTATTTGGTCATTAACAAAAGTTCATCTCAATATTTTGTTATATATCATTTATTGGCAATGACAGAGCTCAAACGTTTTCTGTAAGTCTTCACAAGGTTGGCACACACTGTTGGTGGTATGCTGGCCTATTCCTCCATGCAGATCTCCTCTAGAGCAGTGATGTTTTTGGCCTGTCGCTGGACAACACGGACTTTCAAATCCCTCCAAAGGTTTTCTGTGGGATTGAATTCTGGAGACTGCCTCAGCCACTCCAGGACCTTCATATGCTTCTTACAAAGCCACTCCTTTATTGCCCTGGCAGTGTGCTTGGGATCATTATCATGCTGAAAGACCCATCCACATTTCATCTTCAATGCCCTTGCTGATGGAAGGAGGTTTGCACTCAAAATCTCACAGTACATGGCCCCATTCAGTCTTTCATGTACATGGATCAGTTGTCCTGGTCCCTTTGCAGAGAAACAGCCTCATGCCTCATTGTAGGTATGGTGTTCTTTCGATGCAACTCCGCATTCTGTCTCCTCCAAACACTGCGAGTTTTGTTTCTACCAAACAGTTCTACTTTGGTATCATCAGACCAAATGACATTCTTCCAATACTCTTCTGGATAATCCAAATGCTCTCTAGCAAACTTCAGACAGGCCCGAACATGTACTGGCTTAAGCAGGGGGACACGTCTGGCACTGCAGAATCTGAGTCCCTGGCGGCGTAGTGTGTTACTACTGATGGTAGCGTTTGTTATGGTGGTCCCAGCTCTATTCAGGTCATTCACTAGGTCGCCCCGTGTGGTTCTGGGAATTTTGCTCATCGTTCTTGTGATCATTTTGACCCCACGGGGTAAGGTCTTGCGTGGAGTCCCAGATCAAGGAAGATTATCAGTGACCTTGCATTCTTCCATTTTCTTATTATTGCTCCCACGGTTGATTTGATCACACCAAACTGCTTGCCTAATGCAGATTTAGTCTTCCCAGCCTGGTACAGGGTTGCAATTTTGTTTCTGGTGTCCTTCAACAGCTCTTTGGTCTTCACCATAGTGGCGTTTGAAGTGTGACTGTTTGAGGTTGTGAACAGGTGTCTTTTATACGGAATCATAGAATCGTAGAGTTGGAAGGGACCTCCTGGGCCATCTGGTCCAACCCTCTGCTCAAATCAGGATTCGCTAAATCATCCCAGACAGATGTCTGTCCAGCCCCTGTTTGAAGATTTCTATTGAAGGAGAACTCACCACCTCCCGTGGCAGCCTGTTCCACTCATTGATCACTCTAACTGTCAAAAAAATTTTTCTAATATCTAATCTGTTATGATGAGTCACCGAAGGAGGAAAAAACAAAATACCAGCTAAGTCCAGGAAAACCAGAGAGGTTGGCAGCTATCGGATTGCAGACCCCTGGACCTATCCACAACAACTAGCAGTAGCCGTGGGGGGTTCCTACGGTGCCCTAGACCCCTCGATCACAGCCGGAGAACTATATAGCCTAAAGACAGAAAGGGGAAAAACTAAACTGCCCCAGAGCAGACCCCAAAGCAATAGGCAGCCCCCAACATATAATGACGGTGAAGCAAGATGAAAACACTAACACAGATAGAAAGATAGGTTGAGCAAATGATGGGGCCCAAGCTAACTACATAGGACAGGATAGGAAAGCTGATGTCTGCCATCCGCAAAAACCCTATCAAAATGAGCCAACTGACTGATAGGAAAAACAGGCCCTGAAGTCGCTAGGCTTCAAAAGACTATATCAGCACTCAGGTATATTCTGAAGACAGAGCAAAAGATCAACAGATCAGAGACAAAAATGGAATTCAGCTCACCCCCGGCCGGGGATGGCAGAACTCCCAAAAAACAAGGCAAAACAAAAACAAAACTGACGATTACAAAGCAGAGCAGAAAAACTTAGCTTTGAGATGCAAGAATCAGACTGGTCTACAAGAATCCAGCAGGAAAAATCACCAGCCAGAAAGAAGGGCGTCGGCAGCCTTATATCCAGTCCTCAATTCCAGCCACCCAGTCATCATCTAGCTGCCCAGGTGTTTGGTAATCAGCCTCACCACCTTCCTTCACCAGAGGAGGGAGTTCATCAGACCTCAGTGCTGAAGGGAAAAATGAACTCACAACAGTACCTCCCCCTTGAGGAGGGGTCACCGAACCCTCATCCATGCCACCAGGGAGATCCGGGTGAGCCCGATGAAAGGTACACACCAATCTTTCGGCATGAATATCAGAGGCACAGACCCAGGAATTATCCTCCTGACCATAACCTTTCCACTTAACCAAATACTGGAGTCTCCGTCTAGCCAGACGGGAATCCAGTATCTTCTCTACCTCATATTCCATGTTACCTTCAACCAATATAGGGTCAGGAGGTGCCACCACAGGAACTACTGGTTCAACAAACCTCTTCAACAAGGACTTATGAAACACTTTATGAATTTTAAATGTGACAGGAAGAGCCAACCGAAAAGAGACCGGATTAATAATCTCCAAAATCTTGTAAGGTCCAATAAATCTAGGCTTAAACTTAGGAGAAGCCACCTTCATAGCGATATTTTTTGATGACAACCAAACCATATCACCCACCTTAAACTGGGGACCTTAAACTGGGGACCAACGGTCCTACGCCGGTTGGAAAACCGCTGGGTCTTTTCCTGGGAGAGAGACAACTTATCCACTACTTGGTCCCAGATCTGGTGCATTCTCTCCACCACAGTGTCAACACCTGGGCAGGCAGAAGGCTCCACCTGCCCTGAAGAAAATTGAGGGTGAAAACCAAAGTTACAAAAAAAAGGTGACATCAAAGTGGCAGAACTAGCTCTATTATTTAAAGCAAATTCGGCCAAGGGCAAAAATGAAACCCAATCATCCTGATCGGCAGAAATAAAACATCTCAAATACGACTCCAAAGTCTGGTTTGTTCTCTCCGTCTGCCCATTGGTCTGAGGGTGAAACGCAGAGGAGAAGGACAACTGAATTCCCAGCTTGGAACAGAAAGTCCTCCAAAATCTAGACACAAACTGAACTCCTCTGTCAGATACAATGTTGTCAGGAATCCCGTGCAAGCGAACCACCTGTTGCAAAAACAAGGGCACCAACTCAGAGGAAGATGACAACTTAGGGAGTGGTAGAAGATGGGCCATCTTAGAGAATCTATCACAAATCACCCAAATAACAGTCATTCTCTGAGAGACAGGCATATCAGAGATAAAATCCAATGAAATATGGGTCCACGGCCTCCTGGGCACCGGCAAAGGCATCAACAAGCCACTAGAGTGAGAACAAGGTTTAGATCGGGAGCAAGTCCCACAGGACTGCACAAAATTCCTGACATCATGAGACAAGGCGGGCCACCAAAGAGACCGACTCACCAGATCTCTAGTACCAAAAATACCTGGATGACCAGCCAATGCAGAGCAATGAACTTCAGACATCACTCTCTTCCTCCACTGGTCAGGAACATACAACTTTCCACTGGGACAATGCTCAGGTTTGTCCTCCTGAAACTCTTCCAGAGCACGTCTCAAATCGGGCGAGATGGCAGAAAGAACTACCCCCTCGCCTAAGATGGTAGCAGGCTTAGTCACAACAGGAGAATCAGCAAGGAAACTCCTAGAGAGGGCGTCAGCCTTGACATTCTTAGTGCCCGGAAGAAAAGAGACCACAAAATCAAAACGTGTGAAAAACAAGGCCCATCTAGCCTGTCTAGGATTCAAGCGCTTGGCCGACTCCAGGTAAATCAAATTCTTGTGGTCAGTAAGGACCACGACTTGGTGTGTGGCTCCCTCCAACCAATGTCTCCACTCCTCAAATGCCCATTTCATGGCCAACAGTTCTCGATTCCCCACATCATAGTTACGTTCGGATGGGGAGAACTTTCTGGAAAAGAAAGCACAAGGATTCATTTTAGATGTCACAGGATCTTTTTGGGACAACACCGCTCCTGCACCAATCTCAGAAGCGTCCACCTCCACCTGAAACAAGAGTGAGACATCAGGTTGCCGCAAAACCGGAACAGAAGTGAATCTTCGCTTCAGCTCCTGAAAGGAAGAAACAGCCTCCGGAGACCAATTCAGCACATCAGCACCCTTCCTAGTCAAATCCGTCAATGGCTTGGCAATACCAGAAAAATTAGCTATAAATTTCCGATAAAAATTAGCAAAACCCAAAAACTTCTGGAGGGCCTTCAAAGAAGTGGGCTGAACCCAATCATAAATGGCCTGTACCTTGGCCAGGTCCATTTCAATAGTTGACGGAGACAAAATAAATCCCAAAAATGAAATCCTCTGTACTCCAAAAAGGCATTTCGATCCCTTGACATACAGGGAATTCTCCCTCAAAATCCGAAACACAGTCCGAACATGTTCCACATGAGAGTCCCTATTCTTGGAGAAGATCAAAATATCATCCAGATAGATAATCAAAAATTTATCCACAAAGTCTCAAAATATATCGTTCATGAAGCACTGGAAGACAGAAGGGGCATTAGTGAGTCCAAAAGGCATCACCAGGTATTCAAAATGTCCCTCCGGATTTTAAACGCCGTCTTCCATTCATCCCCATGCTTAATGCGAATAAGATTATACGCCCCCCTGAGGTCAAGCTTGGTAAACCAGCAAGCACCTTTAACTCTGGAGAATAGATCAGAAATCAGGGGTAATGGATACTGATATTTAACAGTAATTTTGTTGAGGGCACGATAGTCAATACAAGGCCTTAATGAACCATCCTTTTTAGCCACGAAAAAAAACAGCACCTAAGGGTGAAGAGGATGGTCTAATATGACCCTTCTCCAATGCCTCCTTAATATAGGATCGCATAGCCTCGTGCTCGGGTACAGATAAATTGAAAAGCCGACCCTTAGGGAATTTACACCCCGGGTTCAGCACAATTGCACAGTCATAACGCCTATGAGGAGGCAAAGATGCAGACTCATTCTCACTAAATACATCATAAAAGTCAGACAAATAGTCAGGAACATCATGCGACTGGGGAGAGGTGGAGAAAACAGGAGCATCACTAAGGGCACACCGACAACCCCAACTCACCACAGACAAAGATTTCCAATCCAGAACTGGATTATGGATTTGCAACCAGGGAAACCCAAGAACAATGGTATCATGCAAATTATGCAACACCAAGAATCTGCAATTTTCTTGATGGTCTGGGGCGACCCGCATTACCACCTGGGTCCAAAACTGAGGTTTATTCTTTGCCAAAGGAGTAGCATCAATACCCCTCAAAGGGATAGGTGTCCGCAGAGGTGTCATAGGAAATCCACAACGTTTAGCAAAATCCAAGTCCATCAGGTTCAGAGCTGCTCCTGAATCCACAAAAGCCTGGGTGGAAAATGTGGACAGGGAGCAGATCAGAGTAATTGCCAGAAGAAACTTAGGTTGAACAACACCCACAGAAAACGTGTGTGCACAACGTTTCTCTCGTTTAAGGCAGACAGAAATAATATGCGAGGCATCTCCACAAAAAAACACAGCTTATTACGCCTTCTGAACTCCTGACGTTGCGCCCTAGACAAAACTCTATCACATTGCATAGGTTCAGACATTTGTTCAACAGGTGGCAAAATCTCTCATGTAGTTTTGCGTTCATGTAAACGCCGATCCACCTGAATGGCTAATGACATAGAATCGTCAAGACCAGAGGGAACAGGAAATCCCACCATAGTATCTTTTACAGTTTCTGACAAACCCTTCCAAAAGAGGGCTGCCAAGGCACCATCATTCCAGGTAGTAAGGACCGCCCACTTTTGGAATTTTTGACAGTACAACTCTGCCTAATCCTGACCCTGGCTTAATGCCAACAGGGTCTTTTCAGCCTGATCAATAGCATTAGGTTCATCATACAACAACCCCAAGGCTTGAAAAAATGCATTCACATTATTCAGAATAGGATCATCAGGTTTCAAAGAAAACGCCCAATCCTGGGGATCGCCGCGCAGCAAAGAGATGACAATTTTAACCTGCTGCGCGGAGTTCCCCGACGAGTTAGGCTTCAAGGCAAAAAATAATTTACAATTATTCTTGAAATTCAAGAATTTAGACCGATCCCCAAAAAACACATCAGGAGTGGGAATCTTTGGTTCAGCAGCATGTGAATGAGCAAGATAGGCGGAAAATCCCCGCACTTCAGCAGCGAGCTGCTCCACACGATCAGACAATTGCTTCATCTCCATTGAGAGAAAAATTCCCCCTACGGCCTCAGAGATATAGAGGAAAAAATATGCACACACAAAAAAAAAATTCTGACCCTTTTTTTTCCCTCTTTTTTTTTTTTTTCTTACAATTCTCTCCTGCTATTGAGTACCCTAGGATCTGCGGTATGGCTGGTGATTCTGTTATGATGAGTCACCGAAGGAGGAAAAAACAAAATACCAGCTAAGTCCAGGAAAACCAGAGAGGTTGGCAGCTATCGGATTGCAGACCCCTGGACCTATCCACAACAACTAGCAGTAGCCGTGGGGGGTTCCTACAGTGCCCTAGACCCCTTCGATCACAGCCGGAGAACTATATAGCCTAAAGACAGAAAGGGGAAAAACTAAACTGCCCCAGAGCAGACCCCAAAGCAATAGGCAGCCCCCAACATATAATGACGGTGAAGCAAGATGAAAACACTAACACAGATAGAAAGATAGGTTGAGCAAATGATGGGGCCCAAGATAACTACATAGGACAGGATAGGAAAGCTGATGTCTGCCATCCGCAAAAACCCTATCAAAATGAGCCAACCGACTGATAGGAAAAACAGGCCCTGAAGTCGCTAGGCTTCAAAAGACTATATCAGCACTCAGGTATATTCTGAAGACAGAGCAAAAGATCAACAGATCAGAGACAAAAATGGAATTCAGCTCACCCCTGGCCGGAGATGGCAGAACTCCCAAAAAACAAGGCAAATCAAAAACAAAACTGAAGATTACAAAGCAGAGCAGAAAAACTTAGCTTTGAGATGCAGGAATCAGACTGGTCTCCAAGAATCCAGCAGGAAAAATCACCAGCCAGGAAGAAGGGTGTCGGCAGCCTTATATCCAGTCCTCAATTCCAGCCACCCAGTCATCATCTAGCTGCCCAGGTGTTTGGTAATCAGTCTCACCACCTTCCTTCACCAGAGGAGGGAGTTCATCAGACCTCAATGGTGAAGGGAAAAATGAACTCACAACACTAATCTGTGTCTCCTCCCATTCAGTTTCATCCCAGTGCTTCTAGTCTTTCCTTGTGCAAATACTGATAACAAGTTCAAACAGGTGCCTTTACTACAGGTAATGTGTGGAGGACAGAGGAGCCTCTTAAAGAAGAAGTTACGGGTCTGTGAAAGCAAGAAATCTTGTCTGTTTTAGGTGGCCAAATACTTATTTTCCTCCATAATTTGCAAAATAAATCTTGCCAAATCAGATAAGGTGATTTCTGGATATGTTTTCTCATTTTGACTCTCATAGTTGTGGTCTATCTATGATGTCAATTACAGGCCTCTCTCATCTTTTTAAGTGGGAGAACTTGCACAATTGGTGGCTGACTAAATACTTTTTTGCCCACTGTATTATTGGAGCATGCCCAAGATATTCGGATAACACCCGAGCGTGCTCGCTCATCTCTAACCCTCATCCATTTTTTCTTTAGATTGTGGTTACTTTATGTGCTCTGCTCTATCAGGGGGTGACATCATCAAGGGGACATAAGTATGAAAAAGAGGCCCTGGCCAACGGAGTGGTTGAACATGGTGTGACTCATGTGTCACCAAGGAAATCTGAGAGACCTGAAGGCACGCGTGTCATGTGACCCATGATGTTGAGATCACGCGATTCAAGTGACCCAGCGTTACAAACAACATAAAAATAAAGGCAACAGACAGTGATCCTGGGTCCAAGTCAAGCATACGTACAGTAAATGTTTAGAAAGACAGACGTCTTATATTGTGTACCTATAGTGATGTTAGATATTGCTTCCGCGGGTATCACAGCATAACCAATTGAAGAAAGAAACCTGTGTACATCAATGTATCGATATACAAATTTAAATAAAAATCAACTGTAGAAAATTTTATTTAAAAAAATATAACATGAAAAATAACTATAATATATAAGATCTAAAAAACATGTGGGGGGAGAGATCGAGAAATCTTTGTTAGTCGATGACTTTAACCTCTTTTGGGCATGGTACATAAACAACATTTTTTTGTCTGGCAGGGTTCAACTGAGTCTCTCATGAATTCATGACCATGCTAAACACAAATGATCACAATCTTCATATCACTTATCATTGTGATCCCCATATGATTGAGTTCCTTGATATCCTAATGAAATGGGACCCCACTAATAATTTAGACTGATATTTATCGGAAACTGTCTTTCACCAATACCTTACTTCATGCCTCCTCCTCGCATCTACGGTTCATGATTCAATATATATATTCCTATAGGACAATTCCTTCATCTGTGACAATTTTTTTCATTGGATTGATTTTGAAAAACAGGCCATCACCCTAAAATAAAGATGCTATGATCGATGATGTAGTTAACGTATGGTGAAATAGTATTGCTGTTATTGTTGGTAAAGATGGTATTGGCAGTACTGTTGGCATTGTTAGTACTGTTAGTACTGTTGGTACAGCTGGTATTCTTAGCATTGTTTTGACTTCTGTTTTCAAATGAATGCAATATATTAAGAAGATAAAAACTTTGATGGAATTGCTTTTTAAGCCAGCTTGGCAATTTCCATATAGACAAACATCACCTATAGAACTGTTTTAACAGAGGAGCACTGCATGGCATATAAGTTTGTTTACACTAGATGGTACTCTTTACAAGGAAAAATGTCCTCCATAGACTGCCTGTCCAAAGCCTCTGACAGCCAAATCTGACCTCCTGCTTTGCACTGATGAGTGGCAAATACCCCATAACTTGTGTCTGCAAATGGAGTGTCTAGTTTGGCTCTTTATCCTAAGTCATGAGACAAGGCTCGGTAAAGAGTCAATGATTTAGTATGTAGCTTTCATCTGTTCAGAGCGACTTTGCGAACCCCTTTCCAGAATTCACAATACCAGTTAGTACAAGTAGGAACACCCTCAAATTTCTGCTTATAATCTTCTTGATAGTTTTTTAGAAACAAACCGTTACCATTTAAGTGAAAAAGGCCAGTTGCAGCTCTGCAAAGGGGTTAGCTGTGGAAATCAGAGGACTCTTTGGTTTCTCTCTATTATAAGAGTGCATCTATGATTGGGAGGCACACTGGCGCACCTTATCCTTTAATAGTACAGAGAGAAATTACAGGAATGTTCTGCACACCAAAGGTTGGAGATGTCAACCATGTTGTGTCATGTAAAGGACAGACTCACTTTAAAGCAAATTGCTAAATAGTCATCACATTTATCGTGCAAGTTGGAGATATATTGTACAACCTTTCTACAGCACCATGCCTTGTATACAGAAGAAACCTGAACAACTGGAATATTAGCTATATCGGAATAGACAGAAGGAGACATCAATTTTATGATTTTCTTTCTAGTTATTTAGTCAAAAGATATTATGTAAATTGTGTTTTACATACCTCTAATTATGACTAACATCAAAAGAAGAGCAAGTTAAAACAAAGTGTTAATGTAACTTTTGTAACATAGGTAACTTACTTTTATTCCTTTGCACAATCAATAGACTATTATAGTGCTCAAGAAAAAAAGAGTTTTTTCACAGGATTTGCTATTAACATTGACCATCTAATATGGCCTCATGGACAAACCATATTAAAGATGTAATGGACCACTTATATTCTTCTGTGGGGTCTCTCTGTTACTGCACAGTGTATGTCTCAGATAGAGCATGCCATTTTTTAAGTTAAGGTTAAGCTAAATTTTTTAAGTTAAGCATACAGAATACAATAGAGAAAAAAGTTGTTATACTGCACTAGTTTTCATACTACAGAGATATTCTTCTCTAGTGCCTGTAATACAATGCCCCACACAGCGCCTTGGCTTGGTACATGGTGTGCCTTTGGGTGTTAGTTTTGAGCCATAGTGACTAGATGTGCCGTCCTTGAGGCCTTTAAGGAGATTTGCTCAAAAAATTCAGTTTACTATTTTTGTGAAAATAGGCAAAGAAGCTTAGGTGGGCAGCATGAATGATAATGCTTGTAGTAGGATTGCACAGGAAAGGGTGTATGAATATTTATTTGGGATAAAAGGAGAAAAGATATGAGATATATCCACTGAAATCTTGGCACATCCAAGACTCACATTTTTATTATTCAATCTGAGAATATTGAGAAACAAGGACAAAACTCATTAAAAACATTTAAAATAGCAAAAATAGCAAATAATTCACTTGAATGGGGGGCCTGAACATCCAGTGTTTGCCACGCTGCCATGTGCATGACAGTGCAGCAAACACTGCTTCTGATTGACAGTAAGATCATTATCACTGCTCAGACAGCCGCGGTTCCCTCGCTGTCAAATGACAGTGTGAGTCTGCAGCTGTGATCGGAGGTATAAAGTTTACCTCCAGTCACTGATGTTGGCTGATGGGACTACTGATCCCTATCATCTGACACCTGCAGTTGCTAATAACAGTGAGAGCAGGAGCTGCTGATGGGAGTATTCATCAGCCTGCACCTGCGCTCTAAATAAATATTTTTTTAAAAAAAACTAAGTGGTTTCCGGCAAAACTGACAGCTGGGGGCTTCCGCCATCAGCTGTCAGCATTAGCAAGGTTGGTTATCAAGAATAGAGGGGTCCCCATGCTGGTCTTTTAAATTATTTAAATTATTTATTTTAAAAACTTCACAGGGTCCCCACATTTTTGACAAGCATTCTTGCTAAAGCAGACAGCTGTGGGCTGGTATTCTCAGGTTGGTAAGGGACTTTTGATATTGTCCCCACCAAGCTTAAAAGCAGCAGCCTGAAGTTACCCAGAAAAGGCACATCTATTATTTTCCCGAATCTTTCCACTTGCCCTGTAGTGGTGGCAAGTGGGGTTCATATTTGTGGGTTGATGTCACCTTTGTATTGTCTGGTGACATCAAGCCCACGGCTTGGTAACGGAGAGGTTTCTGTAATACACCTATCCATTACTAATCCTATAGCTGTATTGTAAAGAAACACAGCAAAAATAAAATCCTTTAATTTAAAGTATGACACAGACTCCTTTAATGAATGTATATTAAGCCCTTAACCTCCGGAGCTTTTTTCGGTTTTGTGTTTTAGTTTTTCAATCCCCTTCTTCCCAGAGCCATAACTTTTTTATTTTTCCATCAGTATGGCCATGTGAGGGCTTGTTTCTTGCAGGACGACTTGTACTTTTTAAAGCAGTCATTGGTTTTACCATGTCGTATACTAGATAATTGGAGAAAAATTCCAAGTGTGGTGAAATTGCAAAAAAAAGTGCAATCCCACACTTGTTTTTTGTTTTGCTTTTTTACTAGGTTTAATAAATGCTAAAACTGACCTGTCATTATGACTCTCCAGTTCATTACGAGTTCATAGACACCAAACAAGTCTAGGTTCTTTTTTATCTAAGTGGTGAAAAAAAATACAAAGTTTGTTAAAAAAAAAGCGCCAT
The DNA here is from genome assembly GCF_039654945.1 of Dendrobates tinctorius. NCBI lineage: Eukaryota > Metazoa > Chordata > Amphibia > Anura > Dendrobatidae > Dendrobates > Dendrobates tinctorius. The sequence continues at coordinate 93,794,617 of NW_027361696.1, read as the reverse complement.
TTTCCAATTCCCATAGTGTCTCTATTTTTCATGATCTCAGGTTGGGTGAGGGCTTGTTTTTTGCACACTGAGCTGATGTTTTTAGTGATATCATTTGGGTGCAGATACGATCTTTTGATCTCCCGATTGCATTTTGTTGCAATGTTGCGGCGACCAAAAAAGTGTAATTCTGGTGTTTTTACTTTTTTTCTTGCTACACCATTTAGCGAACAGGTAATCATTTTTTTATTGATAGATCGGGCGATTCTGAATGCGGCGATAGCAAATATCTGTATGTTTGATTATGTTTCATTGTTTTATTTTGAAATGGGCGAAAGGCAGGTGATTTAAACTTTTATATGTTTTTAATTTTTTTTACATTTTTAAAAAAACATTTCTGTAACGTTTGGCGTGCTTCAATAGTCTCCATGGGAGACTAGAAGCTGCCACAACCTGATACATGCAAGTGATTATCAAATTGCCTCTATATAGCAGAATTAGTAACTTGCAATGAGCACTGACCACCGGGAGGCCCTCACAGCAAGCCAGCACTGACAACTAAAGAGGTCTCCAGGAGACTGCTAGCTGTTATGCCAACGAACCAGTGACCCGTGATCTTGTGCCACGGGTCACCGGTGGGCGGATATCCGGCACAATTGCCAGAAGCGCTTGTTAAATGCCATTGTCAGCGTTTGACAGCGGCATTTAATGGGTTAATAGCCACGGATGGATCACAATTCAAAACAGCTGACATGTCCCGGGAAAGATGTGGGCTCACCGCCGAAGCCAACATCAAAGGGAGGGAGTACGACATTGACATAAATGTACGCCGGATGTCGGAAAGGGGTATAATAAAATGAAAATAAAAACAGCCATATCCCTTGCAGGCTGTTGCGAGATCTTTTTGCTGGTCAGTATACTGCTGCTTTCTTTAATGCATTTGCACTTCCTTCACTATCTATAGCACTTTCATATATGCTTTTTGCTTTGGCTAGTTCCTGACTAAAATCATGACTCTTTATTAACATTTCTGTAATTTGTCTTCCACATTTATTTTTACCCTTGTGGCAGTCATACTACTGGATCCATGAATTTGTATCCCATGGTTTTATGATATATATGGAAAAAATTCTTCCAGCACCTCACCCTATTATTTTGTTACTTTGCACATTTGATATCATATATATCATACATTTATGTATACTGCTCGTACATGATGTACTCTAATACTTTTTGTGCTTTCTAACCATATTACTATTATTAATTAATTTATTGGACTAAATAGGGATAATATTCTAGATTTATTCAGTATCATGTATTTATTTATTTATTTGGATCATGTATGTGTTTTTGCTATGGTGATTTACTATTATTAATTTGTGCATATATTTAACCGACACTCCATGTACCATCTTCCACCTGTTGGGGATTCCCCTCCTGTTTTCCTTTTCCTTATGTTATGATTTATAATTATAAATAAAAATACTTGCTATTACCTTAGTTGTGTTTCATACTTATAGGTTTTATACATTTCTTGCAGATACCTTTTGCTTTATTGTTTATACATACGCTCCAATCACAGTTGCGGGCTCGCACTGTTATTTGACAGCGTAGGAACCACGGCTGTCTGACTGGCGGTAATGATTTTACCGCTGATCAAAAGCAGCGATTGCTACTCTTTCATGCACATGACAGCACAGCAAACACCCAGTGTTCAGGGGGCTGAACCTGAACAGTAACACGGACCTCCTGGTGAAGTCCGTGTTCGGTTTCCATGCCCGAACAGTAAGTGTTCAGTACGGACGCTGAACTTTACTGTTTGGGTTTGCACATTTCTAGTTGAGAACAATAAAACATAAAAATGAACAATGTAAATCAAAATTAATATTCTATAGGGGTCTGAAGTTGAGATGATACTCAAAATCAAAGTGTAAAATCAAATTACAGTCTGATTCATCTTCAGTGGATATTCCTCAAGACAAGTAAATGATGTTCAGTAGTGTAAATGCTCTCACTCCTAGAGGTACAGTAACATGAGGCGGTGTCTACAACCCACAGAAGTTGCTCAGGTAGTGAAGCTCATCCAAGATGGCACATCAATTCAAGCTATGGCAAGAAGGGTAGCTGTGTCTGTCAGCACAGTGTCCATAGCATGGAGCAGATGCCAGGAGACAGGCCAGTACACCATATTTTTCATTCAGTGATATCTAGGATTTGGTAATTTACAGTTGTGTTCCCTTTATTTTTTTGAACATTGTATATTTTGTGATTATTTCATGTTTTATTCTTTGATGCCTAATATCATTTTGTGAATTTACATGTTTATTAGTTCATATTTTTGCACCTCAAATGAAGGTTTTATTTCCATTTTTTTTAGCTTCATTATACTCTAAAATTGAAATGTATTGGCTTCTTTTGCTAATTTAAATGGTTTTTTTTTGAGAATTTTCTTGTTCAATATTATTTAACTATATAATAAAAATGTTATTGTTGGATGTGTCAAGGATTTTTGTCATTGTATCCCTTTTTTCTTTTATCCCACATATTCGATAAAAATCCCTGGGCTCCCCTGATTCTGCTACTTTTTACCATTTTGCACTGTATCGTTCCATTGCTGAGATAATCACATTTGTTGCTTTTGGAGCACATTATGTGAAATCTCTGCTTATGATTCATTTGGGCATTTCTTTAGAGTCTTCTCTAGGGTTGGCTCTTTCATCCCTTGTATACACTGTCAATCATAGCTTGGTAGTGTCTGAGACTTCCAGATATACTGCTAAGCTGCTCTGGGCAACATCTTGGAGAGATGAAAATGCATGCCCCCCAGAGAAAACTCTGAATAAACACCCAGGTGCATTACAAGCAGAGATTTCACATCCTGTGCTGCAAAACAAACAAATGTGAATATCTCTATAATGGAGCAAAATGGAAAAGAGGAACAGAATCGGGATCTTATGGATTTTTAAAAGGTACTTTACTTCAAAAATTTTAAGCACATGTCAAAACCATTTTAAAGTAATAGAAACCGTTGCTAACTAGGAGACAACATTCTCACTCATTTTTGACCATCATAGGTTATTTAATAATAAAAGCCACATCTACTACTATAAATGCCAGTTTGGTCAACCATTAAACATAATGGATTCATGGCTGGCCTTCTCCATCTAATACTACCAAGTTGGTAACATTGACTTTATTACATGTACTGTAGGCTGCTTCCTAGTTTGGACTCCATACATCACGGTCTTTGTTTAAGCGGATGATAAGTTGAAAAAGATTTCACTGTCCTAATGAACTGGTACGCTTTTGAAACAGTACATGTGTCCCTCTAGTTATAGAAATAAACATTTATTTCCATCAATCATGGAGATCAGGCTTGACTGCTGTGGTCAGAACACAAAACCACATAAAACCACGCTCTTCAATAGGCAATATATAAATGTGTCAAATACATTGAAAATGAAATAAATAATTGCTGCTTATTCATCGCGTATCCTTTTTAACTCCCAAAGAGAGAAAAATAAAATTGCTGAATTTAAACTCTCTACATGGACTCTTTACAATCATTATTCCCACAGTGTAAAGAGTGGATGGAAATGAAAGGAGATGCTTGGGAAACCTGCTGTGTTAGGTATAAGGATTATGGATTTGTTGCTTAATTGTGAAAGCAGTAAAAGTTTATTGGAGTTTATATAAGAAAACAATAAGGCTACAAAGCAGAGTTAGACCACTGTACATATATCTGTAGGCGTGAATGTGCCTTTATTGCCATGTAGGATATGTACAGCTCCTAATAATTGCTCTCATAAATCTTGATGAACACAGTAAAGTAAAACCTCCAGTGGTGTTTCAAGATGAATTGCTAGAAAATTAGGCTCAATAATCTCAAATCTCCTCTCCTTTATACATTGCATTTTTTTTTTACTTTTTGGCAGCACTTTTCATGGCTGTAGTAGGAACAACAAATTGTATAAAAGATAATCCAATGTGTATTTGGAATTATAATAAAAGAACATCCATTTAAAATTTGTCAGTATGAATTATTTCTATGGCTATATCTATGTCTACCAAAACTATGAGACCTTTTACATGGTTTCCTTCTGTAAGCTAAGACCAAAGTTTGACTTGGGTGTTAGCACTAAAGAAGTAAAGAAAAATCTAAAAAAAATGGATTGCATGGGTTTTTAACCCCTTCACCCCCAAGGGTGGTTTGCACGTTCATGACCGGGCCAATTTTTACAATTCTGACCACTGTACCTGGAACGCTTCTATGGATCCCGGTGATTCTGACATTGTTTTCTCGTGACATATTGTACTTCATGTTAGTGGTAAAATATCATTCAAATAACTTGCGTTTATTTGTGAAAAAAACGGAAATTTGGCAAAAATTTTGAAAATTTCGCAATTTTCCAACTTTGAATTTTTATGCCCTTAAATCACAGAGATACGGCACACAAAAAACTTGATAACTAACATTTCCCACATGTTTACTTTACATCAGCACAATTTTGGAACCAAAATCTTTTTTTGTTAGGAAGTTATAAGGGTTAAAAGTTGACCAGCGATTTCTCATTTTTACAACACCATTTTATTTTTAGGACCACATCACATTTGAAGCCACTTTGAGGGGTCTATATGATAGAAAATACCCAAAAGTGACACCATTCTAAAAACTGCACCCCTTAAGGTGCTCAAAACCACATTCAAGAAGTTTATTAACCCTTTAGGTGCATCACAGGAATTTTTTTGAATATTTAAAAAAAAATGAACATCTAACTTTTTTTCACAAAAAAAATAATTCAGGTTCAATTTTTTTTATTTTACCAAGGGTAACAGGAGAAATTGGACTGCAAAAGTTATTGTGCAATTTGTCCTGAGTACGCTGATACCTGATTTGTGGGGGGGAACGACTGTTTCGGCGCATGGCAGAGCTCAGAATGGAAGGAGCGCCGTTTGACTTTTTCAATGCAAAATTGGCTGGAATTCAGATCGGACGCCATGTCACGTTTGGAGAGTCCCTGATGTACCTAAACAGTGGAAACCCCCTACAAGTGACCCCATTTTGGAAACTAGACCCCCCCAAGGAACTTATCTAGATATGTGGTGAGAACTTTGAACCCACAAGGGCTTTACAGAAGTTTATAACGTACAGCGGTACAATTAAAAAATCATATTTTTTCCACAAAAATGATCTTTTCACCCCAATTTTTATTTTCCCAAGGGTAACAGGACCCTAAAAGTTATTGTGCAATTTGTCCTGAGTATGCTGATACCCCACATGTGGGGGTAAACCACTATTTGGGCGCATGGCAGAGCTCGGAAGGGAAGCAGCGCCATTTGACGTTTTTGGCTGGAATTGAGATCGGACATCATGTCGCGATTGGAAAACCCCTGATGTACCAAAACAGTAGAAACCCCCCACAAATGACACCATTTTGGAAACTAGACCCCCTAAGGAACTTATCTAGATGTGTGGTGAGAACTTTGAACCCCCCAGGGCTTCACAGAAGTTTATAACATAAAGCCGTACAATTAAAAAATCATATTTTTTCCACAAAAATGATCTTTTCACCCTCAATTCTTATTTTTCCAAGGGTAACAGCACCCTAAAAGTTATTGTGCAATTTGTCCTGAGTATGCTGATACCCCACATTTGGGGGTAAACCACTATTTGGGCGCATGGCAGAGCTCAGAAGGGAAGCAGCGCCATTTGACGTTTTTGGCTGGAATTGAGATCGGACACCATGTCGCGATTGGAAAACCCCTGATGTACCTAAACAGTGGAAACCCCCCACAAATGACACCATTTTGGAAACTAGACCCCCTAAGGAACTTATCTAGATGTGTGGTGAGAACTTTGAACCCCCAAGGACTTCACAGAAGTTTATAACATAAAGCCGTACAATTAAAAAATCATATTTTTTCCACAAAAATGATCTTTTCACCCTCAATTCTTATTTTTCCAAGGGTAACAGCACCCTAAAAGTTATTGTGCAATTTGTCCTGAGTACGCTGATACCCCACATGTGGGGGTAAACCACTATTTGGGCGCATGGCAGAGCTCGGAAGGGAAGAAGTGCCATTTGACGTTTTTGGCTGGAATTGAGATCGGACACCATGTCGCGATTGGAAAACCCCTGATGTACCTAAACAATGGAAACCCCCCACAAATGACACCATTTTGTAAACTAGACCCCCCTAAGGAACTTATCTAGATGTGTGGTGAGCACTTTGAACCCCCCAGTGCTTCACAGAAGTTTATAACGCCCGGGCGTGAAAATAAAAAATTTGTATTTTTTCCACAAACATGATCTTTTAGTCACCATTTTTTTTATTTTCCCAAGGGTAACAGGAGAAATTGGACCCCAAAAGTTGTTGTCCAATTTGTCCTGAGTATGCTGATACCCCATATGTGGGAGAAAACTACTGTATGGGCACACATCGGGGATCGGAAGGGAAGTAGTGACGTTTTGGAATGCAGACATTGATGGAATGGTCTGCGGGTGTCATGTTGCCTTTGGAGAGCCCCTAATGTACCTAAACAGTGGAAACCCCCCACAAATTACCCCATTTTGAAAACTAGACCCCCTAAGGAACTTATCTAGATGTGAGGTGAGCACTTTGAACCCCCAAGGGCTTCACAGAAGTTTATAATGCCAGGGCATGAAAATAAAAAAATCGTATTTTTTCCACAAACATGATCAATTATTCCCCAATTTTTTTATTTTCCCAAGGGTAACAGGAGAAATTGAACCCCAAAAGTTGTTGTCCAATTTGTCCTGAGTAAGCTGACACCCCATATGTGGGAGAAAACTACTGTATGGACACACGTCAGGGCTCGGAAGGGAAGTAGTGACGTTTTGGAATGCAGACTTTGATGGAATGGTCTGCGGGTGTCATGTTGCCTTTGGAGAGCCCCTAATGTACCTAAACAGTGGAAACCCCCCACAAATGACCCCATTTTGAAAACTAGACCCCCCTAAGGAACTTATCTAGATGTGAGGTGAGCACTTTGAACCCCCAAGGGCTTCACAGAAGTTTATAATGCCAGGGCATAAAAATAAAAAAATCGTATTTTTTCCACAAACATGATCAATTAGTCCCCAATTTTTTCATTTTCCCAAGGGTAACAGGAGAAATTGGACCACAATAGTCGTTGTCCAATTTGTCATGAGTACGCTGACACCCCATATGTGGGAGAAAACTACTGTATGGACACACGTCGGGCTCGGAAGGGAAGCAGTGCCATTTTGGAATGCAGACTTTGATGGAATGGTCTGCGGGTGTCATGTGCGTTTGGAGAGCCCCTGATGTACCTAAACTATTGAAACTCCCCACAAGTGACCCCATTTTGGACACTAGACCCCCCCACGGAACTTATCTAGATGTGTGGTGAGCACTTTGAACCCCCAAGTGCTTCACAGAAGTTTATAACGCTCGGACGTGAAAATAAAAAAATCATTTTTTCCACAAAAATGATATTTTTGCCCCCAATTTTTTATTTTCCTAAGGGTAGCAGGAGAAATTGGACCCCAAAAATTGTTTTGCAATTTGTCCTGAGTAGGCTGATACCCTACATGTGGGGGAAAAACACTTTGGGTGCATGGCAGAGCTTGGAAGGGAAGGAGCACCATATGACTTTTTCAACTCAGAATTGGCTGGAATTGAGATCAGACACAATGTTGCATTTGGAGAGCCCCTGATGTGCCCAAATAGTGGAAACCCCCAATTCTAACTCCAACCCGAACCCCAACACACCCCTAACCCTAATCTCAGCCCTAACCCTAGCCCTAACCCAAGCACTAACCCTAGCCCTAACCCTAACTCTAGCCCTAACCCTAACCCTAATGGAAAAATGGAAATAAATACATTTTTTAAATTTTATTATTTTTCCCTAACTAAGGGGGTGATAATGGGGGGTTTGATTTACTATTTATGGCGGTTTTTATGTTTGGCGGCTGTCGCACGCTTATTGTAAAAATAGTTTTTGCATCACCACATATTGAGAGCTATAATTTTTCCGTATTTTGACCCACCGAGTCATGTGAGGTCTTATTTTTTGCAAGATGAGTTGACGTTTTTATTGGTACCATTTTCGGGCACGTGACATTTTTTTATCGCTTTTTATTCCGATTTTTGGGATGCAGAATGAACAAAAACCAGCGTTTCATGAATTTCTTTTGGGGGAGTGCGTTTACACCGTTCCGCGTGCGGTAAAACTGATAAAGCGGTTTTATTCTTCGGGTCAGTACGGTTACAGCAATACCTCATTTAGGTCGTTTTTTTATGTTTTGTCGGTTTTATGCAATGAAAACTATTTTATATAAAAAAATAATCATTTTTGCATCGCTTTATTCTGCGAGCTATAACTTTTATATTTTTTTGCTGATGATGCTGTGTTGTGGCTCGTTTTTTGCGGGACAAGATGACGTTTTCAGCGGTACCATGGATATTTATATACGTCTTTTTGATCGCGCGTTATTACACTTTTTGTTTGGCGGTATGATAATAAATCATTATTTTTTGCTTCGTTTTTTATTTTTATTTTTTAAGGGGTTTGATAAAGGGGTTAACTAATTAGACAGTTTTATAGGGCAGGTCATTATGGACGCGGCGATACCTAATATGTGTACTTTTATTGTTTTGGTTTTTTTTTATTTTCAAAAAATGAATTTATTGGGGAATATTTTTTTTTTTTTTTACTAATTTATTTGGCGATTTTTTTTAAATTATTTTTACACTTTTTTTAATTTTTTTTTTACTTTATTACATAGTCCTAGGTGGGACATCACTGTCCTGTGACAAATCACTGATCTGTCACATCACAGATCACTGTGACAGATCAGCAATCTGTCACAGGCATTGAAGAAGACTTCCTCTTGCCTGCGCTTTGCAGGCACTGAGGAAGCCAGCTTCCTGCAGGCCCCCGAAGGCCCCCGTCGCCATCTTGGATTTGGGGGCCTGGAGGAAAGGAGTCCCCCGCAGCAGCGCTGCACATTGCGCTGCCGTGGGGGGCTCAGGGAAGCAAGGAGGGAGCCCCCTCCCTGCCGATGCTTCCCTTTAACTCCCGGTACACCACGATCATGTTTGATCGCGGTGTGCAAGGGGTTAACGTGTCGGGGGCGGTCCGTGACCGCCCCTGACACATTGTGGCGGGTGTCAGCTGTGATAATCAGCTGACACCCGGCCGCGATCAGCGGCGCTCACCACGTGGGCGCCGCTGATCGCGGTAGACGTACTATCCCGTCCATGGGCATAGGGGCCCGGGTCCCATGGACGGGATAGTACGTCGGATGTCAGGAAGGGGTTAAAGAACACAATGTGATCCTTTGTCCCGCTTTGCTTTCTGCATTACATCATAGGATGAAAATTAAGTATAAACATTTGATTTCTCCAATGAAGACAACTGATTGGGGCTTTCAGCACCTGGATTACCAAGAAATACAGTATCTTACTGCAGGAAAACTGGCAAGTTTGGATAAGTGTGACAAAGCTGTATAAGCTTTTTATTTAGCTAAAAAATAGGTCACCAAACATTTGGCCTTCTTATCTATTACTGAATTTAGTGTAAAGATCACAGTCATATCTCACGACTCTGTTGTTGGGTTTCCCGGGACCAGGGGCTCCTTCACTGTACCTAATGCTAGGGGTGCCCTAGCTCGCCCTGCTCCCTGGATTAGTTCTGATCATGAAGATGCCGGAGCCACGTATCTTGCCTTCACTTCTGAATCTGCACTCAGTCTGTACCCTTCCCCCACCCAGGGAAGAGGGGAGTAGTAGTGTACCTTAATATATAAACCAGACCTACAAGGTAAGGTGAAAAAGGATAGCAAAAAATACCAATCGTACAATATAGTCACGCATATAACAAAGGAATGCATGAGGGAGTGGAGGATTTGGTTAAACCAAAGTAGAGAAGAAAAGGAATTATGAAATACTCAAAATCTAGCAACAGTAACAGATAAATCCACCAAATGCCTTCTCCAAAGATAACCAACAACAGCCTCCAGCCAAACAGTATAAACTACCTTTGACAATGAGTGCTAGCCAGGACCCAGTTTATATAGGAGATGGTCTTATAGATATGTATTTTTGTCAATATTTTAGAGCTGACATTAGTGTTGAGCGATACCGTCCGATACTTAAAAGTATCGGATCGGATGGTATCGGCCGATCTAAAAAAAATATCGGGTATCGCCGATTCCGATACCGGAAGTCCCATTCAAGTCTATGGGACTTCCGGTATCGGAATAAGAAAAACCCTATTTTTGCCTTGTACAGCCTCTCTGGGGTCTGTACGGGCCTTTCGGGGGGCTGTGCCGGCCTGCCGGGGGGTCTGTGCAGGCTCCGGTGGTCTGTGCTGGCCTGCCGGGGGGCTGTGCCGGCCTGCCGGTGGTCTGTGCAGGCTCCGGTGGTCTGTGCCGGCCTGCCGGGGGGCTGTGCCGGCCTGCCGGTGGTCTGTGCAGGCTCCGGGGGCCTGTGCCGGCCGGCTATGCCGGCCTGCCGGTGGTCTGTGCAGGCTCCGGTGGTCTGTGCAGGCATCGTCTGATGGGACTACAAGTCCCATCGGGCGATGCCTGCTACCATGACAGTGATTGACACATTAGCCAATGATGGGACAGTAGTAGTCCCATCATCCGGCTAATGTGTTGAATGTAAAAAAAAAAAAAAAAAAATTACATGCTACATACATGCTACATACATACAACATGCATACTACATATATACTACATGTAACATACATACTACATACATGCTACATACATGCTACATACTACATACATGCTACATGCATACTGCATATATACTACATGCATGCAACATACATACTACATATATACTACATGTAACATACATACTACATATATACTACATGTAACATACATACTACATACATGCTACATACTACATGCATGCTACATACATACATGCTACATACATACTACATACATAATACATATATACTACATGCATGCAACATACATACAACATATATACTACATGCATGCAACATGCATACTACATATATACTATATATACTACATGTAACATACATACTACATATATACTACATGCAACATGCATACTACATACATGCTACATACATACTACATACATAATACATATATACTACATGCATGCAACATACATACAACATATATACTACATGCATGCAGCATGCATACTACATATATACTATATATACTACATGTAACATACATACTACATATATGCTACATGCTACATACATGCAACATACACACTACATGCTACATACATGCAACATACATACTACATACATGCTACATACATACACACTACATTCTACATACATGCAACATGCATACTACATACATGCTACATACATGCAACATACATACTACATACATACTACATACATGCTACATACATACCACATTCATGCAACATGCATACTACATATATACTGCATATATACTACATGCATGCAACATTCATATATACTACATACAATACATACATATAGACATACAGTACATATAACATAGAGTACATACTCACCGTCACTTGTCACTTTGATCCCCGAAGCCATTGTCACCTGAGGGATAAATATCAAAATAAAAAAACACCAATATACTTACCCCGATCCGCAGAAGTCCACAAGGGTCCCACGTCCATCTTGCGTGGAGAACAGCAGCATCAGCTGATGCTACCATTCTCTACCAGCTCCAGGAATATAATGACGGGAGGTAGGTATCCTTCCGCACTGTATTCCTCCACCACTTTAAAAAAAAAAAAGTCCCTAGTCTCACTTTATGCCATTGCAGCGTGGGAAATTCCCACGCAGCAATGGCATAAAGTGAGACTAGGGACTTTTTTTTTTACAGTGGTGGAGGAATACAGTGCGGAAGGATACCTACCTCCCGTCATTGTATTCCTGGAGCTGGTAGAGAACGGTAGCATCAGCTGATGCTGCTGTTCTCCACGCACGCAAGATGGACGTGGGACCCTCGTGGACTTCTGCGGATCGGGGTAAGTATATGGGTGTTTTTTATTTTGATATTTATTCCTCAGACGACAATGGCTTCGGGGATCAAAGTGACAAGTGACGGTAAGTATGTACTCTATGTTATATGTACTGTATGTCTATATGTATGTATTGTATGTAGTGTGTATGTATGTTGCATGCATGTAGTATATATGCAGTATATATGTAGTATGTATGTTGCATGCATGTAGTGTATGTATGTAGTATGTATGTTACATGTAGTATATATAGTATATATGTAGTATGCATGTTGCATGCATGTAGTATATATGTTGTATGTATGTTGCATGTTTGTAGTATATATGTATTATGTATGTAGTATGTATGTAGCATGTATGTAGTATGCATGTTGCATGTAGTATATATGTAGTATGTATGTTACATGTAGTATATATAGTATATATGTAGTATGCATGTTGCATGCATGTAGTATATATGTTGTATGTATGTTGCATGCATGTAGTATATATGTATTATGTATGTAGTATGTATGTAGCATGTATGTAGTATGTAGCATGCATGTAGTATGTAGCATGTATATAGTATGTATGTTACATGTAGTATATATGTAGTATGTATGTTACATGTAGTATATATGTAGTATGTATGTTGCATGCATGTAGTATATATGTAGTATGTATGTAGCATGTATGTAGTATGTAGCATGTATGTAGCATGCATTTAGTATGTAGCATGTATGTAGTATGTATGTTACATGTAGTATGCATGTTGTATGCATGCTGTATGTATGTAGCATGTATGTAGCATGTAATTTTTTTTTTACATTCAACACATTAGCCGGATGATGGGACTACTACTGTCCCATCATTGGCTAATGTGTCAATCACTGTCATGGTAGCAGGCATCGCCCGATGGGACTTGTAGTCCCATCAGACGATGCCTGCACAGACCCCCGGAGCCTGCACAGACCACCGGCAGGCCAGCACAGCCCCCCGACAGGCCGGCACAGACCACCGGAGCCTGCACAGCCCCCCGGCAGGCCGGCACAGACCACCGGAGCCTGCACAGACCACCGGCAGGCCGGCACAGCCCCCCGGCAGGCCGGCACAGACCACCGGAGCCTGCACAGACCACCGGCAGGCCGACACAGCCCCCCGGCAGGCTGGCACAGACCCCCGGAGCCTGCACAGACCACCGGCAGGCCGGTACAGACCCCCGCACAGTCGGCACAGCCCCCCCGAAGGCCCGAACTGATGGCGCATCATGATGCGCACAGACAGCGCATCATGATGACGTCATTTCGGCAGCCAATCAGATGGCTCATTGCATTTTGGACTTCGGATTCCGGTATCCGATACGAAAAAAGTATCGGTACTCGGTATCGGAATGCTGATACGGCAAATATCGGCCGATACCCGATACTTGCAGTATCGGAAAGCTCAACACTAGCTGACAAATAAAGAAATATTACAATTAGTGTCATCTGTATGTAAGGAGATGGACATATTGCCCTGCTCCCTCTTGAAGACATCACCGCTGTATAAAAGGTGATGTGTAATCTGAGTAATGTCCTGTGTCTTGTGTACAACTTATGTCATGTGAAGTGGAAGCTATTTGTCTATGTATTGTGCTAATGTAAGGAATTATAATGCATAGTGATGTGTTGCATGAAAGACATAGGTTAGGACTTAGGACATAAGGCAGTGTTTGCATAGAATGTAGGTGAAGGGGTTTCCCCAGCAACAGACACAGGGGGAGGGCTTAGTGCTAGGACAAGTAACCTGCTTCCTGAAGTTAGAGCTGAGTTAGAGTCTGAAGTGACAGTGTACAGAGCTGCCGTTGGGTGAACTACAGAAGAGGAGATGACAACGCAATGAAGTAGCATGACTAGGAACTGACAGAAGTGGCAGAGTGGCCTTCTTTCTTAAAGGGTTCCTTGGATAGGATGACGTGTCACGAGAATCCCTGAGTTTGATAAAAGTTGAAGGTATGGACCTAAAGAGGACTGAGACTGTGGACTAGTCAGGGTCCTGAGCAATAGATGCCGAGCGTCCGTAGCTCTAGGATGCAGAGCCTTAGAGCGGGTGTAGAGGAACTCGCTGAACGGTACTGTGGTGACAAGCTAGGCTGTGATAAAGTAGGGCAAAGCAGTGTGCTGTACCAGACCTAGAGCAGATTACAGCGGAAGGATGATGTCAGGCTTCTGCTGTGAATGAAAAGTGCTTAAGACTGTGTACTCGCTATCCCTTGTATACAACCCTCTTCAAGTTCAGTAAAGTTCCCATGTTTGAACAGAAGTCTCCTTTGCTAATCTGTGGAACTCGTGGTCCTGGCCAACCAATACCATTGGCTACCAGCGGCCTGCTCGGGCACAAGGCCCTCACACTACTAACACCCAGCCAGGACCCACAATTCTCTGTAGGATGCCAAAGCGAGTGGGAACAGAAGCTCACCAACGACTACCTCACTTGGGCATCTTATATATATATGGGGATTGCAGTCTGTCATGAAAAGTGCTGAGCCAGTGCCATCTAATAATGCCATATGTCATGTCATGCTATGTATCCGTCACTCTCCGAGTTTCCCTCAGAATCACTTCAGTGTTCTGATGCCGGTGACGAATCCTCATGTCATGTAAGCTGTAATAATGCCAATTGTTTGCCCTGCAGAGAAATTGTTTTGCATCTTGGTTCCTGTGGATAAACCTGATGACCATATATGGTACCGGCTGAATGGAATCCGACTGTTTTATTTGTGTCTCCATGGTAACTAGATGTCATGTTACAGTTCTGCAAGATTCCGCGTTAGACTATGCATGTTCACCTAACGCGGAGCCTAAACCAGGGAAAATCCAGCTCAGACGTCTGGAAAAAAGGGGCAAACCTGAGCATTTTATGCATACTGTGCTTAATTCCAGCTGAGCTCATTTTTTGTAACATTTTTGCTTGTTTATATTTGAATCAACTTTTAATTATTTACATATTTTACATTCTGTATTTTGCATTAGTGATAGCAGTGCCGACACTTTTCTTTATGATAAGGATTGCCGCCCCCTAAATTCCACTTTGAGCGTCACCCTATGGTTGCAATTCCAGCACTTAGAAGCTGTAGCTCTTTGCAGCGTCTTGCAATGATTATCTTGTCTTTCTCGGGTTAATTTCAGAATCGTTGCCACGGTAACATCAGTGAGCCCTTTATATAGCAACTTAGCGAATGACATCATCTTTAGAATTCGGTCCGCCTAGCAAGTTGGTTTAAGTTTCCAGGAAGCTGTACATGGAATTGTATGCTATAACTCTATCATCTCAGTTTGAGCCCTTGAGAAAATAAAGTACACAATCGTTTAAATGTGTAAATCTCTCTTCCTTCCTTTTCTGTTGACTTCCTTCGAAGCAATTAGTTGAGCAATAAATCTTTCAGCCATGAAGGTCAGAAGTAAACCAATTTGCTTCTAGATTTCACAGGATCTCAATTAGATATGAACTTATATTTAAATTTCAATTTAGGTCAGCAAATGAAGCAGTTATGAAGGCAAATATTAGAAAAGTAAACAGAAACTGTTACATGGACTGATAACACGGGCATCTTCTAAATCTATTTAGCGCTGGACAGTTAGATACAGTAATTCCTACTTACATTTAGAGCATAATTTTATATTACACTCGTAAAAGATATCTGCCAGTAGGATCAACCTTGATATCTGTGATCTGATATTTTCTTTTAGAGAAATCCACATTTTTCTTTATATGTAAATTAGCTGTTAAGCTCTCTGGGCCGGACATAGATTTCACTGAAAATCTGCCTCCAGAGCTTATTTTAAATAAAAGGGGGAGTTACCTACTTGAGACATGTAATGGCTGACAGCTTGCTCTCCTGATCTACATATGTTTGGAGGCAGATTGCCAGGGAGGTCTATGTCCAGCCCATAGATCTTCACAGCTCATTTACATATTAAGAAAAATGTGGATTGCTCTGGAATAAAACATCTACTCGCAGATATCAAGGTATTTGAATCAGCTTCCTATGACCAACATGCCTATATAGATGGGTTAATCCTACTGGCATGAATCTTTTAATAGTGTAATATAAAATTATGCTGCTTCATTTTATGGAATTTTCTACTATCTACATGTCCATATTGATGGCTAGCAACCGATTCACTTTAAAGAGATTGTCTCAGTTTGGGAAGAGGTGGCATATCCCTAACATAGAAGCCACCATTGTCCTATTAGTCACTGGTCAATTGCTGTCTACAACCGGTTGCTTCAATGTTGAGGCCTGTGCCACTTTTTCTCTTCAGATCAACTTGGATTTTTGAGTTTTCAAATGGTTGGCTACTAATTACAAAAGGCCAATGCAACCTACAACCTATGGAGAAACCTAAGAAGAGTTAAAAAGAGAGGATGCAGCACAGAACTTTTCTGGAATTGCTGTTTCTTTTGTTTTAACGATTGACAAAGTCTACTGTGGCCAAATCCACTCTGATAAAAAACTGGTGCAATACGCGTATATTAGCAGAATTCCTCAATCTGGGCCAATGTTAACGAGAGCAAAGTAATCAATGCCCAGGCCACCTGTTTCCAAAGGGATAAGATTCCCTTGTTGACGACTTTAAGGCCAGAAGAGTGTTCAGCTACCACACCTGTCATGGAATTGATATAAGGTGGGTATACGTTTCGTATTATTATATCTTTGGAAAAAAATGTGGGGTCTCTTTACAATTAGAACAGACTGTTGCCTATAAGCAGATAGTATTCGCTGTTCCCTATCAGGTGGCACAAAGTTGAACATTTATGTATGGTGATTGGTGACAAAAAGCAGGTTATTATCACTGTGTTAATATCTATGCCCCTTACTGCTCCCACACAAGCAAAATGCCCACCTTTATTCTTTGTAGGCAGTACAAGGGTGGGCATTTTTATGCTAATATAGTGTGACAAAAATATTGTATTATTATTATTGTTAAAGCTGTGTTATTATTGCTTGGGGGACACAAAACGGGCATCATTACTTTTTAGGCTATGTGCACACGTATGCAGAAAATTTCTGCATAAAAGCAGGACTCCTTCCCAGAAAACACGCGTTTTTTTCAGCGCATTTTCTGGGCGTTTTTTGCATGCTTTTTGCACACAAAACACGCATTTTTTATGCAGTTTTTTTCCGCGCGTCCCCAGACACATGGAAAATAGCCAGAAATGCGGAATTTTCCGCGAAATTAATGAGCATGCTGCGTTTTTTACTGCGAAGCGTTTTTTTTCACGGTAAAAAACGCATCAATATGCACAAAAAGTGCAAAATGCATTAAAATGAATGGAAAGCTTCTTTTAAGCATTTTTTGAGTGGTTTTTTTGGTAAATCTGTGAAAAAACACACAAAAAAAAGGTGTGTGTGAACACAGCCTTAAGGTTAAAACGGTGGCCATAAATACTGTGTAGTCCACTAAGCACTAATCATGTATGAGGCCTAAAAGTCACAGAATTATTGTTTATGGCAACTGAGTAAATCACTAATAATGTGTGTTGGTAATATCAACATGTGGGGTACAAGGGTGGCACTATTACTTTGTGGGATACAATGGAGGACAATTTGACTGTGTGTGCACCATGACTGTATAGGAAGCAATATGTCTCACTAATATTTAGGTACCATTAGTTACAGTAGCTGACACTACTAATTTAGAAGGCACTGATTGTGTGGCCCATTTTTGAAAGGTGGTGACTATAGGTATGGCAGCATGATTTCTGAAGTACATTATTTGTGGGTACTGCAAGCTAGAGGCAGGTAATCCAGAAGCAGGCAAAGATTTTAGGGTATTAGTAGGATTAATTCTTTGTGTAGGTTAGGAAAAGGTATGGAAGATGCTGGAAAGGTAATGTCACAGGGTTACCACAACAAAGAGGAGCCAGAAGACCGCAGCGTCTGATTGCTCCTACGCCTGCACTGAAAAAAGGACTTCACTTTCTTTTTAAATGGTATTAATTTATTTTGGCAGAACAGGGGTTAATCAGCCATGTTGGGGGCTTTGGGAGTATAAGCTCTCAGCTGAACTCAGTTAGCCACTCCTATCCCCTTTATAATCTGGGTCCTGATTGAACCATATCATCAGAGATAACTTATGCTGCATGGCTTGGAGGAGAGATGTTTTAGTGGATATATGAGGAGTTTGGAGGAGTTATCTGTGATTGTTGCATAGTTTGTAAGTGTGATAATTCCCTTTCCTCCTCTTACTTTGGTTTTTCCCCATCCTTCACTCCCCGGTGCATTCCTCTGTACATGTGAGTGAATATTTGTATGCTTGTTTTTTTCAGTTACCCTTGTTTGTGTAGCCTTGTTTGTCGGGTTGGTGTCCTGCGCTGCACAGCAGCTATCCTCTTCCCTGGGTGGTGGAAGAGAACAGGCAGAGGGATGATTCAGGAGGTAAGGCAAGGGTGGAGGCCCCAGCTTCTTCACCTTCAGAAGTATCTCAGAGATCCTTCCCTAGTGTTAGGGACAGAGAAGGAGCCCCTGGTCCTGTGTCACCCAACAGCTGAGTCGTAACATGTACATGGTGACTGGGACAAATGTTTTTGGCTGCCTGAGCCTGATAGAAAAAAAACATGTGAGTCATTAAATTTACTAATTCTACATTTTAAGGGAATACATGACAAGGTTTCTGCTACCTCATTTGAGAGGAGCCCAATGTAAGGTTGGAGACCCTGATTTCAACAATACACCATTAAGTTTTCTGAGTGCTGCAGTTGTGACACAATCAGAGTTCTTAGATGTAACATGTAGTAGAGCTCAGAAAGCTGACACCTCCTACACCACAGCTTTCTCTGTACATTGTCTATTGACAGTAAGCTGCTAATCAGAGGAGGGCGTCTTACTTTGTCAGACCAGTACGGGTGTGCATTGTAGTTCAAGCAGTGATTATCTCCTTGTAATTAAACCTTGATTGTATGGAATTTTAACCTCTTTATTAATGATCTTGTGGGTGAGATTGAGAACAAAGTGTCTGTCTTTGCTGGTGACACCAAACAATGTAAAATACTAAAATCTGACCTTCACTTTACAATATTGCAAAATTATCTGCATAAGATGACTGAATGGGTAAACACTTGGCAAATGATATTTAATGTAGTTAATTGTAGAGTAATGCACTTAGGATGGAGTAATCCTATTGCTGCATATACATTAAATGGGAGTATACTCGGGACTACAGAACAGGAGAAGGACTTGGGTATTCTAGTTACAAGTAAGTTGAACAGCAGTACTCAATGTCAAGCAGCAGCTGCAAAAGCAAACAAAATTCTAGGGTGTATACAAACAGATAAAATCCAGTGACCGCAACGTATTATTACCACTTTATAAATCACTGGTGAGGCCACATCAAGAATACAGTACCCATTTTTGTTCTCTACAATTTCAAAAGAAGTTGTAATCAGCTCAAAGGCAGCAACTAGATTATTACAAGGGAGGGAAGGCCTCTCACATGAGGAGAGATTGGAAAAGGTGGGCTTGTTTAGCTTAGAAAAAAATCACCACAGAGGGGATCTCATTTTTATGTATTAATACATGTGTGGCCAGTACAAAGAACAGGCACATTGCTTATTCCTTCCAAAGATCATACTAAGGACCAGGGGGCACGCATTACGGGTGAAAGAAAGGTGATTCCGGCAGCTAAATAGGGTTCTTCACAGTTACAGCAGTCAGACTGTGGAATGCCCTACTACAAGAGGTAGTAATGGCAGACACTATAACAGCTATAAAAAAAATGGCTGGATGATTTCCTTGATACACATAACATTGCGGGTTATATAGCTAATTTAATGACAAAATGTACAAATGGTGGAGAAAGGCTGAACTTGATGGACCTAGGTCTTTTTTCAACCTATGTAACTATGTAACTGCACACAGCCAAATAAATTCCATCCCTGAAATTTGTGTTTCAGCTTCTACATTTTGATGTCCTCAGATTACATATTAACAACCTGCTGACAGATTCCTCATTATCAAATGGTCTGCAGAGCACCTTTGTAGATCTGATGTCTTAACACTATGTGGTCATATGTTGGTAATATTGGTCTTTGTTTAGTTTTGTTATTCAGTAACAGTATGGAAATATTTTTGAGTCACTATTGAATGATAATAGTAATAATGATCCTAGTGAGAAGTGTTATGAGTTCATGCAAGTTTTACAACAATTAAAGGGAATCTGTCAGCAGGACTTCACCGAACAAGCTGTTTATATGTGAATGTAACACAATTAAAGGCAAGTTTGGCAATACCTTTATATGGCCAGTCCATTGCTTTGTTACTGAGAAATCAGCTTTTTAATTGGCATGTAAAGGAGTCTGAAGAACTATAGATGTGAAGCCTCTGTCACTCTAATTCCCCTGAATTTGATCACCTCCTGCTTGACTGACTGTCAGCCCGCCTCTATGCAGGACTTCTTTCAAATAAGGTGGCTGTCAAGCAGCAGGAGGCGGAGACGATGGAAAGGAAATAGAGCTGAAGTAACAGAGGCTTTAGATCTACAGCCTCATTTTCAATTCAAACTCTGATTTCTCAGTAACAGAGGATCAGACCGGCCATGCAAAGGTATTACTGGACTTGTCTTTGAAAGAGCTACATGTGCATATATATAATTCGGGGGCTGAAATCCGGCTGAAAGAATAATTTTAAAGGTAATCTGTCAGCAGGATTGTACACAGTAACCTACAGACAGTGTCAGATTGGCGCCATTATACTGAATACTTTGATTGATGAAATCCGTCTTGTGGTTGTTGTTTAATCTTTATTTTCAGTTTTGAGTTAATTATATGCTTAATTATATACGTGTGCTCTGGGGCAGCTTGTGGGCGGTCTTCATATGGTGCTCTGATCATTTATTCATGTGTATGGCCTCAGTGACCTGCCCTCTATTTTACATACTGATTATTATGTGTATTGCTAAACAAAATCCCCTTAAGTAGGTGCATGCGCTGTAGCATAGTCGCATGTATGATGTGTATTAAATAGTTTTATTTAGTCATATACATTGATTCTGAAAAAAAAATCTTTCTTAAAATGGTGCCGGTGATCTGATACATGTTACTGCGCAGGTGCCGCCGGTGCCATCTTCCTTAAGGAAAAATAAATGTCTCCACAAGGTGGCGCCAGCGGTGCCTTTGCAGTAGCATCTATCCAATGGCTGGTGCCATTTTGAGAAAGATTTTTTTCTTTTTCAGAATCAATTTAAATGACTAAATCAAACAATTGAATGCACATTATACAAGCGATCATACTGCAGCGCTTCCACCGCCACCTGCCTCCTGAAGGTGATTTTTTTTCCTCAATACATATAATAGTTTGTAAAATAAGGGGCAGGTCACAGAGGGATCAGTGACCTGTCAGAAGTCATACAGATGAATACATAAGCAGAGCCCCAGATGAAGACCCCCCACAGGCCGCCCCGGAGCACGAGCATATCATTAACTCAAAACTACAAGTAAAGATTCTAAAAGAACCACAAGACAGATTTCTTCACCAGGAATAATTGTAATTGGTATAATGGCGCCAACCTGACATTGTCTGTAGGTTACTGTGCACAATCGTGCTGACAGGTTCCCATTAGGCCTGCTTGCCCTTAGCCAGAAAAACAGCCCTGGCCTGAAACAATCCTTTTAAAGAGCATATAAAGGAGGAAAGAAAAAATATTTTTGAAATGAAAGCTAGCAAAAATTTTATTTACAGATACTGTTTTGCCTACTGGCAATAAAAAAAAAAAAAATCATAAAACTCTTCTTACTTTTGGTCTCACATATCTGCACTATGAAAACCATTCTGTCAGTTCATCCTAAAATTGCATACAAGAAAATATTGAGAATAATGAGGCAGTACACATAGATTATCAATGCTTTCTCAATATAAAAAATAAAAAAGCAGATGTAAAATACAAAGTCTCAGTCAGTCCATTAATGGCAGCTTCTCTGTCAGAATCTTTTTCCATTGATACTTAGTGTCCGACATACTGTATGCAGCAGCTATGTTCACAGATGCAATTACTCACATCAGTCCCTTATTCCTTATCGAATATCTGATTTCCTATCCCAGACACGATTTCCACAGAAAACCAATAGACCCCTGGGTATATATTGGAGCGTGGGAGGAAATCCCAGCACGTCATGATGATCGAAGGACACAAAAGTCTGTTGGTTTATTGCTGATAAGGAATAATGCTTTAATGTACCAAGTTTACCAAAGTCTTATAGAATTAATGAAATAATTCAATTAGTGGGATTAAAAAGTATTAGGGCCCGTAACACATAGCGATCTCGCTAGCGAGATCGCTGCTGAGTCACTAGTTTTGTGACGCAACAGCGATCTCACCAGCGAGATCGCTGTGTGTGACAGCGATCAGCGACCGGTCCCCCTGCCGGTATCGCTGATCGTTGATGGAAAGCCCTGGACATTTTTGGGGTCGCTGGTCTCCCACTGGTCAGCACGCATCGCTGCGTGTGACAGGCGGGAGACCAGCGACCAGGAGCTGGTAACTAAGGTACACATCGGGTTTCTAAGGGGGCGTGCTTTGCCTAGAAACCCGATGTGTACCTTAGTTACCAGCGCGCTGATGCAGGGAGCTGGTAACCAAGGTACACAATGGGTTTCTAAGTGACGCACGTCCCTTAGAAACCCGATGTGTACCTTAGTTACCAGCTCCCTGCCTCAGCGCGCTGGTAACTAAAGTACACAGCGACAACGTGCGCTTGGCGTCGCTGTGCTGATCGCTGGTGATGCTGTCTGTCTGACAGCTCACCAGCGATCATGTAGCGACTCACCAGCGATCCTGACACGTTGATATCGTTGTCGGGATCGCTGGTGAGTCGCTATGTGTGACAGGACCCTTAGTATTGAAGTTTAATAACATTAAGTTGAAAAAAGTATTCACAGAAAAGACCGTTTCATTAACCAGTGTTTTTATTGTAAAAGTGTTAGAATAAAATATATTCAATATTTAGTATTGCCAGTCAGAATGACCTGTATACTTGAATTAGTATGGTATATAAATCACAATAATAAAAGTTGCTCAATAATTCATATTTGCTTTAAAAATGTTCTTTTTTTTAAAAAAAAAATGTCTTGCCCAAAAATAAAGATTTAATAGCTACAATGACAGAGAAAAGAAAGCTATACATATGTGTCATCAATCATGTAATTGTGGTTCTTTTCCATTGCAAATCTAATATTAGAACTATATAACTTATTGTACCATAGTTTAATGTGCTTCCAATTACAAATTTAAACATATTTATAACGAAGAAGAAAATATAAGTTTATAAATGCAACCATTTTCTTTTCAATAGAATTAACAAATATCCAACTCTTTTGTCCACACCTGCGTATCATAAAGGGAATTTGTCAACAGTTTTTTGCTACCTAATTAGAGAGCAACATAATGTAGAGACAAATGCCCTGTATCCAGCCATGTGCCACAGGGCTGCTTGCTATAGTTTTGATAAAATCAGTGTTTTATTACCAGGAGATTATCACTAGAGGACTTTAACCTACTGCCAGGTAGTCCTCCATTTTCATAAGTTCTGTATAACCTCACCCCAACCACTGATTGGCAGCTTTCTGCCTATGCACAGCATACACAAAAGTTTACCAAGCAGTAGTGTGGACGGGGTTATACAGGGCTCAGCATTCAGAGAACTGCTAAATCTGCAGCAGAAAAAAATAGTGATTTTATCAAAACTGCTGCAAGCAGCACTATAAGTCACACATTACTGGAATTGGGGTCCCCACATCATGCTGCGCTCAGATGGTGTAGCAGAAAGCTTGTGATAGATTCCTTTTAATAGGTATAGTCTAAAACAAATCCAATTCTTCAGCCATAGTCCCTTCCATCTGTTAATCCTGCCTTGCTGACCTACCAAATGTAAGGTTTCTAGGAGTATAAAGCCAAAGTGTGAAAAATAGGCACCCCAATGTTATATAAGAAAATTGAGTGCAGGCCTTAGTTACAATATAGTCCAAAAACCTACAAAAGGACAAGATAACAAACACATTGGGTTACCTCAAAATACAGGATATTATACTTTATTACAAGACTAAATAAAAGCAGTGATTGTCTTACCGCTGTCTCTAACATCATGTCCTCACTATATCTGAAACTGAACCAGTCAAAAACTGAACTCCTCGTGTTTCCTCCCTCTACTAATGTACCTATGCCCGACATTGCCATCTCTGTGTGTGGTTCCACCATTACTCCCCAGCAACATACCCGCTGTCTTGGGGTCATACTTGACTCCGAGCTTTCCTTTGCCCCCCACATCCGATCACTGGCCCGTTCTTGTTATCTGCACCTCAAAAATATTTCTAGACTTCGACCTTTTCTCACTTTCGACTCTGCAAAAACTCTTACTGTTTCTCTTATTCATTCTCGTCTGGACTATTGTAACTCTCTACTAATCGGTCTCCCTCTAACCAAACTCTCCCCTCTCCAGTCCGTCCTAAATGCTACAGCTAAGATCATATTCCTCTCCAATCGCTATACTGATGCCTCTACCTTGTGCCAGTCCTTACACTGGCTACCCATGCACTCCAGAATTCAGTATAAACTTATTACCCTCACCCACAAAGCACTCGATGGCTCAGCACCACCCTACATCTCCTCCCTCATCTCAGCCTACCACCCTAACCGTTCCCCCCATTCTGACCGGAGGTTAGCATCCTCAATAATCAGAACCTCCCATTCCCGTCTCCAAGACTTTTCACATGCTGCGCCAATTCTTTGGAATGCACTACCCAGGTAAATATGATTAATCCTCAATCCCCACAGTTTTAAGAGTGCCATAAAAACGCATTTGTTCAGTCTGGCCTATCGCCTCAATGCATTAACCTAAATATCCCTGTGTGGCTCATTCAAAATTTTTCTACCATAGCCAGGTTCCTCGCATCATGTTCTCACATGCTTGATGCATATAATAGCCCTGTATCTGTACTGTTATATAGTTAGACTGATAACCGGTTCATGCTGCATTACATGAACACCCAATTCTTACACTATGGCTGGTTCAAACAACGAAAGCAATTGTTACCATCCACCTTTTGTGCCTCCCCATTTTCCTCATAGATTGTAAGCTTGCGAGCAGGGCCCTCACTCCTCTTGGTATCTGTTTTGATCTATGTGTTCATTGGTATGCTGTAATGTCTATTGTCTTTACAAGTCCCCTCTATAATGTTAAGTGCTGCGGAATATGTTGGCGCTATAGAAATAAAATGATTATTATTATTATTATTATTATTATTGTTATTATTATTATTATAAGAAAAATAGTGCAGGAATAGTAGATACAGTAAAATAAGATTTGAAAATAGTGAAACAAAGTCTTTGCACTTGATCCTGCCTAAAAGGACCAAACCAGTGTACAACATATATGATGGATAACCTCATACAACATTTCCACAATGTATTAAAGCCACATTAGAGACACTGGAATAGTGCAATATAGAAAATAATTGGAGATAAGCAGATCGAATTTGAGTCAAATTCCCTCAAATTTGTGGTTTCATGCAAATTCGATCACTTTAACATTTGATTCATTGTTCACAAAAAAACTTGCATGGCAACATTTCGCACACTACTGAAGCATCAAAGAGCAAGCAAATGTCATTTTGTGTGGTCACGCAGACTTCCCCATAATTCTTTGTGGCTATGATATCATATGGATTATCATACCTTGAAAAGTGGTGGTCAGTACCTGAGTCATCATAAATCAGAAGTTCTTAGCGCAGCACAGTTTGTATGCAAATATTGACTTCCTTCTCCAGAGTCACTGGGTAAGTCTTTCTCCTTTATAGAGTGTAAGTTCTTACAGTCAATGGGGTTCTCTCTCTCTCCTGTACAGTGTTAGCTCTTCTGCTCAGCGTGGTCCTCTCTCTCTCCTAAGTGTAAGCTCTTATGGTCAGTGGGGTCTTCCATCTCCTGTAGAGCGTACGCTCTTATGGTTAGTGGGGTCCTCTCTCTCTTTCCTGTAAAATGTAAGATCTTCTGGTCAGTGGGGTCCTCTCTCTTCCGTAGAGTGCAAGCTCTTATGGTCAGTAGGTTCCTCTCTCCTGTAGAGTGTAAGCTCTTATGTGTGGTCATCTCTCTTTCCTGTACAGTGTAAGATCTTCTGGTCAGTGGGGTCCTCTCTCTTCCGTAGAGTGCAAGTTTTTATGGTCAGTTGATTCCTCTCTCTCTCCTGTAGAGTGTAAGCTCTTATGGTCAGTGGGGTCCTCTCTTTTCCGTAGAGTGCAAGCTTTTATGGTCAGTAGGTTCCTCTCTCTCCTGTAGAGTGTAAGCTCTTATAATCAGTGGGGTCCTCTGTCTCCTGTAGAGTGTAAGCTCTTATGGTCAGTGGGGTCCTTTCTCCTGTAGAGTGTAAGCTCTTATGGTCAGTAGGGTCCTCTCTTTCACACCTGTAAAGTGTAAGCTCTTATGGTAAGTGCAATTCTCTCTCTCTTCTCTCCCCATGTGTATTTTGTAGGCAATTACAAGCCTTTCTGTATTGAAATTTGTGCTAATTTATTCTCCCCAAATCACATTTTGGAGAAAAATTCAGCCAAGTTGGCCAATTTGAATTTCAAAAGATTCGCTCATCTCTGAAAATAATAAATTAACAAAGTGGAAAAACACAGTATCAAGTGTATCTGAAGTACATAAAGATTGTTACCAAAACCCAGATTAATGTACTTACTGCAAAGGGTAGGTCAGTGGTCCAGAGTCCATCATAATACCACTATGAGGGAGCTAACTTGTAAACTTGTGCATTCATAGTGGAGGCCTCCTGGGAAATAATGGCATTCATACTACTGTAATACCATTAGAGTAAGTAAACTGCATCATCAGTGGTCAGAGACGACAAGTGAATATAATTGAATATAACTTCAGCATGGTGAACTTGACTCCTACTTCTCAGAGCAAGAATTCTGGTTGATATTTAAGGAGGTTGTTGATCAGGAGTATGGAGCAGGCACTGGGGAAGAGTTGCATGATACGTAATCTAAAACCAGTTCACCCTTTCTCCTTTCACCCTTCACTGCCTTGTAAAGTATGCCACTGGTAGAATAGTAGAGTAATTCATGCCCAGGATAGCAAGCCTTCCACCCATCCCGTCCCTCCATACCCATGTTATTTAAGATCTATCCATAATAAATAGAAATTTCACATTTGTATATAAAAACATACAGTATTTTACAGACTTCAGAAATTCAATAGGTTGATGATAGTGATTGTATGGCAGAATGACTTCTTAATTAGGAGGATGATTAGAATAATTCCAGTTGTTTACATTTATGATGGATATTATTATGCCATAAACAAATTTAGTTATTTTTGTACCTCACATTGGTGCTCATTATGTCACCTGAAATAACCTTACACGCTGCACTACTGGACAAATATTACTAAACGACCTTATGATGATTCTGCAGTTAGACACTGGATATCAAAGATGGGAGAAAACGTGGTTACTGTTCTGCGCTGCTGAGTCACTGCAAGTCCAGACGTGTTAATAATTGTGGTTTTATTCAACATGTTTCAGAGTACAATAGACTCCTTCATCAGGAAATACCACAAAAATGCATTTTTGTGGTATTTCCAGATGAAGGTGCCTTTTGTACTCTGAAACGCGTTGAATAAAACCACAATTATTAAAACGTCTGGAACTGCAGTGATTCAGCAGCGCAGAACAGTAACCACGTTTTCTCCCATCTTTGATATCTAACGTCTGGCGAGTGCAATCATATTGTATTGGCCACTTCGATCTCAGATAAGACCCTATTTTGCGCTATTTTCTCCAACAGCTTTTCATGCAGTTACACACTGACATTTGTCACTGTTTTTAGTACAGGCACACAATAGTCACATTCAAAAGCTTCACATGCACCCTTATTTTTTTTCCTTCCATCATTTTTTATGTACACACTAAATACACAACTTTCATAAAATTCTTATGGACAGCAATCCCGACTTTCAAAAAATACAAACACATTTTTATTAATTCATACTGTACATTTCTAGGAGGAATATCAGAAGAGCAGAACACATAATTCTAAGATGTTACATAATTGTTATTTCATGAGGAACACCTTTATTATTAACCTCTTTCCGACATCGGGCATCATAGCACGCCAATGTCGGACTCCCCCTGTTTGGTGCAGGTGCCGGCATTGAGACCGCATCTTTCCGGGCACATGACATCTGATCTATACAGCTGACATGTGCACAGAACAGTCGCGGGTGGAATCGCGATCTACCCGCGGCTGTTAACTAGTTAAATGTCGCTTTCAATTTCTGACAACAGCAATTAACTCATGCTTACCAGATGCACGTCATGAATCCCGTCCATAGGTGACCCCATCACATGATCACGGGTCACCGATGAGTTGGCATGACAGTGAGGTCTGAAGCCGACCTCTATGGTTGTCATTGCCAGATTGCTATGACCGCCACCCTGTAGTCAGCGCTCATAGCAAGTGAGCATTTCTGCTACACACAGGCGATTTGATTATGGCCTGTGTGTAGCAGAGGCAATAGAAGTACTGCAGCTTCTAGTCTCCCATGGAGACGATTGAAGCATGAAAAAAGTAAAAAAAAGTTTTAAAAAATATTAAAACAATAAAATATATAAAAGTTCAAAGTTTTACTGCATTCAAGATAAAACAATAAAAAAATAAAATATACATATATTTGGAATAGCCAAGTTCAGAATCACCCGATCTATCAATACAAAAAAAAGAATTAACCCGATCGCTAAACTGCATAACAAGAAAAAGATTCAAAACATTAGAATTACAGGTTTTTTTGGTCGCCACTACATTGCAATAAAATGCAATAACGGGAGATCAAATCATCGTATCTAGACCAAAATAATATCAATAAAATCAGATTGACGTGCAAAAAATAAGTCCTCACCCAACCCGAGGTCACAAAAAAGGGAGACGCTACATGTCTCGGAAAATGACGCAATTTTTTTGTTGCAAATTTTGGACTTTTTTCACCACTTAAATAGTAACACAGTAAGCAAGGCCAAAAAAAGATATTTGTTCTTCCAGTTCAGCCTATGTTCTGTCAGATTAAATCCCCAGATCTACGTCCTTCTAAAGAACCTAATAACTGTAAGATACAATATTGTTACGCTCCAGGAAGACATCCAGGCCTCTCTTGAACCCTTCGACTGAGGTCGCCATTACCACCTGCTCATACAAGGAATTCCAGATTCTCACTGCCCGAACAGTAAAAAATCCTCTTCTATGTTGGTGAAAAAGCCTTCTCTCTTCCAGACGCAGAGAATGCCCCCTTGTTACCGTCACCTGCCTTGGTATAAAGAGATCCTCTTAGAGATATCTGTTTAAATAAAAAATAATCTAAACATGTTTGGTGTCTATGAACTTGGAATGACCTGGAGAATCACAATGGAAGGTCAGTTTTAGCATTTAGTGAACATGGTAAAAAAAAACCTGTAGAATTGCACTTTTTTTTTGCAATTTCACCACACTTGAACTTTTTTTCCCATTTTCCAGTACATGATATGTTAAAAGCAATAGCATTGTTCAAAAGTACAATGTTTTCTGCAAAAAACAAGCCCTCACACGGCCATATTAACAGAAAAATAAAAAAGTTATGGCTCTGGGAATAAGGGGAGCAAAAAATGAAAGCACAAAAACGGAAATACCTTTGATCATGGAAGGATTAAAATAATTCCTATTTCAAGGGCATGTCAACATCTGCTTTATTATATCTAAAATGATAAAAAAAAAAGTTTTCTAATAGGTCTTAAAATTAAGTTGTGGAGACACAAGGGTAAGTGGGTGCTCTCGTCCGCTGGCTTGGCTGCCTTTAGAAGGACAGTATGGACCAGTGCTCATCCCACTGAATGCCTGTACTTCTTTCCTGTGGACATAATACTACTAAGACCTGAGAAACACACATTTGCCAGAAGACTTGCCACACTCATCAGGAGGGTTTTAAACTAGAAGAAGAGGGGATGGGAGGAAAAACAGCAGACAAGAACATGCAGCAGAAGGACAAACTAATCAAGGATACTAGATGTGCTACAGAGGACCCAAGACAGGGTACTCAGAAGGAAGCTAAAAAAAAGGAAGCAAAACTTCTTTCCTGCATGCTGACCAACGCAAGGAGCCTGACCAATAAGATTGAAGATCTGGAGTTGGTAATGTATGAGGAAAAATACGACATAGTAGGAATAACTGAGACATGGTTAGACGACAGCTATGACTGGGCGGCTAACTTGCAAGGATATGATTTGTTTAGGAGGGATCGTAAAAAAAGGAAAGGGGGTGGAGTCTGTCTTTATATAAAATCCACTTTAAAGCCCACACTAAGAGAAGATATACAAGAGGGAAATAAAGAGGTGGAGTCTCTTTGGGAGGAGATACAAGGAGGGAAAAGTAATAAAATCCTCATAGGGGTTTGTTATAAGCCACCAAATATAACAGAAGCCACTGAAGGGCCCAACTAGAGGGACAGCCCTTCTGGACTTAATTTTAAGCAACAGGCCAGATAGAATAAAAGAAGTACGAGTCGATGGGCACCTAGGGAACAGTGACCACAATATAATACAATTCCACTTGTCCTTCAGTAAGGTGCCCTGGAAGGGGGTTACAAAAACGCTGAATTTCAGGAAAGCAAAGTTTGATCAGCTTAGAGAGGACCTTCGCTGAATTGATTGGGACAATGTCCTCAAAAGTAGGAGCACAGGAAATAAATGGGAAATATTTAAATCAGTTTTACACACCCACTGCGAGCTAGCCATACCATACAGAAATAAAAGGGTTAGGAACAGGAGAACACCAATGTGGCTAAATAAGGATGTAAAAAGGGCAATAAATAACAAGAACAAGGCATTTAAGAAGCTAAAACAAGAAGGCAATGAAGAAGCATTAAAAAGTTATAGAGAAAAAAATAAAATGTGTAAAAAACAAATACATTTAGCAAAAGTGGAAACAGAGACTCGTTGCTAAGGAAAGTAAAACAAACTCCAAACTATTCTTTAATTATATAAACAGTAAAATGATTAAAATTGATGGTGTTGGCCCTTTAAAGAACAATGAGGGTGAAATTATAGAGAGCGATGTGGGAAAAGCAAATGTTTTAAATACTTTTTCCTCAACAGTGTTCACACAGGAAAAGGATTTGCCAGGGGAAATGCAGAGTGATAATGTAAACTCCCCATTAAGTATTACCTGCCTAACCCAGGAAGAAGTGCAGAACCGCCTTAGTAAGATTAAAATTGACAAATCACCAGGCCCTGATGGCATTCACCCTCGGGTATTAAGGGAGTTAAGTAATGTGATAGACAGGCCTCTATTCCTTATATTTAGAGACTCTATAGAAACAGGGTCTGTTCCTTTTGATTGCCGGCAAGCAAATGTGGTACCAATATTCAAAAAGGGGTGTAAAAGGAAACCTGGAAACTATTGGCCGGTAAGCTTAACATCTGTTGTGGGTAAAATTTTTGAAGGGTTTCTAAGGGATACCATTATGGAATATCTCAATGTTAATAAATGTTTAACTCCATATCAACATGGATTTATGAAGGATCGCTCCTGTCAAACTAACCTGATCAGCTTCTATGAGGATGTAAGCTCTCAAATGGACCAAGGAGAATCATTGGATGCCATTTATCTCGACTTCTCTAAAGCATTTGACTCTGTCCCACATAAAAGACTGGTAAGTAAGATGAGAAAGCTTGGGCTAGGGGAAAATTAGTGTAGATGGGTAGGTAGCTGGCTTAGTGATAGAAAACAAAGAATGGTTATTAATGGGGCATACTCAGTTTGGGCCAGGGTTACTAGTGGGGTACCACAGGGTTTTGTATTGGGCCCCCTACTATTTAATATATTTACTAATGATCTAGTGAATGGCTTACACAGTAAAATATCAGTATTTGCAGATGATACAAAACTATGTAAGGTATTTAACACAAGGGAGGATAGTTTGCAACTACAGACAGATTTGAGTAAATTGGAGAATTGGGCTGAAAAATGTCAAATGAGGTTTAACGCAGATAAGTATAAGGGTATGCACATGGGAAGGAGAAACAGATGCTACAATTACTTACTAAATGGGAAACTGCTGGGGAAATCAGACATGGAAAAAGGCTTAGGCATCTTAGTCAATAAGAAGCTAAATTAGAGTGCCCAGTGTCAGGCAGCTGCCACCAAAGCAAATAGGGTCATGGGATGCATTAGAAGAGGTCTGGGGACATGAGATGAAAACATAATTCTCCCTCTGTACAAATCACTCGTCAGACCACACTTGGAGTATTGTGTGCAGTTTTGGACGCCGGTGCTCAAGAAAGACATTACTGAACTTGAAAGGGTTCAAAGGCGGGCTACTAAAATGATAAATGGAGTTGGTTCACTACAATACCCAGAAAGGTTATCAAAATTAGGTCTATTTACTTTAGAAAAGAGAAGACTTAGGGGAGACCTAATATATATGTACAAGTGTATCAGAGGGCAATACAGAGATCTCTCCAATAAACTGTTTGTACCAAGGACTGTGACAAGAACAAGGGGGCATTCTCTTCATTTGGAGGAAAGACAATTTCTGCACCAGCATAGAAGAGGGTTCTTCATGGTAAGAGCAGTGAGACTCTGGAATTCTCTTCCTGAGGAAGTGGTGATGGCCAACTCACTGAATGAATTTAAGAAAGGAATGGATGCTTTTCTTGTGAGTAACAGTATAGAAGGTTACAAATAACATAATATTATAGGTAGATGGTTGACCCAGCTTTGGGGAAGGAAATTTTTTCCCTATGGAGAAAATTGGCTGCTACTCTGTGGGTTTTTTGCCTTCCCCAGGATCAACAATGCAGAACAGCTGCACTAAAAATAGGCTGAACTAGATGGACATAAGGTCTTCCTTCAGCCTTCAAAACTATGTATGTAACTATGTATGTATGTACAAGACAACACAGGGGGAGGGTAAAACAGTGTGGCAACATTTTATTGAACCACCAACAGACAATAACATGTACAGTAGTACAGTCCCAGGAATGACACAAGATGGTGCAAATTACAGTCTCACCTTTC
Organism: Dendrobates tinctorius; assembly: GCF_039654945.1. NCBI lineage: Eukaryota > Metazoa > Chordata > Amphibia > Anura > Dendrobatidae > Dendrobates > Dendrobates tinctorius. The sequence goes on along the minus strand of NW_027361696.1, from coordinate 93,761,583 downwards.
TTCTGGTTCACCGGGATTAGAGCAGCTGCGACTCTGGGGCTTCCAGGTCCAATTAGCCCCACCAGTGGCACCCCGCTTTTGGCAAACACTCACAGATAGGAGATGACAAGCTTAGGAAGCTAAGAGTCCATTGAGGTCCGTGGCCAGGTGACCTGATTGCCCCCATCTGGCTTCTACAAAAGTCTTCATGTGTTCAGTGATGGTAAATGGATCAGATCTGTATTCCTTCAGCTGGGGCCAGGGTCCCTTAAGCTGGTGTTCTGTAGCGTGTCTCCATGGAGCCATGGTTGGAGCAATGGTTTCTTGGCTGCTGTTCTGTAGAGTCTCTGTGCAGATAGAGGTCCCTTTTTATACCCACATCCGTCCTTCAGGCCATCGCCCACAAGTCAGGGGGGAGGTGGGATGAGGTCATCTCTCATTGTTCGAGTACTCAATAAATCTGCATAGTTTGTCCTTCAATGTTGGCAGCTCAACAAACTGGATGCACTGACATAATGGGTAATCAACATATGAGCAAACATCAATTGTTCAATTGACCTGGGTCCCTGTCCTTAAGGATAGCAGAACAATAAGCTGCAGCAAACATCAAATTAAGAGTCATTGTTCAAGGTCATATGAACAATGGCTTGTGTCTCCTTACCTGCTGAGAAATATGTCTGGCCTAATTAAGAATGCTGTATTATCACATAAGTGAATGACATTGATTATTATTTGATACTGGCACCTGTCCAGAGAGCATATTAGGCATCATATCCTGGCACTTTGACTGACAGTCGATGCTAGACTGATGCACTGCAGATCAGGCTGTAAAACCTAGTGCAGAGGCATGCTTACAGTCGCCACTCACAATGCTGTGACTGTATCTGCATCGGTGTCAGGGCCTGCATTAAGGGACAGAATCTGGGCAACTGCACAGTTCCCCTGCTTCCACATGGACCCTCAGCATTACAAGCAGTTCTACATTATCTTTGTAGTTTCTGATGTTGAGATTGCTTCAGGACCTTTGGTGACATCACAGTCCTAATTATCCCACCATCTGCAGATTAATAGCATTATCTGACATGACAACTCCCCAGTAAAGCTGATTTCTAGGAAGCAAAAAATATGGGCAAGTGTAGAGAATTTGTGAAACAAAATTGTGATTACTAGATGACTGGTCAGATGGGCAGGTCTTGTGGGGTATTCCAGAATTTCTAATATATAGTGGTTAACATCTACCAAAAGTGGCTATAGAAAAACAAATAATGCAGCAGTGACAAGGTGATGAACACTCATGACTCATTATTACAAGTGTGACATGAATGCAAACATATATGTTCTGTTCCCATGAAAGAACTACTGGAGCACAAATTACTGAAAAACGTGATCCTGACTATGATTGAAATGTCTTGGAATATATAATGTGTAAAAGTTTGTTGCATAAGGGGCTGTGCAGTAACAGAATGCTCTGAGTTCTTATGATGACTTACGTCCACCACCAAAACTTCTACGATAGGCACATGTTCCATGTTGGAATAGAGGAAGGTGGTCAGGTCTGATTAAAGTTTCTTTTATATCCACTAAACACTGCTTATCTGGAGAGGAATTGTACCAGTTTACAGGAAGGGAGCAAGGGAAGTGTAATGCCAATATCTTATATGAAAGCAGTATATTTTCAGTATGATTCTCTTGTCAATATTTTGCTAGAAAACAATGGGTCCATTGGCACAGACTGTTTACTCCCCTTAATGCCAATGATATTCTCTAAGGTCAGGGTCTCTTTCAGCAAGATGAGGCGCCCTGTCACACTGCAAACATTTTTCAGGAAAGGTTCAAGATATGTAACAGGGAGTTCAAGGTGTTGACTTGTCCTCCAAATTCCAAATATCCTAATCAAAGAGAGCATCTTAAGAATCTTTGGAAAAATCTGATCCATGAACTTCCTTGTCTTGTCGTGAATGTTTTTGTGCCATATAGCCCAGGACACCATTAGTGTATGGGCACACAGCATATTTTAGATGTCCGTATATATTGTTTTTTATGCAGAGGACGCTTCAGGAAGACGCTGACGGTGTTTTCCCTCAAGCGTCTCTTCTAACACCACTCTGGATGCCGTATACTGCAGCCATGCCTCCAGCATTTTAAAAAAAACCCCAGATACACAGGATTTGATTCATAGTTTATACGTTTTGAAAAGTTACTTCTTTTTATTTTAAATGCACAGTAGCAAGGAAAAAATTAATGTCAGTAATGTGCTGATCATTTCAGTAGACATACCTCTGGTCAGGAATACACAGCTATAGTTAAAACTTAAACATATGGTAGTTCAAAGGCGAGCGTTGCAAAGCAGCAGATCAGTCTTCACTTGTCGTGTTAACTGTTCTGTGTACATGACGTGATATCGTGAAAGCACTGTACATGGTGACATTGGCAGTCTCAGCTGTCTAATTCAATGGCAAAGCAAACATTTGCTCTAATGGGTTCAGACCAGTTGACACAATGCCATTCTACCTTCTCTTTATCTGGCCATCCAACAAAGATACAATTTATGTGGTTATAAAATTTTACATATTTATACTCTCAAACAAACATCCATCCTTCCTCAGTGAACCCAAATGTAAATAATATAAAGGGTAATGTCAAATAGAGCGTAAAGTAAGTTCAAACCTTAAGGAGAATACCGATATTCGCAAACTCCTTTCAATAAAAGCATTATGGTAACAATATGGGATTCTTTCCAGTTAACGGTTTACTTATATGCCAATCGATGAATTCAAAATAGTTGTGTGATGCTTGTCTCATAGCTGAAGGTTGAGTTGCACTAAATTTCTCCAAAATAGAAACAAAGTGCTTGGTTCATTTTTGCTTATCTCATTTACACCTTCAATTGACTGAATATCGAGGCCTTGATTCATTAAGACTGCCATTTCATGTATTGTGGTAAAATACTGGAGAGGAAATATGTGTCACTCGCTGCTTTGAACCTGGAAAAATGCTCCAGCATACTAAGCGTTGCGAAGGGCCAGAGCACCCAGCAAAAAAAAAGGCAAAACACATGAATTTCAGAGCACTATGGAAGACTGAATGTGTCTATTTATTTTGTTTGCACTGGTTTATGAAGCCTATTTTAATAAACCAGTTGAAAATGTAAGCATTCCTCTGACTACCTCATTAGGCAGCCAAGGGAGATGATCTATCATAACATATAGATCTACTCTCCAATAGGCATTAAGGATGTTTCTATTTACAACCACTGTATACCTGCTACATAAAATTACTACCAATCAAAAATTTACTTACATGTTCTTCCCACATAGCAATTATTGTCCTAGCTGATCGCTCATTGGAAGTCATATAACCCACCTTTTCTACTGGACAGCAGAAATATGCTCTCATCCACCATCAGTTTACCAGATGTTGGTTGACAAGTATCTATAAAATTGACAGAATATCCATCTCACATACCCTACCAGACAACTGGTATTTTAGTATGAATCAGGGATGACTGGAACAATGCACATTGGTTAACTACATTTTTGGTCTTATTTTGGGGGGGCAACACCATACAAAGTAATAAGTATTTCTGAAACATAAACTAAATGATAGATGATTTTATAATTATTTTAGAAATATAAATCTGAAAATTGTGACATTCATTTGTTTTCCGCCCCCTGTAGTTTCATACCTCTAAATAAAATCCTAAGTGACCAATTGCCTTCAGAATTCTCATAATTAGTAAATTGAATCCACGCATGTGCAATTTCTTCTCAGTATAACTACAGCTGTTCTGTGAAGGTCTCAAAGGTTTGTTTCTGAACATTAGGGATCAAACAGCATCATGAAAACCAAAGAACACACCAGACAGGCTAGGGATAAAGTTGTGCAGAAGAGTAAAGTTGGGTTAGGTTTTAAAAAATAGCCCAAACACTAAACCTTTCATGAAGCACAGTTCAATCCATCATCCAAAAATGGAAGGAGTGTGGCACAACTGCAAACCAACCAGTACATGGTCATCCACTTAAACTGACACCCCAAGCAGAGAAAGGACAAATTAGAGAAGCAATCAAGAAGCCCATAGTCACTCCTGAGAAGCTGCAAAGATCTACAGCTCAGGTGTGAGAATCTGTCCACGGGACAACTATTAGTCGTATGCTCCACAAATCTGGTCTCTAAAAGTGGCATGAAGAAAACCATTTTTGAAAGGCACGAAAAGCTCCATTTGGAGTTTGTAAAAAGCCACATTGGGGACACAGCTAGAATGGGGAAGAAGGCGCTCTGATCAGATTAGAACTTTTGGGGCTAAGTGCAAAATGGTGAGGCAGAAAACTAATTCTGCACATCACCTTGAAAACACTATCACCTCTGCCAAGCATGGTATTGGCAGCATCTTGCTGTGGGGATGCCTTTTTTCAGCAGGGACAGGGAAGATGGTCAGAGTTGATAGGAAGATGAATGGAGCTAAACACAGGTCAATCCTGGAGGAAAACCTTTAGGGTGTGTGCACACGCTACGGATTCTGCTGCGGATCCACAGCGGTTTTGGTCCTGCTGATCCGCAGCAGTTTCTGCTGTACAGTACCATAATATCCTATGGGAAATGGAAACCGCAGTGCAGATGACAATTGACATGACAATTCTTTCTGCGGATTCCGCTGCAGTTTACCATCTCCTCCATTGTAGAGGTGATAAACCGCAGGGTAAAACCGCAGACTAATCCGCAGATAAACCGCAGGTCTTTCGACCTGCGGATTTACCTGCGGATTTTGCTAGCATGTGCACACAGCCTTAGAGGCTACAAAGTGCTTGAGATTGGCTCATGGGCTCACCTTTCAGCAGGACAATGACCTTAAACATACTGATCTATATAGATACATGTTTTACAATGGCCACTCTATTTTGCATCGTAGGAATGTGCCCTATTATTCACCCTTTAGATGTCGAGAGAAAAAAAATTAGATCAAAAGAAGAGCATTTATCTACAAGGACATCATCAGAAACATATGTCAAGTCAGTATTGGTATTCAGAGGTTAATCCAGAGAATTAGCAAAAACATAAGCCAGGTCAGAACATGAGGTCACAGTATCATACCAGGTAGAGTGTTAAAAATTAAATAGCTGACACAGAATACAGCAAAGTGGGACCAAAGCAATGGAATATAGCAAAAGAGAAAATGTTTCCTTTGGTGTTCAATAAGAAAAAAAAACCTTCTACAGTACCCAAAACTCACTAATAAATGGTTTTTAGTGATATATCCAAGATCTGCCCCCAAAATTACTACTTTTTGTAGCATAAGCTGACCACTTAAACCGTATCTGTCAACAGGTTTTTGCTATACCATCGGAAAAACACAGATTCCAGTGATACAGTTGTGGCCAAAAGTATTGACACCCCTGCAATTCTGTCAGATAATACTCAGTTTCTTCCTGAAAATGATTGCAAACACAAATTCTTTGGTATTATTATCTTCATTTAATTTGCCTTAAATGAAAAAACACAAAAAGAATTGTCCTAAAGCCAAATTGGATATAATTCCACACCAAACATAAAAAAGAGGGTGGACAAAAGTATTGGCACTGTTCGAAAAATCATGTGATGCTTCTCTAATTTGTGTAATTAACAACACCTGTAACTTACCTGTGGCACCTAACAGGTGTTGGCAATAACTAAATCACACTTGCAGCCAGTTGACATGGATTAAAGTTGACTCAACCTCTGTCCTGTGTCCTTGTGTGTACCACATTGAGCATGGCGAAAAGAAAGAAGACCAAAGAACTGTCTGAGGACTTGAGAAACCAAATTGTGAGGAAGCATGAGCAATCTCAAGGCTACAAGTCAATCTCCAAAGACCAGAATGTTCCTGTGTCTACCGTGCACAGTGTCATCAAGACGTTTAATGCCCATGGCACTGAGGCTAACCTCCCTAGATGTGGACGGAAAAGAAAAATTGACAAGAGATTTCAACGCAAGATTGTGCGACTGTTGGATAAAGAACCTCGACTAACATCCAAACAAGTTCAAGCTGTCCTGCTGTCCGAGGGTACAACAGTGTCAACCCATACTATCCGTCGGCGTCTGAATGAAAAGGGACTGCATGGTAGGAGACCCAGGAAGACCCCACTTTTTTGGGGTTTTTTCATTTAAGACAAATTAAATGAAGATAATAATACCAAAGAATTTGTGTTTGCAATCATTTTCAGGAAGAAACTGAGTATTATCTGACTGAATTGCAGGGGTGTCAATACTTTTGGCCACAACTGTATATTACTTACTGGGCTGCTTAAGGCACATCTATCAGTTATCTGAATGCTGAGGTATGTATAACTCTGCCCACATCACTGATTGACAGTTTTCTTTGTACACTGTGCATAGGTAGAACGCTGCAATCAATAGGGAGGTGAAGCTATACAAAGCTCATGACTATGGATGACTACATGATAGCAGGTTTATTAGTCCTCTAAGTCATATAGTAATAATCTCCTGATGATAAAATAGTGATTTTATTTAAATTAAAGCAATCAGCCCAGTAAATAACTAATTGTGAAATCAGGGTCTGTTTCTCTATAATGCTGCTCTTATATTAAGAGGCTTAAAGCAGGTGATAGATTCCCATTAAGCAACAGTGAATCGACAAAACGGTTTGGTTAGAGATTCAGGTTGAAAGTCTTACCCATGTCTCAGAAAGTCTGTTCACAGGCTGCACTACCCCACATCAATGCTTCTTCAGGACACGCCATTCAAGCATAATAACATATTTTAAGTAGGGAATTCCTAAAGTCACATATTGTTGGGTGGCTGAAAGAACTGACGGTTACTGATTCAAGTGTATTATTACATCAACATTAGACACTGCTTCGCTTTCATAAAAAACACCAACTAGGCTCAAGCACAAGCATATCATGCAATAGACCGCAGAGAAATCCCGGCAAGGACAAGTAAAATTTGAACAGTTAAAGCAAGGATTAGACAGATTGTGAATGGAAACGAGATTTTTTCCTTTTCTGGTTATGAAATGCACAGCACGTGAAATAATTACTTTACAAATAACAATATAGTAAATTTTAGTTTATTCATGTGACATCTAATGAGTAAGGAACCTTTTTTCCGCAGTTTCTTTCCTGACAATATGTATATTTATCTGACATTGCATCTTGGTAGCAAAGTATTCTAAACCCTTCTAATTGACATGACATTTAGTAATTGAGATGTCATCTGCTCAGCGTGTTTCCATCTCAATGTTGGCTAAACAACCCCCATGTACTTTAGCACTGTCTTGGGATTCCTATGCCCTAAAAAGTTGGAAGCACAGATGTGTGATAGCAAATCTGCCAAGAGTATTAATAGCTGAGTGCTGCCCTAACATGCCGTCATCATGATAATGGATCTGAATAATGGATCTGAGGACTGCCAGGGTGCTGACTTGCCATGCTGGATGGCTGATTGGGATAAAGTCATAGAAGCTAATGTAAAGTATCATAGTACACATGTACCTATTTGTGCAAGTGCGTCCTGCATAGTTTTATTCTGTACGCCTTCTATTTACTCCTATTGTAAAAATTTGCACCCTGATACATATTTTTTCTTGCTAGATCCCTTTGTCTAGAAAAGTGTAGTCTAGTAAACTTTTCAATACAATAACAATGGTATATTTCAGACATGTGCCTAAAGGGCAATTTCAGCATACTTTTAGGCCATTTAATTCACGTTTGGTAATACACATCAAACAGAGCCAAGTAGATGTGGGCTGAAATGTTAGGCAATATATATATATATATATATATATATATATATATATATATACAGTTGTGGCCAAAAGTATTGACACCCCTGCAATTCTGTCAGATAATACTCAGTTTCTTCCTGAAAATTATTGCAAACACAAATTCTTTGGTATTATCTTCATTTAATTTGTCTTAAATGAAAAAACACAAAAAGAATTGTCCTAAAGCCAAATTGGATATAATTCCACACCAAACATAAAAAAGAGGGTGGACAAAAGTATTGGCACTGTTCGAAAAATCATGTGATGTTTCTCTAATTTGTGTAATTAACAGCACCTGTAACTTACCTGTGGCACTTAACAGGTGCTGGCAATAATTAAATCACACTTGCAGCCAGTTGACATGGATTAAAGTTGACTCAACCTCTGTCCTGTGTCCTTGTGTGTACCACATTGAGCATGGAGAAAAGAAAGAAGACCAAAGAACTGTCTGAGGACTTGAGAAACCAAATTGTGAGGAAGCATGAGCAATCTCAAGGCTACAAGTCCATCTCCAAAGACAAGAATGTTCCTGTGTCTACCGTGCGTAGTGTCATCAAGAAGTTTAAATCCCATAGCACTGTGGCTAACCTTCCTAGATGTGGACGGAAAAGAAAAATCGACAAGAGATTTCAATGCAAGATTGTGCGGATGTTGGATAAAGAACCTCGACTAACATCCAAACAAGTTCAAGCTGCCCTGCAGTCCAAGGGTACAACAGTGTCAACCCGTACTATCCATCGGCGTCTAAATGAAAAGGGACTGTATGGTAGGAGACCCAGGAAGACCCCACTTCTTACCCTGAGACAAAAAAAAGCCAGGCTGGAGTTTGCCAAAACTTACCTGAAAAAGCCTAAAACATTTTGGAAGAATGTTCTCTGGTCAGATGAGGCAAAAGTAGAGCTTTTTGGGCAAAGTCATCAACATAGAGTTTACAGAAGAAAAAAAGAGGCATTCAAAGAAAAGAACACGGTCCCTACAGTCAAAAATGGCGGAGGTTCCCTGATGTTTTAGGGGTTGCTTTGCTGCCTCTGGCACTGGACTGCTTGACTGTGTGTATGGCATTATGAAGTCTGAAGACTACCAACAAATTTTGCAGCATAATGTAGGGCCCAGTGTGAGAAAGCTGGGTCTCCCTCAGAGGTCATGGGTCTTCCAGCAGGACAATGACCCAAAACACACTTCAAAAAGCACTAGAAAATGGTTTGAGAGAAAGCACTGGAGACTTCTAAGGTGGCCAGCAATGAGTCCAGACCTGAATCCCATAGAACACCTGTGGAGAGATCTAAAAATGGCAGTTTGGAGAAGGCACCCTTCAAATATCAGGGACCTGGAGCAGTTTGCCAAAGAAGAATGGTCTAAAATTCCAGCAGAGCATTGTAAGAAACTCATTGATGGTTACCGGAAGTGGTTGGTCGCAGTTATTTTGGCTAAAGGTTGTGCAACCAAGTATTAGGCTGAGGGTGCCAATACTTTTGTCTGGCCCATTTTTGGAGTTTTGTGTGAAATGAACAATGTTTTGCTTTTTGCTTCATTCTCTTTTGTGTTTTTTCATTTAAGACAAATTAAATGAAGATAATAATACCAATGAATTTGTGTTTGCAATCATTTTCAGGAAGAAACTGAGTATTATCTGACAGAATTGCAGGGGTGTCAATATTTTTGGCCACAACTGTATACACTGCTCAAAAAATAAAGGGAACACTTAAACAGAATATAACTCCAAGTAAATCAAACTTCTGTGAAATCAAACTGTCCACTTAGGAAGCAACACTGATTGACAATCAATTTCACATGCTGATGTGCAAATGGAATAGTCAACAGATGGAAATTATTGGAAATTATCAAGACACCCTCTATAAAGGAGTGGTTCTGCAGGTGGGGACCACAGACCACATCTCAGTACCAATGCTTTCTGGCTGATATTTTGGTCACTTTTGAATGTTGGTTGTGCTTTCACACTCGTGGTAGAATGAGGCGGACTCTACAATCCACACAAGTGGCTCAGCTAGTGCAGCTCATCCAGGATGGCACATCAATGCGAGCTGTGGCAAGAAGGTTTGCCGTGTCTGTCAGCATAGTTTCCAGAGGCTGGAGGCGCTACCAGGAGACAGGCCAGAAGACGTGGAGGGGGCTGTAGGAGGGCAACAACCCAGCAGAAGGACCACTACCTCTGCCTTTGTGCAAGAAGGAACAGGAGGAGCACTGCCAGAGCCCTGCAAAATGACCTCCAACAGACCACAAATGTGCATGTGTCTGTACAAACGGTTAAAAACCGACTCCATGAGGATGGTCTGATTTCCCAATGTCCACAGATGGGGTTTGTGCTCACAGCCCAACACCGTGCGGCCCTTCAAAGAAATGCCACCCCACACCATTACTGATCCACTGCCAAACCGGTCATGCTGAAGGATGTTGCAGGCAGCAGATCGCTCTCCACGGCATCTCCAGACTGTCACGTCCGTGACATGTGCTCAGTGTGAATCTGCTTTTATCTGTGAAGAGCACAGGGTGCCAGTGGCGAATTTGCCAATCCTGGTGTTTTGTGGCATATGCCAAGCATCCTGCACGGTGTTGGCTGTGAGCACAACCCCCATCTGTGGATGGGCACTGGACTATGGGATGGAGGAAATGTATGATGAGCATATGGGCACGGGACTCTGGGATGGAGGATAATCATTATAATTTGTTATAACTGACCATAGTTAGTTACTTTTCCCGGGCAACACCGGGCTCTTCAGCTGGTACACACATATGTTCACCAAAGAAAGAAAGTGATCCGCACCGCTGCCGGCATATGAACCTGGGACTTCGGGTGCCCACCAGGGAAAACAAATGATACTTGTAGTCCTGACATGAGAAAAAAGATAGGTGACACTCACCAGTCTTGAAATTCCATCCTTTTATTGAAAAACCGTTAAAACATCTTCAACGGGAGAATGGGTAATGGAGTGTACAAGCGATGACGGCCGTTTCACGCTATTGTGCTTCTATGGGTCAATATGTCAAAGGAAATGACGAGGGATGAAATACCTGTGTGCAGGTACACTCCTCGACCACATAAACCCGCAAACCACCACAATAACGAAATATACAATACAAACAATACATGTGCATGTTATAAAAAACATAAGTGAATGAAAACAAATTCAAACAAAAATGTGAAATTATAAGAAGATTGACATATCAATCCTTTCAGTAAAGCCGATGGATTCTACTGCATGGGTGCGCATAATCCATCTGGCTTCTCTCTTGAGGGGGTAAGACGACTTTTTCCAGTCCTGCAAGAGGACAAAACATTCGGGTCCCCTCCATGGAAATCCCTGATATGATTGATCAGGCAGGGTACTCCTTTTCCTGAGGTAATGGATTGAAATGTTCCCTAAATCTCACGTATAGCGGACGTATTGTCTTACCTATGTAAAACTATCTGCAGGGGCAGAAAATTACATACACGGCAAAATCAGTTTTGCATGAAATAAAATCAAAAACACAATGTGATATAGCTCCAATTTGTAAATGGTGACCTGTGATATATCTACAGAAATAGCAGTGATCACACTCATGACTACCCCTAGGGACTCTCAATCCCAGCCAATCATTACCATGTTTTTAATTCTGCACCAAAATCTCTTTCAAACTAGTGCTATGTCTGCATGAGATCAGTGGACCTCTTGAAATAATTTCTGTGAGATCCTTTATCACGTTGTAGAATGTGCCATTTTTTCTGGCGACAGGATATATACATATACGTATATATTGTATATATATTTCGTTATTACAGCAACATTGAAATAGCGGATTGTCAACCACTAGACCACTAGATTCTGTCCTCCGGGAAATGTTCTAGGAAGATTTGACATCTAGCTTATACATTATTTTTCAAGATCTTATTTACACGGAACCTGACAGCAGGATAGTGCAAAGAACATACAGACAGTGATACCTGCTCAATTTTAAAATGGCGCCCACAGCGCCTGCGCAGTATCAGCTACCAGTGTATATAGAAGTGATCTGATAGCTGCTATTGCGCAGGCTAGTCAAAAAAATTTCCTCCTGCAAGAAGGCACTGCCAGCTCCTGCACAGTAGAAGCGATCGGCGATCGTTTCAATATACACCGATAGCTGCTACTGCACAGTCGCGGTGGGCGCCATTTTAAAATTGATTTTTTTCATGCCCCTCAGGACAACCTCAATCACATTTATTAACAACACAGTAAACATGCGATTATGCTGCAGCGCAGGTGCCATGGCTGGCGCCTGCCTACAGGAGGGTATATATTTTTTTTGCTGTATGTACATATATTCATTATGCAAAATAGGCGGCAGGTCAGTGAGGGTTCAGTGACCTGTCAGGAGTCTGCATTATGAATAGCTAAGTAGAGCACCACATGAAAACCCCCCCTCCAGGCCCACCCCGGGCGTGAGCATATCATTAACTCAAAACTGAAAATAAAGAACCGACAACCACAAGATGGATTTCATCAACCAAAGCATCATTGTAAGGCCTCTTTCACACGTCAGTTTTTTGCAATCAGTCACAATCCGCCAGGTTTTGAAAAAAACGGATCCGCAATTTTCTTTTGAGGATCCGTTTTTTTCCCCATTGACTTTCATTATAGGCGGATTGTGACGGATTGCCGTCCGTTGCATCCGTTTTTTTTGAGGATCCACCAAAAGTTGCTGTCCGTCACCATCCTCAAAGATTTCAAAACGGAGCTTGCAACGTTTTTTTCTCTGGCGGATCCTCCAGACACTGATTTAACCCGAAATTCTTTCTGGTTGCCGGACAAAAAAAAAAAATTCTCTCTCTCTCTCTCTTTATTTAAATACTAGATGGTGGCCCGATTCTAACGCATCAGGTATTCTAGAATATACAGTATATGCAGTTTATTTTTGAAGATTTAATAATAATGCAATAATGCACCCCCCATCCTGATGTATGGTTCTCTCACCCCCGATCCTGATATGTATGGTTCTCTCGCCCCCAATCCTGATATGTATGGTTCTCTCACCCCCAATCTTGATATGCATGCAACCCCTCAATCCCCTATCCTAGTATGCATGGTCCCCTGACCCCCCAATCCTGGAATGCATGATCCTCTCAACCCCCAATCCTGGTATGCATGGTCCCCTCACCTCTCTTTCATGGTATGCATGGTCTTCTTACTACCCTCTCGGGGTATGCTTGGTCCCCTGACCCCCCAAACCTGGAATGCATGGTCCTCTCACCCCCCAATCCTGGCATGCATGGTCCTCTCATCCCTCTTTCCTGGTATGCATGGTCCTTTTACCCCCTTTCGGGGTATGCATGGTCCCCTCACCCCCCAATCCTGTTATGCATGGTCCTCTCACCCCCCAATCCTGGTATGCATGGTACCCTCACCCACTATCCTGGTATGCATGGTCCCCTCACCCCCCAATCCTGGTATGCAATGTCCCCTCACCCCCAATCCTGCTATGCATGGTCCTCTCACCCCACTTTCCTGGTATGCATGGTCCCCTCACCCCTCTTTCCTGATATGCATGGTCCCCTCACCCCCCAATCCTGGTATGCATTGTCCTCTTATCCCCCTATCCTGGTATGCATGGTCCCCTCACCCCCCAATCCTGGTATGCATGATCCCCTCACCCCCCAATCCTGGTATGCATGGTCCCCTCACCTACTATCCTGGTATGCATGGTCCCCTCACCCCCCCAATCCTGGTATGCATGGTCCCCTCAACCCCTCTCCTGGTATACCTGGTACCCTTCACACCCCTATCCTGGTATGCATGGTTTCCTCACCCCCCTTTCCTGGTATGCATGGTCCCCTCACCCCCCTTTCCTGGTATGCATGGTCCCCTCACCCCCCTTCCGGTGTAGCCACGACCAATCAGCGTCGCGGCCCTCTGTCCGCGACCAATCTGCAACGCGGCCCTGTAGCCGCGACCAATCACTGCCGCGACCCTGTACAAAAATAATATTAAAAAATAAAAAAAAGTTATTCTCACCTTCCGACGGCTTCCTGTCTTCTTTCCACGCGCCCAGCCTCGCGTTCCCGGTAGTGCTTTACGGCATAGACCGCTGATGACGTCGGTCTTCTTTCTCGCTCTCGCGATAGTGACGTCGGACTTCTTTCTTGCTCTCGTGAGAGTGACGTCATCACCGGTCTAAGCCGCAAAGCATTACTGGGAACGCGAGGCTGGGCGCGTGGAAAGAAGACAGGGGGCTGTCGGAAGGTGAGAATAACTTTTTTTATTTAAATTCTCTTTTTGCAGATTAAGGCCTGCGCCTGCCGCTGATTGGTCGTGGCCTGGCGGCCGTGACCAATCAGCGGCAGGCGCAGCTTACCGTTACAAACAGCTGCGCCTGTCACTGATTGGTTGCGGCATGGCGGGGGCCTGGCGGCCGCGACCAGTCAGCGGCACGCGATTTCAGTTACAGACAGACACGATAAGGCGTTTATATATATAGATTAAGAGAAATATGGATTTCCCTGGAGTCAGACATCTGATCGCAAATATCAAGATATCATTTAATTCATCTTCCTAAGACCTGCATGCCCACATACATGGCTTACGAGAGTTAATCCTACGGATAGATTCCCTTTAATTAATTTGCTCCAAAATATATTTAATCTATCGGATGCTTTAATCTCTGATGTGGGACTGTGTCAATGTTTGTTAGTGCTATTAAATTAAGGTGAAATTTTAATCCTTCTGAAGTTGTTCACAAGAGGTTTTTGTGTATTCTGTCACTATCATATTTAATCCACAAAAGAATTGCCATTGAGTAAAGATTATTGTAATTTAGGAGACAATTTTGCATGAATGCATTTTTAGCAATTTGCTAGACACTAATTCTGTATGTTTGAAACTAATAATAAAACATGAGGACAAATGAGAAAAAATGCAGTTAAATGGTTTCATGAAAAATGTATTTTACTTTTTAATGCTTCTCTGTTAATGTTAAGGGAATCTTTTTGCAGCTTTGCTATGTAATCTGAAGGCAGCTAGAGGTAGAGACTAAGACACTGATTTCAGGGATGTGTCACTTATTAGGCTGTTTGCTGCTGTTTCAATACAGTGAGTGTTTTATCAGAAGGAGATTATCATTGCTGGACTACAAGTGATTATATCACAACTGCTGCACCTGGTAAACAAAGTGATACATCACTGGATTAAGGGTTTCTTTTCCTACATTATGCTGGTTTCAGATGAAGTAGGAAAATCCTCGTGACAGATTCCCTTTTATGCTAATTGGGGAGATGCAGCTGCAGTATCTTTCCCTTGGCTGTGTGAGACTGCATGTTATGAGGAAGGAGCTCCTTTATTACATGAAGGAATGCTCACCTGCTTGGAAAACATGGAGAGAGCATTTACAGAAAAGTTGCAAAATGAAGACAAAGACCTATTGCACTGCATCTGCGGATGGCTAAGGATGGGATGAGATCGGGATTGTAGCAATGTGGACATTTTAACTTCATGGATTTTGGATGCAGGCAGTAAGATAATTTGGGGTCGGACAGGAGTCACTTTAATTCATAACTTCTAAGTCCCTGCACCTTTTCACGTTTAATACACAGTGTTGATTTACAGCCAGACTTGACATGGCAGAAATGTTAACCTTGAGCTTCTTTATACAGTACGTATCTAGTTATAGGAATGCAGACACACACATAATACAAATATTTAACATGTTAGACCCCGCTAGTAATGCCTTATAAAAATTGTTTTGTTCTCATGCTTTTCATGCTTTTTGTTCTCATGCTTCTCGTACTTTTTTTTAAGGAAAACAGATTGTATGGTACTGAATATGTGCAACTGATTACAAAGGTATTGCTGGTATTAATAAAAATGCCCTTCTCGGATTACCTTACTTTAGCCTGTTTATAGACATAGTGGCAGACCTCTGTAAATTAGGGCAAAATTATAGCGGTATAACTGCATCTACAAAGTAAAAAGTCACCCAAAGTGCCAAACACGAGAGCCGCTAACGAAGCTCATCAACAGCACTTAAAAGGATCTTGTGATGATCCATGGAGTACATGTCATATGATCTTTCTAAAAGCTGCTTGCTGGCTTGATCGTAGGATACAACATGTGACTTTAAAAAACTCAAAAGTGCTGTTCCATTCTGCCCTGGTACTGCGCACCTTGGCCGGTATTCATTGGGTCGGACTTTAGTAGCAAGGTCAACTCGATTGTCACATTCGGTGATCTCATGTCAATAGTTCTGTCATTGTAACAGGTAAAGGTTTGGGTTTTTTTAAATAATCAACAGCCCGGGTTATAGGATCCTAATATTTTATCAGAACCAACCATGGATATAAAAATGATCTAATTTCATTATCAAACAGAATTGGATTGAAATTAAAACTGAGTTATGTCTTATTTTCATTGTGGTGTTAGGGCAAAAGAAAAATCTATCACTGCCAGATTACAACGAATCAATATTTTTTATGTTAGAAGTGAACTATAAATGTAGCACATATTGTACAATGTGTGCATAATTAGTCCAAAGTTCTACGTAAATCCCTCCCATCATTTGTTTATTCCCAGGACTATAACTGTAACAATAGGCATCATTTGTGTCTAGGAGAATGAATGATCCTACACCGTCATAGAATTGGGTACTTTACTGGGACAGAAATAAAACACCACGGACAATCATTGCAGATAGAGTTGAGCGAAACAGGTCGAAAAATTTCAAAAGTCGCCGACTTTTGTCAAAGTCGGGTTTCATGAAACGAAACCCGACCCTAGGATGAGGTCGGCCACGAGGTCGGCGACTTGCGCGCCAAAGTCGCGTTTCAAAAGTTTGTTTTGCGCTCTTTTACAGCCAATCAGGATCCACGGACACTGTGGGCAACGTGATGACATAGGCAGGGGTCACCACCATCTTTCAGAAGGGCATGCAAATGATTGGCTTGCTTTGGTGGGCGTCACAGGGGGTATAAAAGGGCGTGCACGCCGACCGCCATCTTACTTCTGCCGATCTCAGTATAGGGAGAGGTTGCTGCTGATTCTGTAGGGAGAGCGTTAGGCAGGGAAGAAGACAAAAAAACTGCTTCTGCTGCTAGCGATTTGGCCTGCACAACACACAAGTCACTGTGTGTGCAGTGCAAGGGGAGGCTATATTGTGGTGTATCAGTGGTGTTGGTTGTTGGGCTGCCTTTTAAGGCTTCCTGACAGGCTGGCATTGCTGTTTACCCACTGCTCCGCAAACTGCTTTTTTAAAAGCAATCCCAATTTTTTTTTTTTGTCCTGCTGAGAAGAAAAAAAAACTGCTTCTGCTGCTAGCAATTTGGCCTGCACAACACACCAGTCACTGTGTGTGCAGTGCAAGGGGAGGCTATATAGTGGTGTATCAGTGGTGTTGGTTGTTGGGCTGCCTTTTAAGGCTTCCTGGCAGGCTGGCATTGCTGTTTACCCACTGCTCCGCAAACTGCTTTTTTAAAAGCAATCCAATCTCCCTTATCCTGTAGTCACTTTGGTCACAGCTGTGACATCGAGCCTGTCACATAGCGCTCAGATATTCATTGGGCCTCACACAATCCACAAGTGTCCAGTGTCCAAAAGTGTGTGCAGAGATTCAAAATCTCCCTTATCCTCTCGTCACTTTGGTCACAGCTGTGCCATCGAGCCTGTCACATAGCGCTCAGATATTCATTGGGCCTCACACAATCCACAAGTGTCCAGTGTCCAAAAGTGTGCGCAGAGATTCAAAATCTCCCTTATCCTCTCGTCTCTTTGGTCACAGCTGTGCCATCGAGCCTGTCACATAGCGCTCAGATATTCATTGGGCCTCACACAATCCACAAGTGTCCAGTGTCCAAAAGTGTGTGCAGAGATTCAAAATCTCCCTTATCCTCTCGTCACTTTGGTGACAGCTGTGCCATCGAGCCTGTCACATAGCGCTCAGATATTCATTGGGCCTCACACAATCCACAAGTGTCCAGTGTCCAAAAGTGTGTGCAGAGATTCAAAATCTCCCTTATCCTCTCGTCACTTTGGTCACAGCTGTGCCATCGAGCCTGTCACATAGCGCTCAGATATTCATTGGGCCTCACACAATCCACAAGTGTCCAGTGTCCAAAAGTGTGTGCAGAGATTCAAAATCTCCCTTATCCTCTCGTCAATTTGGTCACAGCTGTGCCATCGAGCCTGTCACATAGCGCTCAGATATTCATTGGGCCTCACACAATCCACAAGTGTCCAGTGTCCAAAAGTGTGCGCAGAGATTCAAAATCTCCCTTATCCTCTCGTCACTTTGGTCACAGCTGTGCCATCGAGCCTGTCACATAGCGCTCAGATATTCATTGGACCTCACACAATCCACAAGTGTCCAGTGTCCAAAAGTGTGTGCAGAGATTCAAAATCTCCCTTATCCTCTCGTCACTTTGATCACAGCTGTGCCATCGAGCCTGTCACATAGCGCTCAGATATTCATTGGGCCTCACACAATCCACAAGTGTCCAGTGTCCAAAAGTGTGCGCAGAGATTCAAAATCTCCCTTATCCTCTCGTCACTTTGGTCACAGCTGTGCCATCGAGCCTGTCACATAGCGCTCAGATATTCATTGGGCCTCACACAATCCACAAGTGTCCAGTGTCCAAAAGTGTGTGCAGAAATTCAAAATCTCCCTTATCCTCTCGTCACTTTGGTCACAGCTGTGCCATCGAGCCTGTCACATAGCGCTCAGATATTCATTGGGCCTCACACAATCCACAAGTGTCCAGTGTCCAAAAGTGTGCGCAGAGATTCAAAATCTCCCTTATCCTCTCGTCACTTTGGTCACAGCTGTGCCATCGAGCCTGTCACATAGCGCTCAGATATTCATTGGGCCTCACACAATCCACAAGTGTCCAGTGTCCAAAAGTGTGTGCAGAGATTCAAAATCTCCCTTATCCTCTCGTCACTTTGGTCACAGCTGTGCCATCGAGCCTGTCACATAGCGCTCAGATATTCATTGGGCCTCACACAATCCACAAGTGTCCAGTGTCCAAAAGTGTGCGCAGAGATTCAAAGTCTCCCTTATCCTCTCGTCACTTTGGTCACAGCTGTGCCATCGAGCCTGTCACATAGCGCTCAGATATTCATTGGGCCTCACACAATCCACAAGTGTCCAGTGTCCAAAAGTGTGCGCAGAGATTCAAAGTCTCCCTTATCCTCTCGTCACTTTGGTCACAGCTGTGCCATCGAGCCTGTCACATAGCGCTCAGATATTCATTGGGCCTCACACAATCCACAAGTGTCCAGTGTCCAAAAGTGTGTGCAGAGATTCAAAATCTCCCTTATCCTCTCGTCACTTTGGTCACAGCTGTGCCATCGAGCCTGTCACATAGCGCTCAGATATTCATTGGGCCTCACACAATCCACAAGTGTCCAGTGTCCAAAGGTGTGTGCAGAGATTCAAAATCTCCCTTATCCTCTCGTCACTTTGGTCACAGCTGTGCCATCGAGCCTGTCACATAGCGCTCAGATATTCATTGGGCCTCACACAATCCACAAGTGTCCAGTGTCCAAAAGTGTGTGCAGAGATTCAAAATCTCACTTATCCTCTTGTTACTTTGGTCACAGCTGTGCCATCGAGCCTGTCACATAGCGCTCAGATATTCATTGGGCCTCACACAATCCACAAGTGTCCAGTGTCCAAAAGTGTGTGCAGAGATTCAAAATCTCCCTTATCCTCTCGTCACTTTGGTCACAGCTGTGCCATCGAGCCTGTCACATAGCGCTCAGATATTCATTGGGCCTCACACAATCCACAAGTGTCCAATGTCCAAAAGTGTGTGCAGAGATTCAAAATCTCCCTTATCCTCTCGTCACTTTGGTCACAGCTGTGCCATCGAGCCTGTCACATAGCGCTCAGATATTCATTGGGCCTCACACAATCCACAAGTGTCCAGTGTCCAAAAGTGTGTGCAGAGATTCAAAATCTCCCTTATCCTCTCGTCACTTTGGTCACAGCTGTGCCATCGAGCCTGTCACATAGCGCTCAGATATTCATTGGGCCTCACACAATCCACAAGTGTCCAGTGTCCAAAAGTGTGCGCAGAGATTCAAAATCTCCCTTATCCTCTCGTCACTTTGGTCACAGCTGTGCCATCGAGCCTGTCACATAGCGCTCAGATATTCATTGGGCCTCACACAATCCACAAGTGTCCAGTGTCCAAAAGTGTGTGCAGAGATTCAAAATCTCCCTTATCCTCTCGTCACTTTGGTCACAGCTTTGCCATCGAGCCTGTCACATAGCGCTCAGATATTCATTGGGCCTCACACAATCCACAAGTGTCCAGTGTCCAAAAGTGTGCGCAGAGATTCAAAATCTCCCTTATCCTCTCGTCACTTTGGTCACAGCTGTGCCATCGAGCCTGTCACATAGTGCTCAGATATTCATTGGGCCTCACACAATCCACAAGTGTCCAGTGTCCAAAAGTGTGTGCAGAGATTCAAAATCTCCCTTATCCTCTCGTCACTTTGGTCACAGCTGTGCCATCGAGCCTGTCACATAGCGCTCAGATATTCATTGGGCCTCACACAATCCACAAGTGTCCAGTGTCCAAAAGTGTGCGCAGAGATTCAAAATCTCCCTTATCCTCTCGTCACTTTGGTCACAGCTGTGCCATCGAGCCTGTCACATAGCGCTCAGATATTCATTGGGCCTCACACAATCCACAAGTGTCCAGTGTCCAAAAGTGTGTGCAGAGATTCAAAATCTCCCTTATCCTCTCGTCACTTTGGTCACAGCTGTGCCATCGAGCCTGTCACATAGCGCTCAGATATTCATTGGGCCTCACATAATCCACAAGTGTCCAGTGTCCAAAAGTGTGTGCAGAGATTCAAAATCTCCCTTATCCTCTCGTCACTTTGGTCACAGCTGTGCCATCGAGCCTGTCACATAGCGCTCAGATATTCATTGGGCCTCACACAATCCACAAGTGTCCAGTGTCCAAAAGTGTGTGCAGAGATTCAAAATCTCCCTTATCCTCTCGTCACTTTGGTCACAGCTGTGCCATCGAGCCTGTCACATAGCGCTCAGATATTCATTGGGCCTCACACAATCCACAAGTGTCCAGTGTCCAAAAGTGTGTGCAGAGATTCAAAATCTCCCTTATCCTCTCGTCACTTTGGTCACAGCTGTGCCATCGAGTCTGTCACATAGCGCTCAGATATTCAATGGGCCTCACACAATCCACAAGTGTCCAGTGTCCAAAAGTGTGTGCAGAGATTCAAAATCTCCCTTATCCTCTCGTCACTTTGGTCACAGCTGTGCCATCGAGCCTGTCACATAGCGCTCAGATATTCATTGGGCCTCACACAATCCACAAGTGTCCAGTGTCCAAAAGTGTGTGCAGAGATTCAAAATCTCCCTTATCCTCTCGTCACTTTGGTCACAGCTGTGCCATCGAGTCTGTCACATAGCGCTCAGATATTCAATGGGCCTCACACAATCCACAAGTGTCCAGTGTCCAAAAGTGTGTGCAGAGATTCAAAATCTCCCTTATCCTCTCATCACTTTGGTCACAGCTGTGCCATCGAGCCTGTCACATAGCGCTCAGATATTCATTGGGCCTCACACAATCCACAAGTGTCCAGTGTCCAAAAGTGTGTGCAGAGATTCAAAATCTCCCTTATCCTCTCGTCACTTTGGTCACAGCTGTGCCATCGAGCCTGTCACATAGCGCTCAGATATTCATTGGGCCTCACACAATCCACAAGTGTCCAGTGTCCAAAAGTGTGCGCAGAGATTCAAAATCTCCCTTATCCTCTCGTCACTTTGGTCACAGCTGTGCCATCGAGCCTGTCACATAGCGCTCAGATATTCATTGGGCCTCACACAATCCACAAGTGTCCAGTGTCCAAAAGTGTGTGCAGAGATTCAAAATCTCCCTTATCCTCTCGTCACTTTGGTCACAGCTGTGCCATCGAGCCTGTCACATAGCGCTCAGATATTCATTGGGCCTCACACAATCCACAAGTGTCCAGTGTCCAAAAGTGTGCGCAGAGATTCAAAATCTCCCTTATCCTCTCGTCACTTTGGTCACAGCTGTGCCATCGAGCCTGTCACATAGCGCTCAGATATTCATTGGGCCTCACACAATCCACAAGTGTCCAGTGTCCAAAAGTGTGTGGAGAGATTCAAAATCTCCCTTATCCTCTCGTCACTTTGGTCACAGCTTTGCCATCGAGCCTGTCACATAGCGCTCAGATATTCATTGGGCCTCACACAATCCAAAAGTGTCCAGTGTCCACAAGTGTCTGCAGAAATTCAAAATCTCCCCTGTCCTATAGACACCTTGTACCTTGTTTTACATTACTATATAGTTTGTTGGATTTTGTCTACATTTCTACCAAAAATGAGGAAGGCTGGTGGAAGAGGCCGTGGAATTGGGCGGGGGTTGGCAGCTGGTAATGATGGTGTTGTTGGTGGATCTGATGGTAGTGGCAAGAGCAAAATAGGACCGAATGCAGGAGGTGTTGAGCCTGCGTCATCGTCTGGCTACATAAGGCCTCGAACGCTTAGTTTTCTAGGAGTTGGCAAACCGCTTTTAAAGCCAGAGCATCAGGAAAAAGTTTTGTCTTACATTGCTGACTCAGCCTCCAGCTCTATCGCCTCCTCTTCTTCAGTTGTAAAAAGTAAAAGCACTGAGTCGTCATTGGAGGCTCATGTTCATGAACCACACCTTTCCTTGTGTCCTTCACCACAACCAAGATTGAAGGATGACGCAGGCCATACTACTGATTACTCCATGGAGCTGTTTTCACATACCATGCCTGGATTATCAAGTCAAATGGTGAATTACCCAGGCCAAGATGAATCTGACATGGAGTGCACTGATGCACAGCCGCTGATGGATGATTCTGCTGGTACATTCACTCAGAGCACTACATTGTCCTCGCAGTGTACAGAGCCAGATTCTGACCCTGATGAGACTCAGGTGCCCCTTCCCGCACACTATACCACCATACACGGTGACACAGAGGAAGGTGCACATGACATAGAAGAGGAGGTGATGGATGACCCAGTTGTTGACCCAGATTGGCATCCATTGTGGGAAGAGGGTGCTGCTTCCAATAGCTCAGATGAGGAGCATCCACAGCAGACATCGACATCGCAACAGCTGTTATCTTGCAGGCCCGTAGCACTCCAAAGACAGGTACCAAACATCAAAAGAGTTGCTGGACAGCTTGTCCAGAGGGTCAAAAGATCACAGCGTGCTAGGCCGCAAAATGTCTGCCAAAGTAGGAAGAGTGCAGTGTGGCACTTTTTTGAACAAAATCCTCATGATCAGGCCAAGGTTATCTGTAAGAAGTGCGCAAAGACCTTTAGCCGAGGGAAAAATCTGAAAAATTTGAATACCAGTTGCATGCTTAGACATTTAACCAGCATGCACTTGCAAGCGTGGACACAACACCAAACCTCAAGTGCCACATGTGAAACTGATCACAACGAAGGTAGTCAGCAACGCTACATTGTTTCCCCCACTGTAAGCCCACCGGTTAGCAGAGCAGCAAATGTTGAGGTGTCGTTGCAAGGCCACAGCAGT
This sequence comes from Dendrobates tinctorius, assembly GCF_039654945.1. Classification (NCBI taxonomy): domain Eukaryota; kingdom Metazoa; phylum Chordata; class Amphibia; order Anura; family Dendrobatidae; genus Dendrobates; species Dendrobates tinctorius. The sequence goes on along the minus strand of NW_027361696.1, from coordinate 93,738,313 downwards.
CAGGGAATCCCACTGTTATATCAACGAAAGACTGATTCTAGGCCATCAGAAAGAACACCAACTCCATCACCATCATCAACCCTCTCTCAGTCCGCCCTGTCCACCACTACTTCCACCATATGCAGCTCTCAAGTCCAGCTCACCCTCCCAGACACTATGAGTAGGTCAAGAAAGTACTCAGTCTCTCATCCACGTACACTGGGTTTGAACGCCCACATTGCCAAACTAATCTCGTTTGAGATGATGCCCTTTCGGTTGGTGGAAAGCGCAGCTTTCCGCGAACTCATGGCCTATGCAGTACCACGCTATGACCTACCCAGTCGCCACTTCTTCTCTCGCAAAGCCATCCCAGCCCTCCACCATCATGTGAAGACCGCATTGTCCATGCACTCAAGCAGTCAGTGAGCGGAAAGGTGCACCTCACAACTGATGCATGGTCCAGTCGGCATGGCCAGGGCCGTTACGTGTCCATCACTGCGCACTGGGTTAATGTGGTGGATGCAGGGTCCACAGGGGACAGCGGTGGTGGGACAGTGCTGCCTAGCCCACGGTATAGGAAACAGTTGGCTGTAGGCGTTCGACCCTCCTCCTCCTCCTCCAGAAGCGAAAGCTCGTCCACAGAGCGCAGTCGTACGAGCACTCCATCTGCAGCTGCCACTGTTGCACACGATGTGTCCCCCTATCGAGCAGCTAGTGGAAAGCGTCAGCAGGCTGTGTTGCAGATGATGTGTAAGGGCGACAGACACACCGCCGAGGTGCTGGCCGAGTACTTGAAGCGACAAACTGAGTCATGGCTGGGCAGTGTACATCTTGAGGCAGGCAAGGTAGTTAGTGATAACGGCCGTAATTTTGTGGCAGCCATAGCCCTTTCAAAACTCAGCCACATACCTTGCTTGGCTCACACCTTGAACCTGGTGGTGCAGTGCTTCCTCAAAAATTATCCGGAGTTAACAGCCCTGCTCCAGAAGGTGCGAAGACTGTGCGCGCACATCCGCCGGTCGCCTGTACACTCCGTTCGTATGCAGAAGCTGCAGCGATTGCTCCACCTTCCCAACCACCGCCTCATTATCGACATTGCAACAAGGTGGAACTCCACCCTGCACATGGTGGAGCGGCTGTGCGAGCAAAGGCAGGCCATAATGCATTTGTGGGAGGATACACGGCCAGGCACTTTGAGAGCAGACATGGAGTTGACAGGCGTGCAGTGGTCGAAGCTGAAAGACCTCTGTAAAGTCCTTCAGTGTTTTGAGGAATGCACACGGCTGGTAAGCGCAGACGACGCCATCCTAAGTATGAGCTTCCCACTTATGCGTCTGCTCATGCAAACTTTGACGCACCTTAAGGAGCAGGCGTCTGCAGCCAATGTTGATGAGGAGGAAGAGGAGGAGGGAATCCTTGATGACATTCAGCCATTGTCTGCTCAGGGACCTCTCCTGGACGAGGTGGAGGAAGAAGAGGAGGAGGAGGATGATGATGGGGATGATTACTTAGGGGAGGAGGATGCATCTCGTGGGGCAAGTGAAAATGTTGGAGTGGCAAGGTCTGGTACAGGGTTTGTGCGTGACTGGAGGGATGTGGATTTGCCAGAAAGTGCTCCTCCACCCAGCACTCGCAGTGCATCATTGACACCGGGAACATTCGCCCACATGTCAGATTATGCCTTGCAGATCCTAAAAAGGGACCCCCGCATTGCCAAAATGATGAACGATGACGACTACTGGTTGGCCAGCATCCTGGATCCACGCTATAAAGGCAAATTACAAAACATCATGCCACAGGAGAACCTTGACCTAATATTGGCTAATAAACAAGCAACTCTGGTAAATCGGTTGCTTGAGGCATTCCCAGCACAAAGCAGCGGTGATGGTTCTCACACGAGCCGTACGGGCCGGGGGCAGCTTGGCAGAGGTGTTCGTGGTGCACACAGCAGAAGTGGCGTTGGAGACAGGGGTTTCATGACAATGTTGTGGACTGATTTTTCAAATACCGCTCACACAACTGGTAATACTGCATCGATGGAAAGTGACAGGAGAAAGCAGTTGTCAACTATGGTAACAAACTACTTTTCCTCCCATATCGATGTTCTCCCACACAGGTCATTCCCCTTTGACTATTGGGCCGCTAAACTGGACACCTGGCCTGAATTGGCCCAATATGCCTTACAGGAGCTCGCTTGCCCAGCTGCAAGTGTGCTATTGGAAAGAGTCTTCAGTGCAGCTGGATCAATCCTGACAGAAAAAAGGACCCGTCTGTCAACCCAAAATGTGGATGATCTAACCTTCATTAAAATGAACCACGCATGGGTTTCCAAGGATTTTGTCCCACCTTCCCCTGATGACACATAGGGTGACAGAAAAATGGCTTGCTTTGGTCCACCTCTTCCTGGGACTTCACCTATTTCGCCTTTTGCATCAGCTGAATGTCCAACATCAACATATGCCACTTTCTAAAACTCCCTAACTGTGCTGCCTCCCCCCCATGGCCGGGGTCACCACCTAGCGCACGACACCGTGCGAGTGCCGTTGCCCTGGACAGGTGGGTAGGCCGACTCTTGGGCGCGGGCACTGGCACAGGGTCCCTCATAGTGCAATCAAGTGTCTCTGACGGTGGTGGTGCACACCCGCCGTCAGACACACCGCTGTACTATGAGGGGCCCAGTGCCAGTACCGACGCCCACGAGTGGGCCCCCCTTGCTTGGGCAGGGCCCCAGCATTTGCAATCTTTACCTCTCCCTGCTCCTCCGCTGTGTAATCTGGGCCGTCAAATCCATACTGTGCCTGACACCGTCTGAGCCTGCCTCCTGAGACATATATTTTGAATGTGTACGCTATCCATACATGTTATCTGGGGATACGGTACCCTTTCTAACCTTTGTGCAATCACGTGCAATCCATACTGGGCCTAACACCGTCTGAGCCTGCCTCCTGATGTATAGACATAGATTTTGAATGTGTACGCTATCCATACATGTTATCCGGGGATACTTTACCCTTTCTAACCTTTGTGCAATCACGTGCAATCCATACTGGGCCTAACACCGTCTGAGCCTGCCTCCTGATGTATAGACATAGATTTTGAATGTGTACGCTATCCATACATGTTATTCGGGGATACGGTACCCTTTCTAACCTTTGTGCAATCACGTGCAATCCATACTGGGCCTAACACCGTCTGAGCCTGCCTCCTGAGACATATATTTTGAATGTGTACGCTATCCATACATGTTATCTGGGGATACGGTACCCTTTCTAACCTTTGTGCAATCACGTGCAATCCATACTGGGCCTAACACCGTCTGAGCCTGCCTCCTGATGTATAGACATAGATTTTGAATGTGTACGCTATCCATACATGTTATCCGGGGATACGGTACCCTTTCTAACCTTTGTGCAATCACGTGCAATCCATACTGGGCCTAACACCGTCTGAGCCTGCCTCCTGAGACATATATTTTGAATCTGTACGCTATCCATACATGTTATCTGGGGATACGGTACCCTTTCTAACCTTTGTGCAATCACGTGCAATCCATACTGGGCCTAACACCGTCTGAGCCTGCCTCCTGAGACATATATTTTGAATGTGTACGCTATCCATACATGTTATCTGGGGATACGGTACCCTTTCTAACCTTTGTGCAATCACGTGCAATCCATACTGGGCCTAACGCCGTCTGAGAATGATAGATGGGGCCCACCATACACTGGAACATTCCAAAGGTGGACATCAGACACTGGAGCAGCATTTACAGGGCCCATTATACACTAGAGCATTAGAAATGGGGCCCATTATGTTTGGAGCATTATTTGGGCCCATAAGACAGTAGAGCTTCATCCATGGGGACCAACATATACTGTAGCATTATGTGGAGCTCATCATATACTGTTTCAAACATTATATGGGACCAATGATTCTGTATGGAGAAATAGATGGGCCTCGTCATAATATGTAAAAAGTGAGGTATTTTTCATTGTACTATACCGCTATTTCTCTGCCGTATCGGAGCATGATGAGTTGTGGTATGTGTTAAAGGGGCGCTCTTTCGCCCAGGGCACATGAAAACCTGCAGCCAGCCCTCCCCCCCACAACTTTAGCCAAATAACCCCCATTTTTCAGTGCGTAACTTGTATTATGAAGTTAATTAAGGTTGACAAGCTTAAGTAAGAAGAATTGATGCTTTTGGCATTCAAATGGGCACTGTAGGTGTGTTTCCTGTCCTCCTCTCACTGCCGACTTTTATTCCCCATTGACTTACATTGGGTTTCGTGTTTCGGGACGACCCCGACTTTTCCCTATAATCGGACGATCTTGCTTGACCCGACTTTTAGAAAAGTCGGGTTTCACGAAACGAAACGCGACCCTAAAAAACCAAAAGTCGCTCAACTCTAATTGCAGATATTGCACTTATCCACCGCAACCCGGCACAGCATTCAGCGTAGTCCTTTTCATTGATGCAGTACGCCGACGGACATCAGCTCACAGATATTCTTGATAAAGGCAATTATGCCGAAGCATTGGATTTTTTTCATTATCTGTGTACTTCACTGTGTCGGGTGTAAAGTAAAATTGGATATTATTTTGCAACAGAGCTTTTCTATGATTCATTGAGTGCCGAAGATCACCATTTTATAGTATTACTCTTTGTCCTTCCGGCTCCACCTCTTCATATTTAGCGTGCACCACTCCTGACTTATTGATCAGAAGTAAAACTTTTGTACTTTTTTCCTTGGAAAGCTATCATTGTTATTACAGTACATGAAAGATTAAGGCTATGTGCCCACGTTAGCGTTTTTTAAACGCTCAGGAAACTAATCCCCTTCCCAGAAAACGTGCGTCTTTTTCCACACGTTTCTTGTGCGTTTATTGCACAAAAGACGCGCATTTGTGACGCGTTTTTTGACACGCGTTTTCTGGGAACACTGGGGAAGGCTAAAAACGCTCAGCAATGCGGAAATTAATGAGCATGCTGTGTTTTTAGCCGCTGCGATTCCTGAGCGCTTAAAAACGCATGCATTGGCACAAAAAGCCAAAAACACATGCAAATTAATTTGAAGCTTCTTTTTAGGCTGTGTGCAAACGCTGCGGATTAGGTGCGGATTCATCCGAGCGGATTTTGCAAAATCCGCAGGTGAAACCGCAGGTCAAAATACCTGCGGTTTTACCTGCGGATTGCTCTGCGGTTTTGCCCTGCGGTTTTTCATCTCCTCAATGTAGGAGATGGCAAACCGCAGCGGAATCCACAGAAAGAATTGACATGTCAATTCTTTCTGCGGATTGAAAACCGCAGATAATCCGCGCGGAAAATTCCGCACCGTCTGTATTGCGGTTTTTGATTCCCATAGGGAATCATGGTACTGTACACCACAGCAAAAACTGCTGCGGGTCCACAGCGGCCAAAACCGCTGCGGAACCGCAGCAAAATCTGCCGCGTGTGCACACAGCCTAAGCGTTTCTGCAGCGTCTGAGTCGGCCCAAACGCTGCGGAAACACTTTAAAAAATGCAAAGTGGGCACACAGCCTAATAGTGTTATTTCTTGATTTTAATATTCCAAGTTATGGCTACTAGATTCCCAAAGAAAGGCTGTTGATCCAGGAATTTGTAGATTCTAACATGAGAAACGCTGGCCTTCAGAAAGAAAGTTTAAATTACTGTATTTGTGGACTCCAAAAATTATCTTGCCAAAAAAGTAGGCATCTTACTGTCCAGAGACAATTCTCTACAATTAAGGAGAACAGTGAACACTGAGAGAATTATGCCCAACACATATCAGCCTGATCATTGCAGGGCAGGAGAAAAGTCTACCAGGAACTGCACGTCACTAAAGCACAGATGGTGCGGCTCCTGACCATTTAAAAGGGCCATTTAGGTGATCAGTCACTTGTCTAGCAAGAACTTGAAAATGTAAGCTGCATCATAAGTAGGAGTTTTTGTGTGCGTGAGTGTGTTGATGTAGTAAAGTGTGTGCATTTAGCAGAGTTGTGGGTGTGCGCATGTAACTGAACTGTTTATGTAGCAGAATTGTGTGTACCAGGACTGCATGTTTAATTGTGAATGCAGAAATGTTGTGTATAAATGCATATTAAGCGTATAATAAACATACTTCAATAGATCTGTAATATATCTATTACCGCCCTATCCTACCTTACTGCATTAAAATTTGTAATATTGACCCCATCACTTCTTTACACCACCAGAGAAATTTTAACTACCTGAGGTATAACTTATATTCCTACAGTACAAAAAAATATGGTACTTTGGACCAACATTGTAGGATAGAACATTTTTCAGCCAAGCAAACTGTGTTCTTTTAACCCATTTAGGGTAACACATAAGAGCGATGTAAGGTTAATGAATTTGTGTAAGTTAACACTCATGTAATCATTGTCAAAAAATAATAACGCCTCTTAAATTTATCAACTAATTTTACCACTACAAGATCTGAGACTAAATTCTTCCCATAATTTTATTTAGTCTTCGTTATCATGCTAAGTGTAATCCTTGTTGACTAAACCTTACAAATTTTCTTCCCAAAAAAGCGCTGCCTTGATTTAAAGGAATGAAAGAAAAATGAGAAATATATCTTGTAAGACATCAGTCTGGAAAAGGTTACAAAGGCCTTTGGAGGATTTGAGGACCTTACGATGGAAGTCATCACCTCTTAATGTAAAGTGCTTGGAACATTGATCTACTTGCCAATAGTAGGCTCATATCAAGGCCAACACATCCGGAAACATCCAAAGAATTACAGGCTTCTCTGAACTCAACAGAATTTGGTGTTACAAACTCTATGATAAAGCAGACACTGCAAAAATATGGGTGGTTAATGGTTATCAATCCATTTTTGATAATAAGTTTATGAATGATTGCGAGGTAGAACTCAAGCCAATCCATATAAGAAAAGGAATATTCCTTTAAAAAAGCAAATTTGTCTGTTGTGTTCAAAAAGCAAATCTGACAAAATCATAAGTAAACTTTCAGATCGTCATAATCAAAGTCTTGATATAAACCCAATGAAGGTCTAGAGCCAAGCACTTAAATGAGCAGTTCATGAATGTAAAATTATAAATGAGTCTAAAATAATAGATTTCTACCAAGAAGAGTTGGCTAAGATTAGGCAATAGCAAGCTAAAAGACATGCTGAATTATGGGAAAGGTTCGATTATGGATGTAAATGTGATAGTAGGTTTCTGATAGGTCATCAGGGTTAAGATTTATCATAATTGAAACATATCAAACAATCATTTCAAAACTGTGAAACTACTCTATGTACTGTGACATGTGCAAAAATATTAGGCACAATAAAAAATTTTATGTCATAATATAAGTGAAATTTTAACATTTTACTGTGCCAATCCTTACTTCAGTTTGGTTAGTACCCAAGTATATGGTAGCAAAAATGTAATAGGAGCACAGGAGAGGAGGGTGAGGTTCTGCACGACCATCCAGGAGACAAAATTCAAAATTTTATTGGGTGAAAAACATAATTTTTGTTTTAAACTGATGCGTTTCTGGCACATCAGTGTCCTTAGTCCTATGTGTCAGAAATGCGTCAGGTTTTGTTTTTAAATTTTATGTTTTTCACCCAATAAAATTTAGAATTTTAATTCCTGGATGGTCATGCTGAACCTCATCCTCCCCTCCTGTGCTGCTACTTTGCCGCAATCACTGACTGGACAACCACCCTCCAGGATAATATAAACCAGGACTTCTCAGTCACTATATGGCATGGTAAGCTGTTTTACCTTCTATCTTCTAGCCACAAATATAATAACTCATAGTGAAATGGAGACTGGAGTAGAAAAACCTTTCCATCTGCCTTATTAGGTCATGTAAACCTAACCGAGTGGACACTGCTTTTGTTTCTCCTCTGTTGGTTGCTATTAGAGATGGGTGGACACCAGGATGTGTCCAGCGGGTTCAGATGAACAGTTACAAAAAGTTCGAGTTCAGGTACCAGAACTGTAGCCGGACCCGAACCTGGACCCCATTCACTTGATTTGGTGGCCGAATCAACCAGTGTTTTCAGCGATGTAATGTGCATGACAGCGTGGTAAACACCGCTTCTGATCTGCGGTGAAATCATCTCTGCCGGTCAGAGAGCTGCGGTTCCCATGCTGTCAAAAGACAGCGTGAGCGCTCAACTGTGATCAGAGGTCTAAAGCTTACCTCCGGCCACTGGTGTCAGCTGATGAGACTACTGATCCCATCATCTGACACATGTTTCCGCTAATAACAGTGAGAGCAGGAGTGGCGGATAGGAGTATTCATCAGCTGCTGCTGTGCTGTAAATAAATAATTAAAAAAAAAGCAGTGTGGGTTCCCCTGTATTTTTTCTGACCTGCCAGGCAAAACTCACAGCTGGGGGCTGCAACCCTCAGCTGTCAGCTTCAGCAAGGCTAGTTATTAAGAATAGAGGGGTCCCCAAACTGTTTTATTAATTATTTAAATAAATAATAATAAAAAAAAAAAACAGTGTGGGGTCCTCCCAATTTTTGACAACCAGCCTTGTTAAAGCTGGCATTCTCAGGCTGGTAAGGGGCCATGGATATTGGCCCCCCAGCCTAAAAGTAGCAGCCCACAGGTGCCCAGAAAAGGCACATCTATTAGATGCACCAATTCTGGCGCTTTGCCCAGCTCTTCCCAGTTGTCCTGTAGCGGTGGCAAGTGGGGTGATAGTTGAGGGGGTTGATGTCACCTTTGTATTGTCAGGTGATATCAAGCCCAGAGGTTAGTAATGGAGAGGCATCAATAAGACATGACAATTACTAACCCCATAATCACATTGAAAGAAAACAGACACCCAGAATAAAGTCCTCTAATTGAAAGAATGACAGACTCCTTTAATAATTTTAATTTAACCATACTTATGACCTTGCCTAATTCCACCAAAGCCCTCAATTTCCTGTAAGAAACCAAAAAATAAAAAAGCAACAATATACCATATCTGTCCGTCATTCTGTCCCACGCTGTAATCCATGTCTGGGGGAAAAACAGTTTTCACCTGGACGGTACTGAGATGCGATCGTCCAGGCTGAGAACCACTGATGACTGTGGGGCCCCAGTGACCGGTGGTGACGTCATTGAGGCTATGTCCAGTCACTCAGGCTTAGTTCCCAGCCAGGCTGAACTGCAGTGACCTTGGTGAGATCCCCGCTAGCACCGTAAGAAAAACTCTCATGGTGCTAGCGGGGATGTCACTGAGGTTAGGGCAGTTCAGCCCAGCTGGGAATGGAGCCTCACTGACCGGAGGTAACCTTGATGATGTCACCACTGGTCTCTGAGGCTGCACTCACAGCAGCTGACTCACCAGTGGTTCTCAGCCTGGATGGTTGCATCTTTTCACCGTCCAGGTTGAAAACTATTTATCCCCCAGACATGGAATACAGCATGGGACAGAACGATAGACAGGTATGTTATATTGTTTTTTTTAATTTTACTTTTATTACAGGAGAATGAGGGATTCAGTGTAATTTACCATACAACTATAGGATTAGTAATGGATAGGTGTCTTATAGACACCTCTCCATTACTAAGCCGTGGGCTTGATGAGAACTGACAATACAAAGGTGACATCAACCCCACAAATATGAACCCCACCTGCCAAGTGGGAGGCGCCAGGCAAAGCGCCAGAATTGGTGCATCTAATAGTTGTGCCTTTTCTGGGCAGCTGCAGGCTGCTATATTTAAACTGGGGAGGCAATATCCATGGCCCCTTACCAGCCTAAGAATACCAACTTTAGCAAGGCTGGTTGTCAAAAATGGGGGGCCCCACGCCGCTTTTTAAAATTATTTATTTACATTTAAAAAAAAAAAAACAGTGTGAGCACCTCTATATTCTTGAAAACTAGCCTTGCTGAAGCTGACAGCTGAGTGTTGCAGCCACCAGCTGTGAATTTTGTTTGGCTGGTTATCAAAAATACAGGTGAACCCACACTATTTTTTTTTAATTATCTATTTACATTGCAGGAGCGGCTAATGAATAATTCCATCCACCGCTCCTGTTCTCACTGTTATTTGTGCAGCAGGTGTCAGATGATGGGAGCTCTAGTCCTATCAGCTGACACCAGTGACCGGAGGTAAACTTTAGACCTCCGATCGCAGCTGAGCGCTCTCGCTGTCTTTTGACAGCATGGGAACCGTGGCTCTCTGACCTACAGGTATGATTTCACCACCGATCAGAAGCAGTGTTTGCTGCGCTGTCCTGCACATGACAGAGCGACAACCACCTGGTGTTCGGGCAGCCGAACCCGAATAGTAACACGGACTTCCTGGTGAAGTCCGTGTCCGGTGTCCGTGGCCAAACAGTAGGTGTGGACGCCGAACTTTACTGTTCAGGTTCACCCACCTCTAGTTGCCATTACAAGCCAGGTCAGGCATGGCTCTCAATTTTTCTTTTTTTTTTGAGAAATTGAAAGCATCAGAATCCCAAGTCACCCAGAACCTTACAGAGCTTCTTTAGTTAATATGCCATTTTTTGCACATATTTTAAATTAAAAAAATAAAAACATTTTTCATAAATTTTTCACTTTCTCTTTGGTTATTAGAACAATATTTATCTAAAATCCACTCTAACTTATAAATATATACATTTATGTGACACAATATATTGTTTTGGTGGCCTGACCACAAGAAATGTAAATTTGTCACTTCTGAAAAATATTTTGATATTTAGATATTTCACCTTTTTGAGTAATAGTTTCCTTTTAACTTGGTTTAAAACTTTAGTGAGTGTATGTATGGAACCAAATTTACATTTTCTTGCTATCAAATAATCTCTTGGGTTATTACCAATATTCGATTTGAACTCTTTTTCACAATAAAGGTGTATTAGAAATTACAAATGCTTCTCTGATACTTAACTATTATTAAGTGTTTAGAAATAGTTGTGATGTTGAACATATTACTTTATAGCTGATGAGAAACTAAAACTTACTGGGAGTCTTTTCAGGTCACCTATAAGCATCAGGTCTTGACATATTTCATCCAATTAGATGTAGAAATGTGAAATATTTAGACAATTTCCCCATATTACTGCTTTATAACTTCAAATTATTATCATTCTAAGATGAAATAGGATATTCTTTTGCAAAATGATAAAAGATGCCATATTTTCTTATTATGAACTTTCCTGTAATGATTATTAACTTTCCTACAGGCCCCTTTCCATCACATAGAAGACATATGAACAAAAGCTATCACAAGGGATAGGAGTTTTACCGAAGGAAAATTAGGGTAATTTCCTCCCAACCATTATGTCAGGATCTTCCAAAAGAAAAATGGTCTGAGAAATTTTAGGCTAAAATCCAAGCTGAATGTAGAAAAATTTTGAAGATTTTCCATTATTTAAAATTTTATTAATTTCCATTTGAATTCAGACAAAAACACAAGAGCATTTGCCTTTGCAGGACAGAAAATACATGCCATGTAGAATGTGGAGAATGCTACGCAGTCATTATTCATAATTATCGATTATTGAGGTGAGTGTGACTTCTGCCCTTTGTAGAAGTTGCCAGTGCTTACTACCACTAATTTCGCAGTTTTTGTGATTACTTCAAAATTCCTGGTGACTTTTTCTCCTTGGGGAACATTGAGGAATTTGGATGCTATACTCCTACAATTTTACCTTAACAAAAACTGGTTGCCATTTGAAATCTTTATAACATTTTCAGTATATTCAAGATACTTTCTAAACATATCTACCAGGGTTTATGTTTCATCTTGAAAGGCAAACAAGGTGCATCTGGATGAACATATGTTAAGCTATTTTATGTAGGAAACTGCTTTAAATAGCAAAACAAAACAGCTACAACTGAGGGAATAGCTTGACTCTACTCTTTATTTTAAAGAATAAGCTTCTGATATGGCACCTACTCAGATTACTTCTTCATTTTTCATGACCAGGGTAAGATGACACTTTTAGGAATCCTCCGAATGACTATTTTGAAATTATTAAAAATAAGTATTTGATGAGAAATATAGAAACCTAGCAACGCTCATTGGACAAATACATCACAAAAGAACATCAACAGGTGCATTGTCAAATCTTGTGTATGCAAAAGTACATATGTAGATTGCTAGAAAATGTATCGGCCAAAGGTAAATTAACGAACAACAAGAGCTGCATTATCCTTTCCATTAAATCTATTCCTAACAGCAGTATTCCTATCCATTTTTAACAAGACATTTTTAGAATCCACAGTCATCAACAAGCCAACCACAAAGATTTATCCATAAGTTGTAATTACAATCACTGAATACAAAAAATATAAATAACTCTGAATTCTTTCATTAGTTTATGGACCTTTTTAATTCATTTGGAACATTCTTAATCAGTGAGTTTGTCTATTTGGACATTTACTTTGGTGAGATTGATCTACTTACCTCTAAACTTTACAATGCCAGTGGTGTGGGGTCTTGTATAAAAACAGCACAACTACAACATGTAATAAAAGTACTATACCTCCAGGTAGCTCTGCCGGGCCACAAGTTGGACGGTATTCATCCACATCCGAGATCCACAGTTTCTTGTAGCAGAACTTCCATAGCCCAAAATGGGCAGCTTCACATGTCATACTGTGGTTTTGCTTATAGGTATTCACCTCCACCCAAAACTCTGTCCCAACTGCCAGCACTGATAGTGTCACCCCCACAAGGGCCACAAAAAAGGCCAATTTGATCTTGCCCTCTTGTGCATCAGTCAAGCCTTTTCCACGTTGTCCTCTACCTCTTCCCGAGAAGCGCTGCTCCTCCTCTTGCATGAAAAAATTAGGCCACATCATTTGTGTGGTGAGGCTTTTTTCCGTCAACTGCGAGAATTGATGCAAATAACCCTTTATGTGTACACCCTCTTCTCTTCTCCGATCTTCTATTTTTTTTTTCTTTAGTATTTAGGTCGCTCGAAGGCAATCTGCTGTAAGTTTCACGGGCTACAGAGACGTAGCAGGGACATCAATGTGCTCTCTCCTTTTCAGCATTCTCTCTCTCCCCCTCTTGCTGTTACACACAGACGCACACACATGGCCTGGAAATAATCTCTGCACCTGTTACATTCATCACATCTCCGAGGCAGAGCTGTTATTTTAAGGTTCCCTTAAAGGCACTTGCCTCATGCACAGGCGACAGAGATCAGAATGAGGCTAAGACAAAATGAAGTTAACTTATCCCAGTTCAGCCTTCGATAATATGTGCACCGGCCTTTTATCTTCCTATATCTGTGCTGCATGTTCTCATGGTTATCTGCTGTATCTATGCTGGATTGTATTCTGCTCCTACTATTATTTCAGCTTCTTGCGGAAGAGCTAAAATCCCAAAGCAACTTACACTTCGCCATCACACGTAACTGCTGTAGCTTCTTTGGAGATCAGAAGGGCCTCATTTACTCCAGGCTTCCACATTTCCTTGGACTGACTATTGATTTAGACTTCCATCTCTAATTTATGAAAACCAAACATAGAAACCCATAGACTAAAAAGAAATGCAGCTTTGGAGAAAACACAAGCAAATATCTTGGCTGATTGTTTGTGAAATGTCTCTCGGCAAATTATTTATTGATTTCAATGGAGGACATTCAGACTGGCGAATGTATGGAACAAGCAAACTCTTAAGATTTTTTTTTTTAATCTGGATAAATACTGCAGGGAAAACCTATTCTGCTAATAGGAAGAAATAGCTTTTTCACTGTGTCTGTGTGGTTAAAAGTGTATGCGCTCTCGCAAAATGCTGCCATGGCTCTCGGGCAGCACGGTGGCTCAGTGGTTCGAATCCGACCAAGGACAACATCTGCAAGGAGTTTGTATGTTCTCCCCGTGTTTGCGTGGGTTTCCTCCGGGTACTCCGGTTTCCTCCCACACTCCAAAGACATACTGATAGGGAATTTAGATTGTGAGCCCTATTGGGGACAGCGATGAAAATGTGTGTAAAGCGCTGCGGAATATGTTAGCGCTATATAAAAATAAAGATTATTATTATTATTAATGGTAGGGCAGCTCAGCAATGCACTGTCAGAAACAAAACCGCCTCCAGCTCCAGTGATACAGAAATGCAAACCAGAATAATTGGGCAAATGTTATCTATGTCTTCCTTATACTGAGGCTGTTGTAATCTGCTCATATGTGGATTGCATTGCAGAATTTCGGATGAATGGGTCTTGTACCACTCTATTAAATGTTGTCAACAAAATCTAAAGACTGTTTATTGTAAAACAAAGCTACTCTACAAATGATATGTTAATGCAGACTTTTAGCCAAGTCTTTGCCACCATTTATGTCATGGTTTCATTTTGGCTTTGATTTTATTACGCTTTTTCCCCAACACCTTTATTCAAGTGGTATGGAGTTTCAAGACTTCTTTACCACAATGACAAAGGCATGTCATTTCATGATTCTTAAAGGGAATCTGTCAATGGGTTCAACCCTTGTTATCTATCTATATGGGCATGCTGGTCATAGGAAGCAGAATAAAATGATACCTTGACATTTGCAATCCAATGTTTTATTCCAGAGAAATAAATGAGCTGCTAAGATCTATGGGCCATTATATGTCACACTGCTAGTGACCCATTTAATTAAAAATAAGCTTTGGAGGCAGATTCTCACGCAGATCAGTGCCTGGCCCATAGTCCTGTACAGCTCATTTACATATAAGAAAAATGTGTATTTCTCTGGAATAAGAAATCGGATCATAGATATCAAGGTATCACTTTACTTAGCTTCCTATGACCTACAAGTCCATATAAATGGCTTAAGGAGGGTTGATCCTACTGACGGATTCCCTTTAAAGTAGACCTTTTACCAGTTTGAGCATGTTAAACTGGCCACATCATATAATAGTGGCTGCAGAACTTAACAAAATATTTTTGCATTTTTTAGTCTTCGCTGAAGAGATATTAGCTTGTAAAGCTTAGGTTATATGTTACGTTCAAGGGGGTATTACCAGAGATTTCTCTCTGAGAGTATGAACTTCTTCACTAGCTTGCAGTTAATCAATCATAAGCGTGCTGCAACAAAACACCCTCACAATAGTTTAGACCAGTTTCACTGTGTGAGACATGTAATGATAGACAGTCTCCGTTCTCACTGAATGTCACACTGGGTGATGAAGAAGCAATGTACACTACAATGGGAAGAGGAAGGGGAAGGCCAAACACTAAGAAAAGGGGGAGTAGAGACCCCTAGGCTGATCTAACAACACCCTGTCTCACCTGATGTCCCTAAAAAGGTTCCACACCTATCGCTGAGCAGGAACCTAATTCCTGCTTGACCTAGAGATTTACCCTGGCTAGGGAGGGGACAGAGTGGACCCTAGTCAGCCCCTACTACAACTAAAGACAGAGACGGTGGACAAACAAGAAGATGCACTTTCCTTGAGAAGACCACCGAGATATCACGTCAGCAATCCTCCAAGAGTACTTCAAGAACACACTAGCCAACTACAAGTACTTTCAACCAGACAGAGGAAAATTGAGCTAACACCAGCACCTTGCTAAAAAAACGGAAGGTATTTAAACCTTCAGCAAGGGTGTGATAATTAGCCGCAGAAGGTGGACGTAACTGTTCGGTCCTAGAGCGAGAAGGATATTACTCCATAACAGAGATGCAAAAATCAAGAAGGTGCTTGTAGAGCTAATCGCAATGACCTTCTACTTCTTCTTCTTCCAGGATGGTTCCTGTCACTCCTGATGCACCTGTGACACTAATCTCACTGCAGAGCTGTGTGTTTGCAAAGTGAAGCGTAGGGAGTATAGCAGAGCTTAGTGTTATTACTAACATTTTTCAGCTCATGGTCATCAGTGTGTGGGGAAGAAATCTAGCAGATCTGATAGAACTAGTGCACAGTACAGCAAAAAGTGCTATAAAGTCTGACAGAGCCTCATCAATAAATTGCTAATTCAAATGGAACTATTATTCAGACACCCATCCTCAGACAGAGCAAATATTCCATGGAAAAGAGAGAACGCAATGAAGAGAAAAACAGGACATTCAAAGGAATAAGGTGCTAATTCTTGTGATCCCTATTATAGGCAAAATACATATATCCTGCATGTCCATCATGCCATCTTAGGCATCAAATCCAGATGGAAAACATCCCTGACATTATTCCAGCAAAAATGCATAAATGAAAATCAATGTATATTAGCTGTAGGTAAGGTGAATCATAGTGATGAGTGAGTACCGTAATATTCATAATCGCTATACGAGTACAATGTAAGTCAATGGGAAATGCAAGTAATTTTCTGCTGGACCCTACAAAGGAGTCTGGGGTCCTGAGGAAAAGACTGAAATGGATGGAAAAGTGATGAAACAGAATGGGAAGAGCCTGAATAATATGCCTGCATGCATTTCTGGCTCACATATGGTTTCTGGGAATAAGTTTGGTGCAGTATTACACCACTTTTACAGATACACAAGAACAACTACCAAACCTAACCTAAATTGCATTTAGCACACTAAAAAGGTTAAGAAACAGTTTTTCCCGAATAATCACTTGTATATACAGCTAAATAAACCAAAAATAACCCTTTCAGCGCTTGTTCACATGTACTGTGTTTTTTTTTTGCTTTTTACAATTTGGACTGCCCTGACTTATACATTTTGTAGGTCTCTTTGTCATACATCATTTTTAGTTAGCTATTCTCCAGCACTTTACAAGGCCTGCTACAACATACAAGTAGGTTTGTTCATCTTTGACTTGAGAGGCCTCAGGTGGCCCTGAAAATGCGTTTTGGAGGGACAACGGTTACTTATACATTTGGGAGGTCCCTCTCTCATTGACACTCAAATATTGGAATACATATTTCATAGCAGTTTACAATGTACCCATTGAAGCGTTGGGTTTCACCCCACTCCTCTCCCCCCTCCTCCACCTCCATCTGATACTGCAGCCCTAAATTCAAATGTTCAGAAGGCCTGCAGTAGGCAGGAAACCTGAGTTTAGTGAGAGCCCTCATACAGCACTGTAACTCCTCTAGAAAATTTTGGAAGGCCCTCTTGTGTGCATTTGAGAGTGCCCTCACTTATTCATATTGTACATCCCTCACTCTTTTATTTAACACATTAATGGGCAGAGACTACATGGAAAAAGAGCAAGAGACATGGAGCATTAGAAGGTAGCAGTGAGTGCAGCCTGCGATCCTCAGGATTGAGTGAACTCTGTGAACTGGATAAATAAATCTGCACTAGTCAACTGGGTGGCGAGCTTAATTATATCTCTTGGGCAAGTGAATGGACAAAGCATATATGGTGCTCCCCCCTCCAGGATGGGTTGGAGTATTGACAATATTCAACAGATTATATCGGAAGAGAAGACTTCTTGATACTGAACTACATGGTCGAGTGCAGAATGTGCATCATATTTAAAAAAAAATTACTCCTGGGGGCTGTGTCATAGATGCAGGAAGATACCATGACAATGGCGTCGCTTGATAAACATTATCCACGCTCGACTACTGTAGTAGTTGTGGGCTTCAATTCAAGTTTTCAGAGGACCATCACTCAGTCATCGACAGTCGGTGTACATTTATATTGAATGTGTATCCCCTATCTCAGGCACAAAGTGGGACAACCTGTCACAAGGGCCTCCAATGACAAATATTAGTTTGGTAGGACCACTCTACATTCAAGATTTGTCCACTGCATGGTTGTCGCAGGAAGCCACCAAATAGTAGTTAGGCTGGAGTTGGAATACTGTCCTGGTTTGTCCACTGCACAATGTGCAATAGGGTTTGTATAAATTAACCCTACGGGCTGAGTCATGGTTGAAGCAGGAAGACACCATCCCAAGGGCCTCCAATCACAAATAGTAGTTAGGCTGGAGTAGGAATACTGTCCTGGTTTGCCCACTGCACAATTTACATAGGGTTTGCAAAAGTTAGCCCTATGGTTGACGAAAGAAGGAAATGGGTTTTGATGGGAAAGGGTTGGCATTAACAATAGAGATGAGCAATTTTGTTTGGATTTTGGCCCCGAATCTGATTTTGACAAATTCGGACCATATTCGAACACTATTCGGGCCGAATGTATGTCTTATGTTCGGTACCGAACATATTCGGTAATTTGTATTCCAATTGACTTTAATGATGTTCAGTGTGTTCAGCGAATATTGCAAAAACAATATTCGAATCAGATCGTATTCGGAACTGAATCTGAAAAAAAATCACTCATCTCTAGTTAACAGCAGTAGCACGAATCAGAATTTTTGGTTAATTTAGGTCAGATTGCTCTCATTTGGAGAGATTGCAAACTGTGGAGATATTCAGTCCTTGTTGAATTTAATCAGAGTAAGTCTGTCTGCATATTCCGAGGAGAGGCGTGTGTGCCTACCAGTGATGATTGACCCAGCAGAACTGAAAACACGCTCTGACGCCACATTAGCAGCCAGACAGGCCAACACCTCCAATGCGTATAAGGAGAGGTCGGGCCAAGTGTTCAGCAGTAATTAAAGGGAACTGAAGCATCTGAAAAGATCACTTAAGTACCCCTTGACCATGTTCTGCAACTTCTCCCTCCTTGGTATTGTTACATACACAGATAGCCCTTGCTGTTGTGCTGGTTTATTGAAAATTGCCCAATTTGTTCACATTTTCCCCAACCTCTGTTGGACCTGGTGTTTGTGTTTCTCCCCATTATCCCTTGAAAACAGCTGTTACATCTGCCACCAGCATTGTCTGATCTCCAATGGCACTCTTGAATTATTCCATTGTAAAACTTTTTTGTAACAAGGAAAAGGCAGTTAACTGGAACAGTGGAGGTCAAGATAAGGTCTGGAAAACCAAGTAAAATTTCAGTGAGAGCTGCTCATAGGACTGCTAAAGAGGCAAATCAGAAGCCCTGCTTGACTGCAAAAGATCTCCAGAAAGATTTAGCAGACACTGGAGTTGTGGTGTTCTACTGTTCAGTGACAACTGCAAAAATATGGCCTTCATGGAAAATTTATCAGAAGCAAACATCTATTGCATCCTCACCATAAAAAGTCATAGTCAGAAGTATGCAAAAGAACATCTAAACAATAGTGATGATCGAATATGAAATATTCGGGTTCTGGAAAATCTGTACAAATAATTTTTAATATTTGTGTATTCCTACCGAATACCAAATCCAACGCAAGACAGTGGGAAAGTCGAATATTTTTCTGCTAGACCCAACAAACCGTTAAGCTTACCAAATGCTTATTTCACCAAAGCGGGGATCTCACCATGTTTACAGCAGTTCAGCCCATCAAGGAACGCAGCATCAGTGACCGGAGGTAACCTCGATGACATCACTGCGGTTCACTGAAGCTGCGCGCACAGCAATTCTGTCACCAGTGGTTCTCAGCCTGAAAAGTCGCATCTTGGCACCGTCCAGGTTGAAAACTGTTTTTCCCCCTGACTTGAATTACAGAGTAGGACAGAAAAACAGAGAGGTGAGGGATGTTGCTTTTCATTTTAGTTTTATTACAGGAGAACTAGAGCCTTGGTGGAATATAACTTTGTTTGTTATTTTTAAATAAAATGTAAAACTGTTTAGTCTTATTTCTAATAATAGGACTTTATTATGGATGTGTCTCTATTTACCATATAACTATAGGACTAGTAATGGAGAGGTGATTTATAGACACCTCTCCATTACTAAGCTGTGGACTTGATGTCACCTGACAATACAAAGGTGACATCAAGCCCACAAATATGAACCCCACTTGCCACTGCTACAGAGCAAGTGAGAAGAGCTGCGCAAAGCACCTGAATTGGCACATCTAATATATGTGCCTTTTCTGAGCAGCAGCGGGCTGCTATTTTTATGCTGGGAGGTCAATATTCATGGAAGAGCCAAGCAAAGTGCCAGAATTGGTGCATGTAATAGATGTGCCTTTTCTGGGCAGCTGCTATTTTATGGCTGGGGGGCCAATATCCATGGCCTCTTACCAGCCTAAGAATAACAGCCCCAAAATGTCTACTTTCGCAAGGCTGGTTGTCAAAAAATGGGGGGGACCCCATTTCAATTTTTTAAATTATTTATTTAAATAATTAAAAAAAAAACAGCATGGGGACCCCTCTATACTTGATAATGCTGGTATATGCTTGTACTGAGGAATATTATTTAGCTGTAAAAAAGAGGTTTAGTATATGCTGGTATTCAGGAACATTTTTTAACTCTAGAAATAAATGTTTATTATATGCTGGTACTGAGGAATATTATTTTGCTCTAAAAAGAGCTATTTTGTATATTATGGTACTGGATTTGAAATGCTACCTCTATCACTACTCCCTTCCTACAGTATACACAATGCAACCAAGCAGAGATCTGGAGCGTGTACTTGCAATGCTAACACCCTGCCTGCCTTTCCCTCTCCCTTGTATTAAATCTCTCCCTTCACTATCTCAACCTAACAGAGAACTAATATTCACTCTAATTAGCTTTAAAAAGCTTTTTGGACTCAGAAACTCTCCCTATACGCTGCTTTCAATTTCCCTACGCTCACACTGCGCTCTCACTTTGCTGTTTCCGCTTATTATGTGTACACTAGATTATGGCCCGATGCTATCGCATCGGGAGGATGCGATAGCATCACACCTCTTGCCATGTTAACCCTCAACACACACACTCCTCAACACACACTCCTCTCACCTTTCACCATCTCCACTCACTCTTTCACTCCACATACGACCCCTTCTCTCACTCCGTCTCTCATACTCACGCCGTCATCGCCGCTGCTCCACGATCCCCGACATCTTCTTCCGCCGGCGCCATCCTGGATCCAGACGTTGTCCACGCCGGCGACATGTTCTTGCGGCGACGCCATCTTGAGTATCGTGAAATCCCGCGATAGTCAAGATAGCGTCGCTGGAAGAACATGTCGCCAGCGTGGACGACGTCGGGATCCAAAATGGCGTCGGCGAAATCTTGCGAGTTTTCGCCGACGCCATTTTGGATCCCGACGTCGTCCTCGCCGGCGACATGTTCTTGCGGTGACGCCATCTTGACTATCGCGGGATTTCGCCGATCCAAAATGGCGTCGCCGCAAGAACATGTCGCCGGCGTGGACGACATCGGGATCCAAAATGGCGTCGGCGTAATCTCGCGAGATTTCGCAGACGCCATCTTTTTGGATCCCGAGTCGTCCACGCCAGCGACATGTTCTTGCGGCGACGCCATCTTGAATATCGCGGGTTTTCTCGAAATCCAAGATGGCGTCGCCGCAAGAACATGTCGGCGGCCTGGAGAACGTCTGGATCCAGGATCGCGGCGGCGGAGGAAGATGTCGGGGCAGCGACGATGACGGTGTGAGTATGAGAAACGGAGTGAGTGAAAGGAACGTATGTGGAGTGAAAGAGTGAGTGGACGTGAGTGGAGGTGAAAGGTGAGAGGAGTGTGTGTTGAGGCGGTGTGGTGTGTTGAGGGTTAACATGTGCGTGTGTGTGGTGACGTCACCGGTTACAACTGGACGGAAGTTGTTACAACCGGAAGCTGCTTAGGGCATTTATTATTATAGATGATGAGGAAGAAGCCGTCTGTTGTTGGCGGTGATGGCGTGTAGAGGCTTCTTCAGCCAATGTAATAGATTTAGAGTTAGGGGATTCGTGTGTGAGACGACAGCGTTTATAAGCTTTAATCTTGTCGAGTCGATGCTGTTTTTCTTCAGGAGTCTCATTAGCACGGCGTTGTTTTTGTCGTAGTGCTAAAGCTGCTTTCCTTTCACTGGCATTGGCATACTGTGCATCGGTATTGAATGGTGGTATTGATAGGGCAGAAACAGATTGCTGATTAGTTATGTCAGTGAACGGCATATGGGATGAAGTGTAGCAGTAAATTGTTCCACATGCTGATGTGGAAGCATCCTGTTGTGAGTCTAATAATAATGATGAGGAAGAGGCCGTCTGTTGTCGGCGGTGACGGCGTGCAGAGGCTTCTTCAGCCAATCTTATGGATTTAGAGTTAGGGGATGTGTGAGGCGACGGCGTTTATAAGCCTTAATCTTCTCAAGGCGATGGTGTTTTTCCTCAGGAGTCTCATTAGCACGGCGTTGTTTTTGTCATAGTGCTAAAGCTGCTTTCCTTTCACTGGCATTGGCATACTTTTTGTTATGACTCATGTTGGCACAGGTAAAGGAGTCTATTTGGCAGTTATCTGGCAGTGAAGAAGGCATCCTGGAGTATTGTAGAGTAAACAGATACTAATTGACCCTGTAATTGCCCAGCAGTAGTGATGAAGTGGTAGTGGCAAATTGGCCCTGTAGTTAGACACCGGCAGAGGAGCAAGGCAGCAGTAGTTATGGCGGTAGAGGCAAATTGGCCCTGTAATTAGACACCGGCAGAGGAGCAAGGCAGCAGTAGTTATGGCGGTAGAGGCAAATTGTCCCTGTAATTAGACACCGGCAGAGGAGCAAGGCAGCAGTAGTTATGGCGGTAGAGGCAAATTGGCCCTGTAATTAGACACAGGCAGTGAACAGTCAGAGGAGCAAGGCAGCAGTACTTATGGCGGTAGAGGCAAATTGGCCCTGTAATTAGACACCAGCAGAGGAGCAAGGCAGCAGTAGTTATGGCGGTATAGGCAAATTGGCCCTGTAATTAGACACCAGCAGAGGAGCAATGCAGCAGTAGTTATGGTGGTAGAGGCAAATTGATCCTGTAATTAGACACCGGCAGAGGAGCAAGGCAGCAGTAGTTATGGCGGTAGAGGCAAATTGATCCTGTAATTAGACACCAGCAGAGGAGCAAGGCAGCAGTAGTCATGGCGGTATTGGCAAATTGGCCCTGTAATTAGACACCAGCAGAGGAGCAATGCAGCAGTAGTTATGGCGGTAGAGGCAAATTGATCCTGTAATTAGACACCGGCAGAGGAGCAAGGCAGCAGTAGTTATGGCGGTAGAGGCAAATTGATCCTGTAATTAGACACCGGCAGAGGAGCAAGGCAGCAGTAGTTATGGCGGTAGAGGCAAATTAGCCCTGTAATTAGACACCGGCAGAGGAGCAAGGCAGCAGTAGTTATGGCGGTAGAGGCAAATTAGCCCTGTAATTAGACACCGGCAGAGGAGCAAGGCAGCAGTAGTTATGGCGGTATAGGCAAATTGGCCCTGTAATTAGACACCGGCAGAGGAGCAATGCAGCAGTAGTTATGGCGGTAGAGGCAAATTGATCCTGTAATTAGACACCGGCAGAGGAGCAATGCAGCAGTAGTTATGGCGGTAGAGGCAAATTAGCCCTGTAATTAGACACCGGCAGAGGAGCAAGGCAGCAGTAGTTATGGCGGTATAGGCAAATTGGCCCTGTAATTAGACACCGGCAGAGGAGCAATGCAGCAGTAGTTATGGCGGTAGAGGCAAATTGATCCTGTAATTAGACACCGGCAGAGGAGCAATGCAGCAGTAGTTATGGCGGTAGAGGCAAATTAGCCCTGTAATTAGACACCGGCAGAGGAGCAAGGCAGCAGTAGTTATGGCGGTATAGGCAAATTGGCCCTGTAATTAGACACCGGCAGAGGAGCAATGCAGCAGTAGTTATGGCGGTAGAGGCAAATTAGCCCTGTAATTAGACACCGGCAGAGTAGTAAGGTAGCAATAGTTATGGCAGTATAGGCAAATTGGCCCTGTAATTAGACACCGGCAGTAAACAGGCATAGGACCAAGGCAGCAGTAGTTATGGTGGTACAGGCAATGCCAAGCGTCCGCACAGCAAGTCGGCGTGAGGTAAATGACGCAATTTCACGAATGCAAGATGGCGTCGGCGAAATCTCGCGAGATTTCGCCGACGTCGTTAAGGCTGTGTGCACACGCTGCGGATTAGGTGCGGATTCATCCGCGCGGATTTTGTAAAATCAGCAGGTGAAACCGCAGGTCAAAAGACCTGCGGTTTTACCTGCGGATTGCTCTGCGGTTTTGCCCTGCGGTTTTTCATCTCCTCAATAGAGGAGATGGCAAACCGCAGGAGAATCCGCAGAAAGAATTGACATGTCAATTCTTTCTGCGGATTGAATACCGCAGATAATCCGCGCGGAAAATTCCGCACCATCTGCACTGCGGTTTTTGATTCCCATAGGGAATCATGGTACTGTACACCGCAGCAAAAACTGCTGCGGAACCGCAGCAAAATCCGCAGCGTGTGCACACAGCCTCACACCTCTTGCCATGTTAACCCTCAACACACCACACCGCCTCAACACACACTCCTCTCACCTTTCACCTCCACTCATGTCCACTCACTCTTTCACTCCACATACGTTCCTTTCTCTCACTCCATTTCTCATACTCACACCGTCATCGTCGCTGCCCCGACATCTTCCTCCGCCGCCGCGATCCAGGATCCAGACGTTCTCCAGGCCGCCGACATGTTCTTGCGGGACGCCATCTTGGATTTCGTGAAGTCCCGCGATATTCAAGATGGCGTCGCCGCAACAACATGTCGCTGGCATGGGTGACATCGGGATCCAAAATGGCGTCGGCGTAATCTCGCGAGATTTCGCCGAAGCCATCTTTTTGGATCCCGATGTCGGCGGCCTGGAGAACGTCTGGATCCTGGATCGCGGCGGCGGAGGACGATGTCGGGGCAGCGACGATGACGGTGTGAGTATGAGAAACGGAGTGAGAGAAAGGAACGTATGTGGAGTGAAAGAGTGAGTGGACATGAGTGGAGGTGAAAGGTGAGAGGAGTGTGTGTTGAGGCGGTGTGGTGTGTTGAGGGTTAACGTGCGTGTGTGTGTGGTGACGTCACCGGTTACAACTGGACGGAAGTTGTTACAACCGGAAGCTGGTTAGGGCATTTATTATTATAGATGATGGCACAGGCAGGGCTTAAACATCCCCCTGACCAATTTTTACAATTCAGACCACGGTCACTTTATTAGGTTATAACTCTGGAACGCTTCAACGGATCCCGGTATTTTTGAGAATGTTTTCTTGTGACATATTGTACTTTAAGATAATCATATAATTTCTTTGATATGACCCTAAGAGCTGAGACCCTGGATATTTTCTGATGCTAGGAGGCACTATACTCTAATTTCTCAGCGCCGGTAAAAATCAGTGCTGGAGAATCAGTATTCTTAACAGCCACTATTAAAAGGCGTATTGACAGTCATTAAGGGGTTAAGATATGAGATTTGAATATGCCAGTCCAAAACATATACAACTTTCCCCTGAAATCACTTAAGTGTTACTTTCCAGTGTGCTTTGGGCCGTTGTCTTGTTGGAAGGTTGAACTTCCATCCCAGTCTCAAATCACTGACAGACTAAAACAGTTTTTGCTGAAGAATATCCCTGTATTTCGCACCATCTATCTTCCCCTCGAATCGGACCATTTTCCCTGTTCCTGCTGTCAAAAACATCCCCACGGCTTGTTGCTGCCACCACCATATTTCAGTGTGGGGAAGGTGTACTTGAAGTGACAATTTGTGCTAGCACTGGATTGCTCTCATTGAAAAAAAACAAAATAATAACAGATTAGCGGTGTGAAAGTTTTCAAGTCCCAATTTCCATGTAAGATAAGAGGCCTGGTGCCCTCACTGTATCTGGAGCAGATTCCTCTGATTTTGTAGTGAATTATAAATTCTCCCGGCACATTTATTCTTGTGTGGAGGGAATCAAAGATTGTAATAAGTTTGTATTCCCAAACCCTTCAATTTTTTTGTGATTTAAAGATTGCTTTTAATATGACATCTTTCATATTGTTTGTCTTACGTCCTGGACAACAAAAATGTTTGGTCACTCCTAACTTTTTTTGTTTAAATCTGTAATTCTGTGGTGATGGGTCCTCATCCTTGCTCTCAATTTCTGTCCTCTTTCTCTCACATAGAGACCCCCAATACGACAATAGAATTAAATACACCACATTGGAAGGGGAACATGTAAATGTCCCTGGAAGTTTTGTAGTCCTCCTGTGTGTTGGGAATCTGTAGCCTATATTTGGCTTCTACATGAGTGCAGGTCTCGCAGCGCTTCATATTGGAAGGATAAGGTCCTATTGGTGTATCTGAGGGCACTGAGCTTCAGATGATAATGTTTCTTAAATAAGGAGGTTGCCTGCGGCATAGCAAAGGAGGGCCTTTGAATATTGTTTTTAGCTGGTCATCCTCGCGTAAGATATGGTGACAATTTTTAGTGGATTTTATCAGTACCACAAGTTGTGGGTCACCACTAGAGGCAACACAATTATTTTCCTCTTTCCCTCCTGTTATATGGCCACCAGATGAGTCCTTGAAGGGAAAAATGTACAATTGCGGTTGGTAGCTTCATTGTTGTGAGCTCAGAAAGCATGCTCCAGCAAATATAGTGCTGAGAGCGTTATTAAGCCATTCCAGGGACGGGATTTATGAGCAGTTAAAAGAGATTGATGGGAATGACTGCTCACATATGCGCATCCTAGGGGCGTGGTTTGGTAGATAAAATGAAGACCGAGTGTGTCATTCAGTGTCTGGAGATGTTTGAATCTCCTGTGTGTTGGTCTGTGCTAAGGCCTAAAGAACTGGACACTATACTGAGCGGGGTTACTCACTATATTTTATGGACTTTTTACTTTTTGTTTTCACTTTGTGATGGAAAAAGCTGTTTTTTGTTTGGTTTCATGAGCGGTCTATGCAGTCTTAATAAACCTGCCCGGACATTTCAACAATACCGCTTCCTGTGTCTACCTCAACCACAGCTGAGTGAGTACAAACCTCTACACTCTGTATTGAAGTAATTCAATTCTAGGGATCCTTGCGGCTCTAATGATCTGATCATCAATGGAGGTGGGGTAGAAACCTTGGTTTATAAATGTCTTTTTAAGATGGGTTAAGTATTCATCCCTGTCCGTTGGGCTGGAACAGATACAATTATACAGTGGAGAAAATAACTATTTTATACAGTGCTGATTTTGCATGTTTTCCTATAATAGGGATTTTACTCACTCAGGTGTGATAGGAGGAAGACAGGAGGCACGCTCCTTTCACAGTCCATGTGGGTTTATTTGCTTCATAAAACCCGGAAGCACAAACAAAAAAGGAAAACAGCCTTTAAAGCAGGCAAAACACAGCATCAGTGTCCATAGCAGAGTCCTCTAGCTCCTCCAAAAGCTATATGAGAGTTCCTGCTCTCCCAAGACGCCAGTCACTGCTAACACACATGGCCAGATGACATGACCCTGTCCTCACACAGGTCCCGACAGGATTCTGCTCCCTCAGGCCTGTGGGCACACAGGCTAGGGTAATGTCCAGCACTCAGGGTCAGTCTGGAGACACACACAGGAGGCCTTTTTCCTCCCAAGATACAGACCATGTGCCAAACAACAGCCTCCATTATGTTGGCTGTAACCACACCCACAGGTGAGGTATGTAGGTAGCCAGACCTGCTCATCTCTCAAAAGTACCTGCAACCCGTACCCAGTGTGCGCAAAACATCTTAGTGCTCACATGCACTAAAGCAAAATACTCATCGATCGCAGGGTGCAGCCATCTCTGTGACACATACCTCTCATCGATTATACAGCCAATAGCCTCCTTACACTACCTACAAAGAATGGAAAGGTCTGTAATTTTTATCATAGCCATAGGTAAACTTCATCTGTGAGAGACAGATTAGAAAAATTTAAAAAAAACGGGAAATCAAATTGTATGATTTTTAAACAATTAAATTATATTTTATTGCATGGAACAAGTATTTCTATCACCAGTCAACCAGCAAGAATTCTGACACTTGCAGACCTGTTAGTTTTTCTTTAAGAAGCCCTCTTACTTTGCACTCATAACCTCTATTAATTGCACCTGTTTGAACTCATTACCTGTTTAAAATACCATTGTCCACACCAGGGGCAGACAAAGAGAGCTTGGGGCCCCTGTGCAAGAAATTTATCTGGGCCCCTCTCCTTTTATGGCGACCAAGCTACAGATATACATTTTTTTTACAGTCTCCTCTCATCATATATATTGCTGCCCCTTATTACACAGTGCCCTCTCTTTATGTATAGCATAGTCCCTTATCACATAGTTCCCTTTTGTTACGTACAGCACCGTCCCTTACATATCAGATTCTCGTTATTTTTGTCATTTATACCTCCCTATTCTGTGTTCCATATTGTCCACTCTTGTTAGATATAAACTGAAATGACGACTGACGGAGCACGGGAAAGCTTCTTTTGTGATGGATTTGGCTGATGGCCTGGTCTTCTGGTCAGATGCTGCTCTATCAGCTGTCATTTTACATTTTGCAGGAGAGGACACTATGTAATAAGGAGAGGGCTCTATGAATAACAAAAATAATGAGAATACTGAGACACTAGTCACTTCTCACGGTCAAGCCGTGAATCAGAGTGGTCAAGGAGTCCAAGGTCAGAAGCTAGGAGGGTATGTCATAAACAGATGGAAGAGACAAAGCGTAGTTAGGTAATGTTCCGAGGTTAGGGTACCAGGAGGATATTGGATTGGAGCAGAAGGGGTTAAACAGGCAGATGGTCAGAACGAAGTCCAAGGTCAGGCAACAAATCAAGCATACAGAACTGAAGTCACAGGGAGCATAAACCTCACTTGTTGAATGTATGTCTGGCAGTGGTCTGGGAGAAGGTGCTCAGTTAAGGCGGCATGGCAATCACCCAGTCGAGCTGTCAATCAACAAACTGACAGCTCAGCACGCCCCTGAACCAGACTGGATGGCCATGCTGTCAAAGTACCGACAGCTTCAGCATGCTCCTGTACCGGATTGGACATTCAAGTTGTCAGTAACTGCATCCTAGACACCCCGTGGGGTGGAACTATGACAAATATTCAATGAAAGGGACGGTGCTGTAGATGACAAGAGATGATACTATGTAATTGTAAGGAGGAAGACTGGGCTGTGGGTACCTGTGTCGCGCCGGGTCTAGAACCGTCAAAGCTGCGTCCCCTGTTTCCCGGGGGAAGGAATAGGGGACCACACAAGCCCCATGACCCAGGAATAGGGGGCGTGTTTAGTCAAGGAACCTGGATGGAAGCTCAGGGAAAAAGCAAATGAAGCTGCAGAGAGGCCCCGCCAACAGCGTGCAAGCAGCAAGAGGGGCAGCGCTCTCCACACCCGAACCGCTGGCGCTGTGACGGACTGCAGCAGACACGTATAGAAAGAACACCATGAGCACAACTCAAGATGGTGCTAAGGTTAGGTTTCCAAACCGTTAAAGCAACAAATATGAACCTAGCACTCAACTTAAAGGTATTTGTAAGGCGGTTTATTGTAGTACACGAAAAAAGACGTTTCGGTCAATGTGACCTTCTTCAGTTACGTGTGGTATATAGATTGTGTAGAGCTTATAGGCATCTGTCAGAAAGGACGATGGTGCTTTAGGCATTGAGGAGAATGATCTCTCTAAGGTAATGAGCTTGTCAGTATATAGGAGAGGGGCAAATGTGCCTCCAGATGCGGTGTCCACAGGCCAACAACCCTCAGCTGCCAGCTTTATCATGGCTGATTATCAAGAATAGATGGATCCTGATGCCATTTTCACGGTGCTCACAGTGATCTCATTGAGGTCACTACAGTTCCTTACCCCGTTCACAGTGAAGTGTGGGCATGCAGCCCCAGTGACCTATGGTAACCTTGATGACATCACCTCTAGTCACTGAGGCTGCGAACACAGCAGCTGATCGGACCCCCTTTCCTCCTGGGCCCCTGTGCAGTCGTACGAGCTGCACAGGCGGTATGTCCGCCCCTGGTCCACACACTTAATAACACTCCAACCTTTCCACCATGACCAAGATCAAAGAGCCGTCTAAGGACACCAGGGACAAAATTGTAGACCTGCACAAGGCTGCGATGGGCAGGTCTACAGGAAGGAAAATAGTCAAGCAGCTTTGAGAGAAAGCAAAAACTGTTTGCACAATTATTAGAAAATGGAAGAAACACAAGATGACTGTCAACCATTCTGCAGGTTCAGCCGAACATTTAAAAAATGCTTTGTTTTGATACCAGAAAAGTACCTGAACCTGGACCCTATTCAGATGAATGTGGTACCCGAACATCCATTGGTTGCCATACTGTCATTTGCAAAACAGCGCTGCAAAGACTACCTCTGATTGATGGTAAGATTATTACTGTTGGTCAGAGAGCTGACGTTCCCATGCTGTCAAAATTTATCGCTGGTCACATCATGGCACCATACAGCTTGCAAACCACATATCACAGACATGGATTACAGCATGGCGATCCTCACTTCGGAGAGGTGTGAGATATAGTTGTTTATTATTTTTTTATAGGGGACTTAGGCTTCAATGAAATGGCCATAAGGTGAGTATCAAGGATGTTTATCATTTTCTGTTCTTTACAGGTGACAAGGGCTTCAATGTAAAGGGCGTAGGGTGAGTACACTAACCGTGGGAATTGATGTCACCTGACAATACAAAGGTGACATCAAAGCCACAAATATTGCTGCACTTGCCACTACCATAGGGCAATTGGGAAGAGCCAGGCAAAATACCAGAATTGGCTCATCTAATAGATGTGCTTTTTCTGGGGTGGCTGTGGGCTGCTATATTTAGGCTGGGGGGTCAATATGTATGGCATCAAACCAGCCTGAGAATACCAGCTCCCAGCTGTCTGCTTTAGCTTAGTTGGTTGTTAAAAATGGTTAGGAACCCTATGCAGTTTTTTAAAAAATATTTCAAGAATTTAAAAAAGTCCGCCCAGAAGCAAATTGCAAAATATCCACATTTTGGCAAATGTGTTTTTTGTACCATTCAAGCAGAATTTAGCTTCATTTGAATATATTACTCATTTATTTTTATTTATGATGCTATGACTAAGAGCCTGATAAGATAAATTAAACCCATAACACTGCTTTCTGAGACACTTAATTTAACTTGTCTTTAAAAAAGCAAACATTTTTTTTTCTTGACACAGACACAGATCTGTCTCATTCACACAGCAGAGGCTTTGTCACAGAACAGATTACATTAGTGACTGCCATCCCCTGTGCAGATTAGAAGCTGCAGACCCCCATCACTGGCCATCACACAGTCGGTTCTCATTGCTGCCAGCAGCCGAGCTGCATCACTGCCAGCCCAAGCCCCATCACTGCCAGCAGCCTGGGACACTGAGGGAAGGAATTACTGATAATGAGTGACTTATGTACTGTAATCATGGAGTGGCCCAGAATACAGGACGATTTTCCCTCCTCACTAGAGTTTCACTTTCCATAGATTACTGTTCAGTGTATGTCTGGGGGAGGAGCAGCTGGGTGGTTCTGCTCTCTGCACTGAGGCTGCTAGAGGGGGAGGATTTGTTACTATGTGAGGAGGGCTTGTTCATGTGGACGTGGAGGGCCTGTTGCTATGGAGGGTGGGGTTGTTGCTATAGAGGGCAGGTTTTTAGTAGAGTAGGAGGAAACGACCAGTTCTCATATCAATGCCAGAACACACACCCCCTTGGACGTTCTGCTCAGAAGCAAGCTAGAAAACCCGGCAAACTGGTGACAGAAGGTAAATTACTTATTGTCACCATTCTGCAGCCCAGATATGTACTGAGATTATGTGAAAAGCCCGGACAACCCCTTTAACAAAACCATTTTTTAAGGACTTTGATCTACATATGTCTATATGACAGAAAATACCTAAAAGTGACACCATTCTAAAAACTGCACCCCTCAAAGAGCTGAAAACTACATTCAAAAAGTTTATTAACCCTTCCGGTGCTTCACAGGAACTGAACAATGTGAAAGGAAAAAATGAACATTTTACTTTTTTCACTAAAATTTTACTTTAGACTCCAATTTTTTATTTTTAGCATGCTAGAAGGAGAAATTGGAACACAAATGTTGTTGTGCAATTTCTTCTGAGCACACTGATACCCCATATGTGGATGATAACCACTGTTTGGGTGCATGGCAGAGCTCGGAAGGGAAGGAGCTCCTTTTGACTTTTTGAATGCAAAATTTGTTAGAATAATTAGCGAATGCCATGTAGCATTTGGAGAGCCCCTGATGTGCCTAAACAGTGGAAACTCCCCACAAGCGACCTCATTTTTGAAACTAGACCCCTCAAGGAACTTATCTACATGTGTGGTGAGCACTTTGAACCCCAAAGTGCTTCACAGAAGTTTATAATGTAGAGCTGTGAAAATAAAAAAAATCATATAGTTTCCACAAAAAATATCCTTTAACCCCCAATTTTTTATTTTTACAAGGGTAACAGGAAAAACTGTACCCCAAAAGTCATGGTGCAATATGTCCTGAGTACGCTGTTAACCTATATGTGGAGGAAAACCACTGTTTGGGCACACGGCAGAGCTTGGAAGGGAAGGAGCGCCATTTAAATTTTGAATGCAAAATTTGTTGGATTAATTAGCTGACGCCATGTCGAGTTTGGAGAGCTCCTGATGTGCCTAAACAGTGGAAAACCCCCACAAGTGACCTCATTTTCAAAACTAGACCCCTCAAGGAACTTATCTACATGTGTGGTAAGCACTTTGAACCCCAAAGTGTTTCACAGAAGATTATAATGTAGAGCTGTGAAAATAAATATTTTCCACAACAATTTTATTTTAGCCCCAAATTTTCTTATTTTTACAAGAGTAACTGGGGAAAATGTACATGAAAATCTGTTGTGCAATTTCCCCTGAGTTCGCTGATACCCCGTATGTGGGCAAAAACTACTATTTGGGTGCACATCAAGGCTCGGAGGAGAAGTGACATTTCGGAATGCAGACTTTGATGGAATGGTCTGCGGGCTTCATGTTGCATTTGCAGAGACCCTGATATGTCAAAACAGTGGAAGTGCCCCAAAAGTGACTTCATTTTAGAAATGATCTGTGGCTTCCTGGTATGTGTCTTTTATAATGTAGTGGCATAAATAAGCTTTGTAGAGTTCAACAGGTTGGCATACATGAGTTTTTTAGTGTTCATCAGGTTGGCATTCATGAGTTGTGCAGTGATCATCAGGTGTGAATTTGTGAGTTATGTAGTTTTCATCAAGTTGGCATATGTGAGTTGTGTAGTGTGCATTAGGTTGGTATACATGAGTTGTGCAAGTCAGAAATGAATTTACTAGTCCATGGATGTGTAGTACAGTCTGAAACAAACTTTTATACACAGGTCAGATTTGTTGGGGCAGGTGTCACATTGATAAGTTGTGTCCTTGCATGACCCCCTTTTGTAACACACTCGGCACCTCTTCTGCAACCTTCGTTTTCTTGTGGTAGGAGGGACCTCATCTGGAAAATGTTGGCCTGGTACTGTCACGATGTAACTGGCCCTGCATGACGCGACCCAACGATCGGTCGGTCTCCAAACAACAAGACAAAGCAAGGGGACACCGAGGACACAATTACAATGGTGGGCCCTGCAATAGGGAATGGGGAAAGGAACTCCTCCTGCATTCACCTGAGGCTGTGTCCTTGACTATCCTGACGTCCCTATACGGCTTCTTTCAAACTGTCGCCGACCAAGATACCTCAGCCCTCACTTGCCCTCCACCTATCCCTCACTAGGGAATTGGCTAGTTTGGACACTGGTCCCACCACTGCACTAATACAACACCAAGGAAAATAACAGACAGGGAAAAACAAACAACACTTAGCTTTCTCTGCTGTCATGCACAGGACAGCAGAGTAAGGCACCGGAACTCAGCTTTCAGCAGAAACACCACTGCTCCAGAAAGCTCCTCTCTTCAGCAGAATCACCACTGCTCCAGATAAGCTGAACCACCTCTGCACCAGGTAGGACCAGTCTTCCCCACGATTGGTTTCCAAAGGACCCGTATTACCAACAGTCAGCTGGTGCACCAGGTGACCTTATATAGGAGGGTGTGAGTGGTCCCCACCAGCACCAGCAGACTAACTAAACATGTAGTAACACTAGCGGCCACCGGGGGAAAACTGACATTAATCCCTGATGGCCTGAAAGGAAAAAAGTTTATATCAAAGAATCCCAAACTGACACAGATCCAAAAATGGATCGTGACAGTACTCCCCTTACAATGAGGGGCCTCTGGACCCTCAACACCGCACCTCACCGGAAAATCACCTACAGCGAAGATGCCTAGATCCACCAGAGTTCACCTCAACAACCACCTGACTCTCAGGTTTATGGCAAACGTGGGCAGATGGAAGTGGCAACGTATGCTCTGGAGGCACAACAAACTTCCAGAGTGCCGACCTGGGGAACAAGTTGTGTATGGGAATAACTGGGGGTAACTCCAGCAGGTAAGTCCCCGGGCCGAGAATGGCCGACACTGATACGGCCCGATCACCTGAGAACTCTAGACCCCAGTCCACTTCCACTGGATGTTTTTGGTGGACATCCATACATACTCATTCACACACAGGTCCGGACCTGAACGTTTATTGCCACACACACGTTTACCACAAGATGGTGATCTCTTCACGGAACTGACAACAGGCGTCCCCCTGTGACACCCCACGCAGACCCCCACAATTCACAGAGGGGACCACCGCCCTCTTCTGACCCCTCCTCCTACGAGTACTCCGCCTCTCAGGGTTGGCTAGTGGTGAGGGTTGAGACTTGCCCATATTCCCTGGCAGCACCTCTGCTGCCCCCACTAGAGAAGAAGGGAACGGTTGAAGAAAGGCGGCAGAGACATTAGCCCCCGGGCAGCAGCCCTCATACGTCTGATCCCAGCTGACTACTTCCCTGGACCACCAATCTATGACCAGGTCGTGTCTTTCCAACCCAGGGAGGCCTAAAACAATAGGTGATGGCTAGTGTTGAGCATTCCGATACTGCAATATCGGGTATCGGCCGATAATCGCGGTATCGGAATTCCAATACTGAGTTCCGATACTTTTAGCATATCGAATACCGATATCAGAAGTTCCCATAATGCAATGAGCCAGTTTGATTTTATTCAGCCAATGAGGATCCTAAGAAGTGTGAGCACATCCTGTTAGAGCATGTTAGGCCATGTAACTACTGGCATGGCTGTGACTGGCTGCTGAAATGATGTCATGATGCACTATAAAAGCCGCCGCCGCTATTTTGGGTTCACTCTGCTGTTAATTCAGTTAGGGATAGGACGCTGCTGTTCTGAGGGACAGTGTGACCTAGCGATTTGCTATATTGTGCTTTACCCAGGCTACTTTATCAACCGCTGTATCTTTCTTTTGCCTTGCATCACTGTTCACGGCTGTCTGCGAGGTCTCTGTGTGTGAGTGCAGCTCACGCTGTAGTGTGTTCTGCAGCCAACTCTGGTTGTAGTCCACTCTGCGTGTGTCACTGCCTCATACATTGTCCTTTTTTGCATTAGTGCTGCTCATTTTTCCAGATTTCTCCTATTAGTGTGGTTCCATCCGTATCCAGCTAGAATAATTGCAAACACTATATAGAAGTAGATAGAGGAGCCTTTCTGCTGGCTTGTGCCCTGCAGCCCCAGCCAGATTAGTATTAGCCTATTTTTTAGAGCCTCATCTATTGCATTGTAGGTTACCTTCCTGCATTGTAACAGCTACAAAAAGTTTGTGATACTAACGGTTTTACATCTTTGGGCACATCCAGTGTCTTTTTGTGAAAAAAAAAAGGTAATAAAGTTCACCAAACACTCCACTTTACAGTTGTGTAGGCCACATTAGCTCATATTAAGGTCTAGTCCACACTTTATAAAATTAGTGTTTCTTATACCTGTTAGCAGCTGTTCAGGAATAAGCACACCAAGCCCTTAGTACTTTTCTGCCTCTCTTTATCAGTCTACCAAGATGAAGAAGGCAGGGAGTAAGGCACGTGGTTGTGGGGGTGGAGTTTCTGCAGGGAGAGGATGTGGGGATTCTGTGCCTGCTGCAGGCACCAGTGACTCAGCATCCCCCAGTTTTCTCAGGGAACAGTCCTTTATGCGCAGCTTTGTAGGAGCTTGCCGTACCCCAATGTTGCGGGACCAACAAATTGAAGCCGTTGTCGGATGGATGGCAGCTAACGCATCAACTTCAATTAGTTCCAGATCCTCTCAGGTCCAGAGCACTGAAGAGCACCCATCTGTCTCTTCACCACCTGCCAAATTGCCCAGGCAGTCAGAGAGCCCTGGACAGGAGCCATCTCTACTTCTGTTCTCTGAATCTGTTGGCTTGAAAAGAGGGGGCCAGCCAAGCAGCATTTGAGAATTTGAAGAACAGGTAGTATGCAGTGATGTGCAACAGCTTTGTCTCTCTGAATCTGAAGAGGCGGGTGGGCCAGTGCCTATGGTCAGCACACCTCAGTACGCATCTGATGATGAGACTCAGGTGCCACTTTCTGGTGTGTACTGTGCTGGCGAGACTACCCAGGAGAAGCAGTCATTTGAAGAGGGTAGTGTAGATGATGAGGTCCTTGACCCATCATGGCGTGAGGTACAGGAAGGTGGTGGGAGCAGTTCTGAGGAAGAGGTTCCCCGAAAGGCCAAAAAATGGAGGGAGAGGGAGGGGGCAGACTCGGTTACCTGCTGCCTCCACTTCGGCACCCATTAGGAGCATGCTTCTTCCAAAACCCAAAATGGGCACTCCCAAGACTTGCAGTGCCTGGTCCTTTTTTGACACAGTTGCAGATGACATTTGCTTTGTCAAATGCAAGCTGTGTAATCAGAAAGTGAATAGAGGGAAAAGTGTCAGCAACCTCAATACCACAAAGATGTGGAAACATGTGCGGACCAAGCACGTGGTGAAGTTACAAAGACACACTGAAGACCTAGGCCAACCTACAGCGCCACCTACCACCTCTTCAGCTCGTGTTGTAGCCTCTTCCTCCTGCTCACACACAGCTGG
Organism: Dendrobates tinctorius; assembly: GCF_039654945.1. Classification (NCBI taxonomy): domain Eukaryota; kingdom Metazoa; phylum Chordata; class Amphibia; order Anura; family Dendrobatidae; genus Dendrobates; species Dendrobates tinctorius. The sequence continues at coordinate 93,701,670 of NW_027361696.1, read as the reverse complement.
TTCGACTTCCTCACAGGATCGCCATGGAAGAACCTCTGGCACTGTTGTCCGGAGACCCAGTGACATTCCACCCATAGCACCACATTCTCTGTCATCCTCACACTCCCAGGCCAGTCTACAGCCATCGGTAGCACAGGCATGGGAGAAAAGGCGGCCATACTCGGCAAACCACCCCTGAGCACAGGCTCTGAATGCTGGCATTGCAAAAATACTGTCCCTTGAAATGCTCTCATTCAGGCTGGTGGAGACTGACACCTTCCGTAACTTCATGGCATTGGCAGTCCCACAATACAACATGCCCAGCCACTTTTATTTCAGCAGGCAAGCCGTCCCTGCCCTGCAAAAGCATGTGGAGGGAAAAATTAAACATGCACTTCTAAACGCCGTCAGTAGCAAGATCCACCTGACCACCGATGCGTGGACCAGTAACCATGGACAGGGACGATATCTTTCCCTCACTGCCCATTGGGTAAATGTTGTGGAGCTGGGTACAGATCTTGAGAGTGGCGCTCTATGTGTTTTGCCAACTCCAAGGATTGCAGGAATCCAGTCTGTACACATTGACTCCTCCTCATACTCCAGTTCCTCTGAATCAGCGCTGCAGGAGCCATCACAGTCTTCCACCACATGGACCCGTGTACGCTTACCTTTTACGACCGATATGAGCACAGCCGTGGCCAAACGTCAACAGGCCGTATTCAAATTAATTTCTTTGGGGAATCGAAGCCACACAGCGCAGGAGCTCTGGAATGCCATCAAGCAGGAGAGCGACGTGTGGTTTCTGCCAGCGAATCTCCAGCCAGACATGGTAGTGTGTGACAATGGCCGAAATCTGGTGGCAGCTCTGGGCCTAGGCAACCTCACTCACATCCCATGTCTGGCATATGTGCTCAACTTGGTCGTGCAGAGCTTTTTGAGGAACTATCCGGATGTTGATGCACTGCTGCGCAAGGTCCGCATAGAGTGCGTTCACTTGCGGCGTTCCAGCATGGCAAGATCGCGCATTGCAGCTCTGCAGCGCCGATTACGCTTTCCGGAACACCGCATCATATGAGACCTACCCACCAGGTGGAATTCAACGTTACATATGTTGGAGAGGTTGTGTGAGCAGCAGGCAGCAGTCATGGAGTACCAGCTGCATCAGGCGCAAACAAGTCGCACTGCGCGCCGTTCACACTTCACCACCACTGAGTGGGCCTCTATGAAGGACATCTGCCACGTTTTGCGTGCCTTCTATGATTCCACGCGGATGGCAAGTGCAGATGATGCACTAGTCAGCATGACTGTCCCTGCATGACGCGACCCAACGATCGGTCGGTCTCCAAACAACAAGACAAATCAAGGGGACACCGAGGACACAATTACAATGGTGGGCCCTGCAATAGGGAATGGGGAAAGGAACTCCTCCTGCACTCTCCTGAGGCTGTGTCCTTGACTATCCTGACGTCCCTATACGGCTTCTTTCAAACCGTCGCTGACCAAGATACCTCAGCCCTCACTTGCCCTCCACCTATCCCTCACTAGGGAATTGGCTAGTTTGGACACTGGTCCCACCACTGCACTAATACAACACCAAGGAAAATAACAGACAGGGAAAAACAAACAACACTTAGCTTTCTCTGCTGTCATGCACAGGACAGCAGAGTAAGGCACCGGAACTCAGCTTTCAGCAGAAACACCACTGCTCCAGAAAGCTCCTCTCTTCAGCAGAATCACCACTGCTCCAGATAAGCTGAACCACCTCTGCACCAGGTAGGACCAGTCTTCCCCACGATTGGTTTCCAAAGGACCCGTATTACCAACAGTCAGCTGGTGCACCAGGTGACCTTATATAGGAGGGTGTGAGTGGTCCCCACCAGCACCAGCAGACTAAATAAACATGTAGTAACACTAGCGGCCACCGGGGGAAAACTGACATTAATCCCTGATGGCCTGAAAGGAAAAAAGTTTATATCAAAGAATCCCAAACTGACACAGATCCAAAAATGGATCGTGACAGTACTCCCCTTACAATGAGGGGCCTCTGGACCCTCAACACCGCACCTCACCGGAAAATCACCTACAGCGAAGATGCCTAGATCCACCAGAGTTCACCTCAACAACCACCTGACTCTCAGGTTTATGGCAAACGTGGGCAGATGGAAGTGGCAACGTATGCTCTGGAGGCACAACAAACCTCCAGAGTGCCGACCTGGGGAACAAGTTGTGTATGGGAATAACTGGGGGTAACTCCAGCAGGTAAGTCCCCGGGCCGAGAATGGCCGACACTGATACGGCCCGATCACCTGAGAACTCCAGACCCCAGTCCACTTCCACTGGAAGTTTTTGGTGGACATCCATACATACTCATTCACACACAGGTCCGGACCTGAACGTTTATTGCCACACACACGTTTACCACAAGATGGTGATCTCTTCACGGAACTGACAACAGGCGTCCCCCTGTGACACCCCACGCAGACCCCCACAATTCACAGAGGGGACCACCGCCCTCTTCTGACCCCTCCTCCTACGAGTACTCCGCCTCTCAGGGTTGGCTAGTGGTGAGGGTTGAGACTTGCCCATACTCCCTGGCAGCACCTCTGCTGCCCCCACTAGAGAAGAAGGGAACGGTTGAAGAAAGGCGGCAGAGACATTAGCCCCCGGGCAGCAGCCCTCATATGTCTGATCCCAGCTGACTACTTCCCTGGACCACCAATCTATGACCAGGTCGTGTCTTTCCAACCCAGGGAGGCCTAAAACAATAGGTGATGGCTAGTGTTGAGCATTCCGATACTGCAATATCGGGTATCGGCCGATAATCGCGGTATCGGAATTCCAATACTGAGTTCCGATACTTTTAGCATATCGAATACCGATATCAGAAGTTCCCATAATGCAATGAGCCAGTTTGATTTTATTCAGCCAATGAGGATCCTAAGAAGTGTGAGCACATCCTGTTAGAGCATGTTAGGCCATGTAACTACTGGCATGGCTGTGATTGGCTGCTGAAATGATGTCATGATGCACTATAAAAGCCGCCGCCGCTATTTTGGGTTCACTCTGCTGTTAATTCAGTTAGGGATAGGACGCTGCTGTTCTGAGGGACAGTGTGACCTAGCGATTTGCTATATTGTGCTTTACCCAGGCTACTTTATCAACCGCTGTATCTTTCTTTTGCCTTGCATCACTGTTCATGGCTGTCTGCGAGGTCTCTGTGTGTGAGTGCAGCTCACGCTGTAGTGTGTTCTGCAGCCAACTCTGGTTGTAGTCCGCTCTGCGTGTGTCACTGCCTCATACATTGTCCTTTTTTGCATTAGTGCTGCTCATTTTTCCAGATTTCTCCTATTAGTGTGGTTCCATCCGTATCCATCTAGAATAATTGCAAACACTATATAGAAGTAGATAGAGGAGCCTTTCTGCTGGCTTGTGCCCTGCAGCCCCAGCCAGATTAGTATTAGCCTATTTTTTAGAGCCTCATCTATTGCATTGTAGGTTACCTTCCTGCATTGTAACAGCTACAAAAAGTTTGTGATACTAACGGTTTTACATCTTTGGGCACATCCAGTGTCTTTTTGTGAAAAAAAAAAATGTAATAAAGTTCACCAAACACTCCACTTTACAGTTGTGTAGGCCACATTAGCTCATATTAAGGTCTAGTCCACACTTTATAAAATTAGTGTTTCTTATACCTGTTAGCAGCTGTTCAGGAATAAGCACACCAAGCCCTTAGTACTTTTCTGCCTCTCTTTATCAGTCTACCAAGATGAAGAAGGCAGGGAGTAAGGCACGTGGTTGTGGGGGTGGAGTTTCTGCAGGGAGAGGATGTGGGGATTCTGTGCCTGCTGCAGGCACCAGTGACTCAGCATCCCCCAGTTTTCTCAGGGAACAGTCCTTTATGCGCAGCTTTGTAGGAGCTCGCCGTACCCCAATGTTGCGGGACCAACAAATTGAAGCCGTTGTCGGATGGATGGCAGCTAACGCATCAACTTCAATTAGTTCCAGATCCTCTCAGGTCCAGAGCACTGAAGAGCACCCATCTGTCTCTTCACCACCTGCCAAATTGCCCAGGCAGTCAGAGAGCCCTGGACAGGAGCCATCTCTACTTCTGTTCTCTGAATCTGTTGGCTTGAAAAGAGGGGGCCAGCCAAGCAGCATTTGAGAATTTGAAGAACAGGTAGTATGCAGTGATGTGCAACAGCTTTGTCTCTCTGAATCTGAAGAGGCGGGTGGGCCAGTGCCTATGGTCAGCACACCTCAGTACGCATCTGATGATGAGACTCAGGTGCCACTTTCTGGTGCGTACTGTGCTGGCGAGACTACCCAGGAGAAGCAGTCATTTGAAGAGGGTAGTGTAGATGATGAGGTCCTTGACCCATCATGGCGTGAGGTACAGGAAGGTGGTGGGAGCAGTTCTGAGGAAGAGGTTCCCCGAAAGGCCAAAAAAGGAGGGAGAGGGAGGGGGCAGACTCGGTTACCTGCTGCCTCCACTTCGGCACCCATTAGGAGCATGCTTCTTCCAAAACCCAAAACGGGCACTCCCAAGACTTGCAGTGCCTGGTCCTTTTTTGACACAGTTGCAGATGACATTTGCTTTGTCAAATGCAAGCTGTGTAATCAGAAAGTGAATAGAGGGAAAAGTGTCAGCAACCTCAATACCACAAAGATGTGGAAACATGTGCGGACGAAGCACGTGGTGGAGTTACAAAGACACACTGAAGACCTAGGCCAACCTACAGCGCCACCTACCACCTCTTCAGCTCGTGTTGTAGCCTCTTCCTCCTGCTCACACACAGCTGGTTCGACTTCCTCACAGGATCGCCATGGAAGAACCTCTGGCACTGTTGTCCGGAGACCCAGTGACATTCCACCCATAGCACCACATTCTCTGTCATCCTCACACTCCCAGGCCAGTCTACAGCCATCGGTAGCACAGGCATGGGAGAAAAGGCGGCCATACTCGGCAAACCACCCCTGAGCACAGGCTCTGAATGCTGGCATTGCAAAAATACTGTCCCTTGAAATGCTCTCATTCAGGCTGGTGGAGACTGACACCTTCCGTAACTTCATGGCATTGGCAGTCCCACAATACAACATGCCCAGCCACTTTTATTTCAGCAGGCAAGCCGTCCCTGCCCTGCAAAAGCATGTGGAGGGAAAAATTAAACATGCACTTCTAAACGCCGTCAGTAGCAAGATCCACCTGACCACCGATGCGTGGACCAGTAACCATGGACAGGGACGATATCTTTCCCTCACTGCCCATTGGGTAAATGTTGTGGAGCTGGGTACAGATCTTGAGAGTGGCGCTCTACGTGTTTTGCCAACTCCAAGGATTGCAGGAATCCAGTCTGTACACATTGACTCCTCCTCATACTCCAGTTCCTCTGAATCAGCGCTGCAGGAGCCATCACAGTCTTCCTCCACATGGACCCGTGTACGCTTACCTTTTACGACCGATATGAGCACAGCCGTGGCCAAACGTCAACAGGCCGTATTCAAATTAATTTCTTTGGGGAATCGAAGCCACACAGCGCAGGAGCTCTGGAATGCCATCAAGCAGGAGAGCGACGTGTGGTTTCTGCCAGCGAATCTCCAGCCAGACATGGTAGTGTGTGACAATGGCCGAAATCTGGTGGCAGCTCTGGGCCTAGGCAACCTCACTCACATCCCATGTCTGCCCCATGTGCTCAACTTGGTCGTGCAGAGCTTTTTGAGGAACTATCCGGATGTTGATGCACTGCTGCGCAAGGTCCGCATAGAGTGCGCTCACCTGCGGCGTTCCAGCATGGCAAGATCGCGCATTGCAGCTCTGCAGCGCCGATTACGCTTTCCGGAACACCGCATCATATGAGACCTACCCACCAGGTGGAATTCAACGTTACATATGTTGGAGAGGTTGTGTGAGCAGCAGGCAGCAGTCATGGAGTACCAGCTGCATCAGGTGCAAACATGTCGCACTGCGCGCCGTTCACACTTCACCACCACTGAGTGGGCCTCTATGAAGGACATCTGCCACGTTTTGCGTGCCTTCAATGATTCCACGCGGATGGCAAGTGCAGATGATGCACTAGTCAGCATGACTGTCCCCCTTATCTGCCTGCTTCAAAAAACACTGCAAGCACTAAGGGAGGAGGTTTTGGAAGAGGTGGAGGATGAGGAGTCACAAATGCCATCTGCTTCTGGTCAGTCTTCGCAACGTGGTTCCTCACAAAGTCCTAGGCAGGGGACACTTTGTGAGGAGGATGAGGAGGAGTCAATGGAGGAGGAAGACATCTCTTCAGAGGAGGGAGGTACACAATGCTCTAGTAGTCAGCATGTAGAGCGAGGGTGGGGTGATGCAGAGCAGGCAGAGATGACGCCTCAAGCAGGGGACAGCGTTTCTTGGCCAGTTGGCAGTCTGCAGCACATGGTTGATTTCATGCTGTAGTGCCTGAGAAACGACCGCCGCATCACCCACATTCTCAACACGGCAGAGATTTTTGGGTTTACACCCTCCTAGATCCTCGCTACCGGGACAACTTACAAAGCCTCATAACATCGTTGAACCGGGAGCGTAAAATGTGGAAATACCAAGTCACACTGATGCAGTCCATCATGTTCTCCATTCCACCTGAGAGCAGTGCTGCTAGTGCTTTACAAAGCAGCTCAGTGCTTCGAGGCAGTGGAGGAAGCTCTGCACAAAGAGGGAGCAGAAGCAGCGCCTCAGCACAAGGCAAGACCAGTATGGCCCAACTGTGGCAAAGTTTTGTGTCCCCTCCACAAATGTCTACACCATCACAGACGGCTCCAGTCAGCAGGAGGCAATGTTTCAGTCAGATGGTGACAGACTACATGTCTTGCCCTCTCAGTGTTCTTCCACAGGGCTCTTCCCCCTTCAAGTTTTGGGTCTCTAAGCTGGATACATGGCCAGGGCTTAGCCAGTATGCATTGGAGGTGCTGGCTTGCCCTGCTGCTAGTGTATTATCGGAACGCGTCTTTAGTGCCGCAGGTGGTGTACTAACAGACCGTCGCATGCGACTATCCTCCGATAACGTTGACCAGCTTACTTTTCTGAAAATGAACAAGGCCTGGATCTCACAGGAATTTGCCAGTCCTCTTCCAGATTAAATAATTGGTGGGTAACAGTATCCAGGTCTCCTGTTGTGTTCATGTTTCTACCACCTGAACTGTAATCCCTGGGCTCCAACACCGCCAGTTGCTGCTCATAAGTGCTGTCTGCACAGTCAACACATGCTCCAGTGTTATTCGGGTTCAGTAACGTCAGCTGATCCCCTGCTGTGTGTCCGGCAATTTCTCCTGCTCTGTCCACATTCACACTACTACAGATATTAAACTTGCTCCAATTAGGCCTCTGGCTACACTCTGTTTCTACTGTAATCCCTGGGCTCCAACACCGCCAGTTGCTGCTCAGAAGTGTCTTTGGCATGGGTACTCCCTCCTGCCCAGCCTGGTTCCAGCACGCCAGCTGTTTCCGGGTAGTGTCAACGTCACTTTGCCTCCAATATGTTGTACTGTTGTGTTGCGGTCGGGTTAGTCGACTCTATGGTGCCTGCAGTTTAGGTGCTTCCTTTGTGGGCTGCTGGATCTGGCAATGAAGACTGGTTCCGTAGTGCCAATAGGACAAGTTCCCCCTGTAGGACTGTGGGTTTCGGTAACTCCGGCCGGCTCGCGGCCTTGCAACTTTTTTTTTCATGTGTACCTTCTGCTGCCTATCTGAGTTCCAGTACCATTAGCTGGTTCTTTGGAAGTCAATACTGAATATGGCCCCCTGGGTTCCAGTAACATCAGCTGGTTCCAGGCAGAGCCTTTGGCTTAGGTGCCTCCTTCTCGGTATCCGAGTTCCACCAACATCTGCTGGTCCTTGGTAGTGCTTTCTGGCACAGGTACCTCCTGCTTAGTAACCGGGTTCCAGTACCATCAGCTGGTCCTCGGTAGTTCCATTGGCTCTTGTACCTTCGGCTACCCATCCAGGTTCCAGTACCGTCAGCTGGTTCTCAGCAGTTCCTCAGCCTTCTTGTACCTTCTGGTACATTTCCAAGTTCAAGCTTTTTGAAATGGTTTTTGGTAATCACTCTGGATCTCCCTGACGACGACCCTAAAAATGACGACCCTGAAGACCACCCCGAAGAAGATGACGACCCCGAAAACGACGACCCTGGAGATGACGACCCTGAAGACTACCCCGAAGAAGACCAAAAAGATGACCCTGAAGAGGATGGTGAAGGAGAAAGTGTGGGAGAAGTAAAAAAGAAGGTGAAGAGAATGGAAGTAGTGAAACATAAATATCTGACAAAATATAAAAAAGCTTAACATAGTCAATATCTTTGTAACTCCGAACGTCTTAAAAAAATAATTAATTCCTGCTATTCCATTTGATTGGGCTAAACCTCTATGCCTTTAATGTCTCCTCCACCTCCCCCAATACATTCTACATTATTCTTAGTTGTTTTCCTTCATGTAGAATTAACCTACAAGGAAAGTAAGGGTTTATTTTCATTCCGATATTTGTGTCCCATTGATTTGCATTGGTTTCCGGTATCGGAATCGGCGATATCCAATATTTTTGGGGTATCGGTCCGATCCAATCCGATCCGATATTTCCCGATATCGGAAGGTATCGCTCAACACTAGTGATGGCATTCCCCCAAGACGTAGCATGACAGAGATTCTTCATGATGAGTCCCTATACGCAGATATATATTTTCCATGACTTGGGTCAATGGCCTGGGTGCTTAGAGGTTTGGCCAGCGTCCTACACCTCAGGCCATGGGTCAGGACAAAGTGAGCGTCCACCAGATTGACTCCCGCTCCACTGTCCACAAACACCGGTATGCTTTCAGGTACCCTGCAAACCAACACTTCTGCTGACATAGTACACTGAGAGGGCAAAATGGAGGAAATATACACTCCCTAGTCGCCTCCCTCCACACGACCAGGGGGACATGGCATCTTGGGTGGAACAGAAGTTTTGGCATGAGCCGGGCAGACCCTGAAAAAATGGCCAGTCTTCCCACAGCAAAAACATGCCCCCAAACCACGACAAACCGCAGGCAACACCGTTGGGGAACCAACTCCTCTCACCTGCCTGGGCTCGTCCGGCTGCACCAATGAGTCCTCCTTCCTAGCAGAGACTACAGGGAGCATATTCGCCAAAGCCGCAAAAAACTAGTCCACCAACCGTAGAGATGGTGAATCGGCCGGCAGGGAGAAGGCCCAGGATTGGGGATCACCTTTAAGGAGGGATATGATGAATCTCACCCGCTGTTCCTCACTCCCTGATGAATGAGGGTGGAGCCTGAAGTGTAGCTTGCAGGCCTCTTGAAAAACCAAAAAATTATCTCTCCCTCCAGAAAACCTGTCTGGGAGAGATAACTTGGGTTCTGGTTGAGCCTGCACCTGAGCTGAGGCCCTGAACCCCACCACCTGCTGCAGCTGCTGCTCCACCACACCACGCAGCACACCACTCTCCTCAGTGAGGGTCTGCAGCAATTGGACAAAGGTCTGCATTTGGGCCATGGCTCACCAGAAAAAAATGGGCGGTTAGTAATAATGTCACGATGTGACTGGCCCTGCGTGACGCGACCCGATGATCGGTCAGTCACCAAACAACAAGGCAAAACAAGGGGATACCGGGGACACAATTACAATGGTGGGCCATGTATTAGGGAAATGGACACCTCCTGCACTCTCCTGAGTCTGTGTCCTGGACTATCCTGACTTCCCTATATGGCTTCTTTCAATCCATCGCTGACCAGGATACCTCAGCCCTCACTTGCCCTCCACCTATCCCTCACTAGGGAATTGGCTAGTGCGAACACTGGTTCCAGCGCTGCACTAATACAACACCAAGGAAAATAACAGACAGGGTAAAACAAACAACACTTAGCTTTCTCTGCTGTCATGCACAGGACAGCAGAGTAAGGCACCCGAACTCAGCTTTCAGCAGAAACACCACTGCTCCAGAAAGCTCCTCTCTTCAGCAGCATCACCACTGCTCCAGATAAGCTGAACTACCTCTGCACCATGTAGGACCAGTCTTCTCAACGGTTGGTTTCCAAAGGACCTATATTACCAACAGTCAGCTGGTGCACCAGGTGACCTTATATAAGAAGATGGGAGTGGTCCCCACAGCACCAGCAGACTAACTAAACATGTAGTAACACCAGCGGCCATCAGGGGGAAAACTGACATTAACCCCCGATGGCCTGAAAGGAAAAAAGTTTATATCAGAGAAGCCCAGACTGACACAGATCCAAAAATGGATCATGACAGGTACGATACGAGCACCTTCAGGGCAAGAAGTGCTAGGGCCCGCTACTTATTGATCTGCAAAGTTTAGGGCCTTGATCACTACCTCCTGGAACTGAAAGTATGACATACCGGTCTGGCCTGCACATTGTGATAGCACAAAAGCATTGTACGTTGCCATCTGTACGATGTGCACTGCCAGCTTCATGTACCACACCTTGGCTTTTATCATAGCACTGTATGGTTAGAGGACTTGATCAGCAAGATCAACTCCTCCCATGTACTTGTTGTACCCCAGTGAACTGTTTGGTTTGTGGACCTGTGTAGATTTAGCTTGTACAGTGCTGGGGGTGCTGCCATCACCATGTATGGTGGTCAAGAAAAAGACATCTCTCTTGTCCTTCTACTTGACCACCAGTATGTTGTTGCTACATAAAGCTCTGCTATCACATTTCCTGAGCATATGCCAAATTATCATCCTAGGTAAGCCTCTCTGATTTTTGCAACAGTACCGCAGGCTGTGTTACCTCGCACAGAGTGGGACTTGAACAGTGGGCTATTGGTATAAAAGTTATCTACATACAGGTGACAACCTTGATCCAGCAGTAGGTGCACTAGATCCCACACAATTTTCCCACTCACTCCCAGGATAGGGGGCATTCATGGGGTTCTATTCAGGGGTCCTTCTATTCATAAAACCTAAACTTGTGGGTGTACCCTGAGGTACTTTCACACAGTTTTGGCAGGTAATGTCGGAATTTAAGCCTCCCCTTAAAATGTATTAGGGACTCATCCACACAGATGTCCCTTTGGGGCATGTATATATCAGCAAACTTGTTGCTGAAGTGCTCAGTGACCAGCCAAACTTTGAAAAGACAATCAAAGTTGGGGTCATCTTAGGGAAGACATTGTGCAATATCATTGTAATGCGCAAGAATTTTTTGATGGCCTCAAATCGCGTATGGGTCATGGCCATTCGGAACACTGGAGTGCTATACAAAACATCAACACTCCAATATTACCAAAGTTCTGGCTTCTTCAGTATCCCCATGTGAAAGGTAAAGCCCCAAAACATCATAATTTCTACTGTGTCTATGGGAGTCAAGTTGGAAAATGATGAAGGGTGGTTTGGTACCAAAAATTGCTAAGCATACAAATTTTGTTTGGCCCGCCATGAGGTTTACAAAGTCCTCAGAGAAAAAGACTTTGAAAAAGTCTATTTTTGTGAGGCCGGTGGTGTCAAATTTTATTCCTAATTGTGCAACAACATCAGGAATCAGCTGCTCATAATCTTTGGGGATGAAGTCCATGCAGAGTCAGAAACGATGGGTGCTGGTTCAGTTTCATTTTCACAAGATATACTTGTGGTCTTTCCTGATTGAGAAGCCACTTGTACTTTGAAACACGTAAAATAAACCACCATTTTGTTCTATATCCTGGGATATACGTCTCATCAACTGTCGGCAAGCAGAAACCATCCACAAATCTTTCCTTCCATCCTTTAATGTCTTATAGTCTATTGCTGACCTGTGGATCTGCAGCAGCGGAAATTCCATTTGACATGCTTTTTGAATATGTCTAGAAGGTGAGGGTAATCTGTTTTTGCCACCTGTCATATTTCTCAAATAAGACCCATTTTTGTTCTGACCTCTCCTACAGCTCTGGTGTAATCTTTTATCTTTTTTTCTAAAGAAAAAAAGCAATAGGATGCCGTTCAGTGATGTGCATCAATGATCAGCACTCATTCTATAGGACAGATGCATGGATGTGCTGCAAAAAGGGGATAAAAAAAGGCAGGAAAAAGGTCCTTGCCAAAAATCAGCGGTAGTTATTATCAACGGTGTACATCTGATCAGCGGCTTGGCATCTGTAAGATGCACACTAGGAGTGGTGCAAATGGGAAGGGGGCAAAAAAAAATTGAAAAAAAAGATGTGGAAAACAGTCAGCACGGACATTGATTAGTGATGAAAATCACACAGTGATGCAGTTTTACGGCTGCAGGATGCATGCACAGGGGAGAGGGGGAGAAAAATGGACAGGGATGCAAAAAGTCCTGGAAAGCAGCAAGCACAGACATTGATCAGTGAAATGCATCACTGATCAATGCTCAGTGAATACAAGAGGCATGCACGGAGGTCATGCAAAGGGAGGGAGAAAAATGGACAGGGACAAAAAAGTCCTGGAAAACAGCAAGCACGGACGTTGATCCTTGATTTGGGTCACTGATCAGAGCTCAGCCACTGTGGGATGCAAGGAAAAGAAGAAAATGCCAAAAATCAAGCAATCAAGTACTCATCAGTGCTTGGTAGCAGAGGGGGGGTTGGGGAGGGGGGAGATTGATACAGGGGCTAAGGGGGAAGAGGTGAGAGGGGTATTGGGGGAGAGGAGGAAAGATCAGAAACTCTTCTTTCTTTATACATCTTTGTTCTTCAGCAGTGATGCACATGCAGCAGCAGTAGCAGGATCTGTGTTGTCACTGACTTCTGTGGCACCAGAGGGCCCAGCACAGCGCACAGATGGACATGACCTTCATGCACAAATCTAAAGCTAGAATGAGGAATTACAGGGCATTCACTAAAAGGTCAGATCCTGTCTGTGCACTCTGATTGGTGCTATCGATGTCATTGTCAATCACACCAATCAAAGCTGGGGTTGGTGATCCTGGCATTTCCAGGCACCAGCCTATGATAGGAGCTCTTACAGCACCAATTCTAGGCTGGACATCAGTGTTTCAGGAAATCTGATTGCCTGAAACACTGAGAAACGCTGCGATTGGCTGCTCAGAATTGAACAGCCAATCACAGAAATCGTAGTTGTGGGGAGCGTCACTAACCCCCCGAGATCACGATGCCATGTACCCTGAGGTAAGATGGTATTGTAACTTTAATGTAATCACAACAACTGTGGTCACTGTATTGCATTAAAAATAGGACGTATCCGCACGTCCAAGGTCAATAACTACAAGGCGACCAGGATGTATGTATACTTCCAAGGTCTAACAGGGGTTAAGAGGTTGTCCAATACTTTTACATTGATTACCAATCATTGGAATATTTCATCAATGTGACATCTCATGGAATCCCACGGTTTGCAGTATCACCTCTATGCCTATGACACGCAGATCTACCTATCTGGACCCGACCTCGCCTCCTTACTGACTGAAATCCCACAATGTCTGTCTGCTATCTCAGCCATCTTCTCTGCTCGCTTTCTCAAACTGAACATGGACAAAACAGAATTCATCATCTTTCCCCCATCTCACTCTACCCCTCCACCAGACCTATCCATCAATGTCAACGGCTGCTCTCTTTTGGCAGTCCTGTACGCTCGGTGCCTTGGGGTGATCCTCGACTCTGCACTCTCTTTCAAACCACATATCCAAGCCCTCGCCTCCTCCTGCCGCCTAAAACTCAAAAATATTTCCCGGATCCACTCATTCCTCAACCATGAAACCACAAAAACACTAGTGCAAGCTCTTATCATCTCCCGCCTCGACTACTGTGACCTCCTACTCTCTGGCCTCCCCTCTAGCACTCTGGCTCCGCTCCAGTCCATCCTACACTCTGCTGCCCGACTAATCCACCTGTCTCCCCGCTATTCCCCAGCCTCCCCCCTATGCCAGGCCCTTCACTGGCTTCCTATCGCCCAGAGGCTCCAATTCAAAACCCTAACCATGACATACAAAGCCATCCACAACCTGTCTCCTCCATACATCTGTGACATGGTCTCTAGATACCTATCCGCACGCAACCTTCGATCATCTCAAGATCTCTTTCTCTACTCCCCCCTTATCTCTTCGTCCCACAACCACATACAAGACTTCTCCCGTGCTTCCCCCATACTTTGGAACTCCCTGCCGCAACACATCAGACTCTCACCATCAACGGAAACCTTCAAGAAGAACCTGAAGACCCACCTGTTCTGACAAGCCTACAGTCTGCAATGATCCTTGGTCTACTGAACCACAGCAAGACCTGCTCTACCCTCTTCTACTGTATCCTCACCCACCCCTGTAGACTGTGAGCCCTCACGGGCAGGGTCCCCTCTCCTTATGTACTTGTGTGTCCTTTGTCTTACACATGTTTACTATACTTGTCTATATTTCCCCTTTTCACTTGTAAAGCGCCATGGAATAAATGGCGCTATATAAATGCATAATAATAATAATAATAATAATAATAGTCAATGTCTGATTGTCTGAGATCCAACATCCCACACCCCTGTCAATAAGTTGTTATTGGTGTCAACAGCGGACTGAAGTACTCACTTGCCAAGCGGCTCCATCTACTTGTAGCGGCTGCAATGGGCTACAACATATCCGCCTCCTATTGATTTGAAAAGGAGGAGGATGTGTAGTACCCTGCAGTGTCCAATACATGCAGACGGAGCAGCTCATCAAGTGGGTACATCCATCCAGTGGCCGACGACAAAAATAATGGCTGATTGGCGGGAGCACCAGGTATCAGATCCTGAACGATCAGATATTGATGATCTGTCCTAAGGGTAGAAGGTAGTGGATACTTCTTTAATCTATTATCACTTAACCCATTGTCTCTGCTCGGGATTCCTTTGCATTGTTGCTGCCTTTTCCACCTACTATGTGAGCAAATAATACACAAAAAGGATCATATATCTTCTATTTGTGCTCATGCATCAAACAGAGTAAACTATAATTCAGCATCTGCAAAAATTGAGTTACAGCAGTGGATAGTGAAACAATAATGCATGTTTGGATATTATATGTCTTCTCTTCTAATGTCACTTGGACAAGGAAGCCATAGATCACTATAGTCACACTGATTCTTAGGAAAGAGAACTAGTTCCTGTCAAAGATGGATAATTGGTAAATTATCTATCTGCATGTTTTACACTCGCTTATTACATTATAATAGAAAATATTCAATCCCTTTAAATCTGTACAAAAGGCATAAAAAGAATCTCAAGCCTTTCCTGCTAAGCTACTATAATAAGAAGTTTATTGCAGGAAAGGCTTCCTGCTTGCTACTTTTGTCTTTAGTATAGGAATGCTTGGTCTGTCTCCTGGATTAGATTTGAGCCTTTTGCTGCTGCAATATAATACTATAAAAGGAGGTACAAATGAAGAGTCAAAGGGCACTCAGAGACACTCTGAGACATTTACTGGATGTAATTGTAATAACTAGCTCAGCTTCGATGTAACATTGTGCAGACTTTATTATGGTTATGTTACAGTCATTCCATGAATACCTTTCCTGCAGAGTTTATTCTTCTTCTGGATTATGATAACCCATTTACTGTAACTCTTAAATATTTTACTAATAACTTTGTTTACAATCAAAATAACTGTAGTTTTTCTCCAATAATCATTTTATATTAAACAAGTGTCACATGGCATTTGAGCAAAAAAAATTGGACCATATCAATATGATGACAATATAGTGATAATTCTCTGTGAATTTGATGTTAAATAAGGGACTGTCAGTGTCATTTATCATTAGTATATAAATTGTCTCAAATGCATTTTGTAATTGGTCCAAAAATGCAGTTGTGTAATGAGATAATTAGAGATAGGCGAACCTGAATGTTAAAGTTCGGGGTCCGTACTGAACACCTATTGTATGTGCAAGGACCCCAAACATGGACTCCTCACTGTAGTCCGTGTTATTGTTCAGGTTTGTCACAGCACTGCAGTTCCCAAACTGTAAGGCAGAAGATAGCGTCTAGGCCAGCAGCTGTGGCTGGCCATAAAAAAAGTTACCACCGGTCACATTTGTGCACTTATGAGAGTACTACTCTCATCATTGTATGCCTGGTCTCACTGATAGCAGCAAGAGCAGACGTATGAAGATGAGAATATACATCTGCCGGCACCTGTTCAATAAATAAATAAAATAAAAAATTGGTGGGCTGATGTTATTAATCTGGGAGGAGGCCAATATACATGGCCCTTTCCTAAGCTATTAATATCAAACTGTAATTGTGTTTAGTCTTTTCTGGTTATTAAATATTATGGACTCCACATTATACTTTGGGGGATCTCCCTTATAATAACCAGTAAAGGCTAACCAATCAGCTGTGAGCTGATATTAATAGCCTGGGAACCTTTATGGATCTTGTCCCGTTTTTGGAATATTAACATCAGCCCCTAGCCATCAGCTTTCCCTCGGCTGACTATTAAAAGTAGGAGGGAACTCACATATTTTTTCTATTTATTAATGCATTTATAGTTATCAAAAAATAAAATTAAAAAGTGTTATAGGTTCCCCTAATTTTAACCTCTTACTGCCATGTGACGTACTATCCCATCCATGTGCCCTGGGACTTAATTTCCAGGGACGGGATAGTACGTCACAGCGATCAGCAGCGCCCACGTGGTGATCACGGACGGGTGTCAGCTGAATATCACAGCTGACTGCCGGCACAATGTGTCAGTGGCAGTCACGGACCGCCCCCGACACGTTAACCCCTTGCACACCGCGATCAAACATGATCGCGGTGTACTGGGGGTTAAAGGGAAGCATCGGCAGGGAGGGGGCTCCCTCCGTGCTTCCCTGAGCCCCCCACAGCAGCGCAATGTGCAGCGCTGCTGCAGGGGTCTCCTTCCCTGCAGGTCCCCGAATCCAAGATGGCAACGGGGACCTTCGGGGGCCTGCAGGGAGGTGGCTTCCTCAGTGCCTGCAAAGTGCAGGCAAGAGGAAGTCTTCTTCAATGCCTGTGACAGATCGCTTATCTGTCACAGTGATCTGTGATGTGACCGATCAGCGATCTGTCACAGGACAGTGATGTCCCCCCTGGGACAACCTAATAAAGTTAAAAAAAAAGTGTAAAAATAATTTTTAAAAAATCGCTAAATAAATTTAAAAAAAAAAAATATTCCCTAATAAATTCATTTTTTGGAAATAAAAAAAAAACAATAAAAGTAGACATATTTGGTATCACCCGCCCGTAACGACCTGCCCTATAAAACTGTCCCATTAGTTAACCCCTTTAGCGAACCCCTTAAAAAATAAAAATAAAAAACGAAGCAAAAAATAATGTTTTATTATCATACCGCCGAACAAAAAGTGCAATAACGCGCGATCAAAAAGACGCATATAAATATCCATGGTATCCCTGAAAACGTCATCTTCTCCAGCAAAAAACGAGCTGCCATGCAGCATCATCAGAGAAAAAATAAAAAAGTTAAAGAATAAAGGGAAGCAAAAATAATTATTTTTTATATAAAATTGTTTTTGTTGCATAAAAGCGTCAAAATATAAAAAAGTGACATAAACGAGCTATTGCTGTAACCGTACTGACCCGAAGAATAAAACAGCTTTATCAATTTTACCACACGCAGAACGGTGTAAACGCACCGCCCAAAAGAAATTCATGAAACGCTGGTTTTTGTTCATTCTGCGTCACAAAAATCGGAATAAAAAATGATCAAAAAATGTCACCTGCCCGAACATGATACCAATAAAAGCGTCAACTCATCCCGCAAAAAATAAGTCCTCATATGACTCAGTGGGTCAAAATATAGAAAATTTATAGCTCTCAATATGTGGTGATTAGTGTTGAGCGATACCACC
The DNA here is from genome assembly GCF_039654945.1 of Dendrobates tinctorius. Lineage (NCBI taxonomy): Eukaryota > Metazoa > Chordata > Amphibia > Anura > Dendrobatidae > Dendrobates > Dendrobates tinctorius. The sequence goes on along the minus strand of NW_027361696.1, from coordinate 93,683,889 downwards.
CGATATTGAAAAATATCGGATCGGATTGGATCGGCCGATATCCAAAAAGTATCGGGTATCGCCAATTCCAATCCCGAAAGTCCCATTCAAGTCAATGGAACAGAAATATCGGAATTAAAAAAAGCCCTTTCTTTCCTTGTAGGTTAATTCTACATGAAGAAAAACAACTGATAATAATGTAGAATGTATTGGGGGAGGTGTAGGAGACATTAAAGCCATAGAGGTTTAGCCCAATCAAATGGAATAGCAGGAATTAAATTTTTTTTTTAAAGACGTTCGGAGTTACAAAGATATTGACTATGTTAACCTCTTTTATATTTTGTCAGATATGTATGTTTCACTACTTCCATGCTCTTCACATTCTTTTTTACTTCTCCCAAACTTTCTCCTTCATCATCCTCAGCAGCAGCATCTTTTTCATCAACTTCTTCTTCACCTTATTCATCTTCTTCTTCTTTACCTTCTTCCTATTATTCTTTTTTTTTACATTCTTCATATTCTTCTTATTCAACTATTATTCTTCTTCATATTCTACGTCTTCATCTTCATCCTATTCTTCTTCTTCATCATATTCTTATTTGTGACAGGCATTCCTGTAGTTGTTATCTATAAAAGTTTGAAGATTACACCTTCCGTTCTGCCTGTCACAAAAAATTTACAACAGGATTTGTCCGCGTTGAATTTGGCCTGCAGCAGCAGGCATTTTCCAGGGGCACCACGAGGAGGAACGGACTCACCCCCATACACTGCTTAGTCTTCTTCTGCTTATAATTTAGATAATATCATTTGCTCTGATTTTTAGTCTTATGCTTAATGTTCTTCTGCTTTTGGGTTTTCAGCTTCTTGGTCTTCTGTCTCTTGTTGTTGTGCATCTTGGTGGTTGTCTTCATATTGGTCATCTTCTTCAGGGTCATCTTTTTGGTCTTCTTCGGTGTGGTCTTCAGGGTCGTCGTCTTCAGGGTCGTCGTCAGGGAGATCCAGAGTGAGAACCAAAAACCATTTCCACAAGCTCGAACTTGGAAAAGTAGCGGAAGGTACAAGAAGGCTGAGGAACTGCTGAGTACCAGCTGACGGTACTGGAACCCGGATGGTTAGCAGAAGGAACAAGAGCAAATGGAACTAGCGAGGACCAGCTGACGGTGCTGGAATCCGGAGGGGCAGCAGAAGGAACAAGAGCCAATGGCACAACTGTGGACCAGCTGATGGTGCTGGAACAAGGTTACTAAGCAGGAGGTACCTGTGCTACAAAGCACTACCAAGGACCAGCAGACATTGCTAGAACTCGGATACCGAGAAGGAGGCACCTAGGCCAAAGGCACTGCCGAGAACCAGCTGACGGTGCTGGAACCCGGATGGGTGGCAGAAGGTACCCACAATAAACATAGTTGCAAGGCAGCGAGCAGGCCGCAGTTACCGAAACCCACAGTCCAACAGGGGGTGCTAGTCCTATTGGCAATACGGAACCAGCCTTTATTACCAGAACCCGCAGCCCACATAGGAAGCACCTAAACTGCAGGCACCATAGACTCGGCTAACCCCACCGCAACACGACAGGACAATATATTGGTGGCAAACTGACGTTGACACTCCCCGGAAACAGCAGGCGTGCTGGAACCAGGCTGGGCAGGAGGGAGTACCCGTGCCAAAGACACTGCCGAGAACCAGCTGATGGTGTTGGAACCTGGACGGGTAGCAGAAGCTACAAGAATCAATGGAACTACCGAGAACCAGCTGACGGTGCTGGAACCCAGAGTGGCAGCAGAAGGAACAAGAGCCAATGGCACAACCGTTGACCAGCTGACGGTGCTGGAAGATGGTTTCTAAGCAGGAGGTACCTGTGCTAAAAAGCACTACCAAGAACTAGCAGACGTTGCTGGAACTCGGATACCGAGAAGGAGGCACCTCGGTCAAAGGCCCTGCCGAGAACCAGCTGATGGTGCTGGAACCCGGATGGGTAGCAGAAGGTGCCCATAATAAACAAAGTTGCAAGGCCGCGAGCTGGCTGCAGTTACCGAAACCCACAGTCCATCAGGGGGTGCTAGTCCTATTGGCACTACGGAACCAGCCTTTGTTACCAGAATCCGCAACCCACATAGGAAGCACCTAAACTGCAGGCACCATAGACTCTGCTAACCCCACCGCAACAAAACAGGACAATGTATTGGTGGCAAAGTGATGTTGACACTACCCGGAAACAGCAGGCATGCTGGAAGCAGGCTGGGCAGGATGGAGTACCAGTGCCAAAGACACTTCTGAGCAGCAACTGGCGATGTTGGAGCCCAGGGTCAATCATGCAGCAGGCTGAGGCCTACTTGGAGCAAGTAGTAAATAAGATGTAGTGTGATTTAGGAGGCAGCAGGAGACTTTGTCGTCCACACAGGAGGGGAGCAGCTGGCGTTACTGAACCCCAGTATCACTGGAGCATGTATTTTTCTCTGTGCAGACGGCACTTCCAAGCAACAACTGACTGTGTTGAAGCCAAGGGTCAATCATGGAGCAGGCTGAGGCCTACTTGAAGCAAGTTTTATATCGGTTGTACACTACTACTGATTGTAACCGTGCTCCGCTTAGGCCTCTAGCTCTACTGTCTCTAGTATTTCCCCTGCCCTGCAACCCCGCCAGTTACTGCTCTGAAGTGGCGTCTGCACAATCCATACTTGTTCCGGTGTTACTGGGGCTCAGTCACATCAGTTAATCCCCTGATGTGTGTCCGGCAATGTCTCCTGCTCTGTCCACATTCCCATTACTAGTAGAGTGGAGCCAGAGGCCATAGTGGAGCACGGTTACAATCAGTAGTAGTCTACAACCTATATAAAACTTGCTGCAAGTTGGCCTCCGCCTGCTGCATGATTGATCCTGGGCTTCAACACTGCCAGTTGTCGCTCGGAAATGTTGTCCACAGAGAGAAAAACACTAGCTCCTGTGTTAGTGGGGTTCAGTAACGCCAGTTGCTCCCCTGCTGTGTGGACAGCAATGTCTCCTGCTGCCTCCACATTCAAAAAACATCAGGCCTCAGCCTGCTCCATGCTTGATCCTGGGCTCCAACAACACCAGTTGGTGTTCAGAAGTGCTGTCTTCACAGAGAAAAACACACTAGAAAAGGAACGGATAGTCCCCAAATTGCATAGACAATATAGAGTCACTGCACACGCTGGTTATGCTTAATGTGAAATAAATTTATTGCTTGACGGTGAGGAAGCAACATCTATCGACGTTTCGGCCACATCGGCCTTTATCACAAAAGTCGCTGTAATAAAATACATACATAAAAATATCAAAAAATGTACACTTTATACAAAATATATACATATAGTATCGAGAGAGAATGGAATACATGCATTAGAATCACTTGGGAGGATATAGAGACATTAAAAACGTAAGAGTGAGAGATAATGCGGTAGATAAGACAATGTATGAAACAACATGGAGGAACATGGTCATACCCCTTTAAATTGAATGTAGGGTCTGTTTTCACCAAATCGATAATGTCACTGCTAGGCATAAATGAATTGATAGCATATTCTGTAAGTAAGGATAAACGGACAAATCGTTAGGGTGACATATAAAAAATAATGTACTGAACTGGGTGTCTGGAAGCCCAATGAATAGATCAGATTTACCAGCGTAAATGATGTAGCTAGTTATGCACACAACAGACTATAAAGGACTACAAAGGTCTGCCTAGGCATATAGCCGTCCAGGAAAAAGGTATAATGTATTTTGGGGAAAAAAAGGGGAAAGAGAATATACCAAAGTTGCCAATAATCCTGTTCCTTGAGGAGATGGTGGACTGGTAAATATGCCAGAGCTAAATGGAGAAGAAGGGGTACATTAGGTACATAACAGTATTGGTGGTCCTGAGTTGGGACCATATTCAAGTTGGTGGTACAGCGGTGGTCCATATATGGGACGGTACTTACAGTTATTGGTGGCGCAGTGGGTGAAGTATGCACAGTGGTGCCAAAGCAGTGAGTGGATGCTGAGTAGCAAGTTGTGCTTTTTACACTGTCCGGTCCGGTCACGTGACCGGAAGTGAGGTCAGACGCCGGCGCGGCCGTGTCGTCTCACAATGGTACCCACCAAAAAGATGGCGCTGGCTGCCAACACATGCGCAGTAAAGCGCAGTCAGGGAAAATCTAATGAAGACACGCAGAGGCTGCTGAGGCTTTGATTGGAACACACGCATCTAAGGGGGAGGTGCAGTGTGCTACAAATGAAAAGGCTGGGCAGTTGAGATATACAATCAGAGATATACGAACAGTATTATTGCAAATAATATACATAAACGGCGTGAAAGTGCAATGAGGACTGCGCTTGCTTCTGGTGGAGTACAAAGTTCTTTATTCAGCCAACGCGTTTCCTGAGCCTACTGGCTCACTTCATCAGGGCAGATTACATTGAAAGATAATGAAACATTCTTATAGAGAAAAAAAAAAAAAATTGGCGAGAATGCAGGGTTAAATGACATCAACAAAGGTCAAAAAAAAAAAACAACTCAAAAACAATGAAATTTTATTACAAACATAAAAACACTACAACAAAAGTGTATTAAAATAAGAAAAAGTATAAAATTATGCAAAAATGAAAATAGAACAGAGTGCTATGGATCACGGGGTAAAAAGTGACTAAGGTTAATGAAAAAAAAATAAATTGACAAATAATTCCTTTAATGTTCTTCAAACCACTTCTGTTTATTCTAATGGTTCAGTGGACTAATACCTTGTACTTTACAACCTGTACTTGCACTTTATTAGTCAGGTTCTAATACCACTTCAAGTTATTTTGCTGGATTTTGATTTTTATAAAACAAATAATTTCTAAAAAATTTTTCTTAAACCACTTCAGCTAAATCCAATGGTTTAGTGGACTAATACCTGGTACTTGCACTTTACAGCATACATCTGCACTTCATGAGCCAGGTTCTAATACTCCTTGAGGTCTCACCCCTCCCCCCCCTTTTTTTCATTAACCTTAGTCACTTTTTACCCCGTGATCCATAGCACTCTGTTCTATTTTTATTTTTGCATAGTTTTATACTTTTTCTTATTTTAATACACTTTTATTGTAGTGTTTTTATGTTTGTAATAAAATTTCATTGTTTTTGAGTTTTTTTTTTGTTTTTTTGACCTTTGTTGATGTCATTTAACCCTGCATTGGCGCCAATTTTTTTTTCTCTTATCTTTCAATGTAATCTGCCCTGATGAAGTGAGCCAGTAGGCTCAGGAAACACGTTGGCTGAATAAAGAACTTTGTACTCCACCAGAAGCAAGCGCAGTCCTCATTGCACTTTCACGCCGTTTTTGCAATTTTGTCCTAGGACCCTGTGCAGACTTGCTGCTGCTTCACATGCGTTTATGGGTGTTGTGACTTTCTCACAACCCCAATAGGTGAGCACCTTCCTTTTTCTCTGTTAATGTGTTCTTTGATACGGATTTTACACAGTGGATGCGCCCTGTATTTTTCCTTTCTAAATAATATACATAGACATATAGCATTTAAACTGCGTAGGAGTCCAAACTTAAATAGAGATAAAGTAAAAATAAAAAATAAAAGAAATGAAAAGAGTTAATATGTGACCTGGGGGTGAGCGGGTAATGAGGATGGGAAAGGATGTAAACAATAGGATTAACTGTAATCAAATGAATGATGTAAAATAGGAAAAATAAAATACAAAATAAAAATAAAAAGGAAAAAAGGGGAAAAAGGAAAAAAGAAAAAAATATATTTTTTTTTTATAAAAATGAAACAATATAGGAAAATAAAAAAGCAAGGTAAATTGAAATAAACAAGAAACAGATTGGCAAAACAAAGAATAAGTGGAAATGAAAAAAAATGGGGAAATAAATGTAAAATAAAAAACCCTCAAAAAAAGAAGAAAACGGTAAAAGCAGGGAAAAAAAGGGGAGGGAAAAAATAATGAAAACTTGAAAAAGAAAAAAAGAAAAAAGAAAACACATTATGGTTCATTATCTTACCGCTTGGGTTAGATGTAAAAAGAGACTCAAGAAGGCAACCACTCAATGGGTCTAAAGGAAAAGAGGAAAAAAAATTATTAGATTAACCAATCAATTTCTCGGTTGAGACCCCTCGGATGTAGGGTGTCCAGAGTGTAGATCCAGAATGTCTCCCGTTGCTTTAAAAGGCAAATATGATTACCTCCTCTTTTGGGTCTAGGGACTTTTTCAATAATTTGGAACCGTAATTGTGATACGTTGTGTCGGGCTTCCTTGAAATGGGCAGGAAGTGGGAGCCATGTTTTTACGCACCTAATCGTGGACTTATGACTGGATATTCTGTCCCTAATGGCCTGGGTGGTTTCACCCACATACAGTAAACCACATGGACATTTGATGATGTAAATGACGAAATTAGTTTCACAAGTGAAGTAATCTTTAATTGGATAGGATTTACCAGAACGTGGGTGAACTATTTCATTGCCTTTAATGATGTTAGAACAGCTCATGCAGTTTAGGCAGGGAAACGTACCTGTTCTTTTCTGTCCTGTCAAAGTATGTGTATTGATGTGACTGGAGGTACCCAGGTCAGCCCGGACTAGCTTGTCCTTGATATTTTGAGGTCTCCTCAGGCACATCAACGGTGGAGATTTGAAAATGTTAATTCTAGGATAGGCTCTGGTCAATAAAGGCCAATGTTTGTGGATGAGATTATGTATTCTTTGCATGGACGGGTGGTGACCATGAACGAATGGGAGTCTGGGTGGTTTGATTGTTGTGGTTCTGGTAGTGTCGGGGTCAATCGGTGCTTTGGTCATCTCAGAAGCCAGAAGTGTAGATGGATAATGTCTAGATTCAAATCTATCGGACATTTCTCGTAATCTGAGGTCTCTAGTTGATGGATCTGACACAATCCTGGTGACCCTTTTAAATTGTGATCATGGGAGACTATTGCGGGTGAACCTTGGATGGCAACTGTCATACAGAAGAAGATTTTTGCAGTCGGTGGGTTTAGTGTAAAGATCGGATCAAAGTCTTCCTTGTGCGTCTTTATTGACCCTAGTGTCCAAAAAAGTGATTGATTCCAAGTTATGGGACATTGTGAATTTCAACTCATGTCTGGCATTATTGATGGTGTCATAGAATTTGAAAAGGCTAGTTGAGTCCCCACCCCATATACAGAAAACATCGTCGATGTAGCGAAACCACACTGTGGCAAATTCCTGGAAAAGTGGATTGGAGTAAGTGTAGTCTCATTCAAACTTATCCATGTAAAGATTTGTGTACGCAGGGGCTACATTAGAGCCCATCGCGGTGCCACACGTCTGGATGAAAAAATCATCCTGGAATCGGAAGAAGTTTTCCCGTAAGACTACATTTAGAAGGTCCAAACATAGTGCCTGTGTGTCTGGTTCAATATTAGCTTCAATGAGAGTTAGTTTGACTGCCTCTATACCTTTGTCATGTGTTATTGATGTGTATAAACTGTTGACATCAAAGGTGCAGAGAATGCTGCTGGGTGAAATGGAATTAATGGAACGGATCTTATTCAGGAAATCTCCTGTGTCCAGAATAAAAGATTTGGTTGTGTGAGTAAATGGTGCTAATATTTTTTTCAAAAAGATTGATAAAGGATTGAGGATAGAGTCCGTGGAGGCTACTATGGGACGTCCAGGAGGGTTGTGTAAGTCTTTGTGAATTTTGGGGAGGGTATAGAGCACCGGGGTTATTGGATGTTGATTTGTCAGAAATGTTCTAGTCTTTGCATCTATGGTCTTAAGCTGCATATGTTTATCAAGTATTTGGTCTATTTTTCTGCGTATTTGGAACGTCGGGTCAATATGAACTTTCCTGTATGTGTTGGTATCCGAGAGTTGTCTCTTAATTTCGGTCATGTATTGATTCTTATTCATGACAACGATTGCTCCTCCTTTGTCCGCCGGTTTTATAATGATGTTTGGATTATCTCTCAGGGATGAGATGGCTTGTTTTTCGACAGGTGATAAATTATGGCGGACAGGAAGTAGGCCCAATCATTGTTCATGGATGGTCTGTTTAATATCCCTGTCAAGGAGGTCCACAAAAGTCTCAACTGCATGATTAGTTTTGGGAGGCATGAAGCTACTTGGATTGCATAGTCCTAAGGTGTCAATTGTAATAGAAGGGCTTACGACCCGATTGGGATCTGGAGCTGTAATGTTAGCTAACCTTGTTGGAGAATCATCAAAATGTACCTTCAATCTGATGTTGCGATAAAATTGTTGTAGGTCTTTCTCTAATTGGAAAGCATCCCATCTTGGTGTTGGACAGAATGAGAGACCTAGGTTTAGCACTTTACGCTCTAAAGGAGAAAGGGAGTAGTCAGAGATATTTACAACTAAGTTTGGACTCCTACCTGTTGTGACCGAAGAGTCATCTGGCGATTTTGTTCTCCTCCTCCTCGACCGCCTTGTTGGCGTGCGTTTTGACCTAAAAAAGGAACTCTGGAAAGAGAAGTGCTGCCAGTGTCGCTCCCGGATCCTGGTGAAGAACCTCCAACCGGAGAGGATCCCCCGGAGGTTGTTTGTCCCCCTTGTTAGCGACGAGATCTGGAACGGTAGTGTCTTGGTGCTGGATCTTCCCATCTGTACACTCTGTTGCTCAGGTAGTTTTCTGTGTCACGTTGAAATTTAGACCTCTTCCTTTCTTCTAGAGTTTTTTGATGTGTTAGTAAAACAGTATCTACTTTATTTTTGAGAGTACTAAACTCAGTATTACTCAAGGTTGAAGTTAATTGGGTCTCTATGGTAGAGATTTTTGCTTCGGTATCAATTATGGCTTCTTGAAGGTATTCGATTGTAAGTAAAATTATATCAAATGAGCATTTGTTCAGAATTCTCTGAAAAGTGGCGCAGTACTTAGCATTGTCAGAGAAAAGAGTGGGTCTCAAGTGGCTACGAAGCCCGCGGGGTATCTTCCCTTGTCGATGGTATTCGCCCAATGTGGCGCAATGTAGATCATAAGCTTTGAGTCTTTTCTTTTCTTTCTCCCAATCTCTCGTCTTGATGTCCCTACTGGGAACGTGAAGAAAATCTGAGCCAGATCAGATTTTAGATAGAATCGTTGATCCTAGTGCATCATCGTACATAAATGTTTCAGACGTCATGGATACTGGGTCGGTGCTGATAACCAAAGAAATGCTTATACTGGATAATGTAGATGGTTAGCACTCGGCCTAAGAGTTTGAGTTCGCGGTGCCAGTGAAAAGGAACGGATAGTCCCCAAATTGCATAGACAATATAGAGTCACTGCACACGCTGGTTATGCTTAATGTGAAATAAATGTATTGCTTTACGGTGAGGAAGCGACATCTATCGACGTTTCGGCCACATCGGCCTTTATCACAAAAGTCGCTGTAATAAAATACATACATAAAAATATCAAAAAATGTACACTTTATACAAAATATATACATATAGTATCGAGAGAGAATAGAATACATGCATTAGAATCACTTGGGAGGATATAGAGACATTAAAAACGTAAGAGTGAGAGATAATACGGTAGATAAGACAATGTATGAAACAACATGGAGGAACGTGGTCATACCCCTTTAAATTGAATGTAGGGTCTGTTTTCACCAAATCGATAATGTCACTGCTAGGCATAAATGAATTGATAGCATATTCTGTAAGTAAGGATAAACGGACATATCGTTAGGGTGACATATAAAAAATAAAGTACTGAACTGGGTGTCTGGAGGCCCAATGAATAGATCAGATTTACCAGCATAAATGATGTAGCTAGTTATGCACACAAAAGAGTATAAAGGACTACAAAGGTCTGCCTAGGCATATAGCCGTCCAGGAAAAAGGTATAATGTATTTTGGGGAAAAAAAGGGGAAAGAGAATATACCAAAGTTGCCAATAATCCTGTTCCTTGAGGAGATGGTGGACTGGTAAATATGCCAGAGCTAAATGGAGAAGAAGGGGTACATTAGGTATATAACAGGATTGGTGGTCCTGAGTTGGGACCATATTCAAGTTGGTGGTACAGTGGTGGTCCCTATATGAGACGGTACTTACAGTTATTGGTGGCGCAGTGGGTGAAGTATGCTCAGTGGTGCCAAAGCAGTGAGTGGATGCTGAGTAGCAAGTTGTGCTTTTTACACTGTCCGGTCCGGTCACGTGACCGGAAGTGAGGTCAGACGCCGGCGCGTGCGCTTTGGTGCACGGCCGTGTCGTCTCACAATGGTACCCACCAAAAAGATGGCGCTGGCTGCCAACACATGTGCAGTAAAGCGCAGTCAGGGAAAGTCTAATGAAGACATGCAGAGGCTGCTGAGGCTTTGAATGGAACACACGCATCTAAGGGGGAGGTGCAGTGTGCTACAAATGAAAAGGCTGGGCAGTTGAGATATACAATCAGATATATGTGAACAGTATTATTGCAAATAATATACATAGACATATAGCATTTAAACTGCGTAGGAGTCCAAACTTAAATAGAGATAAAGTAAAAATAAAAAATAAAAGAAATGAAAAGAGTTAATATGTGACCTGGGGGTGAGCGGGTAATGAGGATGGGAAAGGATGTAAACAATAGGATGAACTGTAATCAAATGAATGATGTAAAATAGGAAAAATAAAATACAAAATAAAAATAAAAATAAAAAGGAAAAAAGGGGAAAAAGGAAAAAAGAAAAAAATATTTTTTTTTTTTTTATAAAAAGGAAACAATATAGGAAAATAAAAAAGCAAGGTAAATTGAAATAAACAAGAAACAAATTGGCAAAACAAAGAATAAGTGGAAATGAAAAAAAAGGGGGAAATAAATGTAAAATAAAACACCCTCAAAAAAAGAAGAAAACGGGAAAAGCAGGGAAAAAAAGGGGAGGGAAAAAATAATGAAAACTTGAAAAAGAAAACTTGAAAAAGAAAAAAAGAAAAAAGAAAACACATTATGGTTCATTATCTTACCGCTTGGGTTAGATGTAAAAAGAGACTCAAGAAGGCAACCACTCAATGGGTCTAAAGGAAAAGAGGAAAAAAAATTATTAGATTAACCAATCAATTTCTCGGTTGAGACCCCTCGGATGTAGGGTGTCCAGAGTGTAGATCCAGAATGTCTCCCGTTGCTTTAAAAGGCGAATATGATTACCTCCTCTTTTGGGTCTAGGGACTTTTTCAATAATTTGGAACCGTAATTGTGATACGTTGTGTCGGGCTTCCTTGAAATGGGCAGGAAGTGGGAGCCATGTTTTTACGCACCTAATCGTGGACTTATGACTGGATATTCTGTCCCTAATGGCCTGGGTGGTTTCACCCACATACAGTAAACCACATGGACATTTGATGATGTAAATGACAAAATCAGTTTCACAAGTGAAGTAATCTTTAATTGGATAGGATTTACCAGAACGTGGGTGAACTATTTCATTGCCTTTAATGATGTTAGAACAGCTCATGCAGTTTAGGCAGGGAAACGTACCTGTTCTTTTCTGTCCTGTCAAAGTATGTGTATTGATGTGACTGGAGGTACCAGGTCAGCCCGGACTAGCTTGTCCTTGATATTTTGAGGTCTCCTCAGGCACATCAACGGTGGAGATTTGAAAATGTTAATTCTAGGATAGGCTCTGATCAATAAAGGCAAATGTTTGTGGATGAGATTATGTATTCTTTGCATGGAGGGGTGGTGACCATGAACGAATGGGAGTCTGGGTGGTTTGATTGTTGTGGTTCTGGTAGTGTCGGGGTCAATCAATGCTTTGGTCATTTCAGAAGCCAGAAGTGTAGATGGATAATGTCTAGATTCAAATCTATCGGACATTTCTCGCAATATGAGGTCTCTAGTTGATGGATCTGACACAATCCTGGTGACCCTTTTAAATTGTGATCGTGGGAGACTATTGCGGGTGGACCTTGGATGGCAACTGTCATACAGAAGAAGATTATTGCAGTCGGTGGGTTTAGTGTAAAGATCGGATGAAAGTCTTCCTTGTGCGTCTTTATTGACCCTAGTGTCCAAAAAAGTGATTGATTCCAAGTTATGGGACATTGTGAATTTCAACTCATGTCTGGCATTATTGATGGTGTCATAGAATTTGAAAAGGCTAGTTGAGTCCCCACCCCATATACAGAAAACATCGTCGATGTAGCGAAACCACACTGTGGCAAATTCCTGGAAAAGTGGATTGGAGTAAATGTAGTCTCGTTCAAACTTATCCATGTAAAGATTTGCGTACGCGGGGGCTACATTAGAGCCCATCGCGGTGCCACACGTCTGGATGAAAAAATCATCCTGGAATCGGAAGAAGTTTTCCCGTAAGACTACATTTAGAATTGTTTTGCCAATTTGTTTCTTGTTTATTTCAATTTACCTTGCTTTTTTATTTTCCTATATTTTTTCCTTGTTATAAAATTTTTTTTTATTTTTTTATTTTTCCCCTCTTTTCCTTTTTATTTTTATTTTGTATTTTATTTTTCCTATTTTACATCATTCATTTGATTACAGTTCATCCTATTGTTTACATCCTTTCCCATCCTCATTACCCGCTCACCCCCAGGTCACATATTAACTCTTTTAATTTCTTTTATTTTTTATTTTTACTTTATCTCTATTTAAGTTTGGACTCCTACGCAGTTTAAATGCTATATGTCTATGTATATTATTTGCAATAATACTGTTCGTATTTATCTGATTGTATATCTCAACTGCCCAGCCTTTTCATTTGTAGCACACTGCACCTCCCCCTTAGATGCGTGTGTTCCATTCAAAGCCTCAGCAGCCTCTGCGTGTCTTCATTAGATTTTCCCTGACTGCACTTTACTGCGCATGTGTTGGCAGCCAGCACCATCTTTTTCGTGGGTACCATTGTGAGACGACACGGCCGTGCTCCAATTCGCACGCGCCGGCGTCTGACCTCACTTCCGGTCACGTGACCGGACCGGACAGTGTAAAACGCACAACTTGCTACTCAGCATCCACTCACTGCTTTGGCACCACTGTGCATACTTCACCCACTGCGCCACCAATAACTGTAAGTACTGTCCCATATAGGGACCACCGCTGTACCACCAACTTGAATATGGTCCCAACTTAGGACTACCAATCCTGTTATATACCTAATGTACCCCTTCTTCTCCATTTAGCTCTGGCATATTTACCAGTCCACCACCTCCTCAAGGAACAGGATTATCGGCAACTTTGGTATATTCTCTTTCCCCTCCTACGGTGACTCATTCATAACAGAATCAAAATGATGGGGCCCAAGCTAACTAAATAGGTCAGAATAGAAAAGCTGCTGTCTGCAATCCGCCAAAACCCTCTCAAAAACAAGAGCCCACAGACTGATAGGGAAAAAAGCCCTGAAGACGCTAGGCTTCAAAAAGACTATATCAGTACTCAGGTATTATCTGAAGACAGAGCAAAAAGGAATTCAGCTCACCCAGCAGGGAAAGGCAGAAATCCAGAAAAACAAGGCAAAACAAAACCAAAACACAAATGCAAAAAGTAGAGCAGAAAACTTAGCTTTAGAGGAGCAGGAATCAGACTGGTCTCCAAGAATCCCTCAGAGTAATCACCCACAAAGCAGAAGGGCGTCGGCTGCCTTATATCCAGTCAGCAATCCCAGTCACCCAGTCATCATCATTCTGCTCAGGTGCTTTGTAATCAGCCTCACTACCTTCCTTCACCAGAAGAGGGAGTTCATCAGACCTCAATGGTGAAGGGGAAAATGAACTCACAACACCCACTGACACAGGAGCTAGTGTTTCTCTCTGTGCGGATGGCACTTCCAAGCAACAACTGGCGGCATTGTTGGAGCCCAGGATCAAGCATGGAGTAGGCTGAGGCCTGATGTTTTTTGCATGTGGAGGCAGCAGGAGACATTGCCGTCCACACAGCAGGGGAACAGCTGCCGTTACTGAACCCCACTAACACAGGAGCTAGTGTGTTTTTCTCTGTGAGGACGGCACTTCTGAACACCAACTGGGGTCATTGAAGCCCACAATCAAGCATGGAGCAGGCTGAGGACTGATGTTTTTTGAATGTGGAGGCAGCAGGAGACATTGCCGTCCACACAGCAGGGGAACAGCTGCCGTTACTGAACCCCACTAACACAGGAGCTAGTGTGTTTTTCTCTGTGAAGACGGCACTTCTGAAAACCAACTGGCGGCGATGTTGGAGCCCAGGATCAAGCATGGAGCAGGCTGAGGCCTGATGTTTTTTGCATGTGTAGGCAGCAGGAGACATTGCCGTCCACACAGCAGGGGAACAGCTGACGTTACTGAACCCCACAAACACAGGAGCTAGTGTGTTTTTCTCTGTGAAGACGGCACTTGTGAACATCAACTGGCGTTGTTGGAGCCCAGGATCAAGCATGGAGCAGGCTGAGGCCTGATGGTTTTTGCATGTGGAGGCAGCAGGAGACATTGCCGTCCACACAGCAGGGGAACAGCTGACGTTACTGAACAGCACAAACACAGGAGCTAGTGTGTTTTTCTCTGCGAAGACGGCACTTCTGAACACCAACTGGCGTTGTTGGAGCCCAGGATCAAGCATGGAGCAGGCTGAGGCCTGATGGTTTTTGAATGTGGAGGCAGTAGGAGACATTGCTGTCCACACAGCAGGGGAACAGCTGACGTTACTGAACCCCACAAACACAGGAGCTAGTGTGTTTTTCTCTGTGAAGACAGCACTTCTGAACACCAACTGGTGTTGTTGGAGCCCAGGATCAAGCATGGAGCAGGCTGAGGCCTGATGTTTTTTGAATGTGGAGGCAGCAGGAGACATTGCTGTCCACACAGCAGGGGAGCAACTGGCATTACTGAACCCCACTAACACAGGAGCTAGTGTTTTTCTCTCTGTGGACAACATTTCCGAGCGACAACTGGCAGTGTTGAAGCCCAGGATCAATCATGCAGCAGGCGGAGGCCAACTTGCAGCAAGTTTTATATAGGTTGTAGACTACTACTGATTGTAACCGTGCTCCACTATGGCCTCTGGCTCCACTCTACTAGTAATGGGAATGTGGACAGAGCAGGAGACATTGCCGGACACACATCAGGGGATCAACTGACGTGACTGAGCCCCAGTAACACAGGAACAAGTGTGGATTGTGCAGACGCCACTTCAGAGCAGCAACTGGCGGGGTTGGAGGCCAGGGGAAAGACTAGAGACAGTGGAGCCAGAGGCCTAAGTGAAGCACGGTTAAAAATCAGTAGTAGTTCGATTGTAGAGGGAGCAGGAGACTTTGCCGTCCACACAGCAGGAGAGCAGCTGGCGCTACTGAACCCCACTAACACAGGAGCTGGTGTTTTTCTCTGTGCAGACGGCACTTCTGAGCGACAACTGGCTGTGTTGAAGCCCAGGGATTACCGCTCAGGTGGTAGAAGCATGAACACAACAGGAGACTTGGATCCTGTTGCCAACCAATTATTTATTCTGGAAGAGAAATGGCAAATTCTGGCAAGATCCAGGCCTTGTTCATTTTCAGAAAAGTAAGCCGGTCAACGTTATCGGAGGATAGTCGCGTGCGACGGTCTGTTAGTACACCACCTGCTGCACTAAAGACGCGTTCCGATAATACACTGGCAGCAGGGCAAGCCAGCACCTCCAATGCATACTGGCTAAGCTCTGGCCATGTATCCAGCTTAGAGACCCAAAACTTGAAGGGGGAAGAGCCATCTGAGAGTACACTGACAGGGCAAGACATGAAGTCTGTCACCATCTGACAGAAATGTTGCCTCCTGCTGACTGGAGCCGTCTGTGATGGTGTAGACATTTGTGGCGGACACACAAAACTTTGCCACATTTGGGCCATAGTGGTCTTGCCTTGTGCTGAGGCGCTGCCTCTGCTCCCTAATTGTGCAGAGCTTCCTCCACTGCCTCGACGCACAGAGCTGCTTTGTAAAGCACTAGCAGCACTGCTGTCGGGTGGTATGGAGAACATGATGGATTGCACCAGTGTGTCTTGGTACGCCCGCATTTTACGCTCGTGGTTCAACAGTGGTATGAGGCTTTGTAAGTTGTCCTGGTAGCGAGGATCTAGGAGCGCTTACACCCAATAATCAGCCGTGTTGAGAATGTGGGCGATGCGGCGGTCGTTTCTCAGGCACTGCAGAGTGAAAACAATCATGTGCTGCAGACTCCCAACTGCCAAAGCATCGCTGTCCCCTGCTTGATTCGTCATCTCTGCCTGCTCTGCATCACCCGACCCTCGCTGTAGCGCAGACTGTTCAGAAGCAGATGGCATTTGTGACTCCTCATCCTCCACCTCTTCCAAAGCCTCCTCCCTTAGTGATTGCAGTGTTTTTTGAAGCAGGCAGATAAGGGGGACAGTCATGCTGACTAGTGCATCATCTGCACTCGCCATCCACGTGAAATCATCGAAGGCACGCAAAACGAGGCAGATGTCCTTCATAGAGGCCCGCTCAGAGGTGCTGAAGTGTGACCGGCGCACAGTGCGACTTGTTTGTGCCTGATGCAGCTGGTACTCCATGACTGCTGCCTGCTGCTCACACAACTGCTCCAACATATGTAACGTTGAATTCCACCTGGTGAGTAGGTCACATATGATGCGATGTTCCAGAAAGGCGTAATCGGAGCTGCAGAGCAGCAAGGCGAGATCTTGCCGTGCTGGAATGCCGCAAGTGAGCGCACACTATGTGGACCTTGTGCAGCAGTGCATCAAGATCTGGATAGTCCCTCAGAAAGCTCTGCATGACCAAGCTCATCACATGTGCCAGATATGGGATGTGAGTGAGGTTGCCTAGGCCCAGAGCTGCCACCAGATTTCGGCCATTGTCACACACTATCAAGCCTGGCTGGAGATTCGCTGGCAGAAACCACACGTCGCTCTCCTGCTTGATGGCATTCCAGAGCTCCTGCGCTGTGTGGCTTCGATTCCCCAAAGAAATTAATTTGAGTACGGCCTGTTGACGTTTGGCAACGGCTGTGCTCATATCGGTCATAACAGGCTCCTGCAGCGCTGTTTCTGAGGAACTTGAGTAGGAGGAGGAGTCAATGTGTACAGGCTGGATTCCTGCAATCCGTGGAGTTGGCAGAACACGTATAGCGCCACTCTCCAGATCTGTACCCGGCTCCACAACATTGACCCAATGGGCAGTGAGGGAAAGGTATTGTCCCTCTCCATGGTTACTGGTCCACGCATCGGTGGTCAGGTGGATCTTGCTACTGACGGCGTTTAGTAGCGCATGTTTAATTTTTCCCTCCACATGCTTTTGCAGGGCAGGGACAGCTTGCCTGCTGAAATAAAAGCAGCTGGGCACGGTGTATTGTGGGACTGCCAATGCCATGAAGTTCCGGAAGGTGTCAGTCTCCACCTGCCTGATCGAGATCATTTCAAGGGCCAGTAGTTTGGCAATGCCAGCATTCAGAGCCAGTGCTCGGGGATGGTTTGCCGAGTATGGCAGCCTTTTATCCCATGCCTGTGCTACCGATGGCTGTAGAGTGGCCTGGGAGTGTGAGGATGACTGGGAACGTGGTGCTGTGGGTGGAATATCACTGGGTCTCTGGACAACAGTGCCAGAGGTTCTTCCTTGGCGATCCTGTGAGGAAGTCGAACCAGCTGTGTGTGAGCTGGAGGAAGAGGCCCCAACACGAGCTGAAGTGGTGGTAGGTGGTGCTGTACGTTGGCCTACGTCTTCAGTGTGTCTGTGTAACTCCAGCTCGTGCTTGGTCCGCACATGTTTCCACATATTTGTGGTATTGAGGTTGCTCACATTTTTCCCTCTTTTGACTTTCTGATGACACAGCTTGCATTTGACAAAGCAAATGTCATCTGCAACTGTGTCAAAAAAGGACCATGCACTGCAAGTCTTGGGAGCGCCTGTTTTGGCTTTTAGAAGAGGAATGCTCCTAATGGGTGCTGAAGTGGAGGCTACAGGCAACCAAGTCTGCCCCCTCCCTCTCCCTCCTGTTTTGGCCGTTCGGGGAATCTCTTCCTCAGAGCTGCTCCCACCACCTTCCTGTTCCTCACGCCATGATGGGTCAAGGACCTCATCATCTACACTCCCCTCTTCAAACACCTGCTTCTCCTAGGTTGTCTCGCCAGCACCGTACACAACAGAAAGTGGCACCTGAGTCTCGTCATCATCTGATGAGTACTGAGGTGTGCTGACCATAGGCACTGGCCCACCCGCCTCTTCAGATTCAGAGGGACAAAGAAGTTGCGCATCACTGCATACTCCCTCTTCTTCACATTCTTGAATGCTGCTTGGCTGGCCCCCTCTTTCCAAGCCAACAGATTCAGAGAACAGAAGTAGAGACTGTGATGGCTCCTGTCCAGGGCTCTCTGACTGCCTGGGCACTTTGGCAGGTGGTGAAGAGACAGATGGTTGCTCTTCAGTGCTCTGGCCCTGAGAGGACGTGGAAGTCATTGAAGTCGATGCGTTAGCTGCCATTCATCAGACAACGGCTTCAATTTGTTCCTCCCGCAGCAGTGGGGTACGGCGAGGTCCTACAAAGTTGCTCATGAAGGACTGTTTCCTGATAAAACTGGGGGATGCTGACTCACTGGTGCCTGCAGCAGGCACAGAATCCCCACGTCCTCTCCCTGCAGAATCCCCACGTCCTCTCCCCGCTGAAACTCCACGCCCACGCCCACGCGCCTTACTCCCTGTCTTCTTCATCTTGGTAGACTGATAAAGGTAGGCAGATAAGTACAAATGGGGGGCTTAGTGTGCTTATTCCTGGACAGCTGGCAACAGGTTTAAGAAACACTAATTTTATGAAGTGTGTGTGTGGACTACACTTTAATAGGAGCTAATGTGGCCTACACAACTGTCAAATGGAGTGTTTGGTGAACTTTATTTTGTTTTGCTTTTTGAAAAAAACTAAAAGGATGTGACCAAAGATTTGAAATTGATAGTATCACAAACCTTCTGGAGCTATTACAATGCAGGAAGGTAACCTACAATGCAAAAGATGAGGCTCCAAAAAATAGGGTAATACTAATCTGGCTGCAGCTGAAGGGCACAAGCCAGAAAAAAGGCTCCTCTATCTACTCCTATATAGTGTTTGCAACCAACCAATTTAGATGGATGCACACTAATAGGGGAATAAAAAATGAGCTGCAAAAAAAAAAATATGTGTGAGGCAGTGACGCACGCTGAGCGGCCTACAACCAGACGTAGCTGCAGGACACACTACTCAGCGTGAACTGCGCTCACACACAGAGACCTCTCAGACAGCCAAGAACAGTGCAGATAAGTGGGCACTAGCACTGAAAGGCTGCAGAGAGGCTCCGCTGTCTACTCCTATAGTGTTTGCAACCACCGTATATGGATACGGATGGATGCACACTAATAGGAGAATAAAAAATGAGCTACAATAAAAGAAAAATATGTGTGAGGTAGTGACGCACGCTGAGCGGCCTACAGCCAGACGTAGCTGCAGGACACACTACTCAGCGTGAGCTGCACTCACACACAGAAACCTCTCAGACAGCCGTGAACAGTGCAGCAAACTTGGCACTAGCACTGAAAGGCTGCAGAGAGGCTCCGCTGTCTACTCCTATAGTGTTTGCAACCAACATGTATGGATACGGATGGATGCACAGTGCACACTAATAGGAGAATGAAAAATTAGCAGCAAAAAAAGAAAAATATGTATGAGGCAGTGACACACGCTGAGCGGCCTACAACCAGACGTGGCTGCAGGACACACTACTCAGCATGAGCTGCACTCACACAGACCTTGCAGACAGCTGTGAACACTGCTGCAAGGCAAAAGAAAGCTACAGTCGTGGATTATGTAGCCTGGGTAAAGCAGACTATGATTGTGAAAATCGCGATCTCTAACTGTCCCTCACAGTCTTGAACAGCAGCCTGTCCCTAACTGAATTCACAGCAGAGTGAACCAGAAATGACGGCGGCGGCTTTTATAGTGCATCATGACATCATTTCAGCAGCCAATCACAGCCATGCCATTAGTTAACATGCCTACATGCCTAACAGGATGTGCCCACACTTCTGAGTATTGTCATTGGCTGAATCAAATCAAACTGGCTCATAGCATTATGGGAACTTCCGATTCCGGTATTCGATATGCTAAAAGTATCGGAACTCAGTATCGTAATTCCGATACAGTGAATATCGGCCGATACCCGATACTTGCAATATCGGAATGCTCAACACTAGTGGTGATTAGTGTTGAGCATTCCGATACCGCAAGTATCGGGTATCGGCCGATATTAGCTGTATCGGAATTCCGATACTTAGTTCCAATACTTTTTTCATATCGAACACCGGAATCGGAAGTTCCCATAATGCTAGGAGCCCGCTCGATTTGATTCAGCCAATGGGGATCCTCAGAAGTGTGGGCACATCCTGTTAGGCATGTAGGCATGTTAACTACTGGCATGGCTGTGATTGGCTGCTGAAATGATGTCATGATGCACTATAAAAACCGCTGCAGCTGCCATTTCTGGTTCACTCTGCTGTGAATTCAGTTAGGGACAGGCTGCTGTTGAAGACTGTGAGGGACAGTTAGAAATAGCGATCATCAAAAATATCTATTGCTCTACCCAGGCTACATAATCCACCACTGTAGCATTTTTGTAGCCCAGCAGCGCTGTTTTAATAGCTGTCTGCAAGGGCTGTGTGAGTGCAGACCCACTCTGTGTAGTGTGTCCTGCAGGCACGTCTGCTTGTAGGCTGCCCAGCGTGTGTCCCTGCCTCATACACATTTTTCTTTTATTGCTGCTTTTTTTTTCTCCTGTATAGTGTGCTTCCATACGTATCCATATACGTTGGTTGCAAACACTAATGGAGTGGACAGCGGAGCCTTTCAGCAGCCTTTCAGTGCTATAGCCCATTTCTCTGCACTGTTTTTGGATGTCTGATAGGTCTCTCTGTGTGTGAGTGCAGCTCACGTTGCAGTGTGTTCTACAGCCACCGCTGGTTGTAGTCCGCTCAGCGTGCTTCACTGCCTCATACACAGTCCTTTTTTTTTATTTATAGCAGCAAATTTGTCCAGATTTTTGCTCCTATATTAGTGTGCTTCCATCCGCATCCATTGTCATTGGTTGGTTGCAAACACTATATAGGATTAGATAGAGGAGCCTTTTTGCTGGCTTGTGCCCTTCAGGGCCAGCCAGACTAGTATCACCCTATTTTTTGGAGCCTCATCGATTGCATTGTAGGTTAGCTTCCTGCATTGTAATCACTCCAAAAAGTTTGTGATACTATAGCTTTCAAACTTTGGTCACATCCTTTTATTTTTCTCAAAAAAAAAAGGAAGTAAAGTTCACCCAACACTCCACTTTAGAGTTGTGTAGGCCACATTAGATCATATTAAAGTGTAGTACACACACTCTTGTCAAAATTAGTGTTTCTTATACTGGTTAGCAGGTGTTCAGGAATAAGAACACTAAGCCCCCCCTTTTTTACTTTTCTGCCTATCTTTATCAGTCTACCAAGATGAAGAAGGCAGGGAGTAAGGCACGTGGTCGTGGCCATGGAGTTTCAGCAGGGAGAGGACGTGGAGATTCAGCAGGGAGAGGACGTGGGGATTCGGTGCCTGCTACGGCCACCAGTGACCCGGCATCCCCCACTTTTACCAGGCAACAGTCCTTCATGCGCAGCTTTGTAGGACCTCGCCGTACCCCACTGCTGCGTGATGAACAAATTGAAGCCGTTGTCGGATGGATGGCAGCTAACGCATCCACTTCAATGACTTCTGCATCCTCTCAGGGCCAGAGCACTGAAGAGCAACCATCTGTCTCTTCACCACCTGCCAAATTGCCCAGGCAGTCTGAGAGCCCTGGACAGGAGCCATCTCAATCTTTACTTCTGTTCTCAGAATCTGTTGGCTTGGAAAGAGGTGGCCAGCCAAGCAGCATTCTAGAGCGTGAAGAAGAGGGAGTATGCAGTGATGCGCAACTGCTTTGTCCTTCTGAATCTGAAGAGGCGGGTGGGCCAGTGCCTATTGTCAGCACACCTCAGTACTCATCTGATGATGATGAGACTCAGTTGCCAATTTCTGGTGCGTACGGTGCTGGCTAGACTACCCTGGACCAGCCGGTGCTTGAAGAGGGGAGTGTAGATGATGAGGTCCTTTACCCATCATGGCGTCAGCCACAGGAAGGTGGTGGGAGCAGCTCTGAGGAAGAGATTCCCCGAACGGCCAAAACAGGAGGGAGAGGGCGGGGGCAGACTTGGTTGCCTGTAGCCTCCACTTTGGCACCCGTGAGGAGCAATCCTCTTCCAAAACAGAAATCGGGAGCTCCCAGGACTTGCAGTGCGTGGTCTTTTTTTGACACAGTTGCAGATGACATTTGCTTTGTCAAATGCAAGCTGTGTCATCAGAAAGTTAAACGAGGGAAAAATGTCCGCAACCTCAATACCACAAATATGTGGAAACATGTGCGTACGAAGCACGAGGTGGAGTTACATAGACACACTGAAGATGTAGGCCAACCTTCAGCAGCACCTACCACCTCTTCAGCTCGTGTTGGGGCTTCTTCCTCCAGCTCACACACAGCTGGTTCGGCTTCCTCACTGGAACGCCATGGAAGAACCTCTGCCACTGTTGTCCAGAGACCCAGTGAAATTCCACCCACTGAACCACGTTCTCAGTCATCATCACACTCCCAGGCCACTCACCAGCAATCGGTAGCACAGGCATGGGTGAAAAAGCGGCCATAATCGGCAAACCATCCCCGAGCAATGGCTCTGAATGCCAGCATTGCCAAACTACTGGCCCTTCAGATGCTGTCATTCAGGCTGGTGGAGACTGACACCTTCAGGAACTTGATGTCATTGGCAGTTCCACAATACAATATGCCCAGCAGCTTTTATTTCAGCAGGCAAGCCGTCCCTGCCCTGCAAAAGCATGTGGAGGGAAAAATTAAAAATGCGCTACTAAACGCAGTCAGTAGCAAGGTCCACCTGACCACCGATGCGTGGACCAGTAGCCATGGACAGGGACGATACCTTTCCCTCACTGCCCATTGGGTCAATGTTGTGGAGCCGGGTACAGATCTGGAGAGTGGCTCTGTACGTATTCTGCCAACTCCAAGGATTGCGGGAATGCAGTCTGTACATATTGAGTCCTCCTCCTACTCTAGTTCCTCGGAATCAGCACTGCATGAGCCTGTTAGGACAGATATGAGCACAGGTGTGGCCAAATGTCAACAGGCCGTACTTAAATTAATTTCTTTGGGGAATCGGAGCCACACAGCACAGGAGCTCTGGAATGCCATCAAGCAGGAGAGCGATGTGTGGTTTGTGCCTGCGAATCTCCAGCCAGGTTTGGTAGTGAGTGACAATGGCCGAAATCTAGTGGCAGCTCTGGGCCTAGGCAACCTCACTCACATACCATGTCTGGCACATGTGCTCAATTTGGTCGTGCAGAGCATTCTGAGGGACTGTCCGGATCTTGATGCACTGCTGCACAAGGTTCGCCTAGAGTGTGCTCACTTGCGGCGTTCCAGCATGGCAAGATCGCGCATTGCATCTCTGCAATGCCGATTCCGCATGCCAGAACATCGCATCATATGTGACCTCCCAACCAGGTGGAATTCAACGTTACATATGTTGGAGCGTTTGTGTGAGCAGCAGGCAGCAGTAATGGAGTACCAGCTGCATCAGGCGCAAACAAGTCGCACTGTGCGCCGGTCACACTTCACCACCACTGAGTGGGCCACTATGAGGGACATCTGCCAAGTTTTGCGTGCCTTTGATGACTCCACGCGGATGGCCAGTGCAGATGATGCACTAGTCAGCATGACTGTCCTCCTTATCTGTCTGCTTCAAAAAACCTTACAAGCACTAAGTGAGGAGGTTTTTGAAGAGGTCGAGGATGAGGAGTCAGAAATGCCATCTGCTTCAGGCAAGTCTGCGCAACGTGGTTCCACACAAAGGCCTAGGCAGGGGACACTTAGTGAGGAGGATGACGAGGAGTCAATGGAGGAGGAGGAACACATCTCTCCAGAGGAGGGAGGTACACAAGGCTCTAGTAGTCAGTGTGTACAGCGAGGGTGGGGTGATGCTGAGCAGGCTGAGATGCTGCCTCAAGCTGGGGACAGCATTTCCGGTCCAGTTGGCAGTCTGCAGCACATGGTTGATTTCATGCTGCAGTGCTTGTTAAATGACCGCCGCATCGCCAACTTTCTCCACACGGCTGATTATTGGGTGTATACCCTCCTAGATCCTCGCTACCGGGACAACTTACAAAGCCTCATACCACAGTTGAACCGGGAGCATAAAATGCGGGAGTACCAAGAAACACTTGTGCAGGCCATCATGTTCTCCATTCCCCCCGTGAGTGTTGCTGGTAGTGCTTTTCAAAGCAGCCATGTGGGCAGAGACAGTGGAGGAAGCTCTGCACAAAGAGGTAGCAGAGGCAGTGCCGCAGGACAAGGCAAGGCCAGTATGGCCCAAATGTGGAAAAGTTTTGTGGGACCGCCACAAACGACTACACCATCACAGATGGCTCCAGTCAGCAGGAGGCAACGTTTCTGTCAGATGGTGACAGACTACTTGTCTTGCCCTGTTAGTGTACTCCCAGACGGCTCTTCCCCGTTCAAGTTTTGGGTCTCTAAGCTGGATACATGGCCAGAGCTTAGCCAGTATGCATTGGAGGTGTTGGCTTGCCCTGCTGCCAGTGTATTATCGGAACGTGTCTTTAGTGCTGCAGGTGGTGTGGTAACAGACCGTCGCACGCGACTATCCGCCAATAATGTTGACCGACTTACTTTTGTGAAAATGAACAAGGCCTGGATCTCACCTGAATTTGCCAGTCCTCTTCCAGAATAAATAATTGGCTGGCAACAGGATCCAGGTCTCCTGTTGTGTTCATGTTTCTATGACCTGAACTGTAATTCCTGGGCTACAACAACGCCCGCTGTTGCTCAGAAGTGCTGTCCACACAGAAAAAACACTCGCTCATGTGTAAGTGGGGTTTGGTAACGTCAGCTGATCCCCTGCTGTGTGTATGGCAAAGTGTGCTGCTCCCTCCAAACTCTAAGTACCTCAGATTTACTCCTGGCTCCAAGTAGGCCTCAACCTACTACCTGATTTTTCCTGGGCTCCGACAATGCCAGTTGGTGCTCAGAAGTGCTGTACACACAGAAAAAACACTCGCTTATGTGTAAGTGGGGTTCGGTAACGTCAGCTGATCCCCTGCTGTGTGTACGTCAAACTCTCCTGCTGCCTACAACTTCTGACTACCTCTGATTTAATATGTTCTCTGATTTTCCCTCTGTCTCCACTCTGTTTTGAGTATTTCCTCAGGCCTCCAACACCGCCTGTTTCTGCTCTCAAGTGCCGTCTGTACAATCAACACTTGTTCCTGTGTTACCATGGTCCTGTAACATCAGCTGATCTCCAGAGGTGAGTCCGGCAATGTCTCCTGCTTTGTCTACATTCCCACTACTTGTAGTGGAAAAGTGGACAGAGCAGGAGACATTGCCTGACTCACCTCTAGGGATAAGCTGCTGTTATAGAACCCCAGTAACACAGGAACAAGTGTTGGTTGTGCAGACGGCATTTCAGAGCAGCAACTGTCGTGTTTGGAAGCCAGAGGAAATACTCGAAACAGAGTGAAGACAGAGGTCTAATTGGAGTACGTTGACAGTTAGTAGTAGTCTAGAAACAATCTAAAACTGTCACCAAGTAGGCCTCAGCCTACTACCTGATTTTTCCTGGGCTCCGACAACGCCAGTTGGTGCTCAGAAGTGCTGTACGCACAGAAAAAACACTCGCTCATGTGTAAGTGGAGTTTGGTAACGTCAGCTGATCCCCTGCTGTATGTATGGCAAAGTGTACTGCTCCCTCCAAACTCTAAGTACCTCAGATTTACACCTGGCTCCAAGTAGGCCTCGGCCTACTGCCTGATTTTCCCTTGGCTCCGACACCGCCAGTTGGTGTTCAGAAGTGCTGTACGCACATAAAAAATACTCGCTCATGTGTAAGTGGGGTTCGGTAACGTTAGCTGATCCCCTGCTGTCTGTATGGAAAAGTGTCCTGCTCCCTCCAAATTCAAACGACCTCTGATTTACACCTGGCTCCAAGTAGGCCTTGGCCTACTACCTGATTTTCCCTGGGCTCCGACAACGCCAGTTGGTGTTCAGAAGTGCTGTACGCACAGAAAAAACACTCGCTCATGTGTAAGTGGGGTTCGGTAACGTCAGCTGATCCCCTGCTGTGTGTACGTCAAACTCTCCTGCTGCCTACAACTTCTGACTACCTCTGATTTAATATGTTCTCTGATTTTCCCTCTGTCTCCACTCTGTTTTGAGTATTTCCTCAGGCCTCCAACACCGCCTGTTTCTGCTCTCAAGTGCCGTCTGCACAATCAACACTTGTTCCTGTGTTACCATGGTCCTGTAACATCAGCTGATCTCCAGAGGTGAGTCTGGCAATGTCTCCTGCTTTGTCTACATTCCCACTACTTGTAGTGGAAAAGTGGACAGAGCAGGAGACATTGCCTGACTCACCTCTAGGGATAAGCTGCTGTTACAGAACCCCAGTAACACAGGAACAAGTGTTGGTTGTGCAGACGGCATTTCAGAGCAGCAACTGTCGTGTTTGGAAGTCAGAGGAAATACTCGAAACAGAGTGAAGACAGAGGCCTAATTGGAGTACGTTGACAGTTAGTAGTAGTCTAGAAACAATCTAAAACTGCCACCAAGTAGGCCTCAGCCTACTACCTGATTTTTCCTGGGCTCTGACAATGCCAGTTGGTACTCAGAAGTGCTGTACGCACAGAAAAAACACTTGTTCATGTGTAAGTGGGGTTCGGTAGCATCAGCTGATCCCCTGCTGTGTGGACAGCAAACTGCTGCTGCCTCCAAATTCTAACTACTTATTATTTAAACATTCTCTGATTTGGCCTCTGTCTCCACTCTGTCTCGAGTATTTCCCCTGACCTCCTACACCGCCAGTTCCTGCTCACAATTGCCATCCACACATTCCACACTTGTTCCTGTGTTCCTGGTGTTCTGTTACATGAGCTGATCCCCCAATGTGTGTCCGACACTGTCTCCTGCGCTGTCCACCTTCCCACTACAAGTGGTGGGAAGGTGGATAGAGCAGGAGACATTGCCGTATACACATCAGGGGATCTGCTGACATTACAGAACCCCAGTAACACAGGAACACGTGTGGATTGGGCTGACGGCTACTGTGTGCATAAACTGGCGTTGTTGGTGGTCTAGTTAAATCCTGGAAACAGAGTGGAGACAGATGGCTAATTGGAGCACGTTGACAGTCAGTTGTAGTCCAGAACCGATATAAAACTGCCACCAAGTAGGCCTCGGCCTACACCATGATGGTCCCTGGGCTCCAACAATGCCAGTTGGTGCTCGGAAGTGCTGTCCACACAGAAAAAACACTTGTTCATGTGTAAGTGGGATTCAGTAACGTCAGCTGATCCCCTGCTGTGTGGACGGCAAACTGCTGCTGCCTCCAAATTCTAACTACTTCTGATTTAAACATTCTCTGATTTGGCCTCTGTCTCCACTCTGTCTCGAGTATTTCCCCTGACCTCCTACACCGCCAGTTCCTGCTCACAGTTGCCGTCCACACATTCCACACTTGTTCCTGTGTTCCTGGTGTTCTGTTATGTGAGCTGATCCCCCAATGTATGTCCGACACTGTCTCCTGCGCTGTCCACCTTCCCAATACAAGTGGTGAGAATGTGGACAGAGCAGGAGACATTGCCAGACACACATCAGGGGATCTGCTAACATTACAGAACCCCAGTAACACAGGAACACGTGTGGATTGGGCTGACGGCTACTGTGCGCATAAACTGGTGGTGTTGGTGGTCAGGTTAAATCCTGGAAACAGAGTGGAGACAGATGCCTAATTGGAGCACATTGTCAGTCAGCTGTAGTCCATAACCGATATAAAACTACCACCAAGTAGGCCTCGGCCTACACCATGATTGTCCCTGGGCTCCAACAACGCCAGTTGGTGCTCGGCAGTGTCTTTGGCACGGCTACTCCCTGTTGCCCAGCCTGGTTCCAGCACGCCAGCTGTTTCCAGGTAGTGTCAATTTCACTTTGCCACCAATCCGCTGTCCTGTCGTCTTGCGGCTGGGTTAGCCGACTCTACGGTGCCTGCAGTTTAGGTGACTCCTATGTGGGCTGTGGGAACTGGCACTGAAGGCTGGATCCGTAGTGCCAATCGGACATGGACCCCCTGTAGGACTGTGGGTTTCGGTAACTGCGGCCGGCTTGCGGCCTGGCTACTTTGCTTTGGATGGGTACCTTCTGCTACCCACCCGAGTTCCAGCACTGTCAGCTGGTTCTCGCCAGAGCCTTTGGCCTAGGTGCCTCCATCTCGGTATCCGAAGGTCCAGCACCGTCAGCTGGTCCTTGGTAGTGCTTTCTAGCACAGGTACCTCCTGCCTTGTAACCGTGGTCCAGCACCGTCAGCTGTTCCTCGGTAGTGCCATTGGCACTTGTAGCTTTTGCTACCCATCTGGGTTCCAGCACCGTCAGCTGGTTCTTGGCAGTGTCTTTGGCACGGGTACTCCCTGTTGCCCAGCCTGTTTTCAGCACGCCTGCTGTTTCCGGGTAGTGTCAAGGTCACTATGCCACCAATCCGTTGTCCTGTCGTCTTGCGGCCGGGTTAGCCGACTCTACGGTGCCTGCAGTTTAGGTGACTCCTATGTGGGCTGCGGGAACTGGCACTGAAGGCTGGATCCGTAGTGCCAATAGGACATGGACCCTCTGTAGGACTGTGGGTTTCGGTAACTGCGGCCGGCTTGCGGCCTGGCTACTTTGCTTTGGATGGGTACCTTCTGCTACCCACCCGGGTTCCAGCATTGTCAACTGGTTCTCTCCAGAGCCTTTGGCCTAGGTGCCTCCATCTCGGTATCCGAAGGTCCAGCACCGTCAGCTGGTCCTTGGTAGTGCTTTTCAGCACAGGTACCAGCTGCCTAGTAACCGTGGTCCAGCCCCGTCAGCTGTTCCTCGGTAGTGCCATTAGCTCTTGTAGCTTTTGCTACCCATCTGGGTTCCAGCACCGTCAGCTGGTTCTCGGCAGTGTCTTTGGCACGGGTACTCCCAGTTACCCAGCCTGTTTTCAGCACGCCTGCTGTTTCCGGGTAGTGTCAAGGTCACTATGCCACCAATCCGTTGTCCTGTCAAATTGCGGCCGGGTTAGCAGACTCGACGGTGCCTGCAGTTTAGGTGACTCCTATGTGGGCTGCGGGAACTGGCACTGAAGGCTGGATCCGTAGTGCCAATCGGACATGGACCCCCTGTAGGACTGTGGGTTTCGGTAACTGCGGCCGGCTTGTGGCCTGGCTACTTTGCTTTGGATGGGTACCTTCTGCTATCCACCCGGGTTCCAGCACTGTCAGCTGGTTCTCGCCAGAGACTTTGGCCAAGGTGCATCCATCTCGGTATCCGAAGGTCCAGCAACGTCAGCTGGTCCTTGGTAGTGCTTTTTAGCACAGGTACCTTCTGCTTAGTAACCGTGGTCCAGCACCGTCAGTTGGTCCTCGGTATTGCCATTGGCTCTTTTTCCTTCTGCTACCCATCCAGTTTCCAGCACTGTCAGCTGGTTCTCGCCAGAGCCTTTGGCCTAGGTGCCTCCATCTCGGTATCTGAGGTCCAGCAACGTCAGCTGGCCCTTGGTAGTGCTTTTTAGCACAGGTACCTTCTGCTTAGTAACTGTGGTCCAGCACTGTCAGTTGGTCCTCGGTAGTGCCATTGGCTCTTGTTCCTTCTGCTGCCACTACGGGTTCCAATACTGTCAGCTGGTTCTCGCCAGTTTCTCAGCCTTCTTGAACCTTCTGCTACGTTTCCAAGATCAAGCTTTTTGAAATTGTCTTTGGTAATCCTTATTGATCTCCATGACGACAACCCTGAAGACCACACCAAAGAAGACCAGAAATATGACCCAAAATAATATGACGAACAGGACAAAGAACATGAAGACAACCACCAAGATACAGAACAAAAGACAGAATAACAAGAAGCAGAAGAACAGAAAGCAGAAGAACATTAAGCATAAGACTAAAAATCAGCATAGAAGATATCAAGAATTATAAGCAGAAGAAGACTAAGCAGTAAATGGAGGTGAGTCCGTTCATCCTCGTGGTGCCCCTGGATAATGCCTGCTGCTGCAGGCCAAACTGAACGCGGAGAAATCCTGTTGTAAATCTTTTGTGACAGGCAGAACGTAAGGTGTAATCTTATAACTAAATAAGTACTACAGGAATGCCTGTCACCATAAGAAAATGAAGAAGAAGAAGAATAGGAAGAAGATGAAGAAATAGCATATGAAAATTAATAATAGCTGAATAAGAAGAATATGAAGAATGGAAAAAAAATAATGGGAAGAAGGTGAAGAAGAAGAAGATGAATAAGGTGAAGAAAAAGTTGATGAAAAAATGCTACTGCTGCGGATCATGAAGGAGAAAGTGTGGGAGAAGTACAAAAGAAGGTGAAGAGCATAGAAGTATTGAAACATACATATCTGACAAAATATAAAAAAGGTTAACATAGTCAATATCTTTTTAACTCCGAACGTCTTGAAAAAAAAAAAAAAAGGAATTAATGCTATGCCATGTGATTTGAATAAACCTCTATGCCTTTAATGTCTCCTCCACCTCCCACAATACATTCTACATGATTCTTATTTGTTTTCAATTATGTAGAATTAGCCAACAAGGAAATAAAGGGCTTTTTTTTAATTCCGATACCGGAAGTCCCATTGACTTGAATGGTGAAAACTGAAAGAAAAAGAGTGCAATAGGGTCTTACCCGAGAAAATGAGAAAGTAAAACAATAAGTTATACTCACCCTGTGTAGGAGAGTATTAAGCATAAAGGAACAAAGTCAGCTTGCTGCACATCCAAATGACCACGCCGTGGCCATAAATCATCAGATTCAAAGAAGGAATTTTTATGGATTAGCCGTGAGCTGCCAGACCATCACTCCTCACAAGTTGTGTGCTTTAAAACATTTATTTCCCAACGCGTTTCAAAGTTAAAAACTTCTTCCTCAGGGGATGACATGTAGCTGTACATGTCATCCCCTGAGGAAGAAGTTTTTAACTTTGAAATGCGTTGGGAAATAAATGTTTTAAAGCACACAACTTGTGAGGAGTGATGGTCTGGCAGCGCACGGCTAATCCATAAAAATTCCTTCTTTGAATCTATTGACTTGAATGGGACTTCCGGTATCGGAATCGGCGATACCCGATATTTTTTTCGTATCGGGCGATACCATCCGATACAATATTTTTGGGTATCGAATGGTATCGCTCAACACTAGTGGTGATGCAAAAACTATTTTTACAATAAAAAGCATCTTTTAGCGTGTGACAGCTGCCAAATATAAAAACTGCCATAAATAGTATATCAAACCCCACGTTATCACCCCCTTAGGCTGGTTTCACATTTGCGTTTTTTTGCGCTGGAAAAAAACGCATATGTGCGCATGCGTTTTTTCCCCTATATTTAACATGG